>NC_086317.1:478023256-479223256 GCF_036172605.1 Pelobates fuscus
CGGCCGTTTATTTTGCCTCAATTATTTTCTATTTCATTAAGATGCTTATTTACTGTTTTACAAATATGCTTATGCTACAGAAGATGCTTGTTTTTCCGTGATGACCAGAGCTGGAAGCTCAGAGGGCCCATCACAGTAAAAGAGTGCAACTGGTGAAGAATTTGGTCAAATTCGGTCCTGGGTGAGACATCCAATTTTTACATCATTACTTTATCTAAATTACAAATTGTGGTCAAATAAATGTTGATAGAATCCAAAGGCACAACTGCCTGCAGTACATCCTCTAACAATCCCTATTGTCTATGTTTACAGTGAGTTTAGAAAATTGTAATTTGTATTATTTTCTTGATACATTGGGTACAAATCACATAGTTTTAATTAATTGTTTAGCTTCTTGTGGCATATGTCTTCTTTACACTTTTTTTTCCTTATTGGTTTCAATTGGCTTTTTCTACCCGCATGCATTGTTATAGAAAAGAAGGCTACCAAACATTGATAGAAAACACATATACTCAATACTGCAGTAAGGTCCTAGTTGACAGTGGGGGATATAAGCTCTGGAGATGTTGACTTCAGAGTTGAATCAATCCAGAATTCTATGAGACTGTCCATCTAATTGAATTGAACTTAATTAACTCGCTTGAAGGGGATATGTGGTTTACAAGACTGCTTTAAGTTTAGATTATTGTTGGGTTTTTGACACACAAGTTTGATGTGAACAAACCTTTCAAGGAATGTGGTTTGAATTAAGTCATTAAGTCATTCCAAGTTGGCAGTCACTAGTGTAATTCATTTGATAGCCGATTATGACAAAACAAGACCTACTTCTGTCCACTTGAACATACGGCACATTACACCTCTGATTGCACGTCTTGCGGACAGCGTGTTTTGGAGCAGCCAATCAACATCAAGAATGCAATCATTCGGGTGATAGCAAAATGTAAAAAAAAATTATATTCTTATCTGAAAACTTCATTCTTTGCCTTGTGATTTAGTCCATGAGAAATAACACTTGAGAAATATTTCTCTCCCTACCAGAGATGGTATCTTTCTCTCTTCCAAAATCATACAAGTGTTGGTCATCCAAGTGGTGGAGAGGAAGGAGACAAAACAGAAAGCTAGAAGGCAAAATCTTACAACAAAACATGTGGGGTTTGTGCGCTGTCAGCACACAGAACATAATAAATGTACTATACAATAAATACCTGTAAATGTGTTCATACCTGCTTGGATATCAATTATTGAAAGAACCTTATAAACCAGCAGAGAAGCAGTAAATCCCCAACAAGTGGGAAATGTATAGAGGTGTCATGAGTAACTGTAACATAAAACAGAGGTATCAACAGCAGCCAAGATACTATGGCATTACCGTAGAAAAGAGTAGCACCTAGTTCTACTCAAAATGTTCATTATAGTGGTGAAACTAACCTAGTAAGACTCATATTATCTAGTAATTAGCGGATCTATCATGGCGTCATACAGTAAAAAGGGAAACTAGCTATCATGTCTAATTATTTCTGTTATGTCATAGAACTGAAACATACGAGAAGTATGAATATTCCTGATTCTTATCCGATGAACACTAGCAAGAAGACATCCCTGCATTAAAGTAACCGCAAAGCAAATGACAGCCAGTGTTACATGATTACTTCCATGTTAAGAACTAGGACGAATGTCAACATTAATCGCTCAACGGAGGAAATGTATCAAAGTCTCAAGTTTTGAAAAATGTCACAACGATGTGAAAGGGGAGGGAGTCATTAATAGAACATTCCCGCTGGTTACCCGTGTTTCCTGGGTGACTGCGCCACTTTTAGTACTTTTTAAAATTTCTCAGAACACAACACTGATAAATGTAGGAAACGGAGCTGGATGGTGTTAGACAAGCAATAGGACAGGACACGGTTACATGGTTTCCTGTCACGCAATTTTATAGTAATATGTTTTAGCATTTTAATACTTTTTTTTACTACTTGTAAATCCTAATGTAAATTGCAAAAAGTGGCAAAAAATGCCTTTGGTAACAGCCTGTTGTTTAACGCAAAGTAAGCACGTTTCCCTCCCATGAGAAAGGCTATGGAAAGAGAAGAAAGAAGCCAATTGGAGATGATATCAGAGCTCATTGAGCTTTTCTCTTGGTATAAAAGGTGGAACATGCCAGAGGTTATCAAACATTGCGGTGCCAACACATGTACATCTGTAAGCCGTCTCTGCCCCTGTCGCCATGCATTGTGCCCAGTTTCCAATTAAAAGCACTTTGGGTTCCTGCTGCTGTCTGTAAGACTTCCAGTTATTCAGTTCAGCATGTGCTGCAAAGGTTGTACAAATCCCAATATATTCATCTCAGAGGGACTTGTAACATTAATGGTTTCATTCCAGATTCATGGATCATGTGATCATCAATCCTTCAACAGGAGAAAGTATAACGCACAATATAAAAACCAATTCCCAGTTATGATGGCACTTAATACTAACATTCACAAAAAATCAATAGCTAATCTCCTGAGCCGCAGAAGAAATCAGTCTGGGCCTTAAGGTCCTGCACTGAGCAAGCCCTCCTCAAGTCAACAGGGAAATCATAAGGTCTCTTGGCCCTGCACTTTGTTGAAGGCTCTTTCTCTGTACCAATATCAGGTACAGACCACATTAAGAGAGTTGTGAACTCCTCTCAGCACTCATGTGTGATTTAGAGTGCCACAGCATGCGTTGTGAACTATTAACTATGTGCCAGAACCACGAGATTGCTTTAAAGAGGTCTTAATATTGGTACAGACAATGGAGCTCCACCATGGATAGAAACATAGAATGTGACGGCAGATAAGAACTATTCGGCCCATCTAGTCTGCCCAATTTTCTAAATACTTTCATTAGTCCCTGGCCTTATCTTATAGTTAGGATAGCCTTATGCCTATCCCACACATGCTTAAACTCCCTCACTGTGTTAACCTCTACCACTTCAGCTGGAAGGCTATTCCATGCATCCACTACCCTCTCAGTAAAGTAATACTTCCTGATATTAGTCTTAAATTAGAGGGACAAAGATTTAAAATAAGTCCTCTTGTTGTGGTAGTTTTTCTTCCTTTAAATATAGTCTCCTCCTTTACTGTGTTGATTCCCTTTATGTATTTAAATGTCTATCATATCCCCCCGTCTCGTCTTTCCTCCAAGCTATACATGTTAAGATCCTTTAACCTTTGCTTGTAAAGCCACTGGATCTTCATGGATCCACTGAACTGCCATGGATCCACTGAACCACCAAGGATCCACTGGACCACCAAGGATCCACTGGACCCTCAACAAAGGTAAGCAGGAGGGGAGGAGCATACATTCACACAACATTCACACTCCCCCCCACACACATATAATTCAGTCACCACACAGACACAGTCCCCATACAGTTCTCATCCTCCTCCACAAAACACACACACACACAACATCCAGTCAAAACACATCTCTCACAGAAACAGACCCCAAGACTCTAGAAGGGCGCACCAATCCAGCCCCCTAGGCAACCTTACTCCTGCACTGCTAATCACTGTGCAACATACAAATAATCTACAAAAAGCAGAAACAAGTAATTTTTGTAATGTTCTTATTGGTAAATACATGCTGTACACCAGTGTTTGGATTTTTTTTTACATTAATTATGCTAATTTTGCTGCTGTGATGAGCTATTGATTTTTGTGAATTTTTGTGGTGGGTGACATTAAATCTGCTCATGGATAGAACTTGAGACAACAAAGCCCTTTCAATAGATTATAATATATAAACTGAAATGTTTATAGCCAAATCTAAGTTTAACTTGCAGTAATACATCTTGGGGACCCTGGAAGCTCAACCCTAACTTACTCCCAGCCTCTTGCTTAATTGGCCTCCGGATAAGTGGGGTAACTGGACTTCTTCTTAGCCAATAATCCCTTCCAACATTTCAAAGGGCCAACGAATGATACATTAATTTTAGGGGTTGTAGTAGGATGGGTGTGAGGGGTACTATGAAGGGCCTTCATGACCTACTGATAATGGAAAACTTAATTTAGAACCATAACAAAAGTATCTCACATTAATTACATTGCGGTGTGCTTTATTTCTGTGAAGCTCTGTTATACACTCAGACACAGATAGAAAAAGGGACAGGGGGGCTTTAGGCTCTATGAGAGACTATTTTTACTAAACAGGGACACTTGAGAGGTATGCATTGGTTTAGCCCATCATATTGAATTCCGCAATGTGAATATTCTTCACCAAGATTATTTTCGATGCCTATATAGTATTTGGAAAAGATGCGTTTTGCTAAATCGACTTGCTAAAACATCATCATAAATCAAAGTCAATTCACTTTTCTTTGGAATAAGACAGTATTTACAGTACACCTTTCTCCTAACAGAGGAACAGGGCAAGACTGATATAAGGATTAAATAACTGCCGCTACAATCACAAGCACAACAATGATGCTCGTCGTCTGCATTCCAAAGTTTGATCCCACACATTAAATTGTAACCATTTATATATGCAAGAATGTCTGCAGAATTATATGACTTAGCTCCCCAAGACTGAAAAATGCAGGGGGAGGGGGGGGGGGAGGAGGGGATGGGAGAGAACAATCTTAAAATATAAATCTTTTTAAGAATGAATATAATGAATATAGAAGAATGAATGGATTTAGTGCAGGAACAGAAATTAAATCATCTGCACAGAGCGACCAAGAACAGGAATGGCAGAGGGTTTATTCATTATGCAATGAGTTGTGGCGAGTTGACAGCCGTCATAAAATTTAGGCCAGTATAGCCAGGTTGGATAAAATCTTAAACTCAGTGGCTGATTAAAAAAAAAAAAAAAAAAAAAGAAAAGAAAAAAGGATTCTGGAGAACTTCAAAAATAGCTTCTAAAAATTCTGTTCTTTATTATTATAATGTGTTACAAATATAAGACATATACATGGGGAAGTCTCGGAAGTTGTATACGTCACCCTTACACAGTTCTCCCACTCATACAAATAGACATCTTCCACTCAAGTAGGAGAAGTCTGGTTTCTTTTTTTTTTTTTTTTTTTTTTTTAACAACTTCTAATTTTTATGACTTGCCCATTTTTGTCAATATTTAGCAAGTCAACTGGCAACTCTCTTTATCTACTCTCACTATTTAACAAACTCCACATCTCTGGGGAACCCGATATCCGGAGATATGTCAAAATGTCAGGCTATTCAATAATGTTGCAACTTGGAGGAATTCAAGAGGAATTTCAAATGTTCGGCCATAATTGCCAAATTCTTAGCTATTCTCACACTTTAGCTAATTTTAATGAAAATGTAAAATTCACGTAGAATGTTCAGCAATTCAAACCTGACAATCTATGCTGAAACAGAACTGTTAAAAATATTAAAATCCAAAAAAATTCTTACAAGTGTGTTATATTCATTTCTCATTTCTACGAACATATTTATTAAAATCAGGAGCTAAGGTTGAAAGTCACGTTGAATTCCCAACAAGTCACACTTTAGTACATAAACCATATTTACTAAAAATGCAATTACAAATTTTAAACTAAAATTTAAAAAAAAAAACATGAAGAATTCTTCTACCACAGTTGGTTTGGCCTAAACGTATAATTTCTCTTTGGATTCACTAATATTAAGTACCAACAAGTCACACAGAACAGCCTTGTATATCAGCAAATAGTGTTAGTTGGTATTATTTTTTTTACTTAAATCAAAAAGATTTTAAGGCAAAAACTGTAGCTACAGTAACTATAGTTACTATAAATGTCGCTTTCTTTCTTTGTCCTGGGCCCCATTCATTTCACTCAATAATTTTTGATTGTTTGACGGAGGACAGTATTCCACGAGTAGGGTGTGTGAGTGAAGGAGTGGGGGGGGGGAGGAAAGGGGTGTAATTAATTTCAAATATTTTGAAGCACGCTAATGATAGCAGTCTTAAGAGTTTAACTGACATAGCATGGAAGGATACCAAATAATACAAACCCCATGTGACAAAAGAAAATACAGGACTGATTGAGACACAGCACACTGCGTTATAGTGAATGAAACTTGGTAACTAAACAAAAACCCCTGTCTTCAGGGCATGCCGTTAAAAAGAATATCCTCCAAGCATTTTTTGGGATGAGATAATGCCTTAACCCTCCGAGAGCCTGGGTAGGGTGTGCAGTGTATCGGAACACCATGGATCGCATTTCTCTCCCTGCTCCGCAAAGAGTTAAATAGACAAACCGAGAGTTGGGTATGAGAATCATTGGTATACTGACCAAAGGATGGGACCGGTTTGTTAACTAAACTGGCTGACAGCGTCTGTGCTGTTTATACAAGCAGATGCGTTGTCTGTTGTTCTACCTGCTTAAGATTAACAATTTTGTTTTGTACACACTGGGATCTTGTCTGCTCTCTTTCTTCTAAGGGATTATGTTTGCCATTTATGCTTAAGCAGTCGACCCATTAGATGCACTGTTTTAAGAGCTCTGCTGAAAAGATTTAATCTCTAGATATTCTCCTGCGTGGATTATCGGAGCTAAAGTGGTACAGTTGCTCCTTAGCAGAGTCACTTCTATAGACCATTAATGTACTCAGAGCTATTTTGGGAATTTTATCTGTGACAAAGCCCTTTGCAGCAAATGTACTTGGAAGCTCAGGGGTTTAAGGCTGTTAGCACAGTTGTGGTGTGGTTAGATGCCTCACATAGACTTTCATTATGGCGACTTTCTTTTTTAATTAGTGCTAAATTACAGAGAACTGGTATTCTTGCCTACGCACATATGTTCTTAAAAGAGACAGGATCTGTTCACTCAGTTGAGACTACTGGTCACTTTGGAATCAAATTGTTGTAGGTCAAAATTGCAGGATTAGAAAGACAAATCGAAAGTTTACAAATGGCCATATTTTTTACCTTTGCGATTTTAGTCAACATTTTGCAATTCGGTTCCCAAGTCGCCAGTAAAGTTGCTTTTTAGTGAACAGACCCCAATGCATTTGGGGCTTATTCAATTAACAGCAAGTTAAGTCAATTTTGAAACATGGCAAAGGTTAAAAAAAAAATTGCAGATTTCATATTTCCCAACCTGTTTCTTTTAGTCTAAATTTTGAAATTCAGTTCTATTCAGTAATGAAACCACTTTACAATGCTGGAGCATATTCTATTAGTGAATACAGAGTATCATAGCGGCTTGTCTCTGGAATGCCGGGGAAGCAATGTACCTTGAAGGGTTAAATAGAAATTAGGAGATCAAAACAAGTCTGATTTCACAAACCTCCTTCCCATGCAAGAGTGAGGCAGGCCGCATCTGTGTTACAAAGACTTCTGTATTCACTACAAGCAGCATCCAAAGCTTTGGAACAAGGCTCTACTTTAAAGTCCGTTTGATTAAAGTAATTGTGTGTCTGGCATTAATAATATGAGGGTTTTTTTTTTTTAGAAGGGGTGAGGATTCGGGTCACAGTTCAAGCAGGTATCAAGTGCATTTCTACTTTCCCTTACAGAAAGCTAAAAAATCTCCCTACAGGTTTTCCTTTATATGACGGGGGCTGTGCATACCTGCGGCAGGGACCCAGCGTTGCCCCCAAGAGCAAGGGGGGGGGGAGGGAAAGGGGTGAATTAGGAAAACAGCCTCTAACATAGGCCTTACAGAGCAAGGCACCCCGTCATCTTCCTCACCCTGCAACCTTAATTACGTCTGACAATATATACACTCATATATATATATTTACACTAATAAAACCGAATTTTATTTACTATATATGTATTATACAGAGCTACGGAATTTGTTGGCGCTTTATAAATAATACAAATATATCTATATGTATACAAACACACACGCATACATATACTCATCATGTATTTGCCGGTTTATTTAAATCCATATATTTTATATACACTCACAGAATACTAAATATTATATATCCAAAAACACACACATGCATATTTACATAAACACAAACACAAATATATCCGTATACACGAGTTAAAAATGTTGATCCTGATTTAAAGTCCAAAATATAGTTTTAAATTAAGATCAGACTAAGATCAGATTAAAAGTGACACTGTTTTTTTTATAGAATCTATAATTGAGAATATTGCGGAACATCTATCGCATATCACCTGTGACAAAACAAAGGTCTACATTTTTTGGAAATGCGTGAGTACACATTATATCGCTAGAACTGACATATCATTATTATTATTTTATTATTTATATAGCACCATCAGATTCAGTAGCGCTGCACAATGGGATGTAGAAAAGTATTTACCTTCAAACATATACATATACATCACAGTAGTATTCTTCAGCGTAACGTGACAAATTATATACAAAGGCTCTGACACATCGCTGTGTCTGTCTTATTACTGGATCTATATATGTGATTACATTTTTTTATTTTAGATATTTGAATTGATTTTTATTTATTACATGTTCTAGTATTAATGAGTTATTATTTGCTGCGCCATTAAAACATGTATTTGGAATGTCTCATTTATTTCCCATTTAGTAAATAGCTTTATTGTGGATCCCTCCCCCCCTCCCCCTTACAATAAATAGCCCCCTGTTTCGTGCAGCTGCAAGCTTCACATCTAAATGTCACTTTTTGCTTTTCCTCCCCATTTTCTCAGAAAAGTCCCACTTTTTTCACAGTCTCAGCAGTTCCGAACTTCCCTCATTTATTTAGCAACAACTGCCCATCCCTTTTAATCATTACCTTCCTTGGCATTCTGTGCATTGTCCCCAGGCTATTGTCCTGTTGCCATTATCTGCTCTTTTCTTTCTCTAATTTGTCATTTCCCAAGGCTCTAATGCCAACACTTTCCCTGCTCCCTAATTAATTGAAGTCATTAAATCAAACCTGGCCACTGCTAATTAGCCAACTACCTGACTGGGACAGAGCGAAACCTGCAACATGACAGTAAAACAGCTACAAAGTTTACAGAAAAGTTAACATGTAAACAAACACACAGCGTAAACATAAACAACAAGATCAGGTGACAAATAACAATTTATTGTAATAAAACACGATTTCACAGAGGAGAATACATTAAGTATAAATGTATCAATTCAATAGCAAAACACAAAACAAAACTGACATAATCACCAATCAAAAAAACACAAAACAAATCCCCCCCCCCCCCCCCCCAACCCCTTTTTTGTGGGTGGCATAAAGGGGTTAGCAGGACATTAAGAGGTTAAATGAACTGGCTTTGTAGAGTGGATCATGCAGATAGAATGTAAAGATATGTTAATGTACTTTGTTGCACTAATTAGTCCTTTTAGTGGGTGATTGTCCTTTCTGTATTCAGGTATTGACTATCCCCCCTCCCCAATAAAAGGTCTGTGCCTGCTGCTGAATTGCTTACCATGTTGTGATAGGTCCCAGGCAACTTCTCCAATGATTGAGACAGTTTTACTTTTCCCTTCCAGGCTGGCTCTGGATACAGTGTAGCTTTCAGTCCCCCTTCTCCTTTCAATCCCAGTCTTCTTATTAGGTCAGATTGTGTTGATAAAAATCCATGAACCAGGACTGTTAGACTGCAGGAGGAGAGCCCAATGTGTGTGCAGAGAGCAGGGGCATTGAGTGTGCAGAGAGCAGGGGCATTGAGTGTGCTAGGAAGGTAGAAGCTCTGTAGGTCTGCCTGTGACTACACTTCCCAACATGTGATGTTCTCTTAGAAGACACTGCCGGCTAGAGGCTGCCTTGTCTCTCTGTGCTTCAACAACCTGCTTATATTGGCTCTCTCAAGGCTTTGATCTCACAAGTGATGTCAGACACTATTAGCATAACAAAGGAGCCAGGAATTACTGCTTCAAGCAGGACAAATGAGTGTTTGATCTATTCATTGGCTGTATCTCAGATATATGTCCTCCCTCATCACCTCCTGCCACCAAGACAGAGGAGAACTGACTTAGCAGCAGGTCAGGTAAACTCTGCTATGGGAGTCTGTGCTGGGCTGGGGTGGGGTGGGCTTATAGGAGGCCACTAGTAGTGTGTGCATGTATGTGTGTGAGTGTGTTTAACCCTTGCAGTGACACCAGCGATGCTAACACCTCTGCATCTGGAACCAGATTTTTTTTTTTTTTAACTACTTTTTAGACTTTTTGAACACCCAGAGCTTCCCCATCCCTCCCCACACTGTTTATGAATGAATGGCGTGAGATTAGATACGAAGTTTTTTTGTTTAACTTTTTTTCTTTTTTAATAAAAAAATCTAATTAGAAAAAAATAAGATGTGTGGTTTTCCAATTAACATGTGGCCGAAGGGGTTAAATCCGTCTGGTTTCGGGATGAACATATAGAGTCAATATGTTTGAAACTTTTAAGCGATTTATTGCTTGCACTGATTTAGCCATTCCTGTACAGTTATTGATTGAGCATTGATTTGTAATTAAGTTCTCTAGAATTTACTATTGAAACAAATTCTTTTTTTGTTTGTTAGTTTTGTTGGACTTAACTCGTTAAGTGCTGGAATTGGTCAGAAAATTGGTTGGTTTGGGCGAAAAATATTTTCATATCAGAGACAAATTCAACAACCGGAGAAATGAATCATTGGACAGGAGAGCGAACACTTTCCAATATGGTAAAACTGTACTATTTGAGGCAACTAAGAATAATCACTAACTACAACATGTGCGGTTAAATAGAAAGTGGACTATTTAACCCCTGCTGCGACTAGAAATATCACCGAGATAATTCACTGACTGCGTTAACTCACAGTTCAATAAAACGAATCCCTAACAGCAGACAAACTCAGTTTTTTCTCATAAGGAAACATTTATGGACAAACACGGCGCCACCAAGAAGAGACCCGGAGTTGGGTGATAGAATTACTAGTTCTTACTGGCTATTACAATGTGTGCACCTGATACCAACACCCATACGAGAGCTTGCGCGATGCAGCAAGTCAAAGGATACTCCACTGCTCTCTTGGCTACAATGTGGGACATACATTGTTTTTTTATATCTGTTTTGGTTTTGGTTTGTTTTTTATGCGTCACTCATTTAAACAGTGATTTGGCAACCACAGCGCCACCTGTCCTTCATATATTCTAACGAAAAATTATTAACTGCTGTGAGCAAGTTCAATTTATCTGTTTAAAGGATTGAATCGTGCACAGAAAATATCAAATTGTTTAGCCAAGGACAAAACATTTAGCATTCGCTAATTTTTGATTGCGTTCTGGGGTATCGATGTTGCCCAAGTCAAAAGCACTCAGTTTAGAAAACTTCAAAGCTGAAGGTGAGGTTGACTCTCTCAAAGACTTAGAACTGCACAAGTTCAACAGGTACCGGAGACGGGTACAAACTCATTGGCTATATGAATATTGTAAACAAATAAATGACATAAAAAAAAAACAATCAGCAAATGTACATTGTCCACAAAATCAACATATAAATATGGAAATTATAAAAATACAAAGTTATAAAATAATAAAATAAAAAAAATAAATTTAAAAAGTATTTACCAATTTAGAAATGTTGGCCAAAAGAGAACGTCTGCAGGAAATTAGCAAATATATTTACTGAGTAATTAAAACAACATTTATAGTAAATTATTATATCTTTGAAAACTTTATGATTGTAGATTTACCGTCTAAAAACCTCTAATAAATAATTATTGCTGTCAATGAAATTAAAATGAATGAAATAAATTCAGACAGGGCATGTGCCCATCGAGAGTAGTGTAGGAACAAGCTTGATTGATATAAAAAGAGTTATTTACTAAAAAGTTTATTTACTAAACCAGAAATGATGTAGAACTGAGATTTCAATTTGTAAGGTAAGAGAGCCAAACTGGACTTTTTTCTAAATCGGAAAAGTTCAGTATGTTTTCATATTGCCTGTTTCGTCCTAGAATGTCAAATTCGCTGGTAACCTAATAAATTATGTCCTATGAATATTTAAAGAGTGAATTGTTGAAATTATAGAGAAGGGCTAAATAGGTCATTTTAAAATAGTGAAATATATAAAATATAGAAACTTGCATTTTAATTAATATTCGAGAAATGTGTTATTTTAGATCATCCACACAAGTTTCATGAATAATACAATTTTCTCAGTCCAAATAATAAATCTTGAATCACTGAAAAAAACACTGTATATTAATGATAAAAACACCAATAATTAAAAGGCAGGTTGATACAACGGGTAAACTTGGGGCCAAATGGTTAAGATTGGTGGAACCGCTTTAGAAACCAATACAGAACGTTGCGCTAGAATTTCTTCTGTTGCAAACCGCCTCCTGAACATTTCATGTGTTTTTAGAAATGAATTTAGTTGTTGAACCCTCACTTTGTCTGCTTACACCTCTTAGCGTGCTAAGATCATAATCCTGAAATGGGTAACCCCTTTAGGAGACCGAGGAGTGTATGGCAAGCTGCAAAGACTGACAGCGTTACTTACCAAAGTCCGAATTCAAAGTGATTTCAAAGTGAATTTCAAATTTGAGGCCGGAGTAGCTAATCAGAAATCATGGCTGACTCAGAGAATGTTTCCAGTCCCGCTGTTTTAACCTTAAATTTAAAATTTACTTTGAATTATCGAGTTAGTGAATAGTGTTAAACATTTACACACAGGGTTATTCGCTAAGGCAACAGTTGCACATTTTAGGGGAAAATAAATAAACTAAAAAAATATATATAATTCTGCAACTCATATATTTTCCGATATAATCGGATATTTGGCAATCTTGGTTTAAAAATGACCAATTTCCTGGTGGACTCCCGATAATTTACAATTTAGAGAATAACCCTGAATAACATACACTGTAACATCACTTATATTTTCAGTTGTCCATCAAGTCTCAGAACATACCTGATTTTCTTTGTGACTTCACCATCTCCTGAAAGATAGGAAACAAATGATTTGACTCATGGATTCTTCATTTAGTTCTGACCTTTGTATCTTCAGAGAGGCAATAAAACGCAGTGTTTCATACTATAATTACAAGTTAATGATTTTCTGTTTGCATATGAATAGCTTACCGGTTTATGGTATTAAATGGTAAAATATCTTTACTCGTTTGTTTTTTTTCCCAGCAGAGAGATTGTGTATCAGAAGGTCTGAATCCAGGGGTCACTACTCTATTCATGTCCAAAATATGATTGGGAAGAAGGATCCCAAATGGTGCCGGTTTCGTGTTAACACCTTCACAGTCAGAAACAACTGTGACATTAACTAATCCTTTTGATGTTGACAAAATTAGAGGGAAAGCAAAGCCTTATTGTTCTCAGGAGGAGGAAATGAGTGGGCCAGTTGTAGAGGGAATCTTTAAATTAGGGGTTGTTGAATACCTGACCACCAGCTGTTAGCAGACTACAACTCCCATAAACCTTTGACGCCCCCAAAACTCAGCATGATCGTCAAAGGCTCAAGGGATTTGCAGTCTGTCAACAGCTGGAGATTCAATATTGAATGATCAGTGATTTAAAAGGACAGCACTTACGGCTAATACCTGGCAGTTATATGTTGTAGACTTAAAAAGAAAATATTCTCCACTTTGAAAAACAAGAAACATATTATAATAAGTTAAAAAGTCCCAGTTATTCTATATATATATATATCTGCGCATGCGTGTCTGATGGGTTATCCATCTACAGCTGAACTTTAGGTAATATTATCCCCAAATAACCCAATACTCTCCATCCAGCCACCTATCGGTCATCCACGGCACTCGGGATACTTGCGCATGTATAGATTGTTTACTCTAGAAGTGGTAGAATTGTAGCAGATCTCAGTATGTGCTGATTCAACTCCTACACAAGTAATTCATAAGGAGATCCGAAACACCATGACCACTGTAGCGCACTAAAGTGCACGTTCCTTCGGCCTTTTCTCACATTATTTGGTTTAATTCTTACCTAGGTCTAACAGGGAAGTTTGACTTTAACTGTTTGCTGACGAGCGTGCCGGGTTGACAGGGACCCAGATAAGTGTCCCACCGTTAGAAAATAGGCTACATACCATAGGGCAGTAATCAATTCCTGAGCACACGGATCCATTAATGCGATCAGACTTTATTAGAGCGACGTTTCGCATGCAAGTGCCGCGCATGTTCCTATGTTCCCCAATTCTCCTCTATGAGTAGCATTGGATGGCCTGTCACCCTGGAGGCACGTCTCCCGGCTGTCGCAAACTAAGGAAGAGATTGCAGCATCGCAGTGCTGGAGCAAAGCTGAGTCATATGGTTTGTCTGTTTTTGTTGTTTTTTTAATTTTATTATTTTACAAGGGAGGGGAAGACATAATTGATAGGGGGCAACATGACTGTAGAATTAGGAACACAGATATATACATTCCTAATGCTACAGTGTTCATTTAACCCCTTCCCGACCTCGGACATACCAACAAATATATATTAAGTTCAAAATACATTTAGAATGACGTTATAAATACATATATGTATCTATCTATCTTTCTATATATCTATCTATCTATCTATCTATCTATCCATCTTGCTATCTAGCTAGATCTTTAACATGTGTTATCAATTGAGTTCTTTCAGATTGTAGACTCAAGTGAGCAATCTGTCTCCTGTCTATTCCAATATGTTACTTGTGTATATACTTTCTCCATTATAGATTACCGCAAAATTCTACAGCCGCACTAGAGATGCCATCCAGGATAAAGATATAAAAATTGATACAAAAAAACTTTACAAAAGGAAATGTTTCAGTAAAACAATGTTACTATATTTATATGCTTTATTAATAGTCTGTGAGATAGGTCGTTTGGTTAATGCACTAACTGAAAAACATGACATTATTACAATAAAGTGTAATCATTCTAGCTGAGATTATTAATCAGTAACACAATTTATAAAATCTTGTTCAGCATAGAAATCATAAAACAGCAATAGAGAATTAAGATAAAAATGCCAGGTCTGTAATTTTTTTTTATCTATATTGTATTGAGGATTATTAATGAACTCTGTATAAAATCACCCCGGCATCGTAGAAGCCACAACAAAGCATTGCTTTATACTCAAACCATCTGTCCCTCAAGGAGTCATTGAAGTTATATTGAGTTATAAGCCATTCCTGGGGTTATTTAAAGACGTATTTGCAAATTATGATTTTTTTTTTTTAAATTGTATTCCTTATGTTTTGCTTTAAAATGTCATCCAGAGATCTTTTACATTTATCAGATGTTCACAAGTTGCGAAAGAATATATGCTAAAGGTTAATCCTTGTGTATTCATTTTTATCTATAGTAGACGAAATATTCTGTAATGGCTACTGTGTTAAATGAAGTCTTAGCAGTCACGTTTTAACAGGTAAGCTGAAAATGGGAGTGACATTTTATTGGTAGAGATATATGGAATGGTTATTTAAAAAAAAAAAGTCCAACCTTTGGCTGACACTTTTAAAATGTACTTTAAAAAATGTAATAAAAACTATATTCTAAAACCATCTTATATGAAGAATTATCTACTGCAGGTTTTCTGAGGATACGGTGGTCACCCATCATCCTGGAAGAGTCAACAAACGTGGTTGCTGCGGCTTAGACATAGCTATGGACAATTGGACATGAATCTAATTTTAAAACAATAAACAAAAAAATAAAAGTTAAACTAAAAATAAAGCACTTCTGTTTGACCAATACCATTCTTTGCTAAGGCAGGTCAACTGCAGGTTTCCAGAAGGTCAGAATCCACCAGAATAGTGAGACTATGATTGAATATGTAGATTGACCATAACTAAAACTGGCGGCTGGTGGTTTCCAGCACACAAAAAAATCATAATTTAGTGCCATCATTCTCAAACAAGTATCCGTTGCAGGTTTCCTTAAATAACTGGACTTTCAAAGATAGAGAAAAAGCATTTTAATGGTGTCTCATTTTCTGAGAAATCACACAGCTTACACAATCTAAGATAAAGCTGCAACTGTTATAGTAACACAAAATAATGGAATTAAACACATCCTGTTGGCTCTGATTTTCAACCACTAGACTCTCGAACATCCCTCACACTGAGCACTTATACATTATTACTAATGCCGCTCCAAAATTCAACTGTATTCTCCCAGTACGTATTTATCCAAGGACTGTCCTGTATAAAATATGTGATTATTCATAATATCCTTTAACTTAGGTGTATTGCGTCTACTCTCCTGGTTGGTCACCTGCAGTGAGATTGCCATGAGATTGCCGAGGACCCATTCAGATCATTCGGATTGAAGCTATGTTTCCAAAATTCTGCCCTCTCGTATGTTATGGTAACTCCCAACAATTTGCTTTCTCGACTTTTTAAACTTTTATCTACGTTCGTTCCATATACGATGGCAATACATCATTAATTGTCATCCAGTTACCTGAAAGAGAAGCCCAATGGCTTCTCGGTTTATTGCCCTCTCCCTGTGACAAATTAATGGGCAGTTGGCCTCCACCATGATCTTTCGTTCTAACCCATGACAAAGCATGATACTTCAGGAACTCGTAATGCTTTTTTATTCATACGGATACTACTCCATTGATTATTAAATTAAACACAATGATAAATAGTTCTACTTTCCTCCGAGTTCCCCGATAGCTCAGTTTACTGTAACAGGTGATTTCTGCCCTATTTACCCTGTGGACATTGTAAGCTCAGACTGAACATGATTTGATAACAGCCTGAAACGTGATCTAAAAAGAGATGTTTTTTTTTATTCCATAATAAATTCAGTTTTTAAAGAATTTTCTTTGCAGCAGACCTTCAAACTTAGAGTAGCAAAAAACAAAAACAAAAACAAAGGAAGTACGAGACTTTTCTTTTGGAAACGATTATACATCTGTTACATGGACAAAAAATGATCTACATCCAAAAATGCTGACTAGGGCCCAGAAGAAACAACAGATGAAAAAAAAACAGACAGGTTTAATACACTGCATCGAATATTCTCTGAAAATTTGATGTAAAAATGTCATCAAGATACACATCTCCATAGGTCCCATTCTTTATACTCATATATACTGATATTTATTATTATTATTATTATTATGATATTTATAGAGCACCGTCAAATTCCGTAGCCCTTTACAATGGGTGGATGAACAAACATGTAGTTGTAACCAGACAAGTTGGACACACAGGGACAGAGGGGTTGAGGGCCCTGCTCAATGAGCTTACATGCTAGAGGGAGTGGGGTAAAATGGCACAAAAGGTAAGGATAGTTTTAGACTAGTGACAGTTGCAAGAGAGGAATCAGACGGGAGCTATTAACAGTTTAATTGATACGCTTTTATGAAGAAGTGGGTTTTTAACGATTTTTTGAAGGAGTGCAGACTGGGTGAGCATCTAACGGAGGAGGGAAGCGAGTTCCACAGGAACGGTGCAGCCCTCGAGAAATCTTGAAGGCGAGCATCAGAGGTGGGAGTACAGAAGATAGACATAAGTCTTCAGCAGATCGTAAGGGCCTAGACGGGACATACTTGTGTATAAGGGAGGATAGATAGGTGGGAGCAGCATTATGTAGAGATTTGAAAGCAAGAACCAGAATTTTAAATTGAGCTCTATATTTTATAGGAAGCCAATGTAGGGACTGACAGAAGGGTGAGGCATGGGAGGTGCGGGCGGACAGGAAGATGAGCCTAGCCGCCGCATTCATTATGGACTGTAACGGCGCCAGTTGGGAGCACGTAAGACCACTGAGAAGCGGATTACAGTAGTCGAGGCTAGAAAGGACAGTGGAATGGACCAACACCTTAGTCGCATCTGGCGTTAAGTAGGGGCGGATGCGTGCAATGTGAGATGGAAATGACAGGATTTGGCGATAGATTGAACATGAGGCGTGAAGGAGAGGTCGGAGTCAAAGAGAACACCTAGGCAGCAAGCCTGAGTGGTGGAGCTAATGGTAGCATCTACTTCTAAACAACCAGTAATACACAGTTATTAATGACCAGCATAAACAATTCATAATAACTGACTGTCATATACAGGACAAACATCTTATAAAGATTGAAGTCTGATTACAGGGCACATTATTTGTTTCTTTATTACAGCAGGTCCGTACAAAATGCCCTGGGATTTGTGTTAAACCATGTATGTTGATCTCTCTAGGAAAGCAATGCTCGGCTAACCTCCAATTTGTGGTGGGGAGAATGGAGAACATTAAGTGTTGAAGCAACAAGAGTGACCATACAGTTGAGATAATTCCATGAAACAAACCATAAAATATATACATTTAGTTCATAAATCATATATAAATTTAGTTCATAAATAAAGTGATAAAAAGTATATTTATATATGTATATGATATATGTATTAAATTATTACATTATGAATTTTATTATTATATTGCGTAGATTGGGACTTTGTTTGAGCGGGGCCAACCTCACCTATTGCTTTTGTTAATATTTGTAGGACAAATATTCCTATTCAATAACCGTAAAGCGGTGTAGAATATGTTGGCGCTATATAAATGTGCATTTATTCATTCCGAGCAGCGGAAACAAAAGAAATGCCTTTTAATTCATAAATGGACGAATTGATGCGTCCGAGAAGACTTACTACCACTACTCAGAGAGATCTTGGATCGATTCATTCGTAAATGGATTAAACAGCATTACATTCAATAAATGTACTTGTCTATTAAATGCTAATAATAATATTTTTTTTTACTGATGAAGAGGAAGATAAACAACGTAAACCAATTTAATTTCTGAGATTGTCACCAGGAAGTGAATGTCATACAGTAAAGTAGGCTCTACATTTACGCACAATAGTGACAATGGTAACTCGGACACTACACACATAAAGCAAGAGAAACAAAACAGACCCGATTTACATTGTTTTCAAGTTACATCATCTTTTACAAAATCCTAAAGTTATGTAACGTTTGTGAGAGCCGCATCCACTGGAATAATGGTCTTGAATTAACTCTACCTGTAAATGACTTAAGGAGCTGAAAGGCTTCCTGCCAAAGACATGTCTCCGTAGCTAAAAAGTTAAATACTGTGGGATGACATCATGGACACAAATCATAATGTGGGGAAATGTTGGACAGACTTCACAGTTGTTGTAGCATTAAAATAAGATAAAGACATAAATGGAGGAAGCGTCACAATCCGTTTTTCCAAGAAGACAACACTAATCTCTTTGAGTCGAGCTATGATTTACAGATTAGTACAGACGGCTGGAGTGATAGTCATGGTCTGGGATTCAAGGTACCACAGAATACAGCTCACATCAGATGTGGGAAGAGGTAATTCGGGAAATTGTCTTTACTAGTGAATGAGTTATAGATATACGGAATATCCTTCTGGAAGAATTGGTGGACTGGAAGAAGGCTTTGGCCAGATTCATTCCTGCTCTAAGCAGAGACAAAATCAAGGATGATCCATGTACTGTTGGATAGGTAATGCAGGCAGGTTATTACGGCCAATTACCCTTTAACATATATTTTTGCCTAACATTGCCTAACATGGTAGCATTTCAAACGTAGAACAGATTCATGTGAAGTATTCATTGGACTGACACATTTTCAAAACTCAGAAATAAAGACAGCCGATTGACCCAAAATGATCACACATTTCATCTGTAAAAGATTAGCTGTCACGTGTGAAGAACTGTATTTTATGCAAAGTTGATCTGTCCAGGTGATTCCGAATGAGAGAAAGGGAAGGTATACTTACTTGAATCTCCTCGTCACCAACACAGCCATTTTCCTCTTCATCTTCGGTATTTGACAGAATGATGCTGATACCCATCTCCTGTCCTGATTGATGGCTCATGTAAAATGTCAAGAAGAAGCTAAACAATTGGTTCAGACAAAATCTCACTGTCTGCTTGTAGGTTTCAACCAATCCGAATGATGGAATGAGATTCAGCTATGGTCAGTGCCCAGAAAACAACAGATGGGGATAAATTAATGGCCGCCCCATGATATACAATGCAGGCTTCTCGGGAAAATAAAAGTGCAAACAGGCAGATTTATTTAATAACCCATAAATTATGGAGAAATGGAATTAAAATGTTTAGGTCCAAATAGATGAACTGGAAAATGTACCCACTATTGTTGCTATTTTTGTCTAAAATTTGCCAAACTATTGTAGTTTGTTTTAGTGAATAGACCCCAGACATGCCCCGTGGCTTTCAAATATACTTTTGTTCTTGACTTTTTATTTAATTAATTTTTTTCGCTAGGATTGAGGATAAAGGATACAAAGTATAAAGTGAGCAAACATGTTCATACATAATACAGCAAACATATAATCACAAAGCAATAGTTTTTAGTCAGGAAAAACAAGATAGAAAAACAAAAGAACTGATCTCCTGGTCGATGGGAGTTACGAGTATCAGGGAAACGAAAAATTTAATTTGTGGAGAACTTCAATTGGTACCTTCACTCTTTCCTAATGCCTTTCTATTTATTATAAAATGAATTGCCATAAACGCTGGCTTGGCACGAAAGTGTAAAGGCACAAAGAGAAAAAATGAAAAAGAAATAAAAAAAACACCAAATTAGAACTATTAATAAAAATATACAAGTAACTGCATTCTATTCCAACAGAAAACGCAAAACAAGACTTACAAACACATTTCATAATAGTAACAGCACAACAGTAACAGCATGGGGAGGGGGATAAATACAAAAAAAGTAAAATTAAAAGGAGTGTGGGCATGTAAGCAAATGGTTAAGGATCACTTTAGCGTTAGGAATGCAAAGCTGTATCCATAACGCTATAGTGTCCAAGTCTACAGCTTTGTAGGATGCACCCCTCCTCCCTCGTTTGATGATTAAACTTTTTTACCTTGCCTTTTTTCAGGCTCCCTCAGTGCTGGCTAAGTCTTCTCTTCCTGCGACATGGTGGATGGTGGAATCCAATGGACATGCACAACAAGCTTCCCCAGAGGAGAGCATTGGATCAATCCTTTCCTATTGGGAACGTAGAAGATGTTAGACTTGCTCAGGCACTGTGTGAGGACGTCCAATGTCAGATAGTGGAGTAAAACTCTGCTAGGGACCTGGAAGTGAACTGGAGTTAACCCTGCAGTGTAATCATTGCATTGAAGTGGTCCCGGAGCCTATCGTGTCCCTTTAAGGATAGGAGGAAAGTTTAGAATGTTAATTTTGAATAAAGAAAAGCAAAATCAGAATCTAAATGAAGGATTACGATTCCTTTAAGCAGTGGGATCTCGAAGGAGTCACAGCATTGCCGGGCAGTTTAAACACTAGTCGAGATTATGGCATTCCTTTCCACAGAGGCATGTTCTGCAGCTTAATCCCTTTATCAGTATATTTGTAAAGCACTTAATGATTTTATACCACGTTATCGTTCTTTCCGCATTAACGTCACTATCAGCTTTATGTGTCATTATTCACACCAGTTATAAAAGGCCAGGCCTTGTGTTATATACAAACCAGTGCATCACTTGGCTTTAATTCAACCTAGAATTTGGGCAGACAATTTAAAACAATTAATAACTATCAATCGTTGCAGTTATGATTATGTGCTAAAATGCATTTTTTGTATCTGACCTTACTATGTAATAAACACCCAATAAAAGTATTTAAATATCTGGATTAAAGGGGAACCATTGAGTAAAACATTGAAAATCACCTCTAACTTGTGCTTTTTTTAAGGTGGTGCACAGTTTTATTTTAAATGAATTAGCAAATTATGTCATGACAGACAGGGCAAACATTAACATAAAGAGTTAAATAGGAATATTGTTTCATGTCTCATCCTCTCTGTCTGCTCTCTCTGTGATGACTGCCAGGTAGAGATGTCCCGAACAGTTCGCTGGCGAATAGTTCCTGGCGAACATAGCTTGTTCGCGTTCGCCACAGATGGTGAACATATGCGATGTTCGGTCCGCCCCCTATTCGTCATCATTAAGTAAACTTTGACCCTGTACCTCACAGTCAGCAGACACATTCAGACACATTCCAGCCAATCAGCAGCAGACCCTCACTACCAGACCCTCCCACCTCCTGGACAGCATCCATTTTAGATTCATTCGGAAGCTGCATTCTTTTTTTTTATTATTATTACAGCAGTGTGTTATATTTGAGCATGCTAGGCTGAACGTGCGTATATCATGGCTACCGTGTTTCTCCGAAAATAAGACCGGGTCTTATATTAATTTTAGTCACACAAAACACACTAGGGCTTATTTTCAGGGTAGGGCTTATTTATTTACGGTACCGGTATGTACATTGAACCCCCCCTTTAATTAATCCACCCCCCCTTTAATTAATCCACCCCCTTTAATAAATCCACCCCCTCTAATTAATCCACCCCCCCTTTAATTAATCCACCCCCCTCTTTAATAAATCCACCCCCTCTAATTAATCCACCCCCTTTAATTAATCCACCACGCCTTTAATTAATCCACCCCCTTTAATTAATCCACCCCCTTTAATTAATTCACCCCCTTTAATTACTCCACCACCCCTTTAATGTATCCACCCTCCCTTTAATTAATCCACCCCCTCTTTAATAAATCCACTCCCTCTAATTAATCCACCCCCTCTAATTAATTCACCCCCTTTAATTAATTCACACCCCCTCTAATTAATCCACACACACCCTCTAATTAATCCACCACCCCTTTAATTAATCCACCACGCCTTTAATTAATCCACCCCCTTTAATTAATCCATCCCCTTTAATTAATTCACCCCCTTTAATTAATCCACCACCCCTTTAATTTATCCACCCTCCCTTTAATTAATCCACCCCCCTCTTTAATAAATCCACCCCCTCTAATTAATCCACCCCCTCTAATTAATTCACCCCCTTTAATTAATTCACACCCCCTCTAATTAATCCACACACACCCTCTAATTAATCCACCCCCCCCTCTAATTAATCCACACACCCCCTCTAATTAATCCACACCCCCATCTAATTAATCCACACACCCCCTCTAATTAATCCACACACCCCCCTCTAATTAATCCACACACACCCTCTAATTAATCCACACACCCCCTCTAATTAATCCACACCCCCCTCTAATTAATCCACACACCCCCTCTAATTAATCCACACCCCCATCTAATTAATCCACACACCCCCTCTAATTAATCCACACACCCCCCTCTAATTAATCCACACACACCCTCTAATTAATCCACCCCCCCTCTAATTAATCCACACACCCCCTCTAATTAATCCACACCCCCATCTAATTAATCCACACACCCCCTCTAATTAATCCACACACCCCCTCTAATTAATCCACACACACCCTCTAATTAATCCACACACCCCCTCTAATTAATCCACACCCCCTCTAATTAATCCACACACCCCCTCTAATTAATCCACACACCCCCTCTAATTAATCCACACCCCCTCTAGTTAATCCACCACCCCTTTAATTAATCCACCACCCCTTTAATTAATTCACCCCCCCTTTAATTAATTCACCCCCTTTAATTAATTCACCCCCTTTAATTAATTCACCCCCCCCCTTAATTAATTAAGTCCTAGACATAAAATACCGGTATCTACTCACAGTTCAAAGAGTCCGACCACTGGGTGCCTCACCGCCCGGAATGGATCCTTCAGCTGAAGATCCGTGATGGCAGACTGACGGTGCTGCGCACGTCGTCATCACGCTGCGCGATGCCGCGGCCCGCAACGCTCCTCCCCCTCCTCCTCATAGAAGAAGGAAGTCCCGCCGGGCCGCAAAGGTAAAATGCCTAGGTCTTATTTTCGGGGTAGGGCTTATATTGCAGCCCACCCCGAAAATTTGGCTAGGGCTTATTTTCAGGGTAGGTCTTATTTTCGGGGAAACACGGTAGTTGCAGTGAGGGTATGAGTATATAGCAGTACATTGTTGTGAAAGATGGCTGTCATGTTTAGGGTGTAGCTTGCACGTTATCAACTGTGTATTTATAAGTGTGATTCGCCCCTAGAGATGAGACTAGTGAATAACATAATACATGAACGGTTAAGGTAAAGGCATGTAAGGAACTACGACAATAAACTCTTTAGGAGGTGAAATAATGACATGTTTAAACGCTTGCTACTTTACGATTAGTTAATGTGCAGAGAGCAGTTCATGTGATCAAAGGCATGGTGTGGAGGATTGGCTATAGTGGGATATGCTTGGCAGGCTGCTGTTTACTGCTTGTGCTCATCCGATCCCTTCTGGGCGCCAGGTGCAGACCCTGGGAGTCCCTGATACCTGGAACAACAAAGACAAGTCTCTGGCTGAGTTCCGGGTTCGCGGCTTGAGGTGGTGGAGCTTGTTTTGTCGGGTGGTCGGATCTGTCCCGGTGGTGCTTCACGTCCGGTGCGGGATTGTGGTGGCTTAAGGTAGGGGCGAGTGCTTGACGTGGGGCAGGCTCTGCATTTCTGTTTGTGCCTCCGGTCCCGTCTTCGACGCCTTTTGCGTTGGTGGATTTTAATGGGGACTGCTTCGCTTAGCTGTGGTGGAGCTTGTTGGGGCTGAGGTGGAGCTTGTTGGGGCTTCCTGCTTGTTATTTGCTTCCAAAATTGATTAAAGAGTCTCTCCAGCTTAGACTCAATATCCTGCCATGTTCTGCTGGTACCAGGAGGACACGCGGCTGCCGCCATATTGGGAGAGTCGCAGATGAGTATGTCAGCCTGGGCGGCTGTGCTCTGTGCGTCCATTAGCTCCAGACATATATACATACATACACATAAATACATAATGACATAATGGCATACATACACATACATACTGATATACATACATACATACAGACATACACACACACAGATAGATATATACATACACAGATACATACAGACATACACACACATACAGACATACATGCATACTGACAGATATATACATACATACACACATACACACACACAGACATACATGCATACTGACAGATATATACATACATACACACATACATACTGACATACATATATACACACACACAGACATACATACATACATATATACATACTGACAAACACACACACATACAGATAGACACATAAAGACATACATACTGACATACACACAGACATACACAAACAGACATACATACAGACACACACACAGACATACACACACACAGACATACAGACATACAAACACACAGACATACATACTGACATACAAACACACAGACATACATACTGACATACACACACAGAAATACACACTGACATACACACACACAGACATACATACTGACATACATACACACACACAGAAATACATACATACATACACACACACACAGACATACACACACACAGACATGCATACAGACATACACACACACATACATACTGACATACATACTGACATACACACACAGACATACATACTTGCAGACACATACATACACACACACAGACATACATACAGACATACATACACATACAGGCATACACACTGACATACACACACACAGACATACATACAGACTTACACACACACAGACATACACACAGACATACATACAGACATACAGACATACATACTGACATACACACACAGACATACATACTTGCAGACACATACATACACACACACAGACATACATACAGACATACATACACATACAGGCATACACACTGACATACACACACAGACATACATACAGACTTACACACACACAGACATACACACAGACATACATACAGACATACAGACATACATACACACACAGACATACATACAGACATACACACACACACACAGACATACACACAGACATACACACAGACATACATACAGACATTCACACACAGACATACATACAGACATACATACTGACATACACACACATAGACATACACACAGACATACATACACACAGACATACATACAGACATACACACACACACAGACATACATACACACAGACATACATACAGACATGCTCTGCTCTCCCTCCGCTCACCTCCCGCGCGCAGTAAGCTGGGAGGAAGTGACCGGCCGTCACTTCCTCCCATCAGCCCTTGCGGTGTAACCGCAATTTTTTTTTTTTAAAGGGGCCCATCGCGCAATTACCCGGCCGCAGCGCTGACCGGGCCCCTGAAGATTTAGGGCCCATCGGGTGGACCTAAATGCTTGGGCCACCTGATGGGCCCCGGTGCAGATGCACCTGCGCCAGTTCTGCCGCTCCACGTGGGGCCCGGGCGGCCCGGCCCTCAGGGCCACCAGGCCCGTGACAACCATTATGGTTGTCACCCACTGATGGCGGCCCTGCATGTCGGGTCGGTCAGGTAGGAGCAACATTGCTGGGTCATCCCCTTCTGGGGTGAAATTCGCTTGTTGATAGCTGCTTAAAGTGAGATATTGAGGGAGCTCACACAAAGTGCGTCTTTCCTCCATGACAGCTAGGCCCTGCCCCCCCTGAAGTTGCATTCTTAGTGAGAGGAGGGACAGCGTAGCTGCTGCTGATTTAATAGGGAAATCGATAGATAGGCTAGTGTATTCAGTGTCCACTACAGTCCTGAAGGACTCATCTGATCTCTGCTGTAAGGACAGCACCACAAAAAGCCCTTTTTAGGGCTAGAACATCAGTCTGCTTTTTTTTTTCCTGTGTAATCTAATTGCAGTTGCCTGCCTGCCAGCGTGTGTGTCAAGCTCACAGCGTATACTGTGCCCACTTGCCCAGTGCCACCACTCATATCTGGTGTCACAATAGCTTGCATTTAAAAAAAACAAAACTTTTTTGACTGTAATATAAAAGCAGTCAGTTTCCTTCACACGTGTGCATTTCAGGACCTGCCAGGGCACAGTGTCACACCAGTGCAACTCATATCTGGTGTAACAGTAGTGTACATTTAAAAAAAAATACAATTTTGACTGTAATAGATTGAATAGCAGTTAGTTGTCTGCAAGCGTGTGGGTCAGGCCTACAGCGTCTACTCTGCCAACCTCTGCCAGTGCACAGTGCCACTCATATCTGTTGTCACATTAGCTTGCACGCATAGTACCACTAATCGAAAAAAAAATGACAGGCAGAGCCAGGCCACCCTGCAGGGGCCGTCGTGGTCGTGGTGCTGTGATTCCCTTTGGCCCTAGAATAATGCCCAGTGTTCAGAGGCCACGTACCCTGAACTCGAAAAGTTCTGAGGACATAGTTGACTGGCTAACACAGGACACCCAATCTTCTACAGCTTCCGCTCGGAACCATCCTCCCCCAGCTTAGCTTCGGGCACCTCTCAAGTCACCACTCGCCCGCCTGCCTGCCTCCACCACCAACACTAGCACCACAGCCGCTTCACTTGATCTGTCAGAGGAGTTATTTACACATCAGTTGGAAGAAATGAGTGATGCACAACCATTATTGCCAGAGGATGAAGATAACAGGGATATGTCTCAGTCAGGCAGCATTACACACATGGACGTATGGTGTGATGATGATGATGATGATGATGATGTTGTACCCGCTGCTGCTTCCTTTGCTGAGTTGTCAGATACAAGTGAAGCGGTTGATGATGACGATGCGTCCGTGGATGTCACGTGGGTGCCCGCTAGAAGATAAGAAGAACAGCGGGAAAGTTCAGATGGGGAGGCAGAGAGGAGGAGGAGACGAGTTGGAAGCAGGGGGAGGTCATCGCAAGGAGCTAGTGGCACAGTCAGACAGCATGCATCAGCACCCGGGGTCAGCCAGACAGCACGCCAATCAACGCATGCTGTTGCCACCAACAGAATGCCGTCATTGCAGAGCTCAGCAGTGTGGCATTTTTTTGGTGTGTCTGCCTCTGACAACAGCGATGCCATTTGCAACCTGTGCCAAAAGAAACTGAGTCGTGGGAAGTCCAACAGCCACCTAGGTACAACTGCTTTGCGAAGGCACATGATCGCACATCACAAACACCTATGGGATCAACACATGAGTACAAGCAGCACACAAACTCAAAGCCGCCATCCTCCTCCTGGTCCAGCATCTTCAGCCACGTCAACCACTGCTGTCCTCCTTGCCCCCTCTCAACCATCCGCCACTCCGTCTCTCGCGTTGAGCAGTTCCTGCTCATCTGCCCACAGTCAGGTGTCTGTCAAGGACATGTTTGAGCATAAGAAGCCAATGTCACAAAGTCACCCCCTTGCCCGGCATCTGACAGCAGGCTTGTCTGAACTCTGAGGCGTTCCAAAAATGTGTAGCTATTGGGACACCGCAGTGGAAGGTACCTGGACGAAATTTCTTTGCACAAAAGGCAATCCCCAACCTGTACTCGATTGTGCAAAAGGAAGTAATGGCATGTCTGGCACACAGTGTTGAGGCAAGGGTCCATCTGACCACTGATACCTGGTCTGCAAAGCCTTCAATGACATCAGTGAGGACAAGGAATGGGACATGGCTAGCTTGGTATCCAACCTTGTGCAAATGGGGAGTTTGCGATTGTGCAAATGGACTGTTTGCGGTTGTTTGCGGTGCGTTAAACGGGGAGTTTGGTCTGTCACTGTGAAGCGGGCATAACCCTTACACTACCTGATCGATACAACATCATACCTGATGTTTTAAAGCACGTTATTGCAAACAATTTAGGAATGTTAGGTGATTTATGCCCTTTATGGATTAAAACCAAACTCTGCATCAACTATGTAATTTTCCATGAGAGTTTTGCCCTCCGGCATGCCACAGTCCAGGTGTTAGTCCCCTTGAAACAACTTTTCCATCACTATTGTGGCCAGAAAGAGTCCCTGTGGGTTTTAAAATTCGCCTGCCTATTGAAGTCTATGGCGGTTCGCCCGGTTCGCCCGGTCGCGAACATTTGCGGAAATTCGCGTTCACCTTTCGCGAACGGAAAATTTTATGTTCGCGACATCTCTACTGCCAGGTGTAAAGTACAGAGATTATATCAATGATTGACACGGAGCTATGGTGGAGGCACCCGGTTGCAAGTTAAATAGTTGTGAATTTCTGCATTTAATTTTATTCTTCATAGCTCACAGATATATATTTGTTAAATAATGGGATTAGTAAACACAATATAAAAAATCCTGGAAATGACAATTCCCCTTTCAAAATTATAATATCTTTGTGTGAGTCAATATCGTCGTGCAATTGTAGATTATGCTTGCGGAGTGTACCTATAATCTTAATTTTAGTAATGACAGGAGGTAAATATATGCATATCTCCCTTTACTGAAAACCTCCAGCAGCACAGATACCATAGAACAACCAATCAGAAAACATTTCAACATTATACAAAAGGCCCTGACACTCCAGGCTCCTCCTCTTTTTTTGTAACAAACTAAAATTAAAGTTTCAAACAGAGTTCAATCAGCGAACAATTCAACAGAGATCCAGAAATAATCTTGTAATCCAGACTACAGTAGTGGGAACATCCAGTGTGTCCATAGAATCCAGAACACGGTATTACATGTTGATAACACTGAAAAGAAACAGAAAGAAGTGAAAGGAATCTGAAATGATGTATTGTCCATCATCCAACAACTGTCTATCAATTATGTTAAATAGATGCAACGATTATAATGATTAACCAAATTAAATTCATCGTACAGCACACCCAATACCAAATCAACATCCCAGAGACGAGGATACTTAGTGGGTGGTCTAGATAACTTAATCCCTCTCAAAAGGTGACAATCTATAGGGTCCTGACCCAATCTATAGGGTATGCCCCGGAGAGGAACGTGAACCACCACATTAATGGATTGATAAGAGTGACCAGACGAGAAAAGGTGAGACAGATAGTTCAGAATGGAGGTAGTAGGTGTTGTAAAGAGATCGTTGTCCTAGGGACACTGCTTGACCAGTTTAAACTAGCTGCTTTGTCCCTCCTTAATCTCCAATCAGGATCTTGAGATTGAAACCCCTGTTGTATTGTGTTGGTGACCCCATAGCTACTTTATCCCTCCTTAATCTTTAATCTCCCATCAGGATCTTGGGATTGAAACCCCTGTAGTATTGTGTTGGAGACCCCATGTAGGGGTTTATGCCAAAAAGCCATGTGTGACCAAATAAACCTCAGTTGACTCCCAGAACTGTGTGTCATCCAGTTACTGGTGGAATTGGCTATATCTCCTAAACAGCGCTTCCTTTCCAGCTTCAGAGAATCCCAATGGAGATTGTGGACCAAAATCCGCTGGTTGCTTGTCCCCGCTGCTGACTAGCCCTCCCAAAAACACCTGTCCCAGGTGGGGGGCAGAACACTTGCTTTAAGGGAGGAATGAGCTTGTTCAACGTAGTGAATAGGTTGACATGCTTCTTTAGATCTGCTATAAATGGCTCCCCGAATAGGAGGCCCTTTGCCAGGAAGCCCAGCTCTTTGGGCCCAGTTCCAGGAGTTTTGAATCCTTCCTCAGAAGTGCCGACCTGCATCTCTCGGTGCAGAGGGCAGCGTTGGCGTTCCCAAGCATACAAATTGATCGTTGTGCCCATTCACGTATATCACCTGGGTCCAATTGGGTACCTTGGGACAGGGCCAGGTCTGCAAATTAAAGTATTTTAGCCAGTGGGCAGAGTAAATCTAACAGCTTGTCTTGCGTCGACTTAAGCCCCCTTTTAATGCCCTTGCGGGGGTCTCTGCCGGCCCGTGACATGAAGACCACGACTGTGTTATCAAACTCTGGGGTGTTGGCAATTTTGTCTTGCAGGAGGGGGCGTGGGCATTCGGCATGTAGACATGCCCAGACTTTTTTGCCTAAAGGCCAAAAATGGATGAACTACGTCAGGTGGTCTGTCAAGGTCCACTCGAATGACTTGGGATGCCTTATAGTGCATGGGCCAAATAGTGGCATGCCCAGCATGTCCAAGAAGACCCCATCACCCTTGGGTTTGGATGGGGGAGCACGGGTATCCTTCTCAGGATAATCCTCAACCAGTACGGTTTTAATCAAGTATTGGGAGTCCATGTGGGGTACATCTTGCCAACCCTCCTCGTTGGAGTGAGAACCGTCAGCCCGCTATTTATCCACCACATCCAGAGTATGAGATGGGCAAGAGTAATCATCTCTGGATGACTGGATCTGAGGGGGAGTCGGATCTACCCATTCAAAGCGTTAAGACTTCTTGGCCTTAGATCTTGATGGAGAGCTGGATCCTTTTCAGTGGCATTTGGGCCCTGTTTGGCTCCATGAGGCATCTGATCCAGGGGCGCCCCCAGCCTCTTGTGACCCCATGTCTTGCGCTTGTGGTAGGACCCGTGATAGGGCCTTCTCCACAGAAGCCGCCACTGCGGCATTTATCATTGCTTGAATGTCCTGTGTAGGATGCGTGGTGTCACCCATCATGCCTTTATCTGTCCTGTAAAAAGACAGCATCAGTAGGTGCACAGTAGTTGGAGATGCACGCCAGGTGCCAGGTTTCTTTGTACAACTGTGGCTCACCCAGGAATCGGCTTAAAGGACCACTATAGGCACCCAGACCAATTCAGCTCAATGAAGTGGTCTGGGTGCCAGGTCCCGCTTGGGTTAACCCTGCCTGCTGTAAACATAGCAGTTTCAGAGAAACTGCTATGTTTACATATGGGTTAATCCAGCCTCTCGTGGCTGTCACAGTGAGAAGACACCAGCGTCCATAGGAAAGCATTGAAAATGCTTTTCTATGGACTGGCTGAATGCGCGCGCGGCTCATGCCGCGCATGCGCATTCAGCCGATGATGGCGGAAGGAGGAGGAGAGTCCCCAGCGCCGAGGGAGCCCAGCGCTGGAGAAAGGTGAGTGTTTAACCCCCTTCCTCCCCCTTCAGCCCGGCGGGAGTGGGACCCTGAGGGTGGGGGCACCTTCAGAGCACTATAATGCCAGGAAAACGAGTTTGTTTTCCTGGCACTATAATGGTCGTTTAATGTATATATAGACGTCAATCAGAGTTTAGTGCCAAATAAGAAGGGCTCACCCTCCAGGTGTACGAAAGGGGTTTTTTCCTTAAATGAAATGAGAGACGTGGGAGTCTCAAAGTTTGTTGTTGGAACCCCAAACATGCCCCTTTTTCCGGGGTGGAATCCAAGTTGCCAATGGTGTTGTATACCGCTAAGGGGTTCACCCCAGTTGTATGTCAAGGCTGGGACCTCCGTGGTCAGCAATAAACAGGTGTCTTTAAACAGTATAATAAATAAGGGGGGGACCCCTCGTGTCAGTGCTAGATTTACACATGATATATGGGGGCTCACCCCAGTTGGTCTACCTTGTGCAACAGAGGGCACCCACAAATGGCAACTGGCATATAAGCAAACAGGCACAATGTAAGGGCATATAGCACAATATGCAGTCCTGAAATTAGGTACACCACAGTGTGTGGTACAAAATAGCAAGCAGTTACAGCTTACAGGTTGTGGTCCTTTGTAACAGTAACTCCATAGTGTATGACACATTTGTACAATAAGCACTCCCTGAATGGCTCAAACACAGTTTGTTTCCTTAGCAGAAGGTACATTCTGGCAGTTAAACAGTACTTGCAAGTTCCAGCAGGAAGTATACAGTGAGGGAAAAAAGTATTTGATCCCATGCTGATTTTGAACGTTTGCCCACTGACAAAGAAATGATCCGTCTATAATTTTAATGGTAGGTGTATTTTAACAGTGCAAGACAGAATAACAAAAATAAAAAAATCCAGAAAAAAAACGCATATTAAAAAATGAATAAAATGATAGACTGATCATTTCTTTGTCAATGGGCAAACGTTCAAAATCAGCAGAGGATCAAATACTTTTTTGACAGCAGTAGGACAATGTAATTGTGTGTATGTTTTTACTGTAGTCTACTCTCAGGTCCGGGGGGAGTGCCCCTTGCATGGGGACCTGCATATAAGGCCAGTTGTGGCTGCCAATAAATGAATTCCTGCCTACCCCCAACATAGAGTCTTATCTCATGTGTGGGGGGAACAGCTGTATCTACTTTGGGGATTGCTATATCACTATACCCCTGGGTTATAATCACTAGCTCTTGTAAGACCTTTACTGCTATACCTGCTATACTCTTTTCGGAGGAGAGGTCTTCTCACTGGGATCTGGATCCAGGATTTTGGTCCAGGGTGAGAAGGGACAGCAAGACCCCAGCCAAGCTGCGGCGGCTAAGGGTCTACAGTGCTTATGGTGTCTGGTGTGGAGCTTATGGTACTAGGCAACAGCTAGGAAGCAGCGATTGTCGGAGGCACCCAGTCGGGGTGCCAGGTGGTCCACCACAATCAGATCATTATTTAACAAATTAAAGAGAAGAGTGTGTAGGACGTTCCCTGACTCTTACTAATTCTGGGCAAATCACACATTTGGCATTTAAATGCTTTTCAGTCCAGTAAGACACAGTTTGTTACAATCTTTCAATGTGTATAGAAGCCAAAGTCATGTGAAGTCATAACATATGAGTTAACCAAATCTAAACTGACCACATCTACTACAACGTCCGAGCCTAGAAACCAATTAGATTCATTGGACAGGTTACATAAAACCTACTTGACTCCAACTAATGGCATTGTTGTTCTAAATGTGTTCTTCTGTATTATCCTTTAATTACCCTTCAAATAATTTCCCACCCTCAGATGTCAACTTGTCAAGTGATCGTGTCTGAAATTTCCAGGCTGAGAATTTTAGCTCTTTCCAAATGTGGGCACCACATCTGCTCCATTCCAAAAATAGTCCCCTTGCAGATTAAAAATAATGGTTTAACTATTAACTAAACTGAGTTTCCTTGGCCCATTTGAGTGTATGGCAACTGGCCACTTTTATTTACCATAAATATATACACATATGAAGCTTTATAGCACAATTATAATATACTATATATACTATACTAAATATATATAGCAATTATAATATACCGTACTATACTATAAATGAAATATGGTATACAGAGCAATTATCATATACTATAAATATAGCAATTACAATATAATATACTATAAATAAAAAATGGTATACATAGCAAATATAATATAATATACTATCAATAAAAAATGGTATACGTAGCAATTTTAAGCAAATTGTAGCAAATCATACACATTTTAGTAACTAGTACAATGTCTGACTTCTTTATTATGCTGGGAATTGTATAGACCTAACAAGGATTTGTTATTCTGATACGTTTGCCTAAAATTTGCACTTCCCTTGTCAATTCTCCAGAATTCGTCATGAAAGTATTGGCAGTGGAAATGGCTCTCTACCCTTAAGGGTTAATGAAAATACATAGTGCATTAAAACCAAATAATCCCTCCCGACCCAGCCTGCTCTGCCATTGTGTTTTGACATAAAAAGTAGCAATCAATCTACATGTCTGGTTTTTCACACTTCCATGCATGTTTTCAGTTTTTGTTAATAAATGCTTTTGTTTTTGCACCTGAGCAAATATTGAGTTGTTGAATCAGAACCATATCTGAGAAAATGTATCTTTATTTCACGGTATGTGAAGACTGGCTGATGAATAAGCAGGTCAGTGGCAGTGCTGGCAATCCCCGGACCTCAGATGGCCTCGGGAATGGATCACACGGGTTTGCTATGCGCAATCCTTATTTCGAGATGAAACTTGTCTCGCACAGACAGAACTATTATGTACTCTGTTAAAATTAACATTCTACGCTAATAGCAAAATGTTAAAGCGGCACTGTCATGCCGAATCCCGTTTTTTTTTAACCCCCCTCCCGCCTCCACTACATCCAATTGACCCCCTAGTCACCCCCAAATGCCCCTAAGCCCCCCAGATTACCTATTTTTAAATCTGTATCTTCTGCCCCGATCTTTATTCAGGGCGCCGCCATCTTTGTGTGGGTAGGTGAAGTCCCTGTGGGACACGTCATCTACCCACACTACACAGACTGTGAGATTCCCGCACATGCCCAGTGAAACACCTGGACATGCGAACGGGAATTTCATCTATTCATTCATTCATCAGACAGACGAATGAATGAATAGAAAAAATCAGACGAACAAACTAACACTGAGTATCAGTGTTCGTTTGTTCGATCAGTTTATTACAAGGAGGGAGCTACCGACGTGCAGCTCCCTCCTTGTAATATGTAAAGACAGAAATGTGTAAGCCCCCCAGGTCCCCCCCTCACTCTATGGGGGTCAATATGACCCCCATAATAGCACAAGGGAGATTAAAATCTCCCCAATGCCCCTACTCGCTATACCGCGAGTAGGGGCATGTCCACTAAACAGTGAGCAGCCTGTGGCTGCTCACTGTAAAAACATAAATGGTAATAAGGGGGGGGGGACCTACTGTCCTCCCCCCTGGCCCCCACCCCTGCGCGGTGGGTGGGGGCCCTAATAAAACAATAAGGGTGGGGGGACCTACTGTCCTCCCCCCGGCCCCCACTCCTGCGTGGTGGGTGGGGGCCCTAATAAAACAATAAGGGGGGGGGAACCTACTGTCCTCCCCCCCCCGGCCCCCACCCCTGCGCGGTGGGTGGGGGCCCTAATAAAACAATAAGGGGGGGGACCTACTGTCCTCCCCCCCGGCCCCCACCCCTGCGCGGTGGGTGGGGGCCCTAATAAAATAATAAGGGGGGGGACCTACTGTCCTCCCCCCCCTGGCCCCCACCCCTGCGCGGTGGGTGGGGGCCCTAATAAAATAATAAGGGGGGGGACCTACTGTCCTCCCCCCCGGCCCCCACCCCTGAGCGGTGGGTGGGGGCCCTAAATAAAGATAGGGGGGGACCTACTGTCCTCCCCCCCTGGCCCCCACCCCTGCTCTGTGGGTGGGGGCCCTAATAAAATAATAAGGGGGGGACCTACTGTCCTCCCCCCCCTGGCCCCCACCCCTGAGCGGTGGGTGGGGGCCCTAAATGAACCCCCCCCATCAAGGTGACTAGGGGTCCCAAGCCCCTAGTCACCCCCCCCCACCCAAAACATTCTATCCCCTACCTACCCCCCTCACCCTAAAAATAGTGAGGGGGGAATAAAATAACTAACCTGTAAAAAAAATAATTAAACTTACCATTTGACGTCTTCTTTTTTCTAAATTCTTCTTTCTTCAGCCCCCAAAAAGGGCAAATAAAAATCCATCATACCCGTCGCACTTTAAAAAAAAAAAAAAACGAGCGCAAAAAAAAAATTAATCCATGTTCACCCATGGAGGGCACGCCGCGTACTGAGCTCCGCAGGGCGGGTCAAGGCTTATATAGCCTTGCCCCGCCCTGCAATTAGGCTTAGAACACACTGATTGGTTGGTTTAAGCCAATCAGAGTGCTCTGTGTCATTTTACAAGCGTGGGAAAATTCCAAAGAACTTTCCCACGCTTGTAAAATGACACAGAACACTGTGATAGGATGGTTTTCAAGCCATCCAATCACAGTGCTCTGTGTAATTTTACAAGCTTGGGAAAGTTCTTTGGAATTTTCCTACGCTTGTAAAATGACACAGAGCACTGTGATTGGATGGCTTGAAATCCATCCTATCACAGTGCTCTGTGTCATTTTACAAGCGTGGGAAAGTTCTTTGGAATTTTCCCACGCTTGTAAAATGACACAGAGCACTGTGATTGGATGGCTTGAAAACCATCCAATCACAGTGATCTGTCATTTTACACAGCGTGGGAAAGTTCTTTTGAATTTTCCCACGCTGTGTAAAATGACACAGAGCACTCTGATTGGCTTAAACCAACCAATCAGTGTGTTCTAAGCCTAATTGCAGGGCGGGGCAAGGCTATATAAGCCTTGACCCGCCCTGCGGAGCTCAGTACGCGGCGTGCCCTCCATGGGTGAACATGGATTAATTTTTTTTTTGCGCTCGTTTTTTTTTTTTTTTTTTTAAAGTGCGACGGGTATGATGGATTTTTATTTGGCTTTTTTGGGGGCTGAAGAAAGAAGAATTTAGAAAAAAGAAGACGGCAAATGGTAAGTTTAATTTTTTTTTTTTACAGGTTAGTTATTTTATTCCCCCTCACTATTTTTAGGGTGAGGGGGTAGGTAGGGGATAGAATGTTTTGGGTGGGGGGGGTGACTAGGGGCTTGGGACCCCTAGTCACCTTGATGGGGGGGTTCATTTAGGGCCCCCACCCACCGCTCAGGGGTGGGGGCCAGGGGGGGGAGGACAGTAGGTCCCCCCCCTTATTATTTTATTAGGGCCCCCACCCACCGCGCAGGGGTGGGGGCCAGGGGGGAGGACAGTAGGTCCCCCCCCTTATTATTTTATTAGGGCCCCCACCCACCGCGCAGGGGTGGGGGCCGGGGGGGAGGACAGTAGGTCCCCCCCCCTTATTATTTTATTAGGGCCCCCACCCACCGCGCAGGGGTGGGGGCCAGGGGGGGAGGACAGTAGGTCCCCCCCCCTTATTATTTTATTAGGGCCCCCACCCACCGCGCAGGGGTGGGGGCCAGGGGGGGAGGACAGTAGGTCCCCCCCCTTATTATTTTATTAGGGCCCCCACCCACCGCACAGGGGTGGGGGCCGGGGGGGAGGACAGTAGGTCCCCCCCCTTATTATTTTATTAGGGCCCCCACCCACAGCGCAGGGGTGGGGGCCAGGGGGGGAGGACAGTAGGTCCCCCCCCCTTATTATTTTATTAGGGCCCCCACCCACCGCGCAGGGGTGGGGGCCAGGGGGGGAGGACAGTAGGTCCCCCCCCCTTATTATTTTATTAGGGCCCCCACCCACCGCGCAGGGGTGGGGGCCAGGGGGGGAGGACAGTAGGTCCCCCCCCTTATTATTTTATTAGGGCCCCCACCCACCGCACAGGGGTGGGGGCCGGGGGGGAGGACAGTAGGTCCCCCCCCTTATTATTTTATTAGGGCCCCCACCCACAGCGCAGGGGTGGGGGCCAGGGGGGGAGGACAGTAGGTCCCCCCCCTTATTATTTTATTAGGGCCCCCACCCACCGCGCAGGGGTGGGGGCCAGGGGGGGAGGACAGTAGGTCCCCCCCCCTTATTATTTTATTAGGGCCCCCACCCACCGCGCAGGGGTGGGGGCCAGGGGGGGAGGACAGTAGGTCCCCCCCCTTATTATTTTATTAGGGCCCCCACCCACCGCGCAGGGGTGGGGGCCGGGGGGGAGGACAGTAGGTCCCCCCCCTTATTATTTTATTAGGGCCCCCACCCACAGCGCAGGGGTGGGGGCCAGGGGGGGAGGACAGTAGGTCCCCCCCCCTTATTATTTTATTAGGGCCCCCACCCACCGCGCAGGGGTGGGGGCCAGGGGGGGAGGACAGTAGGTCCCCCCCCTTATTATTTTATTAGGGCCCCCACCCACCGCGCAGGGGTGGGGGCCAGGGGGGGAGGACAGTAGGTCCCCCCCCTTATTATTTTATTAGGGCCCCCACCCACCGCGCAGGGGTGGGGGCCGGGGGGGAGGACAGTAGGTCCCCCCCCTTATTATTTTATTAGGGCCCCCACCCACAGCGCAGGGGTGGGGGCCAGGGGGGGAGGACAGTAGGTCCCCCCCCCTTATTATTTTATTAGGGCCCCCACCCACAGCGCAGGGGTGGGGGCCAGGGGGGGAGGACAGTAGGTCCCCCCCCCTTATTATTTTATTAGGGCCCCCACCCACAGCGCAGGGGTGGGGGCCAGGGGGGGAGGACAGTAGGTCCCCCCCCTTATTATTTTATTAGGGCCCCCACCCACCGCGCAGGGGTGGGGGCCAGGGGGGAGGACAGTAGGTCCCCCCCATCTTTAACCCCCACGCGGGGGGGGGGGTTATTAGGTGTGTTTTTTTTTTTTTTTACAGTGAGCAGCCACAGGCTGCTCACTGCTTACTAGACATGCCCCTACTCGCGGTATAGCGAGTAGGGGCATATTATTTACTAATACTAAGTAATCTTTACTTAGTATTAGTACATTTGGCTTCAAGACCAATTCAGGTCTTTCAGCCTTTTAGTAGATAGCTCCCTGATACCGTGCGAATTAGGGAGTTATCTACTAAGCGGCTGCAAGATGCAGCCACAGCAATGAATAGGATCGGAGTTTCATTCATTAGAATGAAATTCCGATACGATCAAAGTACCGAATTGCATCCTAACACCAATGGAGAAACAGTGCTCATTCTGTTAGGATGCAATTCGGCAGTTTTGCCGGCGTTCTGTCTAAGTGACAGGACTTTCGGCAATACTGACAGGAAGCATTGTGGGAACTGGGAGGAAAGCTAGGGATCATGGGAAAATTGCCCTGACCAGCGGAAATGAAGCACACTTTGCTCCTCCGCTGGTCAGAGCTGGTCAAGCGGAGGAATCCTCCATAAGGCAAAGAGTCCCTACTTTGTCTTATGATTTTAAAGAAAACTAAAGAAGACAGGAAGAAAAGAATAACAGATCCCGAGAGAGGGGGAGAAGAGGAAGAGATTGAGGAAAGGTAAGTTCGGCATGACAGTGCCGCTTTAACTGTTTCTCATCAGCGATATGTGAGCCGTGATAAGATGACAACTCTAAATAAAAAACAAACATACAACAAAAGTATATATATATTTTTATATATCCAACACAACAATTATACTAATTCATAGAGGTCTCCATTCTATGAATGACAGACCATGCAGACATTTTCAAATATTTTATCTACCTTTACCTACTACTCCCGTATGTCACATGTGTTTTGTCAGAATGAATTCACCATTTGTTTTGGTTTATCTATTGTACAGCGCTGCAGAATATGTTGGTGCAAGATGAATAATTGTAATTGTACAGTAGAGGATTACAGGCTGACTAGAACTCTTGGGAATAAGGTTAAAGGAACTGTCTGTTGAGTGAGCCCAGCTGACAGATGGTTAAATGCTGGCATGTTAAGATAATTAATAAAGCTGTGGCCATTGCCCTATCCACACAAAGTCCTGTCTCTGGTGTGTTATCGGGGGCCTTCTGATGGTAAAGTTAAGGTATATGGGTCAGCAGTCATGCACTGATTCTAGTTTTTGCTCGCGCTGTCGACAGAGATCAAAACGCACAGTTTTTGTGTGATGTAGGAATCCATTGTTGGTCTAATACCTCCAGGACATATACACCTCTTGCTACGGGTCTCTAGAAACATCTTGGCTTGTGCTTCCAGTCAAAAGATAATTAATCTTTACTTACACCAGTTTATTTTTCTCTAAGATCACTTGGTCTAGAGTTGGATTTTTAGCCTGGTTGAGTGTCAGCGTGATATGTTGGTTTTTTGAAAGAGGTGCATGTCCAGGCTCACATTAATGCAGTCAAATCCTTCTTAAAGTTTAATCCTTCCCAACCCCCATTCAGGTACCTACTTGCTGTTCCTCTACATTTGATTAATATCGGGTTAATATTTTTGGATAAACTTTTAAAATTATATTATTTTTAAATAGTAACATATCAAACAATATATCATATAAAATATTAATATATATATTAAAAAATATCAAAATATTAAACTATTTTTAAAAAAAATGTTTTAAATCATTTCAAAAGTTTATCCAAAAATTATAACATAGAAACGTAGAATGTGACGGCAGATAAGAACCATTCGGCCCATCTAGTCTGCCCAGTTTTCTAAATACTTTCATTAGTCCCTGGCCTTATCTTATAGTTAGGATAGCCTTATGCCTATCCCACGCATACTTAAACACCTTTACTGTGTTAACCTCTACCACTTCAGCTGGAAGGCTATTCCATGCATCCACTACCCTCTCTGTAAAGTAATACTTCCTGATATTATTTTTAAAACTTTGCCCCTCTAATTTAAGACTTTGTCCTCTTGTTGTGGTAGTTTTTCTTCTTTTAAATATAGTCTCCTCCTTTACTGTGTTGATTCCCTTTATGTATTTAAATGATTCTATCATATCCCCCCTGTCTCGTCTTTCCTCCAATCTATACATGTTAAGATCCTTTACCTTTTCTGGTAAGTTTTACCCTGCAAAATTAAAACTGATCCCTTAATAAAAAAATCTTTAAAAGATGCTTCATCTTTCCATAGGCTGTGTTTCACACTTTTAAAGGGGAAACACCACTTCTCTAGAAATTACAAATTCAATAAAACATAAAAAAATAACACATAGAACCTTTTTCATTTCCTCTTAAATTAATGTTAACGATTTCGTTCAGAATGCAGTTCCCTTTCGGCATAACCAGGGCACACAATGTAAATTAGCAGGAGAAAGAGATACACTGTTTCAGTTCTCTTTTTCTCTATATGCTTTCTCTGACAGCTGACCGTCAAGAGCTTATAACTCGATATGACAGCGATCGAATACGGAGGAGGCCAGTTGCAATATAAAGAGTTGTGGATTTCTACAATCAATGTTCTACATTTAATTGCATTTTCACACCAAATACAGATCGGTTAATCTAAGAGCCATGTAAACATAATATTAAAAGTAAGTGACAATTCCTATTTAATGCTAGTGGTAGATGAAGAGTTGTAAAAATTAAGGTTCATTTTCTATATGTATAGATATATCTCTGAACAGGAAATTCTGTTTATTCTCTCTTTTTCAATTGCCTGTAGTTCTGTTTTGGTGTATGTACGTGTTGTGATTTTAATCTGTTGAAACGCACATTTAGCCCTTATTCCAAGTGTTATAGAGATTTAATGATCATTTTTAATTTTAGAATTTTTCATTCAACTCCTTTTTTGACAGCTAATTTTCACTTAAATTTTTACCTAATTACAAATGAGCAAGACTATTGTTTGTCCATCTGAGAAATCTTTAACCACTTAGCAACCCATATAGTCTATTCTCTGAGACTCATGACCTATCCAAAAGTCTATTATCTGAGGCTCATGACCTATTCAATGTCCTATTCTCTGGGACTCTTGACCTATCTAATAGCCGTTTCTCTGGGACTCATGACCAATCCAATGTCCTTTTCTTCCTGGGATCATGACCTATCTAATGTCCTATTCTCCTGAGCTCATGACCTGTTTAATCTGCTTGAATTGTTGAATATGAAAGCAGATTTCTCAGTTTGCATACATGTGGAGAAAATCTTAATTAGGTCAACCGCAGGCCAATGAGCTGTGTTACACACAAACATTTTACTGGCATTGCAGAATACATTGTGCCTTAAGAGGAACACTGTTTAATACGTAAGTGGACATCCATTGAAATAAGCTTCAAATATTAAATAAAAAATATATTTAATAATATGTGGGCTTTGGATCTTAGGGAACATGTTTATATATTGTCCACCAAGCTGATAGTACAAATGGATAGGACATAGTCCTAAATTAGTGCGTTACCTTTCCAATAATTAGATTCTTTAAAATAATTACTAGACTTGAAATGTCAGATATATGAATTAAATACATGTAACAGAATCTAGATACTTATTTTAGGAGTAAAGCTCTTCAGATGTTCTTTAGTTCCTTTTCAAACCTGATGACTTTCTCTGTGAACCTCTGACACTAGGTCCAAATCTGACCTCACATGACCACATAACATTCCTACCTCAGTCAGTGTCCGCTAGGCCATATGCTGTTTAGTTCAGAATTATGGTTCTCCCCGCTGACAGGATACATACCCTACAAAATCTCCTTGCTCTCTACTTTGCTGGGTACCAATAAATTAGCTGTGTGAACAACATATGATTGTAATAACCAACTCATTTTTTGACATTGACTTTAAATTTAATTACTGATTTAGAATGTTGAACGAGCCTCATGGGTGATCCTCCCTAACTGAGCAGAACACAGGGTTCCCGACAAATGGTTATAGTGACCAAATATTGGGAAATACTTGGAGAAACTTCTAACAAAAAGTGTATTTATGTGCTTATGATACAGTATCATCATTCATTTATGTTTAAAGCTGTAACATGGTCTACTGAGCTCTACAGTATTTAAAAGTAATAATTGGTTTGGACAGTTCGGTGGGGAACGAGGAAAGTCAGCCTGCTTGATAGGCTTTCATATAAAACTATAATTCCTGTTATCTGGTATGTATATAGCAATGATTGAATTTCATTTCCTATCTTTCTAAAAAGGACCTTTGTCTGAAATGAAGATCATTGTTTATTAAATCATGCTTTAAACTTATAAATAGGTGCAATTCGCGCAAATACTGGTAAAAATCTCCTTTTTTTTCAAATCTAGCAAATATGAACCTGTTGTGCTTTTTGAACACACCATGTAAAATTCCTGACATTTATTTTACATCTTACTAAATGTCTCCTGCAGAAAATAGTACGGATGTAACTAAATATTTACGATATTTATTAAGAGCCGCAAAAAGCTGGTGATAAAATGAGTTATGCTTGTAAGTCAGTATAAAACATGAATGTGGAAGGGGTGGGTATATTTCAGCTAGATTTATAAAACATCTTAGATTACTCGGTTATCTCTTCCTAGCTTTTAAAATAATCCCATTTAATTAAAAAAATGCAAAACTATCAATGGAAAGACCTCTATTAAATAATTATTATTTTTTTGTGAGAAACTGCCCATTTATACACATTAAAATGTGAGGTCAGGTAGATGCGGTAGATCTACAGTTTGTTCTAATAACATCCTCGCCAGTGATAGTGCATAATTTTGCCTCTAAATCAGGGCCGGATTAACATAGGGGCTGATGGAGCTGCAGCTCCAGGCCCAGGCCCATGGAATAGGCCCATTAAAACAAAAAAAAAAGAAAAACTTTCTGTAACTTTAAAAAAAAAAAATTTTTTTTAAACACTACTCTTAGGTTTGCCACCTGACTGGTATTTTACTGGCACAGCCGGTATTTGAGGCTGCCTGGCCGTGCCGGTATCGCAGTAATACCATCAATACAAATGCAGGTATTTTTCTCAGTATAAATGGAGATTACTCTGCAATACCAGCACCGGCCAGTAGGGGTCACTGTGTGTGGAGAGAGGCAGGGATAGGAAGTTACAGCATATCCCTGCCTCTCTCTACTACTCACTGATCCATAGGGGAGCAGCTACACAGCACAGAGAGTCCAGACAGCAGCTCTACAGCTCATGTAAGTTAGGGATGGGGGGAAAGGCAGCAGGGAGACATGGGGACACTGAGACACTAGGGGACACAGACATTAGGGGACACTGGGAGACCTGGGGACACTGTCCCATGTCTCCTAGTGTCCCCATGTCCCCAGCCAGTGTCTCTAGTGGCTCAGTGTCCCCTAGTCTCCCAGTGTCTGTGTCCCGAGTGACTCAGAGTGCCCATGTCTCACAGTGTCCCCAAGTGACTGTATTACAGCCAGTGTCCCTAGTGTCTCAGTGTCCCCATGTCTCCCAGTGTCCCCTAGTCTCCCAGTGTCTGTGTTCCCATGTCGTTTAGTGTCCCTAGTGTCTTAGTGTCCCCAAATGTTTCAGTGTCCCCATGTCTCCCAGGTGTCTGTGTCCCCATGTCTGTGTCTCTAGTGTCTCAGTGTCCCCATTTCTCCCCGTGTCCTCATGTCTTCCAGTATCCCCATGTCTGTATTCACAAGTGCCCCCATGTCTTGCAGTGTCCCCAAGTGTCTCAGTGCCCCTGTGTCTCCCAGTGTTCCCAGGTCTCTGTATCCCCATGTCTCACTGTGTCCCCTAGTATCCTAGTGACATGTGGACACACTGAGACATGGAGACACTGGGAGACTAGGGGACTGAGCAACATGGGGACACTGTGATACATGGGGGGACACTGAGAAATGTGGAGACTTGCAAGACTGAGACACTGGTAGACAGGGAGACACTGGGAGCAATTCATCTATACAGCATACTCAAACTGTGAGTAGTTTGTTGGTGATTTTACAGAATTTTCTCTTATGTCACTCACTTGTGTTACATCATGTGATGTCACTCATAACTAATTATACAAAGGCTGTTTTTTTTCCCAAGAAAGTTGGCAACCCTAACTACTCTTCACATACTCTTGCTTAAACAAACACTATAAGGTCAGGAATACAATCATGTATTTCTGACCCTATTATGTAAAAAACACCTTCTAGTCCCCCTGGCCCTCTCTTGCCTCCCTAAATATAGTAAAATCTTACTTGTATTCAAGTCTGCAGCTGCTGGCTCTGCCTCTGAACTGACTCTGTCTGCTGACATCATCAGAAGTGGTGGTCTGAGCAAATTACAATGCTTCACCATAGGATTGGCTGAGACTGTAAACGAGGAAGATCAGGGGCAGAGCCAGCACAAGTCAACAAAAACTTGTGTGGACTGGCTGACAATAGAATTAGTTTAGGTAATGCAGACTTTGGTTTCTCTAACACTGTGGCATGTCCCCTTCCTTCTACACTCACTACATACACTACACTCACTACATACACTTTTACTCTGTCCCAGACTATATACCAGGAACTTCTGCCTGCTAGTAAGACGATAAGGAGACAAGTGGACATGTGAGTGCTAGGGGACAGTCCTTAGAAAGCGTGGAGTAGGAGCATCATTTGATGCATTTATGTCAAGTTCAGGGTGCTGCTTGCATAGTATGCCCTTAGTTGGACAGCCTGCATGATTGGCAGGCAGCCTGACATGCATTCATGCCAGGCTGGCCTTCCAATTCTTTGGACAAACATGCCCCCTTTTAGGGCATGTTCACCCCTTTTGGCAGGTCTGGTCACGTGATTTGCGTCAGTGGCACATCCTTTTACACCACCCATTGACTTCCTGCTTCACTGGACACTGCTGTTAGGGGGTATGGATTTACTTGAAAGATGAAAGCATAAATTAGAGAGATATTAGCACAGAGTATGTGTTTTCGTATAGCTGCATCCTTTCCCCCCAACACCATCTCCATCAAATACATGACGCTTGGGAGGTATGGTTGTTTCAGTGTTTTTGGTCGATAATATTCTGTAATTAGGCCCATCATAATTGTCAGCTCCAGGCCCACTGGCCTCTTAATCTGGCCCTTCTCTAAATAAAAGCTGCATAGTTTAATGTATGCCCCAAAGGAGTGCATATATGTTATGAAAGGCTGTCCCCCCAGATTTTCTTCGATTCCTAAGACAATGGTTAATTTGTAAGGTTTGCGATACTTAGTTTGATGCTTTGTAGGCTGGCTTCTGAGTGTAGGCATTTTCTTAGAGTAAATGCATTTTACTTTCATAAACTTTCCTCTGTCCGTACTGCCACCTCTGATGCTCGTATCCAAGACATCTCGAGGGCTGCACCGTTCCTGTGGAACTCCCTTCCCTTTTCCGTTAGACGCTCACCCAGTCTCCACTCCTTCAAAAAATCATTAAAAAATCACTTTTTCACACAAGCGTATCAATTAAGCTGTTAATGAGTCCAAAAACCCCACACTAAGTCTAATAGGTTGGGAAATGTGACAATGTTTTTTATGTCCCATGGAAAGCAGGTGCTACATGGGACTTATTTGCTCCTATTCATTTTACTGGGAAACAGAAAAATGACCATTTAATGCTGAAGTAAATCTGTTGGTGATCATTAAATGTAAAAGCTTTGCAAGTCCTACAGTGGGATATGGAAAGACCAGGAAGTGGCTCAGCCAATCTTTCTATGGCAGTGCTGCACATATCCTTCACATTCCTGCACAGCATCACTTTATGGACACTATTACTGGTGGAAGATACCGATGCCAGTTAATTTTGCTTTATAGCCTATAATTATTTCTTCAAAAAAATTATTACTAGCAATAAGGAAACACTGGATTTTAGGTGGAAGGGATAACTGTAACCTAACCTACACAGTGCATCTAACGTGTGTGGGAGCCTGGAGTGTCCCATTAATAATATAAACCCACCCAGTATAACTAACTGTAACCTAACCTACACAGTGCACCTAATGTGTGTGGGAGCCTGGAGTGTCCCTTTAATAATATAAACCCACCCAGTATAACTAACTGTAACCTAACCTACACAGTGCATCTAACGTGTGGGAGCCTGGAGTGTCCCTTTAATAATATAAACCCATCCAGTATAACTGTAACCTAACCTAAACATTGCACCTAACGTGTGTGGGAGACTGGAGTGTCCTTTTATAATATAAACCCACTCAGTATAACTAACTGTAACCTAACCTACACAGTGCATCTAACGTGTGTGGGAGCCTGGAGTTTCCCATTAATAATATAAACCCACCCAGTATAACTAACTGTAACCTAACCTACACAGTGCATCTAACGTGTGTGGGAGCCAGGAGTGTCCCTTTAATAATATAAACCCACCCAGTATAACTAACTGTAACCTAACCTACACAGTGCACCTAATGTGTGTGGGAGCCTGGAGTGTCCCTTTAATAATATAAACCCACCCAGCAGTGGCGTACACATGACCCATGGGGCCCCGGTGCGAAAATTGATCCGTGGCCCCCCCCCCCTCGCGCTTACTCTGCGCGGACCGGGGCAGCAACACATGGCGGCGGGCACCTGGTCGCAGGGGTTGCAGGGCTGCGACCGCGGTATGTACGCCAGTGCATGCAGATGCACACACACTTAAAGGACCACTACAGACACCCAGATCACATCAGCTCAATGAAGTGGTCTGGGTGTCAGGTCCCTCTAGTTTTAACCCTGCAGCTGAAAGCATAGCAGTTTCAGAGAAACTGTTATATTTCACTGAGAGTTATTCCAGCCTCTAGTGGCTGTCTCACTGACAGCCGCTAGAGGCGCTTCCGCCATTTTAAGACACTGAACGTCCATAGGAAAGCATTGAGTAATGCTTTCCTATGGGCGGTTTGAATGCGTGCATGGCTCTTGCCGTGCATGCGCATTCGGAGCTGAGAGGCGGAGGGATCCCCAGCGCCATGGGAGTCCGGCGCTGGAGAAAGGTAAGTGCTGAAGACACACACACACACTCTCACGAACAAATGCATACACACTAGCTAACAGACACACACATTTACTGACAGAGACACATTCAGCGGCAGACATACATACACACTCACTTACAAAACATACACTCACTGACAAACACACACTCATTAACAGACATCAAACAGACTCACTAACACACACACACAAACACACTCAGTAACAGACACACACAGTAACACACTCACTGACACTCAGTAACAGACACACACAGTAACACACTCACTGACACTCACTAGCAGACACACACACTCTAACACAAACACCAACACTCACACTAACACACACACACTAACACTCACACACTAACACTCACACACACACTAACAGTCACACACACTAACACTCACACACACTAACACTCACACACACTAACACTCACACACACACTAACACTCACACACACACACACTAACACACACACACTCACTCACTCACACACACTCACTCACACACACACACACACACACACTAACACTCGCTCACACACACACACATTAACACTCGCTCACACACACACTCACTCACACACTAACACACACACACACACACACACACACTAACACTCACTCACACACACACACACACACACACACACACACACACACTAACACTCACACACACACTAACACACACACACACACACACACACTAACACTCACTCACACACACACACACACTTACACTCACACACACACTCACTCACACACACTTACACACACTCACACTCACTCACACACACTAACACTCACACACACTTACACATGTTTTGTTTTTTTCATTTAATCCCCCCAGCCTCCCTACCTTTTGGAGTGCTGAGGGGATTCCCTGGGGTCTAGTGGTGCTGCTGGGCTCCTAGGCGGGCAGTCAGGCTGGCCGGTGCGCGAGGGAGCACTCTCCCCTGAGTGCTTCCTCTTCAGCTCCCTCGCGCGCCGCGTAGGGATGCCGGCGCCGGAAGATGACGTCATCTTCCGGCTCCGGTATCAGTGCGGTGCGCGAGGGAGCTGAAGAGGAAGCACTCAGGGGAGAGTGCTCCCTCGTGCACCGGCCAGCCTGACTGCCCGCCGGGTGTAAGCAGGGCCAGCCTCGGGGGGCCCGGAGGTGGCCGGCTTCAGGGCCCCCCAGGAGAAGAGGCTGGCCCAGTGGGTACATACAGGGTCGCAGGGGCGGCCGGGCCCCCTGGTGGGCCGGGCCCGGTCGCAGCTGCGACCCCTGCGACCCTGGTATGTACGCCACTGCCACCCAGTATAACTGTAACCTAACCTACACATTGCACCTAACGTGTGTGGGAGACTGGAGTGTCCCTTTATTAATATAAACCCACCCAGTACAACTGTAACCTAATTGCATCAATCTATATGCACCCAGTTACGCACAACCCACATTTATTGCGAAAGCCTTTAAGATAATACGTGTCATTATATGTGGGGATTTTAACAGTTCTCTCAAACCTTCAGTCGATGTATCACGAATAGATGGCAAAAGTCCACACCCCTCTACCATTTCTGCTAGTCAGAAGTTGGCCACAATGCTACATAATAATAATGTATATGATACTTGTCGATGCTTGTATCTTACAGCTAGAGAATACACATTTTATTCACCTGTACATTTGACGTACTCACTTATAGATGCCTGCATGGTGGATCAATCTACCCTTAAGAATGTTCTGGCATAGAGATTGGGCAGCGCACTTGGTCTGACCACGCACCACTCATTGTCACCTTCCACTCACAATACCGTGCCCGAGGCTGGGGTAAGTGGAGAGTGAATGAGGCACTGCTGGATGACTTTAACCCCTTAAGGACCAAACTTCTGGAATAAAAGGGAATTATGACATGTCACACACGTCATGTGTCCTTAAGGGGTTAAATGTGCGTTGGAAGGAAGGTGTGCACAATTCGATCACGGCACCTCCTGTACAAAATAAACAATCTCCTTCTACAAACGTATGACCAAAGTCAAACAGGACCTGGACACACTGGCGCTTAAGGATACTGAAAAAACATTAAGAGCCCTTAAAAGCACATATTATATACATGGCAATAAAGCTGGGAAATTATTGGCTAGGAAATTGAAGTTTAATTATCAACAATCTAAAATGCCCTACTTAAATTCAACTACAAACTCTTATTATTTAATCCCAATGATATTGTAGAGAAATTGGCGAGATATTACAACACACTTTACAACTTAAAGGATGCTATTTCTCTACACCAACCTTCCAAATTGAGAAATTTCTCGGAGAACTATACTTGCCTATCATTACATTAGACCAATGTAAATCATTAGAAGAACCGTTCACCGAGGAAGGGGTTAGGTTTACAATTAAATCACTTCCTAAGTATAAAGCCCCTGGACCTGCCGGATCCTTAAATTACTATTATATTTTGCAGGAGCAGGCTTTAACTCAAATCTTATGGCCTTATTTAGAGTATTAAGTCCATGGTACTATTCTGCCAGAAATGCTCGAAGCGCATATTGTTACACTCCATAAACCGTGGAAAATTCAGACAGAATGCCCTTATTTACGTCCCATATCTCTCCTCAATGCGGACATTAAATTATATGCGAAATTGTTGGCTGCACGCATTAAACCACTACTTATAGACCTATTATCAGAATAACAGACATGTTTTGTACTCTGCAGACAAGTAGGTGATAGCACTAGACATTTTATCAATATGGTAAATTGGGCACAAACTACACAAGTGCTTCACGCATTAGATGCTGATCATACATGAGTAGCACCTTACTTAAAATGAGATTCTCTACTAAATTTATAAAAAGTATTTTAGCCTTATATACTAAGCTTTCTGCAAAATGTTTAATACCGGTTTCCTGTCTCAGGCATTTAACATCTCTAATGGCACACGGCAGGGGTGCCCACTCTCACCGATTATCTTAATTTTCTGTTTTGACCCTCTAGTCAGACACATTAACAAAATTCAAATATCAGCGGCCTACAGACCACGTGCGAAGAGCAAAAAGTAGCAGATGATGTAATGCTATTTCTGACTAATCCCAATATTTCAATCTTGACTATCACCACAACTTTAAGCACATATGGTGAGGTTTCCTACTATAAAACAATATAAGGAAGACTGAGGCACTTACCATAGGAATTTCAAAGAGGGCTCTACAAAATCTTACTCACTTACCTATATAATTGGATCCGAAGATCTCTTACTTACTTAGGCATAAAAATAACGAAATCACAATCACTATTACTTAAAGAAAACCATGTAGCATTATTACATACGTTTATTACATAATCTACAAACTATATCTAACAGGTGGGTGTCTGGAGTGTCTTGTTGACCATGTTGTGTTATAAAATCACTAAATTAAACTATTCTAGTAATATCTGCCTTGCCCTTAGTTTTACATTATAAAGCCAGTGCATCGTGTCTTTGCTTTTCATATGTAAACCTAGCATTATAGTAACAGGACATCTGGGGGTAGTTGTGAAATAGGAATTACACTGCAGATCGTAGACTAAATAAACAGGACAAGAGACAATTACAGCACTTTCAAGTTTTAGCCATTTTTATATAAAGAATTTCAGGAGATAATCTCCTTTCTCAGTAGGGGATTACATGCTGGTAACCTAACCCCCGATACCAGTGTAGCTATATAACAGCTGAAAGCTTGTTAATTCTCAGAGCTGTCATGAAAGGTCGTATGTGAATCAAACTTCAAAAAAAATCCACAGCGGGAAAATCAGGTCACCCCATCCTGCCGTTTCACAGCACAAATATATAATTCCAATATCATGCGTGGTGTAATGGGATATATCGATAACTAATGTTCCTCACACCGTTCTAGCTCCCCAACTTTTAAATGCATATTTGTTAAATATAGGAAAAAGTAAACCTGATATTAAAGTTCTTGGGACGTGGCAATTACCTTGAAGCACACATCGAAAAAAAACATAAGAGAACGCTTTTTTCTGAACCAATTTAGTAGACTGCCTATTTAGTAGACTAACTATTTAGTAGACTGCCTATTTAGTAGACTGCATATTTAGTACACTGCCTACTTAGTAGACTGACTATTTAGTAACTACCTATTTAGTAGACTGCATATTTAGTACACTGCCTATTTAGTAGACTGCATATTTTGTAGACTACCTATTTAGTAGACTACCTATTTAGTAGACTGCATATTTAGTACACTGCCTATTTAGTAGACTGCATATTTTGTAGACTACCTATTTAGTAGACTACCTATTTAGTAGACTGCATATTTAGTACACTGCCTATTTAGTAGACTGCATATTTAGTAGACTACATATTTAGTAGGTATTGGTTAACTCTTTGATTGCCAGCAAGCAACATTTTGCACTTGGAGGATTTAGCTCAGTTTTGGTTTGGTAATGCACTAAGCATGAGTAAATCATTTGAAAATTAATAATAGCAACTCGAGTGAGCAGAGAGATCTCTCAGTAGTTAGTTTTCCAAGAACTGAATGTCACAGCTTTATATTTGTACGATGAAAGATCAGCTCAGACTTTCAAGATCAATAAAATGTGTAACATTGAGCTGGGTAATATTCAACCTAAGCCTCTACTGTGGGATAATAGTGAATGTTAAATTCCCTGATATTATTACTAATTCAAAAGTGATGTTTCTGAGGAAATTCAAAAAATGTATCAAACTCGGTTACAACATTAGAAGAAAGAAGTGAAAACAATTAGTTTGATATTTAGAATCTGCCAGGCTTATCAGATAAGGTTGATAATATTATTGTGAATTCCATATGTAAGGCCAAAATAGCCAGACTGGAAGAATGGCTAACTTGGACAATTAATCTAGTTCTGCTATTTTCACCCTAAATTTGAAATTCTTTTTGAATTCTCCCTTTAGTGAAAACCATGTTACATGCTGATCTGACCATTCAAGCTTTTTTCTATGTTCACTATGCAAAAATCCATAAATTCTGTAACGATCACCTGGCACCCCGACTGGGTACCTCCGTTGACGGATGCTCCTAGCACTTCCTGAGGGCTCCAAGCACTCCAGCAGACACCATAACCACCACAGACTCCTTCAGAGAGCAAAACAGGAACAAGCTCTTACAAGAGCATAGCAGTGAATATAGCAAGAGAGTATGCAGAGCATAGCAAACCCTTGTAGCAGATTCCCCCAATAAGAGACGGCACTCCAAATTGAGGGTGAAGTAGAACTGAAGCTTTTAATCAAACACTCTGCTTTTATGCACATTTTACACACATAGTACTGCCCACGGGGTTTTGCAGAACAACCAATCAATACGTACAATACCCACAGACACTCCCACACAAAATCCTCCCCTCTGCCTGTGATACAATTACCTTACACAATGGGTTAATGTAATTATCACAGGCAGAGAAATACAGTTTTTACACATGTACTGTAACTTTAAAAATATGCATTCAATCTTCATAAATTACATATTATTATTCAGCACACTTTAATTATAAACATAGTAAAAATTCAGCCAATTCAATCCAGGGGTTAAAAAGTTAGCTGGAAGTCCTTTTATGACCGACCGCAAGCACATTTTAATGCCCAAAACAGTTCCATAGATTTGGGCTGTGCGGTCGGTCTATTTCACACTGAAAAGATGACTAAGTCCCATTCGAACATGCGTTCGAATTGCGAAACGGGATTTAGTCTCTGCAGCTGAAAATTCAGTGTAGGAGAAGGTAAGGGTCAGCGGTGTTCGTGGAACTGTGTAGCCGATTTCAGTTCCAGGAATTTGGCTCCACACACCACTGACCGCATTTGAATGAAAAAAGATGGCGCTGCCACGTGTTCGTTTGTGCAAACGGCGGCCACCCAGCGGTCAGCAATTTACCTACAGCAGGCTCCTAGCCTGGAGGTAAATTGCCTGCACGCTTCCACTTCTCGATGGTCCGCCTGTTTGGTACTTGGTTCAGTAAGCCCCATTTACTGAACCAAGTGGGAAAAGGGCACAAACAAAGTATATAAGGGGGACAGGGGACACAGTCTTAAAGGGGCGTTGTTCCCAAAAGTCACAGTATGTCCCCAGATGGTTCTTAAAGGGCCAGCAGCATAATAAAATACGATATGCCCAAATACTGTATTTAACCCCTTAAGGACCAAACTTCTGGAATAAAATGGAATCATGACGTGTCACACACGTCATGTGTCCTTAAGGGGTTAAAGGGCCAAATCTCCCAGGGGCCATGGTCAGCAGGCAAATGGCTTCTCCATTGCCCAGTGGCAAGGTTGGTTTCGCCACAAATGTTAATTACAAAATACCAAACATTTAATGTAATTTAGGTTCAATATCCTTCACCTATTTATCTATAAATCGGCAGCGAGAAATCGACAAGCTTTGGACTGGATTTCAGGTCACGATACATTTTCTAATTACTCACTAAAGCAGCAATTTTATTACAAATCCATCTAACCAATTTACTTCACACACCTTACCTGGAATAGTCTGTAAGTGTTTGGTGTAACCCTATATTTTCTGCTAATTTCACAGCATGGCAACCTACATGAATTCAACTCAATCTTAATTGACAATACTCTACGTTCCTACACTTCCATAACAACCTGTCCATTCAGTTTTTTTCAGTCCTGGCATCAGGATTCTCTATCATGTATTGAATACTATCGTTATTAAAATTACGTGACAAGTTTCCCTCACTCCAGATTTTTCACCCATTTTTCTCTCTACAGTTCTACCATACCTACATAACTGAACTTTATTGAATGGACTTTTACCAAGCCAACTACTCCATCAAGCTACAATTGTATTAGAACGATCCTGGACCATTCTCTCCCAATTAGCTGTATTTACAAATGGTCTTCTGCACTACCTCTCCACTGAAGACATCTAGTTTTTCGTATAGTGGTCCATCCTATTGAGGGGAAAAGTATTGCTCATGATACATTACCATGTCTCTAATTATTGTGAAAAAGATGAAGATCCCCTAGACAGGGCTAGGGGTCCCTCATGAATGCAACTACATTCTCTCAGAGGTTTATTCACTAAACTCTGAATTGCAGTGAAGAGATATTTAGGGAAAGAGACACATTGAGTAGACATTAAAGGGAAATTACTTGTTTTCATGGCACTATAGCTTCCCCTTCTGTCAAGCGCCCCTACCTCGTGGTGCAAAAGGGGATAAAAAACCCTTCCGTCACTTACCCGGTTTCAGCGCTGGCTCGGGTCTACCATTTACTCCTCTATGGCCACATTTGAATTTCCCCATAGAAAAGTATATAACAATGCTTTCCTATGGGGTTTTGTTTGACGATGGACGTCCCCATGCATAGCCACTACAATAATTACTTTTAAGGGCCCTGGGACAGTGTATCCAGACCACTTCAATGAGAAGTGTTCTGGGTGCCTAAAGTGTCCCTTTAAGTGAAAGCAGATGCACAGTGAGAAATGTAGAAAACGGAAGCAGCCTGGGAAGACATTTAGGGGAAGGATAGAGAGACTGTTGAGATATTTAGGAAACAGAGACTGGGAAACATTTAGGAGAGAGACATAGTAAGCACATACACTCACTGACATACACAGTGTCACTTACACACTAACACATACACAGGCTCACTAACACACACACTATCACTGACATACACACACACTGTCACTTGCACACTCTCACTAACACACACACAGTGTCACTTACACACTCTCACTTACTCACTTACTGTCACTCAAACACAAGTTCACACCACTTTACATAAAGTCACACTTTATTTACAACCAGAAATACAGCAATTTAACACACACACACACACACACACACACACCAATTTACAACCATTCATACAATAAACAATATCCCTAAACCTACCTGGGTGCTGTGAAGAGGAGAAGATGTCCAGGCCGCAGTTCTTCTTCTGTCTGCTGAGGGAGCAGGAGAACCTGAACTCTGAGCACAGGCTGCTTCCTGTTCCCCTCAGAGTGGTTCCAGTGTCCACAGGCAGGGGGCAGCCAGGATACCAGGTCATGTCACGGCTTCCCCTGCCTGCAGGATGTAGTGTGCTCTGTTCAGGTGCTGTGGTTACAGTAAACAGAGAGGAACCCAGCAGCTGAATGGCCGCTCACCCAGCATTCCAGCCCCTGACAGCAGCAGGGCAGCCCACCAAGAAACTTCCTGGTTGGCGCCCCCTGTAGGTCAGCGTCCCAGGCGAATGCCTTAATCGCCTTATGGTAGCGCGGCCCTGCCCCTAGATTGTTAAAACAATCAGTATATGGTCATGAATCTCAGCAGTGCAGCAGTTTTTAAATACCTCTGCATAATGCAGTTAGAGAAACTTGTCCTATTTAAAGTTGGGTTATGTAAAATGGAATTAAAAGTCTGTAAATAATAAAAATATAGCCAATTCTAAACTAATTGGCGAGTGAATCCAATTATCTGCCAGAATTATTATAACAGAATATTTTGTTAAATAGGAAAACCCTCATGTTAAATTAGAAACAAGTTTTTCTTTGATGGTCCTTTTTTCAAATTTGCGACATTCTTTAGAACTAGAGGAAATATACATTCTAATTAAAGGATTCACAGCAGATGTCTGAAAGGAACTTTCGCTATGTAGTCCTAAATATACAGTGTCAAGACGAGAAAGATTCTCATTAATTTGATTAATCTGGCACCGAGCCGCCCTTTGACAAGTCAATATCATAAAAATATCCAAAGAAGAATTAAATGTGGGAAAAGCATGTGTGCTCTTCATTTCTGAAAAACGTACTTTTAAAGTGGAATTAACTAAATCTCATTTATACTCATCAGAATAATGTTTATATAAATATACTGGTCTTCTAAAGTTTGGGGTCACTCAGGAATCTACTTATTGTCCATGAAAGCATTCAGTATGAATAGGAAATAGAGTCACTGACAAGATTAGAAATATAGAATTTTATGAGAAATAATTGTGTCTTTCAAACTTTGCTTTCGTTAAAGAATCCTCAATGTGCTGGAACCCACAAACTGGATTGGCTTGATGAACACCTCTTTATGTGTCATGTGGTCAAACTGCTCCTCAATAGGGTTGAGATCTGGTGACTGAGCTGGCCACTCCATTAAATACAGAATACTAGCTTACTGCTTCTAAATAGTTCTTGCATAGTTTGAACCGGTGCTTTGGGTCATTTTCCAGTTGTAGGAGGAACCTGGCTCCAATCAAGCCCCGTCCACATGTTGCAAAATGGAGTGACAGCCTTCTGCCCTCAATGGCCCTTTTACTCTGAATAAATCTCCCACTTTACCATTGCCAATGCACCCTTACGGCATTGGTAAAGGTAAAGTGAACATAGGCTCCAAAATGCTTGACGAATGATATAAAGCACTTATCCAGCATCTTTTCATCGGGTCTACATCTTATGAATGTTCTTGTTTGTGATCCAAATACCTCAAGCTTAGATTCGTCTGTCCATAACACTTTTTCAAATATTTATCTGTCCAGTTGTAAAGCACACAACAATATGGTTCAGCACTGAAAAAGGTACTGGTAGATAAAAGGTGGCAGCTCATACAACCTGCACACTTCTGGACAGTGATCTCAGATTTCCCACCTGGGATCTGTTAAAGCCACTCCCCCAACTTGGAGGTCACAGCCCTGAGTACTCCTACCACAACTGGGATTATTACTTCACTTTCCAAATCCTTTCCAGCTCCTCTTTCAGTCCTTGATATGTGTCCATCTTCTCATGTTCATTCTTCCTGATGTTATAGTCACTGGGTATTGCCACATCCACCACCACTGCAGTCTTCTGTTCATTATCTAACACCACGATGTCAGGTTGGTTGGCAAGCACTTGCTTGTCTGTCTGGAACTGGAAGTCCCACAGGATCTTGACTCTGTCATTCTAAACTACCCTTTGCAGTATCTCCCATCTGGACTTGGGCAGGTCCAACCCGTATTCTGAGCAGATGTTTCGGCACACAATCCCAGTAACTTGGTTGTGCCTCTCGGTGTTCCTTCTAACATTATGCTCCTGGCTACTATGTGCTATTGTGTCAGAGGCCTCTTAGCACAGTCTGCACCTTGGGTCTTATCTGGAGTGGCAGTTCATCTTTGGGAGTCATATTCATGATGTACTTGTGGATGCTCTGTGTTTCATGCAGGACTGTGGCCTTGACACTCATCAGACCCCGACCTCCATCCTGCAGGCTGGTGTACAGTCTCTGAGTGCTGGATTTCGGGTGAAATCCTCCATTCATAGTAATTAGCTCAGGTGTTGACATGCAAGGTGACCAACTCTTCTCTTGACCAGGTTATTATTCCAGCTGGGTACCTTATGACTGTTTGGACACGTGCTGATATATATGAATTATTTTAAACTATTTGGATTTCACTGGTTTTATGAAGCAGTACCTCTCCTACCCAATTTTTTTTAACAGCCTGTGATTGAAGACCACTTACAATTTCTATGCTTTTGCTCATCACTATTGTAAATTGTCTTTTGGCCCTAAAATGATGGGAAAAACACACATGGTGCATTTTTTTTATTTTCTAAACTTATGTTCTTCATTAATATCAACAAATATTATTTCAGCAAAAAGAAAAATTGTGGCTACTTTGGAATAAAATTCCAACTGAGAAAATAAAAGGATATAATGTTAACATTATGTGCTTTATTTTTATTCCAGGAAATTATTACTGAATATTCTGAAAAATAGATATTAACCCTTCCGAGTTCTAGTTCTGGGAGCTTTAACAGCGTGACCGGGCCCCCTGTGATGACATAACGAACTGGGAGGAAGTAACCGCACATCACTCCTCCCAGCTAACACTGAGAGCTGCACGGGAGGATGCAGAGGGAGTCAGAGTGGGAACTCTGAATCCCATTCACCTGAGCCACCACTGGGCCCCAGGGAAAGTCACCTTCCTGCACCTTAAAGGTAGGAAACAGGAGGGTGACTTAAACATTTTGTGTATGTATGTGTGTGCCTGTCTGTCTGTATGTATGTGTGTCTGTCTGTGTGTGTGTGTCTGCCTGTTTGTATGTATATGTGTGTGTGTGTGCCTGTCTGTGTATGTATGTATGTGTGTCTGTCTGTGTGTGTGTGTCTGCCTGTTTGTATGTATGTGTGTGTGTGTGCCTGTCTGTGCATGTATGTATGTGTGTCTGTCTGTGTGTGTGCCTGCCGGTATGTGTATGTGCTTGTCTGTTTGTATGTATGTATGTGCATCTTGTGTGTGTGTGTGTCTGTCTGTCTGTCTGTATGCGTCTGCCTGTGTGTATGTGTCTGCCTGTGTGTATGTGTGCCTGTCTGTTTTTTATGTATGTGTCTTTGTATGTATGTGTGTATTGTGTGTGTGTCTGCCTGTATGTGTGTGTGTGCTTGTCTGTTTGTATGTATGTGCGTCTTGTGTGTGTGTCTGTCTGTATGTTATATGTGTTTATGTGTGTATGTATGTCTGTGTGTGTGTGTGTCTGTCTGTATGTGTCTGCCTGTGTGTATGTGTGCCTGGTTGTTTTTTTATGTATGTGTCTTTGTATGTATGTGTGTCTTGTGTGTGTCTGTTTGTCTGTATGTGTGTGTGTCTGTATGTGTGCCTGTCTGTATGTATGTGTGCCTGTCTGTATATGTGTGTGTGTGTGTATGTATGTGTGCCTGTCCGTTTGTATGTATCTGTCTGTGTGCCTGTGTGTGTGTGTCGGTCTGTATGTATGTCTGTGTGTGTGTCTGTCTGTATGTATATATGTGTGCCTGTCTATTTGTATGTACGTGTCTGTGTGTATGTGTCTATGTGTGTGTGTCTTATGTATGTGTGTGTGTGTCTGTCGCGGGGAATAGGGAGGGGAAGGGGACCCACGGATCATTTTCGCACCGGTGCCCCATGGTTTGTGTGTACGCCACTGAGACTGGATGTCCTCCTGATTTCTGAAATTAAGTCTCTCTAAAACTGAGCTCCTTGTCTTTCCTCCTCCTTATACTGATCCTCCTCTTTCGCTCTCCCTTAAAGTCAGTGTAACGGCTAACCAGGTAGTGAGAGGGTATCAGCCGTTGGAGACGTCCTTTTTCCCGGCAAGCTGCTGTATAGTAATGAAGTTGCTTAATCCCATTAACAAGATCCAAGAGGAGAGTCAGGTATAGCTGTTAGAAAGCAAGGTAATTATGGGGTTTAACTGCATAATTACCTTGCTTTCTAACAGCTATATCTGACTCTCCTCTTGGATCTTGTTAATGGGATTAAGCAACTTCATCACTATACAGCAGCTTGCCGGGAACAAGGACGTCTCCAAGAACGAGACGAGGCTACGTTTTGAAGGGTCAAGAAGAACTACATTTTAATGACAAGGATTCTCCTTTTATGCGATTCTGCCCATGAAAGGGAGACACCTACATAATTAGTACAGTAACCAATAACAAACATGGTACACCCTACACATCTCCTCCCCTCAGATAAACAGTTAACATAATTAACACACACACATTTTTTCCCTAGTTTTGGATGTACCCCAAATACTTGGGGTACATCCATAAATCCAGTATCCCCAGATAGCCCTAATCTGGGGGAACAACATATTTAAAAATCATCCCATTCGGTTAAGGGGTTCGGGAATTATGGGAATTTAAAGTTTTGACCGACCGCACAGGCACACTAGCCGAAAATAGTTCCATAAGTTTTGGCCTTGCGGTCGGTCCTCGTTCGTGTGGTGAAAAGGCACGAAAATCTTGCCATCCGTGAATCTTCTGATGGTCGCTAGAATCCCTGTATGTGGTATAGTCTACCTACCGAACGGCAGGACGGTCGGTAGTTTCAGCACGAATTTACGGTGTTATGGAGGTCTCAGCGGTGTTCGCCTACTCGAGTGTCCGATTTTAGTTCCAAGTACTCGATGGCAAATCACCGCTGTTCGTGAACTAAGATGGCCGCGAACACGTGTAAAAGTCCCGAAATGGCGGCCACCCAGGAACTGAAACAAAGAGTTTGTGCGTTTTTCATACGGATGGTATGTGCCGATCTGGGAGGTAAAATACCACATAATTGAATAGCAGGGTGGTCCGGTGTTCGGTAGTTTGTATTCGAGTCTCTACCGTATGGGTCGCATAAATAGATGAATGTTGGTAAAAGTCCCGAACTGTGATAAAAATAATCCACATGAACCAGGTAAGCATATTTGTCACGATTCGGGGAACCCAACACGCTAACACACACACAGACACACACACAGAAAGTGTGCAGTACCGGTCCTTAGAGTGGCCGGGCTAAGCACACACAGAATAGTCAGGAGACAAGCCGAGTAAGGGGAACCAGAAAACAGAATAACGAGAAACAAGCCGAGGTCAAACGGTAGGAGAAAGTCACAAAGTCAGTATAACAAGCCAGAGAGTACGTAACCAGAAAGCACACGTTCAGAATCAATACTATAAAGCAAAGACCACAACAGGGCAGGGAGGAACAGGAAAGGTAAGTATTTAAACCATCAGGTTAATTCTGATTGGATCATTTCCAATCAGAATTAACAATCACACGTGGGAGATATCTAAACCTCCCACTGTGATTGAGGCACTGTGCCTTTAATGCCGGGTCAGGTGACTGACCCCGGCGTGACATATCTTTGGCAGTCTTCCAGCGTGCAGCGTCATGCATGCTGCCGCTGGGGGGCGTGGAGGAAGACGCGGGCGGCATCCGAGGCTGGAGGGATGCCGCTCGCCGAGCCCACGTGGAGAAGGGGACCGCGGACGGCTGGAGGGTGAGTGCCGCGAGCGGACTGCAGCCTCCCCTTGCAGCCGCCCGCAGGATCCTGACATTACCCCCCTCTCGAAGACCGCCCAGAGGGCGGGAAGCAGAAGGCTTCAAAGGAAACCTGGCATGAAAGGAGCGGACCAAAGAGGGAGCGTGCAGATCAGAGCACGAAACCCAAGATCGCTCCTCAGGGCCGTACCCCTTCCATTCCACCAGATATTGCAGCCGACCCCTAGAAACACGAGAGTCGAGAAGGGCAGCCACTTCGTACACATCACTGGGGACAGCGCGAGGGGAAACAGGCCGCCCGAGGGGACGAGAGAACCGGTTGCAAAGCAAGGGCTTCAAAAGCGAAACGTGAAACGTGTTCGGAATGCGCATGGAAGGGGGCAAGTCCAGGGAGTAGGAAACGGGGTTAACCCTACGTAACACCTTGTAGGGACCAAGGAACCTGGGAGCGAACTTCATCGAGGGAACCCTGAGGCGGAGGTTCCTGGAGGACAACCATACCCTATCACCCGGAACATAGGAAGGGGCCGCACCCCTATGGCGATCAGCAAACTTCTTCTGAGCTGCCGCTGAACGGGACAGCGCAACATGGACCTGATCCCACATCTTCCGCAAAGAGGCGAGGTGCTGGTCCAAAGCGGGCATTCCCTTGTCGGAGAACGCACCGGGAAGGACGGTAGGCCGAAACCCATAAGCAACCTCAAAAGGACTTAAGCCAGTAGACGAATGAGACACCGTATTCCTGGCAAATTCAGCCCACGGAAGGAGGCGAGACCAGTCATCCTGGTGCGCATTAGTGAAGCAGCGCAAATACAATTCCACAGACTGATTAGCACGTTCGGCTGCACCATTAGATTGCGGGTGATAGGAGGAAGTAAACGACAAGGAGACCCCCATCTCAGCACAAAAACCCCTCCAAAACCGAGAGACAAATTGAGGACCCCTGTCAGATACTATATCTTGAGGTACCCCATGCAAGCGGAACACTTCCTTGGCAAACACCTGAGCAAGTTGAATCGCAGAAGGCAGTTTCCTAAGCGGAACAAAGTGCGCCATTTTAGAGAACCTATCCGTCACAGTTAATATCACTGTCTGACCATCGGAAGGAGGAAGGTCTACAATAAAATCCATGGATAAGTGGGTCCATGGTTTCTTGGGTACCGATAGAGGCATCAGGAGACCCTGGGGTCTCACATTAGGGGACTTACACTGCGTACAGACCCGACAAGCCTGCACAAAATCCACTACGTCTCGCTTGAGTGAAGGCCACCAGAACTGTTGAAGGAGGCCCTTATAAGTCTTGGTAACCCCCGGATGACCAGCAGTTTTGGCGGTGTGAAATAAAGCTAACAACTTCTTTCTGTCATTCACTTTAACGTATAGTCTGCCAACAGGCGTCTCAGGGGGTGCTTGAGTTTGGTATGTCTTAATATTATCAAGAACAAGAGACGAAACAACCAAACGGGTAGCAGCTATTATCTGAGACGCAGGTACAATAGGTTCAGGGGTCGGGTTAACAGATTCTAGAGGTTCATACTGTCGAGAGATAGCGTCAGCTTTGGCATTACGGCAACCAGGTCTATAGGTAATAACGTATTGGAAGCGTGAAAGGAATAGAGACCATCTAGCCTGCCGGGCGGACAACCTTCTAGCATCAGCTATATAGGAGAGGTTCTTATGATCTGTTATAACCATAACTTTGTGTCTAGAACCCTCTAATAAGTACCTCCATTCCTTAAAAGCTAACACAATAGCTAATAGTTCCCTGTTCCCAACATCGTAATTCTTTTCCGGATCAGATAATTTTTGAAAAGTAGCAACAGGGATGGAGGGGTTCGTCATACGATGACCTCTGTGACAGTACTGCTCCCACACCTGATTCAGAAGCGTCCACTTCCATAACAAAGGGAAGAGAAGGATCAGGGTGGCGTAGTACTGGAGCAGAGGCAAATGCCTTCTTGAGAGTGTCGAAGGCCTTAAGGGCTTCAGAAGTCCAAACCCTAGGGTGTAGACCTTTCTTAGTCAGCTTCGTTATAGGGGAGATAAGTGGTGAAAAGTTTCTTATAAATTTCCTGTAATAGTTGGCAAATCCTATAAAACGCTGGATAGCCTTAAGACCTTGGGGAAGCGGCCAGGATAGTATGGCTTCTAATTTAGCAGGATCCATACTGAAACCCTGTTCGGATATTATGTATCCTAGAAATTGCACCGAGGTCTGATCGAACAAACATTTTTCTAATTTACAATAAAGTCCGTTCTGTAATAACCTTTCAAGCACCATCCTAACATGATTATGATGTGTCTGTAAATCAGGGGAATATACAAGGATGTCGTCAAGGTACACCACGGCACAGACATGCAATAGATCCCTGAGGACATCGTTTATGAGGTCCTGAAACACAGCGGGAGCATTACACAGTCCAAAAGGCATGACTAGATACTAATGTCCGCTACGTGTATTGAATGCTGTTTTCCACTCATCATTCTCCTTTATACGAACAAGGCTATAAGCCCCCCTGAGGTCTAATTTAGTGAAGTATTTAGAACCTTTGACCCGGTCAAACAACTCCGTGATGAGGGGAATAGGGTAGGCGTTTTTAATCGTTATATTGTTCAGGCCCCTGTAGTCTATACAAGGCCGTAGGTCACCCTCCTTTTTGGCAACGAAAAAGAAACCAGCCCCAGCAGGAGAGGAGGACCTTCTGATAAAACCTTTACTTAAGGCTTCCTGTATGTACTCCTCCATTACCTGGTTCTCTTTTTCAGAAAGAGGGTATACTTTACCCCTAGGCGGCATAGTACCAGGTAAGAGGTTTATGGCACAATCATATTCACGGTGCGGGGGTAGTTTATCTGCCTCCCTTTTTTCAAACACCTTAGCTAGGTCTGCATACACAGGAGGAACATAAACAGAAAGTGGTTTGGCTGGGGGTACATTAAGCAAGCCAACAGGACAAACACGAGTCATACATTCCCTTTGACAAGATTTCCCCCAGGAGAGAATCTCCAAACAACCCCAATCAATCATCGGATTGTGTTTAACCAACCAGGGGAAGCCCAAAACGATAGAGGCTGTAGGGGAGTTGTAACGGACCGTTTCAGCATATGAGGGGTTAAAATCCGTTTAGGCGATAATCCCCTTTTCTCAGAAAGGCACAGCTACTGCAGAACATCAAAACTCACAAATTGGATATAGGTGAATGCATCAAACTCCCGAACTGCATACCAGGGAATAAGATAGCCCTCCAAGCTGGAACCTCACGAATAGCTGCTAGCAGATGAATAGGAAAAGCAGACATCAGCTTACACTCCTAGCAATCAATCTCCAACAGCATGCAGTGAATCCCCCCAAGAACGAGACAAGGCTCCGTGTTGAAGGTCAAGCAGTGGTCATAGGTGCTGGGGCACCCAGCCTGGTTTTTATTACATGAATACACATACAGGCCACACCCAGGGGGAGGCATAAAATAACCAATGACATAGATGTTACATCCCACACATCCCCTCCCCTTAGTGTGACACATAATCCCATTATGCATACAGTTCAAAATATACTTTTACACAACTTTCATAACTTTAAAACCATACATCACATTCACACAAAATTGTAGATTATACTAGCTTTAGTGTAACTATAATCTTAATTTTATTAATGACAGGAGGCGAATATTTGCTTAAGTCTCTCTTTACTTGAAATCCACAGCAGCACATTAACATAGAGAGATAAACACCAAAGACAAAAACATAAGGTATCTTATATAAGGCTCCTCCTAAGCCACCATTTCCTCTTTCATGCTGCGACAAAGCAACGTACACAACAATGACAATAACCATAAAAAGAACAATATAACGTAACAATGAACACCCTCTGGAAGTACTTCGGATAACGGATGCTCTTGATCTTTATCCTGTCAAATGGGTGACGAAACGAACTGAAGTCGAACCATTAAACTGAAACGAAATAAACAGAGTCGAAAAACACTGATTAGTGAACGAAATGTACTGAGAAAACATAAATCCCACGATCCAGTACAGATAGGCTAAAAAACCTGAAATCCATTACCAACTACCATAAATACAATATCACTGATACTTCCCCACTATCTCCAAACATCATCCAGACTACCAGACCTAGCCCCTGAACCAAACACTACAACAGAAATACAATAAGTGCAATCCATTCACATAAGGGGGGGAAGAAAAAAACCAAAACTGGGTGGGAAATATTCGCCTCCTGTCATTAATAAAATTAAGATTATAGTTACACTAAAGCTAGTATAATCTACAATTTTATAACATGACAGGAGGCTTCATATTTGCTGTTTTAACGCTCCGACAGCAAAGCAAAAGAAGCATGGTCCGACGGTCTAAAGTAGAATTGGCGAAACGTCTCTTCCCGTGACCAGTCCGCCGAACGCAAAATGTCCTGAAGGGCAGCACCCGCCAAAAAAGCTCCGGAAGCTGCGGCGCCCCTAACCGAATGCGCACCGAAGGTCGCATTCACGCCCGCCAGAGTCAAAAGCCATCTGATCCAACGAGCCAGAGTAGGGGACGAGACCGGTTTATGGGGCCTGACATACGAAATCAACAACTGCCCAGAATGAGAAGAGCGCAAAGGAGCGGAAACCGCAACATAACGAGCCAGTGCCCTTGCCACACAAAGCTTAGGCGAGTCCTTGAAGTAAGGGTATGATACAACCGTCGAATCCGACTTGGTACGTCTAACCACCTTGAAGGAGACCCCCTCCGGAGAAAACGAGAAGGCGTTGACATCGAAGGCCCTGACATCCGAAACACGCCTGAACGAGACCAGACACAACAAAAGGGCAAATTTCGCCGAAAGCTGGCGGAAAGAGAGGTCCTGGTTATCAGGCCAATCTTGAAGGAACGTCAAAACTGAACGAACGTCCCAGAGGGAAGAATACTTGGGCGCCGGAGGGCGCGCCAATCTCATTCCACGCAGGAGTCTGCAGACTAGCGGATCCTGGCCGATGGGAAAACCTCGAAGCGGGACATGTGCCGCCGAGATAGCTGACCTAGCCACGTTAACCGAGCGGTATGACCGACCCAGTTCAAAGAGATGGGACAAAAAATTCAATACGCTAGATACAGGACCTGTAAAGGGATCGGTATCCCGTTCCAAACACCAGCGACACCAGGAACCCCATGCTGAAAGATAACACTTCCTCGTCCCGGGAGCCCAGGAATCCCAGAGAAGGTCTCTAGCCGATTGCGATAACTCCTCGACATTCCAGGTACCCCTGAAAGAGTCCAAGCCACCAAGAGTAGGTGGCCTTCTCCCACCAGTGGATGAGGGTTGCCCCGGGGGTCCGAGAGGAGTAGACGAGAAGACGGTAACAGGAGAGGGTCCTGACAGGAGAGATCCAGGAGCTCCGGAAACCAGGCCTGACTCTGCCACAACGGGGTCAGCAACACCAAGGACACACGTTGACGTCGAACTTGTAGCAACACCCTGGGAATCATAGCGAACGGAGGAAACGCATACGCTCCCTGCGAAGGCCATTCCTGGAGAAAAGCGTCCACCGCGGTGCACGCCGGATCCGGGAGCCAACTGAAGTACCTCTGGGTCTGGTGATTCGTCCTGGAGGCGAAGAGATCCAAAACGAACGGGCCCCTCTGGGTCTCGAGTTCGAGGAAGACGGATCGCAGGAGTTTCCAGTCGCTGGCATCCCGCCAATGTCTGGAGAACCAGTCCGCCGTCAGGTTCGACTCCCCCGGGAGATACTCCGCCTGTAGGGTGATGTTGCGCTGGAAGCAGAAGCTGTAAATCTCCTTCGTCACCTCCGACAAAGCTCGTGATCGAGCGCCCCCCAAGCGGTTGATGTACTGCACCGCCGAGATATTGTCCATCCGAAGGAGGACGCAGCAGTCCGACAGGTGGTTTGCCAGGCTCCGAATCGCAAACGACCCCGCAATCAATTCCAAGCAATTGATGTGGAAGTCCGATTCCCTGTCTGACCACGGCCCTCCCGTGGAACCCGTCGCGCATGTGGCACCCCAGCCCCACAGACTCGCATCCGACTCCAGCACAAAGTCCGGGGTAGGTCCGAATATCGCCTTGCCGTTCCAGGCGGACATATGCAGGAGCCACCAGCGCAGCTCGGTCTTCACGTCCGGGGACAGGGATATCATCTGGTCGTAGGAGGGTCTCCTGCGCAGAAAATGAGCCTTCAGCCGTTGCATGGCCCTGTAATGGAGTGGGCCCGGGTAAATCGCCTGTATCGAGGCCGAGAGGAGACCCACTACGCGAGCCAACGTCCGGAGGGGGATCCGGTCTTGACGCAAGATCCGTCGTATCTCCTTTCGAATGGTAGCCAACTTTGCCAAGGGCAGCCGAAGAACACACTCCTTCGCATCGACTTCGAAACCCAAGAATACCACCGTCTGGGAAGGCTCCAACGCCGATTTCTTTAGATTGACCACGAACCCCAGATGCTCCAACAAGGATATCGCAGAGTGAGTCTGATATCTGAGCCTGGAGGGGTCCTCGCAAAAGATCAGCAAGTCGTCGAGGTATATTATGCATCGGACACCTTCCGATCTGAATCTGGCGACTACCGGTTTTAGGAGCTTGGTGAAACACCAAGGGGCCAAGCTGAGGCCGAAGGGGAGGCATGTAAATTGGCATGGAATGCCCTTCCAGCGAAAGCGAAGGAACCTGCGACAGTCCTCGTCCACCGGGACGGAGAGGTAGGCGTCCTTCAGATCCAGTCTCGTGAACCAGTCTCCCGGCCGGAGGAGGTCCCGCAGAAGGTGAATCCCCTCCATCTTGAAGTGGTTGTAGACCACGAAGGCGTTCAATTCTCGTAAATTGATCACCGGGCGGAACTCCCCAGACTTTTTCCTCACGAGGAAGATCGAGCTGAAGAAACCCCCCGAATCCGGGGCTCGTTGAACCGCGCCTTTGGCGAACAACGCCCGAACCTCCGTATCTACCAGGGACTGTTGTTCTCTTGTGATGACGGGGACCCTCGGGGGTCCAACCTGTGTAGGAGGGGAGTGGAAATCTATGACATATCCCCGCACAGTCTGTAGGACCCAAGCATCTGAGGATACCTCCCGCCACCTGTCCCTGCAGTGAAACAGTCTGCCCGCATGCAAAGTAGGGTGAATGGAAGTGGAAGGAGGTGTACTCACCTGTAGAAAATCTCGCCCGTCCTCTGGAGCGGTATCCGCGACCTCTATCCGACCTCTGAGCGAAGGGGGCTCTGGATTGGTAGGATGGAAAGAAAGACGGACCACGGGATCTGTGGCGGCCCGAGGACCAGCCGCGGCTGGCGACACGACCCCGCTGTTGTCCAGCCCGTCCAAAAACACGGGAGGGGTGTGGCCGAAAGACCTTCTTGATGGAAGACTGGGCCTTGTCCAGGGAGGTAAACAGGTTGACATGTTTCTGTAGCTCCTTAATGAACGGCTCCCCGAACAGTAGACCTTTAGCCATGGGGCCCAATTCTTTGGAGCCCAGCTCCGACAGTTTGTTGTCCATACGGAACAGAGCTGTCTTCCTGCGCTCCGTGCAGAGGGCCACATTGGCATTGCCCAGCAGGCAAATGGAACGTAATGCCCAGTCCCGCATGGTGGCTGGGTCCAGGGTCGTGCCCTCCGTGTATGCCTCGTCCGCTAAGGCCAACATCCTGCATAAGGACCCAGCACGTCCAGCTGCTTATCTTGCGCGGCCCGGAGGCTCCGCTCCACCCCTTTCTTGGGGTCCCGGCCCGTCCGGGTCAAATACGTGGCCACTAAGGGGTCAAATTCGGGGGTCGTCGCCACCTTGTCCGGCAGGACAGGTCTTGGGCATTCTGCCCTCAATTTTTTGCGGGCCTCCCCGTCGAGGGGTCTGCGGACCCAGTAGTGCACAAACTGTGCCAAGTGGTCGGGCAGCGACCATTCTGAGGACCTGGGGTGTCGAATAGATCGAGCATCAAACAGGGGTACCCCCGTAGCGTCCAGAAAAGCGTCGCCTTCCGGGGTTGCCGAGGGCGCATCTTCGTCCTCCCAGCGCCAACTGTGGTCCTCTCCCCGATCCTCGTCCCAATCTCCATCTTCTTCCGAAAGGGACTGGTCTGCCCGCCACTCATCCAACACGGCCATATTAGGGGGGGGTAAGGAGGCCTCCTCCCCTGCGCCCGACCTACGACGGCGCCTGGCCGGCGAGGCTGACAGCCTCGAACCATGTCGCTTCGCCGGAGCCTTGCCCTTCCGGGAGCGTGGTTCAGGGCCTTCACCCTTCCAATAGCGCAATTGCGCACTTGCCTGCTCTCTATCCTGAGAGTCTGACTCAGCCGAGTCGTCTGCCAACAGGGGGTTTCCTCTCGCACCCCTGTCATCATGAGGTTGAGGCAGAGCCCTCGCCAGGGCTTTCTCCACAGAGGCGGCCACAGCCGCATTAATCAGTGCCTGCAGGTTTTGCTCCTGTGAAGCGGCTTCCATGACGCCTGAGATACGGTACGTGACACCTAAGGAGACAGACAATAGGTGTCAGTAGCAGGCAGTAGGGGCAGCACCCCTAATATGGCAGAGGCAAGTATTAAAGCATGCAGGCTCAACAAACCTTGTTCCAGGGGAAGGAGCCGTCAGGTCAATAGCATGCGAAATATGGCACAGACAAAGCAGGCCAATCACGGGGCACTGACAAAAGCAGGCCAATCAAGGGGCACAGACAAAGCAGGCCAATCATAAGGGCACAGACAAGGCTGGCCAGTATAAGGGCACGGGTAGTGCCGGCACAGTAATAAGTGTAAGCAGGAACGTAAATCTCCACCTGCAACATGCAGTTAAATCATGAGAGAGTGCGTGCAGGGTAGGGGTGTAACAGGTTCTCAGGATAGGCCCAACTCTGTGGGGGTTAATGTCACCAAGCAGGGTCCCTGCAGGGGCATGCAGAAATAATGCACAAACCAATCCCCAAGTAGTACAGATAGCAAGCATGGAAAAGCAAAATTAAACAGCATCCATGCATAGAAGGATTGGAGTCAGCAGAGAAAAACAACATGTGAAGCAACTACATGCATAGGGGGGGAGGACATGCATAATGACAAACTACACCAACACTAAAATGACACCCTGCAATATAACGATGGGCACAGAGACACATAAAAGAAAAGGAGGCCCTGCACCTTTAAGGCAGAGCGAGCCGAGAGCCGCGCACCCCCGGATCCGACCATGCGGCCGCGGGGGAAGGGCGGACAGAGCAACACGAGGCCAAGAGGCAACGGAGAGGCTCCCTGATCCCTCCCCACGCCGCCCGAGTAGGAGAGTGAGCGGGGACGCGGGAGGGACAGGGGAGCGACAGGGGAGAAAAAAAGAGGATTCCCGTCCGGCGCCGAAAGGCGGCGGGTGGGAACCAGCAAGTGGAGCCGCCGGAGTCTTTCTCCGGGGCCCGACAGCCGGCACGGGAGGCGGTCGGGTGACCGCTTCCCGGCAACCGGAAAAATTTAAAGGCAAAGGGACACGAAAACAAAAAAGGGTCCCAAACGCACAACACAAATTAGGAGGAACAAAGGCAAGAAAACGGCAGATAGGGAAAACTGCCAAAGAAGAAAAAGCCACAAACACATAAAAATAGCAATAAACAAACTGTAATAAAGTTATAGAATAAACACACTAAGTATACAGTAATAAAACACACAGCCACCCATAAAAATAGGAGGCAGTGGTACTCTGACCTGTACTGTTCTGCGGAGCAGCAAAGAAAGAGGAAATGGTGGCTTAGGAGGAGCCTTATATAGATACCTTATGTTTTTGTCTTTGGTGTTTATCTCTCTATGTTAATGTGCTGCTGTGGAGTTCAAGTAAAGAGAGACTTAAGCAAATATGAAGCCTCCTGTCATGTTATAAAATTACATATCCACAATCAATCCATTCAGGGGAACAACATATTAAAAAATGGCATGGATCAGACCAGGGGTTCAAAAGTTAGTAAAGTATCTTTTAAAACCCCTATCTTTCCAGCTCAGACCGTTTTTTTTACAGAGCCTTCTCTGTGCTGGAGAAGTAATTCAATTATCTCCAGCACAGAGACAGACTCCATTGAGCACATGGGAGCACAAAGACAGTAAAACACTTTAAAATACATAAAGTTACTTTTTATACATAACACACAGACATTTCACATATCCCCAGATAGCTGGGATCTGAGCTGGGATTGCCATGGAGCTAAAGTCTTTCCCATAGTCTTTCATTATATGAATAGGCTCCATGGTATAGCTATCTGGGGTATCACATTCCCATAAAGTCTGGTCCATAGTCCAAAGGCAGCAGGTGGGCAACCAGGCTCCTCCAATACAATGTGGCGAGATTGGTTTCGTCACAGGAGTTGATTATTTGAAAGCACAATCTTTCCTTGTGCAAGGCACCCATAGACATAACCAGTTCTTTGGTCTCATGGGTCACCAGAGGTTTCTCCAGTGGTCTACCGTCTATGGCCTCCACAGCCAAGGGAGTGACCTTTTGGATCAGAGTCAACGATGTGGTTTTAGCAAAACACTCATCCATAAGATTGTCAGCAGCCCCTGAATCTATCAAGGCTTTGGTAGTCACGGTAGAATTTCCAACAAAAAGGGTGACCGTAATAAACGGTCTAGTAATGGGGACGTGAGGGGTAAACGACATAACACCCGAGGCCGACCCCTCTATAGGCCTTGGGTGCTGCAGTTTTCCCCGCAATTCAGGGCAGGTTCTTAGAAGATGTCCCCTTTTCCCACAGTAAAGGCATAACCCTTCCCTTCTTCGGTATGATTTTTCTACCTCAGTTAACCCAGTAACACCCAATTGCAAGGTTTCAGGGGGAGGTTGGCTAGAAGGGGTAAGCCAGTAACGCAGTACTGGGTAAAGCAGGTAACATCTGTGTATACTACGTCTCTCTCTAATACGATTATCAATACGGATGATATAATCTATAAGATCATCCAGAAGGACAGGCAATTCCCTGGACGCTATTTCGTCCAGGATGTAAGCGGCCAAACCCTCCTGAAAGGCTGTAACGAGGGCATCATTATTCCAAACCACCTCAGCTGCTAGAGTGCGGAATTCGATAGTGTAATCCGCTACAGATCTGTTAACCTGTCGGACCCTAAGCAGAGCTTTGCCAGCAGAAGCAACCCTACCGGGTTGATCAAACGTGCGTTTGAAAGCTGTCAGAAAATCTGCGAAGGACATAGGAGACGTATTCTCCCACATGGGGTTGGCCCATGCTAAAGCTCTCCCAGACAAGTGGTTTATCAAAAAGGCAATTTTAGTTCTGTCAGTGGGATAGGAACGTGGATTCATTACCAAATGGATGTCAATTTGATTGAGGAAACCACGACACAAAGCTGGGTCACCACTATAGCGCTGTGGCGGTGTCATATGGACTACATGAGCAGGAACGGGTACTGGAGTGGCAATGGGTTCGGGCACAGCAGCAGCCACCTCCTGGACGGCAGGCTGCAAGTGTGCAGTACGAACCAGTATGGTCTGTAAGGCTTGAGCAAACTGATCCATACGGTGGTCCAAGCCATCCATTCTAGCCTCCTGATTAACTGAATGCTGGGGTATGTCAGCAGGTTCCATTATGGCCCTGTTGTAATGTCACGATTCGGGGAACCCAACACGCTAACACACACACAGACACACACACAGAAAGTGTGCAGTACCGGTCCTTAGAGTGGCCGGGCTAAGCACACACAGAATAGTCAGGAGACAAGCCGAGTAAGGGGAACCAGAAAACAGAATAACGAGAAACAAGCCGAGGTCAAAGGGTAGGAGAAAGTCACAAAGTCAGTATAACAAGCCAGAGAGTACGTAACCAGAAAGCACACGTTCAGAATCAATACTATAAAGCAAAGACCACAACAGGGCAGGGAGGAACAGGAAAGGTAAGTATTTAAACCATCAGGTTAATTCTGATTGGATCATTTCCAATCAGAATTAACAATCACACGTGGGATATATCTAAACCTCCCACTGTGATTGAGGCACTGTGCCTTTAATGCCGGGTCAGGTGACTGACCCCGGCGTGACATATCTTTGGCAGTCTTCCAGCGTGCAGCGTCATGCATGCTGCTGCTGGGGGGCGTGGAGGAAGACGCGGGCGGCATCCGAGGCTGGAGGGATGCCGCTCGCCGAGCCCACGTGGAGAAGGGGACCGCGGACGGCTGGAGGGTGAGTGCCGCGAGCGGACTGCAGCCTCCCCTTGCAGCCGCCCGCGGGATCCTGACAATATTCCATTGTGTCTATAGTCTCTGTTGTTGTACATGTACCTGGTTAGTTGTTAAAGGGCCGGTTTAGCAATAAGTATTCCCAGGCAAAAGGTAGGGTTCTGTTACACTCAGTGATATCCACATCAGTCCATCTTTGCAAGCGCGCTGTCATGGCATCATACTTGATTCTGGCCTCACCTTTGAGCCTTACATCCAGCATGTTACCAAGTCCTGTAGATTCCATCTTAAAAACATAGCCCGCCTCCTTTCCCCCATATCTTACGCAAGATGCTACTAAGGAGTTTGTCCATGCTCTAGTAATTTCCCACATGGATTATGGCAACCCTCTCCTAATTGGTCTTCCCAAAAACTGTATAGCCCCGCTACAGTCTGTAATGAATGCTGCCGCCACACTGATTTTCCTCTCTAGTCGGTTCTCTCACACCTCATCCCTCTGTCAGTACTTACATTGGCTTCCTGTATGCTATAGGAGTCAATTCAAAGTGCTAACCCATACCTATAGAGCATTGACCAATTCTAGCCCGTCATATCTCTTCACAGATCCATAGGTATGCCGCTCTGCCGGTGACCTTCTCCTGTCCACTGCTCGCATGAGTACGGCCAACTCATGCTTGCAGGACTTTTCGCGAGCGGCTCCCTTCCTTTGGAATAACCTGCCTACCGCCATCAGACTCTCCCCTAGTCTTTAATCATTTAAGATGTGCCTTAAAACCCATCCCTTTAGGAAAGCTTATGGCCTCTAACCAGCCAAGGCACCTATTTACCTGTCATTTGCTCTCTCCTAAATGGCAGCACTCTACTGTCTCCTCCAGCTCTGCTTCACACCGACCTTATTTGATTGCTATTTCCTGTCCAAATGTGTTTTATACCCCACCTCCTATTGACTGTAAGCTCGTTTGAGCAGGGTCCTCTTCAACCGTATCGTATCGTAATTGTCCTATTTATAGTTAAATCCACACCTCTTGTAATATTGTAAAGCGATACGGAAACTGTTGGTGCTATATAAAGGCAATAATAATAATATTAATAATAATGTGAGTTAATGTAGATGGAGGACATATTAGTTAAAGAGTTGTGTCCCGTTTTCTTCTGAACTGTGGAACGGTCCTGGTTGTTCCAGAGCTGGGCATAATACACTAGTGGGGACTGATCTTTTTTTGTCTTGTCGTATAGTTTCACCCTGATACATGTGTCTGCTTGAGGAAGCATTAAATACATACAGCTCTTACAGATATTCTGATCAGCTCTGGTGTTCTGCTGTCGGTGTTGAAGAGTTTGAAGGGTTTGATTGAGCGCAGTGTACATTGTCGAGATGCAACCTTACTTCCAATTCCCTGTAATGATGAGTGCAGTGTTAGTTTGGTTTGTATGGGAGTTATAGGTGTGCAAAACAGTTGTCTGTCAATTTCTTTACAGTAGTTATTGTAACATTCTGTGTTTTGTGTTTGCCTTTGTAATTAGTTCATCAGTTTGACGCACGTTAGTCAAAAATACAGTAAATAGGTTGTAATTTCCTGTTATTTTCTTAAATACACCCCCCATATTCACACACTTTACCATGTTACATGAATACACCCCTTCATTCATACACTCTGCTACTCTACACAAATATACACAAACATTCACACACACTGCTACTCTACACAAATATAAACAAACCTTCACACACACTGCTACTCTACACAAATATAAACAAACATTCACACGCACTGCTACTCTACACAAGTAGAAACAAACATTCACACACACTGTTAAGCTACACAAATATACCTAAGCATTCCCACACTGCCATGCTGTACAAATATACCCGAACATTCACACACACTGCCATGCTACACATATATACCCAAACATTCACACACGCTACTACTCTACACAAATAGAAACAAACATTCACACACACACACTGTTACGCTACACAAATATACCCAAGCATTCCCACAATGCCATGCTGCACAAATATACCCAAACATTCAAACATACAGCCATGCTACGCAAACATACCCAAACATTCACATATACTGCTACTCTACACAAATATACCAAAGATTCACACACACTGCTATGCCACACAAATATACACAAACATTTGCACACCCTGCCATGCTATACAAATTTACCTAAACATTCACACACTGTCATGCTACACAAATATACCCAAACATTCACACACACTGCCATGCTACACAAATATTCGCTGTGGCGGAACCTACACTTTGTCCCAGTTTGTGGTTTTTTTTCCCTTTTTCCGTTCGGGAGTTATAATATACAAACATCATCTATTTGTCTCCTGAATGAGGACCACCCTTGTACCCTATTAGAACGTTGACACCAGCAACTTTAGGGAACGGAAGTAATTAATGAATGCTGCCCCTGGGTGGTCGCCATTTCGTATAACTGAATGCATGTGATCGACAAAAGAATGGTGGTCATCTTGTTTCCCGAACGTGGGCAGTGGCACTTGGTCGTCGAGTGCCTGGAACTCTTTTCAGCTAGGCACTCGCACGAACCCTATACGAACGACTTTAGAGAGATATGAACTACTAAACAGGGGGAGAATTCGTACCCTGATTTCCATGGTCCGCTACATACACAAACATTCACACACTGTCATGCTACACAAATAAACACAAACATTCACACACTGCCATGCTACACAAATATCCCCAAACATACACACACTACTACGCTACACAAATATAACCAAACATTCACACACTGCTACACTACACAAATATACTCAAACATTCACACACACTGCCATGCTACACAAATATACCCAAATATTCACACACACTGCTACACTACACAAATATACCCAAACATTCACACACTGCCATGCTACACAAATATACCCAAACATTCACACACTGCCATGCTACACAAATATACCCAAACATTCACACACACTGCCATGCTACACAAATATACCCAAATATTCACACACACTGCTACACAACACAAATATACCCAAACATTCACACACTGCCATGCTACACAAATATATCCAAACATTCACACACTGCCATGCTTCACAAATATACCCAAACATTCACACACACACTGCCATGCTACACAAATATACCCTGATTTCCATGGTCCGCTACATACACAAACATTCACACTCTGTATGCTACACAAATATACACAAACATTCACACACTGCCACGCTACACAAATATCCCCAAACATTCACACACTACTACGCTACACAAATATAACCAAACATTCACACACACTGCTACACTACACAGATATACTCAAACATTCACACACTGCCATGCTACACAAATATATCCAAACATTCACACACTGCCATGCTACACAAATACACCAAAACATTCACACACACTGCCATGCTACACAAATACACCCAAATGTTCACACACACTGCCATGCTAAACAAATATACCCAAACATTCACACACACTGCTACACTACACAAATATACCCAAACATTCACACACACTGCTACACTACACAAATATACCCACATATTCACACACACTGGCATGCTACACAAATATACCCAAATGTTCACACACACTGCTACGCTACACAAATATACCCAGACATTCACACACACTGCTACAAAACACAAATATACCCAAACATTCACACACTGCCATGCTACACAAATATACCCAAACATTCACACACACTGCCATGCTACACAAATATACCCAAACATTCACACACACTGCCATGCTACACAAATACACCCAAACATTCACACACACTGCCATGCTACACAAATATACCCAAATATTCACACACACTGCTACACTACACAAATATACCCAAACATTCACACACTGCCATGCTACACAAATATACCCAAACATTCACACACTGCCATGCTACACAAATATACCCAAACATTCACACACACTGCCATGCTACACAAATATACCCAAATATTCACACACACTGCTACACAACACAAATATACCCAAACATTCACACACTGCCATGCTACACAAATATATCCAAACATTCACACACTGCCATGCTTCACAAATATACCCAAACATTCACACACACTGCCATGCTACACAAATATACCCTGATTTCCATGGTCCGCTACATACACAAACATTCACACTCTGTCATGCTACACAAATATACACAAACATTCACACATTGCCACGCTACACAAATATCCCCAAACATTCACACACTACTACGCTACACAAATATAACCAAACATTCACACACAATGCTACACGTCACAGATATACTCAAACATTCACACACTGCCATGCTACACAAATATATCCAAACATTCACACACTGCCATGCTACACAAATACACCAAAACATTCACACACACTGCCATGCTACACAAATACACTCAAATGTTCACACACACTGCCATGCTACACAAATATACCCAAATGTTCACACACACTGCACAAATATACCCAAATGTTCACACACACTGCTACGCTACACAAATATACCCAAACATTCACACACTGCCATGCTATACAAATATATCCAAACATTCACACACTGCCATGCTTCACAAATACACCCAAACATTCACACACTGCCATGCTATACAAATATATCCAAACATTCACACACTGCCATGCTTCACAAATATACCCAAACATTCACACACTGCCATGCTACACAAATATACCCAAATATTCACACACTGCCATGCTATACAAATACACCCAAACATTCACACACTGCCATGCTACACTGCATAAATATACCCAAACATTCACACACACTGCTACACTACATAAATACACCCAAACATTCACACACACTGCCATGCTACACAAATACACCAATTCTACATAAAATGGTATTTTAAACAGTATCAGATGGTTTGTCAGGTGCTTAAAGTGGGCTGCTGTGTGCTATAACTACCAGGCCTATTTGTAGTCCCAGTCAGCAGTGTTTATATAGTGAGTGTGGTTTGTAAGGTATGTGCGCATTTTATGGACAATGTTTGGGGAGGAACCTGTGTTCTTGAGCATTGCAACATGAATTGAGGACTTTCATTTTTCAATCCCAAATAATGTCTTGTAGGCGGGGGGGGAAGGGGGTACAGATTACATCAGCAATGACTTAAACAGTGTAATTTCCCCAGTTACTAAGTGAATGAGATGTATCAGTGATTACTACAAGACAAAGTAATCATTTATTCTTGATTGCTACTGAATCCGAACCCCACAGGCTTTCGTCATTCAGATTCATTCTCTTACTAAAGTGCTGACCACACACAGTGTGGAGCTCAGAGCTATCCTTCCATCACTGGGCATTGTGTGACTAACCAACCATTAGAAAGGTTGAATGCTTGTAGACACCGTAGGTCTCCTGTGATTGGTCCAATACCTTGTGACATCATGAAAGTGTCACTGTGATGTGACCAAACATCTGCATTTGGCCAATCTCTTTCAATAAAATGTGTCACATCTAATGATCTAGTGTGGAGTGTTACATTCATCAGATAACACAGGTAGACCGATGAGTCGAACAATAGCAGCCTCTCCCAGTAAACATGGAAACGGGCCTCACTCGTAAACAGAAAGGATTTGCTAATCCCATGCTAAGGGTCAGTGTATACAGAAATTAAAGTCCATGTTAAAATGAGTATATCGTGAGTATTGCCATTTCATGTTACTTTATTCCAAAGACCATTTTACACCTTATGGAAGAGTACGTTCTCATTGTGGGTTAATAGTTTGTAATACATACTTGCTACAGTTTAATATATGAGTAAAAAACACGAATTGCGAGCACATTGCGTTATGTTGTGAGTTAAGAATGTTTCTCAGTGTCTGTGTCATGCTGTTTTATAATTCTGTTTCTTTTATCCTGTATTTAGCTCATATTCCCTCAGTCTCATCAACAGTATTGGATTATCCGTTATTCTGTTAACCCAGATCATCTGTGAGAAGTATCGAGAACTAAGAGAGCAGCGGACGGGAGGAAGGGATAGTCATGCCACAAAGTGTTTTGATCAGTGTCTTTTTTGAACAGAATCATATTTTCATCATTTACTTCCCCCTCGCTGGCTAATACATCCAGAAACAATCAGCGCGTGACTTGCTCCAGCATGTGGTGAGTCTGATTGTCAAATCCACTTTAACAGATTGGGAAAAAAAATATTCTGATCACACAGATTCTCAAATAAAAGGAGTTTTCTGCTTAAACTGTAGAAAAGAACCATTTGGCTGGTTAAGTGTAACCATGCCCTGTAACGGTGATGGCCTGATGTGGATCTCCGTGTGTGAAGGAAGGACAGTCCTCTCAATGTCAGAGAGCAGTCTATCTGGGCAATATGCAGAATGTGGCTCACATATATCGGAGGAATGGGTGGTAGAGAGACGGACGTCACATTTAGCCACTACTGCTGTAAGATTGCCATAAACACACTTTTCATACATAGGTTACATAGTTACATAGGCTGAAACCAGGGCCTGGTGGGCTGCCCATGTCTTGCCCCCCCACCCCCAATGCCAGGCTGATCCTCCTAACCAAAAGGAGTCCTGTCACAGAGTGCCCAGGAGGTGGCCATCTGTCTACCTCATGGCGCCCCCGATGCGGTCGTTTAAGGGATGGCAGAGCAGGCACCTGCTTACCTTGATGGTAGGTGTCTGCTCTTCCATGAAATGCTGGAGGAGAGGGGGACAGGAGGCAGGTGGCAGTGTGGGCAGCACGGGAGTCTCTTCTTACAGCTTCTCACTCCTCTCTTGCGCGCCCTCTGTGATGTCAGGAGCCGGAATACAATGTCATTCTGGCATACTAAACAGCGCGCTTGAGGAGTGAGAAGCTTCCCCACACTGGACCCCAGGGAGGTATGGAGGCTGAATTTGTCTAAAATAATTAAATTGTGTGCGTCTGTGTGTCAGTGAGTGTGTGATTGACTGTCAGTAAGTGTGTGTGTGTGTGTGTGTGTGTGTGTCTGTCAGTGAGTGTGTGTATGTGCGCGTCAGTGAGTGTGTGTCTGCTAGTGTTTGTGTTGGTCAGTGACTGAGTATGTGTCTGTCAGTGAGTGTATCTGTCAGTGTGTGTCTGTCAGAGAGTGTGCTCGTCTGTCAGTGTGTGCTCGTCTCTGCAAGTCTTATTAATAGAATTCACCAAATGCATTGAATACATAATTTATCAAAGCGACAATGTACAATGTATGTATTAGGCAGTATGTGTGTATGGATGCATGTCTTAGGCAGTTTATGTGTATGGATGTATGTGTTAGGCAGTATGTGTGTATGGATGCATGTATTAGGCAGTGTGTGTTTATGGATATACGCATTAAGCAGTATGTGTGTACGGATGTAGGTAGTAGGCAGTATGTGTGTACGGATGTACGCATTAAGCAGTATGTGTGTATGGATGTAGGTATTAGGCAGTATGTGTGTATGGATGTGGGTATTAGGCAGTGTGTGTGTATGGATGTAGGTATTAAGTAGTATGGTGTATGGATGTAGGTATTAGGCAGTATGTGTGTATGGATGTAGGTATCAGGCAGTGAGTGTGTGTGTATGGAAGAGGTATTAAACAGTATGTGTGTGTGTGTGTGTGTATGGATGTAGGTATTAGGCAGTATGTGTGTATGGATGGAGGTATTAAGCAGTATGTGTGTATGGATGTACACATTAAACAGTATGTGTATATGGGTGCATGTAATAGGCAGTGTGTGTGTATGGATGCATATATTAGGCAGCGTGTGTGTGTGGATGTAGGTATCAGGCAGTGTGTGTGTGTATGGATGCAGGTATTGGGCAGTATGTGTGTATGGATGCAGGTATTAGGCAGTGTGTGTGTGTGTGTATGTATGCAGGTATTAGGCAGTGTGTGTGTATGGATGTAGGTATTGGACAGTGTGTGTGTATGGATGTAGGTATTGGACAGTGTGTGTATGGATTTACGCATTATGCAGTACGTGTATATGGATGTATGTATTGGGCAGTATGTGTGTATGGATGTAGGTATTAGGCAGTATGTGTGTATGGATGTATGTAGTGGGCAGTATGTGTGTATGGATGTAGGTATTAGGCAGTGTGTGTGTGTGTGTGTGTGTGTATGGATGCATGTATTAGGCAGCATATGTTTATGGATGCATGTATTAGGCAGTATGTGTGTATGGATGTAGGTATTGGACAGTGCGTGTATGGATGTAGGTATTAAGCAGTATGTGTATATGGATTTACACATTAATCTGTATGTGTGTTTATGGATGTAGGTATTAAGCAGTATGTGTGTTTGGATTTACGCATTAGGCAGTATGTGTATATAGATACACGTATTAGGCAGTGTGTGTGTATGGATGCAGGTATCAGGCAGTGTGTGTGTATGGTTGTAGGTATTAGGCAGTATGTGTATACGAATGCATGTATTAGGCAGTAAGTGTGTATGGATGTAGGTATTGGGCAGTATGTGTGTATGGATGTAGGTATTAGGCAGTTTGTGTATATGGATGCATGTATTAGGCAGTATATGTTTATGGATGCATGTATTAGGCAGTGTGTGTGTATGTATGCAGGTTTTAGGCAGTGTGTGTGTATGGATGTAGGTATTGGACAGTGTGTGTGTATGGATGTAGGTATTAGGCAGTTTGTGTGTATGGATGCATGTATTAGGCAGTATATGTTTATGGATGCATGTATTAGGCAGTGTGTGTATGTATGCAGGTTTTAGGCAGTGTGTGTGTATGGATGTAGGTATTGGACAGTGTGTGTGTATGGATGTAGGTATTAAGCATTATGTGTGTATGGATTTACGCATTAAGCAGTATGTGTGTATGGATATAGGTATTACGCAGTATGTGTATACAAATGCATGTATTAGGCAGTATGTGTGTAGGGATGTAGGTTTTAGGCAGTATATGTGTATGGATGTACGCATTAAGCTGTATGTGTGTTAATGGATGTAGGTATTAGGCAGTATGTGTATATGGGTGTAGGTATTAAGCAGTGTGTGTGTATGGATGCATGTCTTAGGCAGTGTGTGTATGGATGTAGGTATTAAGCAGTGTGTGTGTATGGATGCAGGTATCAGGCAGTGTGTGTGTATGGATGTAGGTATTAGGCAGTATGTGTATACGAATGCATGTATTAGGCAGTATGTGTGTATGGATGTAGGTGTTAAGCAGTGTGTGTGTATGGATTTACGCATTAGGCAGTATGTGTATATGGATGCATGTCTTAGGCAGTGTGTGTGTATGGATGCAGGTATCAGGCAGTGTGTGTGTGTATGGATGTGTGTATTAGACAGTATGTGTGTATGGATGTACGCATTAAGCAGTATGTGTGTATGAATGCATGTATTAAGCAGTGTGTGTTTATGGAAGTAAACATTAAGCAGTGTGTGTTTACTAGACAGACTTAACTGAAAACCATATTTCTAAATTTAGCATGTACAGTGCAGTGTATGTGACGTTCAGGTAATGTACAGTGCAGTGTATGTGAAATGCAGACTGTGTACAGTGCAGTGTATGTGACGTTCAGGCTCTATACAGTGCAGTGTGTGTGATGTTCAGGCCATGTGCAGTGCAGTGTATGTGATGTCCGTGCCACGTACAGTTCAGTGTATGTGATGTCCGTGCCGTGTACAGGGCAGGTGATGTTTAGGCTCTGTACAGTGCAATTTATGTGATGTCTGTGCTGCGTACAATGCAGTGTGTGTGATGTTCAGGCCATGTACAGTGCACTGTATGTGATTTTCAGGCTGTGTGCAGTGCAGTGTATGTAACGTTCAGGCTTTGTACAAGGCAGTGTGTGTGATGTTCAGGCTGTGTGCAGTGCAGTTTATGTGATGTTCAGGCTATGTACAGTGCAGTGTATGTGATGCCCATGCTATGTACAGTGCAGTGTATGAGACGTTCAGGCTGTATACAGTGCAGTGTATGTGATGTTCAGGCTGTGTGCAGTGTAGTGTGTGTGATGTTCAGGCTGTGTACAATGCAGTGTATGTGATGTTCGTGTTTTACGTACAGTGTAGTAGTATGATGTTGCATCTGTCTGTATGTCTTTTAGAGGAAGGGATTTACTGTGTTTGTGTATTGGTACATGTTTTGTTTTTGAGTATAAGAGACAGATCAGTGTATTGTGTTTGTGTAAGGATTGTGCTGGTTTAATGTCCCTGTGAGCAGGATTCGGAGTGTTGTAATATCTGTCAGATGCTGTATGTAGTGGTGTATTTTGAAGTGGTGCTGCCCTAAGCATGACCGTTGTATAGTCGCCATATGGGCAGTCAGAACCTTGGACAAACTCCCCACATACCGATCCCAATAAAACACTAGGGTATATGGGTCAAAATTGTCCACAGATTTTATTAAATAGTAATAACTTAACATATATTGACCCCAATATAAATAACATATAACATTATTCCAACATGAACATAACTTCAAGTGCCAACATTTTATTATAAATCAACCACGGTAGGGGTATACGCGGATACTCATACCCCACCAGGTTCTGAGCCAGCGACAGGACTTGAAACTTACCAATAACCATATTTAACCATTTCCAAAACCCTACTAATGGGGAGCCTATTTCCTCTCTTTCAGCTCCCTATCCCGCCGCTGTGACAAAACTGGACAACCCAACTGAAAACCCAAAAATCAAGGTAGATGGCTGCCTATTTATATAGCCAAACCCCTTACTCACAAGGCCCCTTTCCACTAAGCTGCACTTTTGCTACATGGGGCTACAAGACAGATCTCGGGCACCCCCTAATTTAAATTTACCCATCCCTTTCTGCCAAGGCCACACTTCTTCCTGTTAACTTACACACAATTTGAATGACAGACACACACTCACGGACCAGCACACACCCTCAGATACACTGACATACACACACATACACTCACTGGTTTGACACAAACGGACTGACACATACAATCATTCAGACATACACTGACAGACGCAAACACTCACTGACAGACGCGCACACTTACTGACAGACACGCACAATCACTCAGACACACACATTCACTGGACTTACACACACTCACTGACAGACAGACACATACACACACATTCACTGACACACACAGTTACTGACAGACACACACGCACACACACACATTCACTGACACACACTCACTGACACACACACACTCACTGACACACACTCACTCATATTCACTGACACACAAACTCACATACACTGACAAACATACACACACATTTTCCTCCAACACTCACAATTATTATTATTATTTTTTTTAAAAATTTAAATCCACCCAGCCTCCCTACTTTTGGGATAGCTGGGTGGATTTTACACCTGGGCTCCAGTGGGGCTGCTGGCCGGGCTGCTGGTCAGGAAGGAAGCCGGACGTGCAGGTGGGTAGGCGTGTGGCTGCTCTGTTGTCAGCAAGGGAGCTGTGGTCTCTCTGCTCAGCTCCTTAGTGTGCCGCGGATTGATGCCGGGAGCCGGACTGATGTCATATTCCAGCTCTCGGCAGCACTCTGGGTCACGTGAGGGAGCTGAGCAGAGAACTCAGGGGAAAGTGCTCGCCACACGCTCGGAAAACAACTGGCCGCTTATCCTGGGAGGGCCTAAAGGTGACCAGCTGGCCTGTTCTTGGGCCCCCATAAAACGAGGCAAGCAAGGCTTGGGCATTTAGGGGCGGCGTTTTTTGCCGCCCCCTGGAAAGTGCTGCCCAAGGCAAATGCCTTGTATGCCTCGCGATAGATGCATCCATGGCTGTTTGTACATAGATGTACAGTTAGTGTGTGATCAGTAATGTATAATAATATGATGTACATTTGTGTGTGTATATAGAATCTGACACCTGCAATGTGAACGCATACTTCAGCAAATAGCGTGTCAATTAGTTAACATTTCATGGTGACATTTCTAGTGAAACCCTGTGTTATGGTAATAAACCAGAAATTTAATCAAATTTGTGATGTAGCAGTCAGAGTCGACTTGTGTAACCGATATTAGTGACTGAGTAACAGTGTGAGCAAAGTGTGTGAATCCTCCATGTGTTGCAGATAAGTGTGTTCTCAGGGTGTGATTACATTTTAACGATGATGAGAGGCTGGATCCTTGTAATGTCTATGGACAGGATTGAGATAGTTTGTGTGTAGGAGCCTTGCACATTGTTTCCCTTCGAAACACCCTTCTCTCTCTCTCGAGTGATCGTTTTAATTCCCAAACTCTGACACAAAATTAACCACAATGGCCGAGAATATTGATTTTAATTCAGAGTTGAGAATTCCACCTGTATCGTCAAAAAAAAGAGATGATTGATTGTCTAGTGGGCTTCTAATAAATGTTGATTGTATTCACAGATCAAATGAGACGTAACGAGCAGATGGAAAAAGGGGGAGCAGTAAACACATTGATATTTATATGTTATAAATGGGATTAATATATAAATATAGATTTCTTTTTTCACTGCTTATCTTGTCTCTCCTCTATTGGTTAGTTCTTTTCATTTAATTTGAACCAAACGGCAGGATAATGCTCCTATCAGTGTACTGCAAAATATATAAATATTATTATTAAATCATATATATTTTGCAGTACACTGATTGGCCCATTTTCGTGCCCTCTTACTTCATTTATTCGTTTTTCCTAATAATTTTTTGTTAAGAAAATACAGAACTGGCCGAAACACCATATGGCTGAAATTCGGCTGTCCAGAAATGTATTTTATTTACGAAAACAAATTTTCTCGCTGTGCACAAGTCTACTGCCTGCTGATACCAGGTCTGTCGTTTGACCTCTGTACGTCAGACCTAGTCTCCACTGGTGAGTGATGCTGCCATTTAACTTCTGTACCCTGTACACAGTGTATGTACGTGGATCTCTTTAGCTACACTGGCCTTGTCATTATTTTAACGCAACACTGGATGAGATTTAAAGGGTAAATAAATGAATATCTAGTCCATTGTTGCCAACCTTGCCAATCCAATCCAATCTAGAGACAGTAGATGTATAGACAGTTATTGTTATTATACTCACACAATCCTTAGTTAATAATTGAACGTGTGCACTTTTTTAAATATAACCTACCTCTTCCAGCACTTCAGGGGTTACCGAACAACACGAAAAAAGTGTTTCCTTCCTTTATACATAGAACTGGTATGTTCTAATAAATGACAAAATTCTTGCAGACATGTGGAATTTACACTCCGATTGCTATTGTTTTTATTTCTGTAGAAAAAGTGATGTCGGTTTTATAGGTTGTTCAGCTGCTAAGTCACAAAACATGTGGGGAAAAAGAAATGGAAGGTACTTTAAATGTGACACTACTTTGCCCATGAAAGAGACTTACAGGGTTTGACAAAAATGACGGCACGCCATAAAGAGCACAGAACCTAAAATGGAAAAACGTGCTTGGCCATGTACAAGCGTGATTTATGTAAATCACCTAGAGATAGCTAACATTCACAGCCAACAAGCTCTCCATCTCTGTGCTACAGTCCTTCATACGGATCAAACCTCTCAACGCCCTTAGGGCTCTATCACAAAATCTTGGAAACATCCGGGATCATGGACGCAAACCAAGAATAATCGCTGTCGATTGGGCATCACAAATTGTAATAGGAAACATATTGAATCCAACAAAAGATTTAAAACACAAACAAATGTGTATGATTTTTTTCTCCCCCACGTTATTCTACAAGCGTTGATTATTTAGAGCCATTTCAGACGTTTAACCTTCTTATGGCCAGAAAGCATGGATAATGTTTGTAAAGAGCATTTTTCAAAATGAATATGATCAGAACGCTGCACCTTTGAGAAGTATTCATTATCCTTCACACATTTTCACCTTTTGTTACAACCTGAAATTAAAACTGATTTTATTGGTTTTTTTTTTTGCACAACATACTTCACAATCTTGAAAATAAAAAATATTTTTATTGTGACAATAAATGTAATTAAACAAACAGACATTTCTTGGTTGCATACGTTTTCGCTCCTCTTCAAAACCAGGTAAAACAGCATTTGGCTGCAGTTACAACTGTATGTCCTTTGGGGCAGTTATGTTGGTTTATTACTCACTTGATGGGTGGCCAGACCCACCTTGTTTACAGGGACACATATAATTAAGTCATATTTATGAAAATTAATTAAAAGGGTTGCGCATTCTACAGGATTCCTCATTGCTTAATTGCTTAATTGCAGGATTCTTCATTGCCCAATTACTTAATCTGATACACCTTAATCTGTATTCTACATACTACAGGGCTACTACCCTTTTCATGTGCTGCCCATCACTATGTATATATGATATGCGTTCCAGAAAACATCACTATGTATATATGATGCGTGTTCCAGAAAACATCACTATGTATATATGATGCGTGTTCCAGAAAACATGGTGGACACCCAGCATACTGGGCTACGTTCTGTTTTGGTCTCATCAGACAAGAGACCCTTTTCCTACATTTGTTGGCCAATTCATTCTTCTTTTCTACAGTAGTCCCCTGGGGCCTTCTTGGCACTACCAGTTGGAAGGATCAGATCTTTGTGGATCTTTTCTCACCGAAGAAGGAACAAAAGCTGTGGCAGAATATGGATGGATGCCAACCAGGGACCAGTCTTTCTGTGTCTGGAACACCCATTCACTGAGTTGTGGTTGACAGTATTCTGTTGTTATATTTGTGTTGCTTTCTTTACATTTTTAATGATGGATTTAATTGTGGTCCAGGAGATATTCAAAGTTTAAAATATATTTTCCAACTCAACTCTGATTGATACAACTCTGGAATTCTATCTTGGGCTTTTTTGAGAACACATTGGTCTTCACAACTCGTTTTGATAAGCTATGGTCTCCATCAGGCCTTCAAGAAAAAGATCTATGTATTTTGTGATCATGCGATGAATTTTTTGCATACATCGGGCTCCATTCAACTAATTTTTTGACATTTAAAGACATTTATCAATTTCATAGCAATGGGAGTGAGAAATAACATAATCAACAATGGTCTAATTATATTATTTAAATTATTTTTCATATCACAATAAAACATTTCTTGAACAACCGAAGTGTTATAAAATCTGGTAAATCAAAAAGTAGTAATCCAAAAATCTATATGAACAATAGAGTTTAACAAGAGAAAATTTGGAAATGTAAATGAATAATTTAGATGTACTTTGGACAGATATATAAGGGGTAGATCTCCTATTGTGCTTACATGAAGCTAAATAACTCAAAACAGCTCTCACCTCTGCATCAAAACTCCCTGCTCCACCCCCCAATCATCCCCGGAAGAATCAATAACATAAGGACAGCCGGTTGAAAGGAAAGCCGTCATCAGTTGTTTTATTGATAACTGCTTGATCCAAGGATAAATCTGACTGCCATGCTGGGGTCAAGAAGGAATTTTTTTCCTAGCTTGTTGCAAAATTGGAAGTGCTTCACTGTGTTTTTTTTTTTTTGCCTTCTTTTGGATCAACAGCAAAAAAACTAATGTGAGGATGGCTGAACTTGATGGACGCAAGTCTCTTTTCAGCTATGTAACTATGTAACTAAACAGACCCCGTCAAAACCAACTAAAACCACGAAGAATGGGAGAGAAACTCAGAGCCGCAAAACAATCCAAAGAGAAAATCCCTTATGTGTCCATTAGGGGGCCTTTCACTCCCATTATATATCTCGTGTCAATTATTTAGTATACCTCGAATGAATGCATGCACGCATTTAATTATGCATGTAGTCATGGTGGGTATATCTAATAAGAGTTTGCTGCAGTTCTAATGAATGCATTCTTTGCAAGCCCCCCTCCTCCTTCCCTAGAAGAGACTTTCAGTCACTTTACGGAGAAATAACCAATGACCGAATCTCTGCCCTCTGTGTGCATGCGCACTGAGACAGTGTCCAGGAAGAATTGTGGTCTGAGATGAGGTCTGAGAGGAGCAATGAGAAAATAGAGGCGTTAACAGAAGGAGGAAGCAAAACTCCCCAGCTATCTGATTAACAGGCAGAGAAGAGTTTCAGAATTTAGCCCATTTCTGTTGGTGATCAGTACTTTTATAAAGTGATATTAAAATGGGATACTCCACGCACACAATGCACTTCAGAACATTGAAATGCTCTATTTAAAAAAAGCAAAAAGGAACATGAGAGAGAGAGATTTAGATAGGTACCATAACCTTGTCCATCGCCTCGCAGTCACCAAAATGGAAGGAAACCTGTCACAATAGGGGTTGGGGGTCTTTGCAAAATTATAGAGACACCCCCTCAATGACTTATGCCCTTTAAAAGGAAGGATAATCCAATGATGTAAATTAGCTTTAAATGTTAAATGACATCATGTCTTTGTCTCACCTAGATACATTATCCTTCTAAAAATATCCTTGCTGCTTTTACACCGCAATCTATATTCCACTTCAAACAATCTGAAGAGTGAACATGAAATAATTTCTGAATTTCCTGACACCTCTGAAAATGTAATTTTGGATATAATGCAAGCCAGGATAATTTAATAATACGCTTTGAGTGACGAGAATAGACTTTTAGCTCAGACACCTGAGTGTATTGCTGTCACTGGAGGATCAAAGCTTATCCCAGATGTGTACATTCCACATCGATAATGCTCCCAAAACAGGCTCTTGCTATTATGATGAATGAGAAATCGAGACAGTTAGACTTTAAAACCAAACCATTTGTTACTTAACACACAGCAGAGATCATTTTACAAATCTTGAATTATTTCTGTTACGTTTGCTACAAAACCAAAACCACTTAGATTTCCACCAAAACAGAGGTTCGATATCGGCACTGACCAGAAAGATCTCAAAACCCGTGCTAGTAATAAATACCAGCCGCAGATCTTCTAAGCTGACAGCGAGTCATATTAATGCATTTAAAAATGCAATCCATCCTTAAAGGATTTAAAAAAGAAACAGTGGAAAACCAAAACACTCTTAAAGACACTTAGCACTTCGACTTGTTGTTACTTAACCTCACTGGTGGAATTTCCTCTGTATACTTTTAGTAAGTCGGCAGGCTAATAATTTCTTTATAGCCAGGACAAGAAGCCACATATTAAGCTTTTCAAAACCAATACCCCTAGTGTGGCGACAGCAAGCAGAGCATCCCAGATATTGAACTGAACTACTGCTCCTATGATGCTAAGACAGCTTTTAGTACAGAAACATCTGGCAGAGGTCACCATTAATGTTTTAGTGTGTTTACTGTTGGGCAGTTTGTGAAAAGTGTTGCCCTGAAGGTTGCAGAATTCAAATGCTTCAGGAGAGAAATCGATCACTTACACACTGGCTAGCTAGTATAGAAACTGAGTGACTGACGTTACTCTGTCCAAACATCAGCCAAGAAAATAGCGGCACTGGATTGGAGGTAAGGTTAGTATATCTCAATAGTTCAGTAAATAGCGGCACTGGATGGGAGGTAAGGTTAGTATATCTCAATAGTTCAGTAAATAGCGGCACTGGATGGGAGGTAAGGTTAGTGTATCTCAATAGTTCAGTAAATAGCGGCACTGGATGGGAGGTAAGGTCAGTATATCTCAATGTTCAGTAAATAGCAGCACTGGATGGGAGATAAGGTTAGTATATCTCAATAGTTCAGTAAATAGCGGCACTGGATGGGAGGTAAGGTTAGTATATCTCAATAGTTCAGTAAATAGCGGCACTGGATGGGAGGTAAGGTTAGTATATCTCAATAGTTCAGTAAATAGCGGCACTGGGTGGGAGGTAAGGTTAGTATATCTCAATAGTTCAGTAATAGTTCAGTAATTAGCAGCACTGGATGGGAGGTAAGGTTAGTATATCTCAATAGTTCAGTAAATAGAGTCACTGGATGGGAGGTAAGGTTAGTATATCTCAATAGTTCAGTAAATAGCGGCACTGGATAGGAGGTAAGGTTAGTATATCTCGATTGTTAAGTAAATAGCGGCAATGGATGGGAGGTAAGGTTAGTAAATCTCAATAGTTTAGTAAATTGCGGCACTGGATGGAAGGTAAGGCTAGTATATCTCAATAGTTCAGTAAATAGCGGCACTGGATTGGAGGTAAGGTTAGTATATCTCAATAGTTCAGTAAATAGCGGCAACGGATGGGAGGTAAGGTTAGTGTATCTCAATAGTTCAGTAAATAGCGGCACTGGATGGGAGGTAAGGTTAGTATATCTCAATAGTTCAGTAATTAGCAGCACTGGATGGGAGGTAAGGGTAGTATATCTCAATAGTTCAGTAAATAGCGGCAACGGATGGGAGGTAAGGTTAGTAGATTTTAATAGTTCAGTAAATAGCGGCACTGGATGGGAGGTAAGGTTAGTATATCTCAATAGTTTAGTAAATGGCGGCAATGGATGGGAGGTAAGGTTAGTATATCTCAATAGTTCAGTAAATAGCGGCAACGGATGGGAGGTAAGGTTAGTAGATTTTAATAGTTCAGTAAATAGCGGCACTGGATGGGAGGTAAGGTTAGTATATCTCAATAGTTTAGTAAATGGCGGCAATGGATGAGAGGTAAGGTTAGTATATCTCAATAGTTCAGTAAATGGCGGCACTGGATGGGAGGTAAGGTTAGTATATCTCAATTGTTCAGTAAATAGCGGCACTGGATGGGAGGTAAGGTTAGTATATCTCAATAGTTCAGTAAATAGCGGCACTGGATTGGAGGTAAGGTTAGTATATCTCAATAGTTCAGTAATTAGCGGCACTGGATGGGAGGTAAGGTTAGTATATCTCAATAGTTTAGTAAATGGCGGCAATGGATGGGAGGCAAGGTTTGTATATCTCAATAGTTCAGCAAATGGCGGCACTGGATGGAAGGTAAGGTTAGTATATCTCAATAGTTCAGTAAATAGCGGCACTGGATTGGAGGTAAGGTTAGTATATCTCAATAGTTCAGTAAATAGCGGCACTGGATTGGAGGTAAGGTTAGTATATCTCAATAGTTCAGTAATTAGCGGCACTGGATGGGAGGTAAGGTTAGTATATCTCAATAGTTTAGTAAATGGCGGCAATGGATGGGAGGCAAGGTTTGTATATCTCAATAGTTCAGTAAATGGCAGCACTGGATGGGAGGTAAGGTTAGTATATCTCAATAGTTCAGTAAATGGCGGCACTGGATTGGAGGTAAGGTTAGTATATCTCAATAGTTCAGTAAATAGGGGCACTGGATGGGAGGTAAGGTTAGTATATCTCAATAGTTCAGTAAATAGGGGCACTGGATGGGAGGTAAGGTTAGTGATGTAAAGGATAAAAAATGTGATAAAAAATTACTAATTGCTAGTCTACATAACTGAATTTTATATATCTCTAAATCATAGTTAAATCATAACTCATAAATCTGACTGCCATTCTGGGGTGAAGAAGGATTTTTTTCCTAGTTTGTTGCAAAATTGGAAGCTCTTCAAACTGGGGTTTTTGCCTTCTTTTGGATCAACAGCAAAAAACAAATGTGAGGAAGGCTGAACTTGATGGACGCAAGTCTCTTTTCAGCCACTGTAACTATGTCACTATGTCGCCTATGCACATATATGCTATTTTATCCAACAGCAATGTATCTCAAATTTTAAATAAACGCTATGCCAATGTTTTTCAAAAATGTGAATGGGTTAAACAGTATCCAGCAATCACAACGTGGTTGGTCCTACATGAAAGGATTAAGAAATGAAGACATACATTTATAGTAGCGTCCCGGGTCATTTTATTTGCACAAGATAAATGTCAAGGTAATATTCTTGGTAAAGCAAATAAATGCATAAACAAGCAAACAGATCTCCAGAACTAATAGCCAAGCATTGCAATACACAGCATAGTGTAAAAGGATGCTTTACGATTTGCTACCATTATTAAAGTGCTAACAGTTTTTTTTTTTTATAATAAGTTTCCGTTTATCATCTATAAAAGTCATTACTATAGAGGCAGTTATTGGCTGCAATCTAGGCAGTTATTGGTGCTTCACACTTTTTTTTTTTTTTTTTACAACAAACTACTACTACTTGTAACAAGGTGGTGTATATTCACTAAACACTAGGTGGGGGTTTCAGAAACAACTTTAATTGGACCAAAACAGTTGAAGATTTTTGTAGGATTATTTACTAAGCCAAATATTGTGTATGACCACCCAGGTTACAAAAAATCTTTTTAAATTCATATTTTTCAGACCACAAATCCAACAAAGTTACTTGTGTACTACTCCAAATGTTTTTAGTACAACAGACATGCCCGTTAAAGGTCAAACCCATCTGCCAACCTCAAGACCACCCTCATACTGTGTGTACAACAAAAGCAAATACAAATAAAAATGATTATTGTGCTAAACCCCACACTACTTTCGGTATACTATTGTAGTCATGCTATTTAGGGTAAATTCGTTTGTGAAGGATAAATAAAAATAAAAAAAATAAAAAATAAAAATACTCAGCTAAGAGCTTTGCGTTGGCAGGTGAGCTTACACTTCAATGACCATTGCAGTGGTACTCAAACCTCTGTTATTTTGGAGCACATTGAGGTTTAGGACAGTGCTCAGATATAATTTTCGGTATTGTGCGGTGAAGTGTGTGTAGTGTGAGCACCAAGCATTACGAAGCTCGTAACAAAATATCCGGTGGCCTTTACTCGCCAATAAACCAGTCGGTTATTACACATTCAGTCTAAGTCGTTGTGTGCCATGTGATCATTACTCACCAAATAAATCCAGTGCCCTCCACCACGCCACGAAGAGTCTGGCGCCAACTGCCTTGCACACCCACCAGCAACCTTCTGCCCAGATTAAAGGATTAGAAAAACTTGCATTTGGATATCTTGCATCTCAGCCAACACATTAAAATTATACTAAACTACATTCATAAAACCAGTCTTGCAGAATGAAGGGGTAATGGTACCATCCTACAGAGCTCCATGTTATTTTTGGAGCCGGTTCACCCAACTTCAGAGGGTCTGAGGTGCTTCCCCTCGGATTGGGAATACATGTATTTATTATATTTATGTGAAAATGTATATTTGCCATGAGAAACTGCGATTTCACGTTAAAAGATGTGTTTTCTTTCAGACTATGTGAAACTTTGTTCCTTGGTCGCTTGCTGTGAAAGAAACATTTCTGACATTTATAGTTGGAACAGGAATTCTGGAAAAAGGAACGTGGCTTCTGGTCACAGACGTCTACGGAGGTCTGGACTCAATCAAGATACGGTAAATATTCCTACACTGGTCTGTGTGTGCGAAACGGTGATAGGGAGCTCCTGAAAAACTGCGTTTTGATCACAATTGAATTGTTTAGTGATCAAAATTTTTGTGTCTGTGAAACCTTTCACAGTTACTTCCCAGAATTGTTTGCTGAAACACTGAATGCTGGGTAACGCGTCTCAATGTCTCATTATCTCATCACTTGGCTACGGGAACACAGTGTTTATTCACTAAACTGAGAATTAAAAAAATAATTGCTTTAACATGTTTTTTAAATAAAAATAGCCAAACTGAAAAAAACTAAATTCGCCACCAAAGCTGTTTTCTTTATATTGACTGTTTGGAATTAAGTTTGCAATTCCCTTGTCCATTCTACAGAACTTAAAGTTTAGTAAATAAATCCTTTATCCTGAAAGAAAAAGGTATAAGGGGGGTGCAAAGAGAATATACACAAATGTTGTATACTTATTATAATGAGTGGAGCACCTCCTGATTTTCCTACAATAAAAACACATACATAGTGTGATACTGTTTTGAAAGGAACATAAATCAGTAAAGGGTAATGGGTCACTCACAGTATGCAGAGCCACATATGGCTGGCTCTGGCTTCAGTAGCAGGTGAATAATTAGCTTATTCAAGCTTTCAGACTCCCCACCAGGATAACTTCTTTCCAGCCTCTCAATAATTTCCAGGATATCCAATTTGGTAAAGATAAATAAAAAAAACTTTACTGGATAAAATACAGGAAGCTAAAATAAGTTAAAATAACATAGGAAATAAAATGTCCACAGCACTAACGCGTTTCGACCTCCAGGTCTTTGTCAAAGTGTGTGGTTGATGCTGTCTCTCTGCCTTTTAAATAGCGTTCCTCTCTTTGAAATTGGCGCCGTTTTCCCGGCGTCTTCCTTTCCTTCCCGTTCCGCCAAACATCCGCATCATGTGACTTTCCGCCCGGTCACATGATTCTGACGTCATACGCTTTGACGTCACTTCCGGTTCTTCAATCCTAGCTTTATTGATTGTTCACATGTCGGCAGTACTGGCGTTTTCGCCATATTTCAAATGGGGAAAGAGCCACTACATACAGAAAATTTAAATACATATATCAAGTATAAACATGAAGTATAGTTCTTTCTCCATATTTAAACAACTATACATACCGTATTTATTCGAGTATAACGCGCACACGTGTATAACGCGCACCCCTAATTTTCGATTAAAAATCGGTATAACATTTTATACCGATTTTTAATCTAAAATTACGGTGCTTGTTATACTCGAATAAATATTCGAGTGGGTGCTCGATAATACCGACCGCCGGGCTCATTACAAGCCCGGCGGTCCTGGGGGGGCGGGCAGCAAGCGTTTACTCACCTCCGTGCAGCTCCTCCAGCTTCCCAGTGTAAATCTCGCGAGACCCGCGGCCAGCTCTGACGACGTCAGAGATTTACACTGGGAAGCTGGAGGAGCTGCACGGAGGTGAGTAAACGCTTGCTGCCCGCCCCCCCAGGACCGCCGGGCTTGTAATGAGCCCGGCGGTCCTGGGAGGTATATTTATTCGAGTATAACGCGCACCCCTAATTTTAAATTAAAAATCGGTAAAAAAAAATGCGCGTTATACTCGAATAAATACGGTACATATATTACAAAAAGATAGGTTTTACCTAAAACTAATTCTATAGTATTGCACATCTATAGTGCAAATAAAAGTTCATGCAATGTAAATTAAAAAACATATTTTTACATAGACAATGTTTCTTATATTCCCATATCCATGTAACAGAATACATAAAAGTGTAATAACTAAAAATGCTAATAATGCATATCTATAATAGGAGGAGGAGTGAAACACACTCATAATGGGGAATAATAGGTAGTACATAACTAAAAAAGGAGACATCTCACAAAAGGGATAAATAGTTAATACATCTGTAAAAACAAGGAGACAAGAATTATTAATAGATTTTAAAAATAACACTTTTAAATAAAAAGATGGAAATCCACAATTTAAATAAAAATGGAATACACAAATGAAATTGGATAAGTGCTGACATCTCGAAATCGACGTTGAGTCCGCCAGGAGACAAAGTGTCCAAATTAAATATCCACTTCATCTCGCAGCGGCTCAACGTCGTTTCCAGACCTCCCCCTCTCCAATGGGCTTCTACCTTTTGTATGCCAAAAAACTGAAGTCCAGAGGGGTCTCCTCCATGGCATTTTAAAAAATGTAATGATACATTGTGTTTTAAAAAAAACTCCTGATATTATAAATATGCTCACGTATCCTTGTTTTGAGGCACCTGGATGTTTTACCGATATATTGTAGCCCACAAGGACACGTGAGCAGATAGATCGCATTTTTTTCTTGCCATTCTAAAAATTTCATTTTTTTTTATTTTTTTTTTTAAAGAGCAGACATTAGATTTTTAGGATAGGATCTACCAAGAATCCTATCAACACATTGGTGTTGTGGCAGGTATATCCAATTTATGATTATATTCTATAACTAAACCCCCATCATTTTGCCTAGTTTAGGTATCATATCTAACATAATGGCACAATTTCACAGATAGTCACATGCACACAGTCACACAGTGATATACAGTCACATAGTTACACGCTCAGTCACACACGTGCATACATTCACACTCACAGCTACACACACAGTCACACAGTCATTCACAGTTATACACACAGTCACATGCACACACCTACACACAATCACCCAGTCACATAAACATAACCCCACACATGCACACAAAGTCACATACACACAGTCACCCACAGTTAGCCAAGGTCACATACATACAGTCATCCAACCAACCACAGTAAGCCAAAGTCATATACACACAGCCGCACACACACCTAAAATCACATAGACACATTCACCCACACCCAATCGCACAAAGTCACGTTTAGTCACACACACACATACAGTCATTAAATCTCACTCTCCTGCTTCTTACTGTATGGGCACTAGGGAGGAGTAGATGGGCTGGGATCCCTGTGGTCCCTGGTGGCTAGTGTTGGAGAAGCAGGGACTCCTTCCTGCATCCCCTCTTTATGCAGCTGTTAGGTGCTATACTATGCTTATATTTTTGCCTTTTGTGGTAGCATCCCGTATAAATACAAATATAAAGTTCTGACAATGCTCTTTTATATACACATATATATATATATATATATATATATATATATAAAGCAGTCTCAATGTCAGTGTGAGAATATCTTGATTGAATTATATTTGTCAGGAACAAAAATTAACCTTGAATACTATCCAACAAACTAAGCTGCAATAAAGGAGGGATCGCAAACAAAGCCAACTCGTAACCACAAACCACAAAATAAGTGATGTCTACTTTATATAAGTTAAGAATAAAAAGATTTTGATTGAAAACATATCTGCATAAGCAATTCTCTATCCAACTGGTGTAACATATGGTGAAGGACTAAAACACCTATTAGGCTCGTTCACCAAGCCCTGAACATTATGGGAGTGGTGAGTACTTCCCAACTGTCCTGAGTTCATGACAGGAAAGTCCTTATTTTCAACACCTGCCCCACCATCCTGGGTTAATTCTTTGATATACTGCTACTGGGGATACCAGAGACAAATCCAGCTCTGCCAATACGAAACATTGTTCCCTGTGCATGCACAGCCTTGGGTGGTCTGGTTGGCACGGCTGCCTATCTGATGCATGCCTGTCATGCCTTAACTACCAGTAATTCCTTGTCTCTTCCAGGTTGACGGAGTTTAGCCACACCCCTTCTCTGACGCGGTCTCCCCACGCTACATAATGCGACCGCGCCAGATACAAGACGCTGAACAGCGTTACCGCAATATCAAACCGGCTAAAGATTCTCTGCAACCTCTACTTGTGTACCGAACCGGACTGGAAATCTACTTACCCTCCTTCTCCTCTCCTCGACCACGGCTAGTATCTGGACTTTCCTCATCCTGTTTGAGAAACTTCCCTCCCCGGAGGAGAACTCCGGGAACCTGATTTTTCACCCTTGGAAGCTAAGTCAATTGTTATATCTGTAATAGGAGCTTACCTGCTCTCAAGTCCGCTAAGCATTCCTGCTACAGCCTGCTCTCAAGTCCGCTAAGCATTCATGCTACAGCTGCTCTCAGGCCTGCTATCTCTAACTCCAAAACGAATCACTCCTGCTTCAACTTCATTTCTAACTTCCTCCGTTTCCATAAAACTTGCAAACTCCAATGTGCTAGATGGCATGTATGTCAGAAGCTGCTTACTCCATTTAAACAAACAGCGAAGTAATTAAAGATACAGTACCTGTATTATCCTTAATTGAATACACAGTTCCTATTCTATTCTCTAAGTATCCTAGTCAACAATCTAAGTCCTAAGAGATCTGCAGTTGTGCTCCATATCAATATATGTAAGCGTTACAATGCCAGACATACCAGTTATGTAGGAGAAGCTCCATATCATTGACACCCCCCAACTTGGTTTTACCCCTTCCAATCCAATCCAAAGAACAGTGTCAGACAACCAGCACTGGGGACATTTTGCATGTTTCCAGAGAACCAGATAGCTTGACTTGTTTTTTTGATTAGTATTAGAAGGATTATAACTAGTATTTAAAGCTAGGCTTATAGTTCCAAAATTTAAAATCATGGCTGACCACTCAAATATCAGGAATTGCAGATTAACAATTTTGTTCCTTGGAATAGAACTCATAAAACATGCGAATATTAAACATTTGAGAATCTTCCTATTCACCACCACACGGACACTTTTCTCACTCACTTTGAGAATCTGACTAAGGGTCTGGCCGCTCACCCCAAGTCCCCAACAACCTGGCTATCTATCTAGACTCTCTGGTTATTCAAACCCGAGAATCTGGTACTTCAACCCAACAGTCCATCCATTCCCTCAACACTTGGCCTATTCTGGTAGCCACTCAACTCATCTCTCAGACATTGATCAGCCACAACATTAAAACCAACTGTCTAATATTGTGTATGCACCCCTTGTGCTGCCAAAACTGCTCTGGTCATTGAGACATGGACTCTACAAGACCTCTGAATATGTCCTGTGGGATTCTGTCACCAATACATTAGCAGCAGATCCTTTATGTCATGCAAGTTGCAAGGTTAACCCCTTAAGGACACATGTCATGTGTGACATGTCATGATTCCCTTTTATTCCAGACGTTTGGTTCTTAAGGGGTTAAGCATCCATGGATTGGATTTGTTCCGGCACATCCCAAAGATCGCTTAATAAGACATCTGGGGAATTTGGGGGCCAAGGCAATACCTTGACCTCTTTATCACGTTCCTCTAACCATTCCTGAGCAATGTTTGCAGTATGGTTGGGTGTATTATCCTGCTGAAAGAGGCCACTGCCATCAGGGAACAACATTGCCATAAAGGGGTGTAAGTGGTCTGCAACAATCTCTAGTAAGGTGGTACGTGTCAAAGTAATATCCTCGTGAATACCAGGACCAAAGTTTTCCCAGTCCAACATTACCTAGAGCAGGGTTAAGCAACCTACGGCACATGTGCCATGCATGGCACTCTTGGTACTTTTAAACGGCACTTAAAGCTGCCAAAACTAAACTGGCTCTGGCCTATCAAGAGTCCTTAGTGCAAACTGAGTGGTTAGAGGCAATCCTCAATTTACGCATTTCAGCACTTATAGGAACCTCAGACCACTTTATCCCAGAACTTGTGAATGGGAATCCACCTGGATCAGAGCAGAAGCTATTGCAGCCTCTGCCCTTGACCTGTACATGGCCAGCCCGGTCGGTCCCCACTGGACCCCAGGTACAACTAATACAAACATCCCACACACAAACAAATCCCCACAACCACAACACCACTGACAATCCACATACTTGCAAAGTCCCACAAGCAGCCTGTCACATACAGTACCCTAAGCAGCCCCACATATACACACACCAAACACACATTGTGTCATATTTCACAAGCAACCCCCATACACAGCCCACTTTCACAGGGATCATATGCAATACCACAAACTACTCGTGAACATACACTTTACAATATAGCAGCTCACATATGCACAAGTACAACGTTACAAGGCAATTGCAGCGGCCATAAATAACACAAGCAAAGTACGGCAACATACACACGTCAATTTCAAAACAGAGGATCGGCACTCCAAGAGACTTCGAAATCTTATTTTGGCACAGTACTACTGAAAGGTTGCCTATCCCTGGCCTACAGTATAACACTGCCTCGGCTGGCCTGCTTCTTTCCATAGTGCATCCTGTTGCCACCTCTTCTCCTGGAAAATGCCACACACGCACCCGGTCATCTACCTGATCTAAAAGAAATCATGTTTTACCAGACCAGGCAACCTTTTCCATTGCTCCAAGGTCCAGTTCTAATGCTCACGTCCCCATTGAAGGTGATTTTGCCAGTGGACCGGTCTGGGGCTCTGATCGGTCTGGGGTGTGTTCTGACACCTTTCGATCATGGTCAGCATTAAGGTTTTCATCAATTAGAGCTACAGCAGCTCTTCTATGTGATCGCACCGGCTAGCCTTCACTCCCCATGTGCATCAATGAGCCTTGGGCACCCATGACACTAATACCAGTTCACCTGTTGCCCTTACTTGCAATACGTTTGGTAGATACTAAACACTACATATCGGGAATGCCAGGACTTGCCATTTTAAAGATGCTCTGAGCCAGTAGTCTAGCCATCACTATTTCGCCTTTGTCACTCAGATCTTTCCAGCCCTTGAAATTCAAGTACTGTCTGTTCACTTGCTGCCCAATACATCCCAACCCTTGACAGGTGCCATTGTAACGATATAATCAATGTTATTCACTTCACCTATCTGTGGTTTTCACATTGTGGCTGATCAGTATATTATCTGTTCTTATTGCAATGCATTTACTTAGTTAAGTAGGTAATCCAGTTGTGTACCCCATGCTCCCTATGCCTGGAGTGGTATCAGCTATACCTTGCTGATGCCCCAATGAAAGTCGTCCAGGGTTGCTGTATCTCTCGTGCAGAGGGAACTTGCTGGCATTTCGTTCTGGACGGCCCTTATGGTTGGGATCAGTCTGGTATGCAAATGATATATGTTCACACATAGCTGTTTTTTGAGAACTGAGCAGAGAATAGCTGTTGGGTAAGCTATTAAGATCTCTCTAAGCTTTTGCCAGTTTTAAGAATTCTCATAATCTCTGTGTTTGTTACTCTACTCATTCTCCCTCAGAGAATTTGTCCCATGGCTATCCCATATGCGGGGTCTGGCCAGATGGTAACACTAGGTGAATGATATGTCAGGGTTTTCCTGATTAGACAATAACTTAGGGTCAACTTGTCAATTCAAACATGACTTCCGTGTTAAGCTGAATCTATCTGGATGGAAAAATCTCTACCAGACAACAGCAACTAATTAATCTTTCCCTTTTTTCTTACCATAAAGTATCTGGAAAAAGCATTGCTCTCAGACATGTCATATTTCCAACCATCATTTAATTCTCCCACATGCTTGTTTGTTTAGCTTTGACAGCTACGGCACATCTTGTAAGAAAATGCTGATGACATCAGCCGTCACTTAGATTTCACTGAGAAATGGCTAACATAAAAGTAGCTCCTACAGCTAATATTAGATTAAATTCCTGTATGACATTTTTGGTGTTACCACGGCAATACATAAGGTAAAGTAATCAATACTTTAAAAGACACCAAAAGCACAAAATATTAATATAGAGGATTTGGTACATTAATGCTGACAATGTTTACATTTTCCTGAAAAGATACTTAGTGCCTGTCAACCAAGCAGCAACAAGAGCCATTTCTCTTCCGCTTGCTTCTGTGCTATATGGGTGAAGAGAGTGTCCTCTTTTTTTCATTTAACAAAAAGTGCAGATTTCAATAGTCATTGGCACTTTAAAAATTATTCTGGTTACACCCCCCTAGCTGTCAATCAGACAACCGGTCCTGTTACTTCCTGGTTTGTTTAGCTCAGTGTAACTAGACTTAAGAGGCAGCAAATGCCCAGAGCACCTGCCTTACAAAGACTTCTCATTGAGCTGCATTGGGAAGTCTGTGATTGGACAGTCACAGAAAGTCTGGGCGGGGTTAGAAAGGCAGGTCTTGCAAAGGCTGCAGACAAGAGAACTGGAGCTTTTGCAAAGTGTTTTTAGACTGTTTCCTGTACCCGGCCGGACTGACAGGAAGTGCACACTGAGTGTGCACCTTCCTATCACTCCGGCCGGGCACCGCGGACAGGAGAGCAGCTCGGCCACGCTACAGGGGAGGGGGTAAGAAGAAGCTGCAGCCGCCTGAGGCTCTTAACAGAGCGCTCAGGCGACTGCAGCATTTAAAGGGCCGGCCCTGAACTCGGCCGGCCCCCTCAGAGTGTGCCATCCGTCCCCCTGATGGCGGGCCCCCCTCCCGGCCGTGCCCTCGGACCATGTCCGAAGTACCCGACCGGTCAGTCCGCCCCTGCTTGCGAGACAAATTCTCTGGACTTTCTGCCTGGGTTTTTGGGCAGGTCCTCAGATTGTAATTAACAAAATGACTTAATTATGTAAAAATATTATATAAATATATATATACACAAAATGTAGAGATGACCAACACTCACGGTTTTGCAGAGGTTAAAAGTAAGCTTTAAAGGACCACTATAGGCACCCAGACCACTTCAGCTTAATGAGGTGGTCTGGGTGCCTGGTCCAGCTAGGTTTAACCCTTTTTTCTATCAACATAGCAGTTTCATGCGCATGCGCATTCAGCCGAAGAGGAGGAGAGGAGGCAGAGAGGAGGAGAGCTCCCTGCCCGGCACTGGAGAAAGAGGTAAGTTTAACCCCTTCCTCCCCCCAGAGCCCGGCGGGAGGGGGACCCTGAGGGTGGGGGCACCTTCAGGGCACTATAGTGCTAGGAAAACGAGTATGTTTTCCTGGCACTATAGTGGTCCTTTAATGGAAATACATGTTAAAAGGAGATCAACGTTTCAGTCCACGTCTGGCCCTGATCCTGAAGAAAGTCCCAGATGTGGACTGAAACGTCGATCTCCTTTTAACATGTATTTTCATTAAAGCCTACAACTTTTAACCTCTGCAAAACTGTGAGTGCCGGTCATCTCTACATTTTGTATACATTATCTCCCCCAGACTGCAAGCACCCGGAAACTACAATATAGAGCTCATGTGTGCAAGGATTCTGTGGATTTTTGTATATATATATAATGTGTGTGTGTATATATATATATATATATATATATGTACACATACATATACTATATACACATATATATATATATATATAGATATAGATAGATAGATAGATAGATAGATAGATAATCCAAGTAGAGAGCACTCTGGAGTCTTTGTAATAAATTCAAACTGTAGCTTTATTTTGCAAAAAACAGTGATACAACGTATAAGTTAACGTTTCAGTCTATGCAGTCTAAAAATATATATATGATCTAAGTACTTTTATTTACTTTATTAAACTTTTTAACAACTTTTATTAACTTTTCAAACTTTTTTCCAGGCATGAGGGGGACAGCCTGAGAGCTCAGGCATTCCCCCTGCAGGCACTGCACAAGCCAGCTATTCCGGCCATGTGATCGCGAGGACCCCACGATCACATAGCCCGGGGGGGCTGGGTCAGCTACAGGGGGACTGCCTGGGATGCCAGGCAAGTCCCCGCAATGCGATCGCCGGCGGGGGATCGCCAGTGATCAGGTAAGTGCCTCTTTGCGATCGAACGTACCTGGTACATCCAAAGTCGGGAAGGTGTTAAATGAACACTGTAGCATTAGGAATGTATATATCTGTGTTCCTAATTCTACAGTCCTGTTGCCCCCTATCAATTATGTCTTCCCCTCCCTTGTAAAATAATAAAATGAAAAAACAACCCAAAAAAATAAATCATATAACTCACCTTTTCTCCAGCACTGCATCTTCCACAGCGATGCCGCAATCTCCTCCTCAGTTTGCGACAGCCGGGAGACGTGCCTCCAGGGTGACAGGCCAATCCAATGCTACTCATAGAGGAGAATTGGGGAACATAGGAACATGCGCGCACTTGCAGTCAGGGCCGGACTGGGTATGAAAACCAGCCCTGGAAAAAAGTACATACCAGCCCCATAGCATTGCGGAGTCATCAGAATTCAGCTTAACAGACCATTAAAATGCGGACGCATATAACGCCGTAACAGCGTTAAAGGGACACTATAGTCACCCAGACCATTTCAGCTCAGTGGACCCTCAGGTTTTAACCCTTCACATGTAAACATAGCAATTTCAGAGAAACTGCTACATTTACATTTGCGGTTAATCCAGCCTCTAGTGGCTGTCTTCCGGACAGACACTAGAGGCGCATCTGCGACGCTGGAGGCACATTTCACCTCCATCGCGCAGAGTGTCCATAGGAAAGAATTGAGAAATGCTTTCCTATGGACACTTTGAATGCGCGCGCGGCCATGCGCATTCAGCTCCAGTGACGTCGGACGGGGGAGCTCGCGTCAGACAGGGAGGAGAGGTCACCAGCGCCGAGGGAGCCTGGCGCTGGATTAAGGTAAGTAACTGAAGGAATTTTAACCCCTTCAGCGCCACGGGAGGGGGACCCTGAGGGTGTGGGCACCCTCAGAGCACTAAAGTGTCAGGAAAACCGCTTTGTTTTCCTGACACTATAGTGATCCTTTAAGAGTTTAAGGGGTTATTTTGGCCTGGGGAAGCCAAATGGTTATACACCTATGCTCTAAACCAGGAATAGACATCCTTTGCCACTCCAGATGTTGTGGACTACACCTCCCATGATGCTTTGCAAGCCTTAATGGAGATGTAGTCAAAAAACAAAGGGAGTGTTGAAGGTTACCTACCCCTGCACTAAACCAAAAATATATAATACAGTTCCTACCCCATAACTATAATATTTAATGCTATAATATTTAATGCTCTCATCCAACCCCCTTCCCTCCACAGTTCCTAATAAATATATTACAAATATAATTCCCTCACCCCTGTAGCCCCCTCTATTTACATTTCCTTCTACACACACACACACATATATATATATATATATATATATATATATATATATATATATATATATATATATATATATATATATAAAATATTAATTGGGCCACAAATATAAATGTAAAAAATATAATTATTGCCTCATCTCAAATTCCCAAGTCAGATCTTTCCCGACCCCCTCTCCCCCCTATCTAATACACTGCTGACCCCCCCCCCTAATATACTGCTGTCATCCCCCTCCTCTAATATACTGATGTCACCCCCCTCCTCTAATATACTGCTGACCCCTCCCTCCCCAATACACAGTTGACCCCCCTCCCCTAATACATTACTGCCCCCCCTTTTTCCCCTCCCCAATACATTACTGCCCCCCTTCTTCCCCTCCCCAATACATTACTGCCCCCCCTCCCCAATACATTACTGCCCTCCTTCCCCCCCTCTCCAATACATTACTGCCCTCCCCATTACATTACTGCCCCCCTCCTTCCCCTCCCCAATACATTACTACCCTCCTTCCCCAATACATTACTGCCCTCCCCTTCCCCAATACATTACTGCCCCCCTCCCTTAAATACATTACTGCCCCCCCTCCCTTAAATACATTACTGCCCCCCCTCCCTTAAATACATTACTGCCCCCCCTCCCTTAAATACATTACTGCCCCCCTCCCCTAAATACATTACTGACCCCCCTTCCCCTCCCAATACATTACTGCCCCCCTCCCCAATACATTACTGCCCCCCTCCCCAATACATTACTGACCTCCCCTCCCCAATACATTACTGACCCCCTCCCCTCCCCAATACATTAATGACCACCCCCTCCCCAATACATTAATGACCACCCCCCAATACATTAATGACCACCCCCATCCCCTCCCCAATACATTAATGACCCCCCCAATACATTAATGACCCCCCTTCCCCTCCCCCATACATTACTGACCCCCCTCCCCTCCCCATACATTAATGACCCCCCCTCCCCTCCCCCATACATTACTGACCCCCCTCCCCTCCCCAATATATTAATGACCACCCCCCTCCCCTCCCCAATATATTAATGACCACCCCCTCCCCAATACATTAATGACCACCCCCCCTCCCTAATACATTAATGACCACCCCCCTCCCTAATACATTAATGACCACCCCCCCTAATACATTAATGACCACCCCCCCTAATACATTAATGACCACCCCCCCTCCCCTCCCCTATACATTAATGACCCCCCTCCCCATACATTACTGACCCCCCTCCCCTCCATTAATGACCCCCCTCCCCACACATTATTGACCCCCCTCCTCTCCCCCATACATTAATGACCCCCCTCCCCACCCCAATACATTAATGACCACCCCCTCCCCAATACATTAATGACCACCCCCTCCCCAATACATTAATGACCACCCCCCAATATATTAATGACCACCCCCCCTCCCCAATATATTAATGACCACCCCCCTCCCCAATACATTAATGACCACCCCCTCCCCTATACATTAATGACCACCCTCCTCCCCAATACATTAATGACCACCCCCTCCCTAATACATTAATGACCACCTCCCCTCCCCAATACATTAATGACCCCCCCCTCCCCTCTCCAATACATTAATGACCCCCCCCTCCCCTCTCCAATACATTAATGACCCCCCCCTCCCCTCTCCAATACATTAATTAATTAATTAATTAGGTCCCCCAACCCCTTTATTCTTACCTTTACAAGTTCCAACAGCTCAGGGAAAAAAGGCCGCGATGCAGTTTCAGTAGAGCCGCCGCCGCGCAGCCGCCGGATGTGACGTCATGTCGTCATTTGCCGCTGACATCCGGCGGCTGACAGGAAGCAGCAGCGGCCGGCTCAGGTGTGGCTGCGGCCGCGCGGTTGTGGCTGCGGCCGCATAGGGTAACAGAAATGTTAAAGCGGCCCCAGGGCAGCCAAATGTTAAAGCGGCCCCAGGGCAGCCAAATGTTAAAGCGGCCCCAGGGCTGGCGGCCTACCGGGAAATTTCCCGGTATCCCGGTAGGCCAGTCCGGCCCTGCTTGCAGTGATGCGCCTACAATTCCTTCACAGAGAATCATTGCTGCTTTTGGCTCTCATATTTTAGTTCAGGGTTTGTTTGTAATAAAATGAACTTGATAGTGAAATGGGTTAATGCAATGATGCTATTTGATCCATTCCTGGAATAATTGTCTGTCAAACTATTTAAAAGTATAAAAATAAATGTTCCCTTTTCCATGGTCTTTCACCGTATTCATTCACTGTATTCATTCTCATTTTCCTGATTCTGTAACCGTGATGTCCCTCCTCTGCCCCTCACCTCCCCCAAACTTCAACTGTCCTGAAACTGGCAAGCGGTTTTATGTGTCACTGGAAGGGAGCCATTCCAAATATTGAAATGGGGCCGATATGAAAACCGGCGTAAGTCATTCACCGCAAACGTCCAAACACTTTTAACAATCCAATCAAAAGGCTTAATCATTTCAAAAGTTACATTTTCAAAACTGGTGTCAGAAGATTATTTAGGCTTTTCTTCTTCTAGGTTCACCTGACGGAAATCAAACAAATGTCCACGAGAGATATATATTTGTTTCTTAACGTTGTATTTATTATATTGCAAATAATGTATGGGGGATTTTCGGGGGGGGGGGAGGGGGGTGGGATTTATTTTTGAATCTTAGACTATGCAGAAGTAACACAGCAAAGTAAACATACACATATATTAAAACGATTAAAACATGCCATATCACAAAGGAGATAAGGAAATAGAATTTCAAAAAAACAGAAAGGGGTTTATTCGCTAAACTCTAAACCGTAATTAATTAAAATCGTAAAGAGAATATCCGGAAATAATCCCGACTCTGCTATAGTCACAGCTTGGCTGATTAAGCCTCAATTTTGCGATTTGAATTTGGAGTTTTCTCACGCTTTAAATTGTAAATATATTAAGAATTGTGCACAATGATCAACAAAAAGTTTCTACATATTTGCTTAAAATGTTGCAATTCCCCTGTCTGCTTTCCATCATCTGGTAAGTGAATAAAACACACACAATGATTTTGTTTTTATTCTATACAACAGCGAGCAATGCTAACATAATAGGTGAAAATGTTCTGATTTGCAGGCAGCATACGGCAGCAGAACTTGCTGCTGGTTTTGGGCTCATTCTAGAAAGCCAGTATTAGTAATTCAAACTCAAGAAGGGCACGGTTTTCTGATGTTCTGGTAATGTTTAGAGAATAAACCGTATCAGCACAATTTACTTTATCAAGTACCGGAGATGGCAGCTCCTCTAACTCACTAAGCATAGTAGCCAATCCCTGCTCACAGCGATATTCACTAAAGTCAGAAATTCTAAATGGAATCTCACATCTAAGTCCAAAGAAATCAAACTGACAGCATAGCTGACTTGGAGAGTTTCTCCAGTTTAGCTATATTGGCCCCAAATTTGAAATTTACTTTGAATACCTATCAGGCTATCAATTCTCACTTTAGTTAATAGACGTTTTAGTTTTGCTGTAACTAATTGACCTGTGCTGTGAATCACTTGTAATCAGGACGATGGCAGGTCTTGCCTGTAAAGTGGGCATGCCCACCCACTGAAGGGGCACATACCCCTGGTGCCATGCATGCCTGGTTGAAAGACAGTGTCCCAACCTGCCCGTACTCGCCCGTACTCACCCAACCATGCACAGAGCGCTCATGTTCAGTTTCTTGATATCCACTGATGCAGGAAACCAAGGAACTAAATCAGGACAGATATTTAGGCATTTGAAATTCACTTTGAATTTGTCACCTAAGTAAATAACCCTGACAATGTATCGTGGCCCTCCCACGTCAGGAATTAACAGGGCTAATTACTAAAGTGAGATCTGTTGGGAATTCAAAGTGGGATTTGAAGTTTAGACAAGAAAAGCTGAACTGAAAGCTGTTTTACAAATCAGCTATTTTGGCCTTAAATTTTAAGTTTAGTTTAAATTTACTTTGAATCCTCAAAAATTCTCACTTCAGTAAATAACATAATATTGTATCGTGGCTCTCTCTCTCACTTAGGTCTTAAATCACTTTATTTCTGCCCATGCAGCCCTAGCCACACCTCCCCTGGCTGTGACTCACACAGCCAACATGAAATAAAGGTTTATTTTAAGTCAGATATTAACTTGCTTTAGAAGTTTTTATCAGCTGTTGAACTTTAATCACATACAGGAGGCTGTTAAAAGATCGGCAGGCAAAAAACAGATTAGGAGATAAGAGATTCTAAATTAAAAGCACTGTGCAAGAAAGGAAGTTAAAACATTAGTTCTCTCTTTTTTTTAAAGGGACACTATAGTCACCAGAACAACTACCGTCTATTGAATTTGTTCTGGTGAGTAGAATCATTACCTTCAGGCTTTTTGCTGTAAACACTGTCTTTTCAGATAAAATGCAGTGTTTACATTACAGCCTAATGATAAGTTCACTGGCCACGCCTCAGGTGACTGTTAGAGATCCTTCCTGGGTCATGGCTGCCTAAAATGCATCCAAACATTCAGTGTCTCCTCCCTCTGCATGCAGACACTGAACTTTCCTCATAGAGATTCATTGATTCAATTCATCTCTATGAGGAGATGCTGATTGGCCAGGGCTGTGTTTGAATTGTGCTGGCTCTGCCTCTGATCCATAGATATAGAATACCTAGATGCCGCATTCTGTGCTGAGCGTCGAGAAATGCGGCAGCCATCTTGGACCGGTCGCCGCTCTAATAAAGCTATTGAAGAACACTTGGAAAGCCCATCTCACTAAAGGTAAGTGAATGACTTGGGGGCACTTATAGCCATTAATGCCCATACCCCTTAGTACCCCTACCCCTACCCCATGTCATTAATGCCCCTACCCCTAATCCCTAATACCCCTACCCACACAGTGTCAATACCACTATCCCAGCACACATAGTCCTTAATACCCCTACCCCAGCACAGGGGTATTAACACTGTAGGGGTAAGAGTATTAACACCATAAAGGTAGGGGTATTAAGGACTAGGGATAGGGGTATTAAGGATTAGGGGTAGGGGCATTAATGACATGGGGTAGGGGTACTAAGGGGTATGGGCATTAAGGGCTATAAGTGCCCCCAAGTCCTTCATTTAGCTTTAGTGAGATGGGCTTTCCAAGTGTTCTTCAATAGCTTCATTAGCACGGAGACCGGTCCAAGATGGCTGCCGCATTTCTCACCGCTCAGCAGATTATTCCATTGACGTGCGGCATCTAGGTATTCTATATTTATGCTCTGATCTGCCTCTTTGTCAGTCTCAGCCAATCCTATGGGGAAGCATTGTGATTCGATCAGGCCACCACTTCTGATGATGTCAGCAGACTGCTTGTTTTTTTTTTTTTTTGAGGCAAACAGCATGCAGAGTTACAGCTTCAGGCTTGAATACAGTAAGATTTTGCAATATTTATGGAGGCATGAGGGGCCTAGGGGGGCCAGATGGTGGTTTTAACACCATAGGGTCAGGAATACATGTTTGTGTTCCTGACCATATAGTGATCCTTTAAAGTTGATTTTTATTTCGGAATTTTTGTTACAAATACAAAAACAGTGAAAAATACATTTTATTTTTACATATGAATACAATAAAACCTTATTCCGTTCTTAATAAACAATACTGTTCTACCATTATTGTATTTGATTATTTAAGTATTTCTTATATATGTTAATTACCTAGTACGCAAAAATAACATACAATACACAATACACAAACATTACAAAAAACGAGTGAATCGTATTTTCTCTTGACTGAGGGACTAAATACAAAAAGAAAAACGGAGAGGCAGGGTGGCTAACTGGCTGTTCTCAAGACTTACCCTGACTCAACAATAGTCATTTTTATAAAGAATTCAATATCTTTATTGTATCATCCCAAAATCCAGTATATCGGAGTCTTTTTATTACAAGGTGTTGGAATATATTTCTCTATAAGTAGTTGAAAATGTATTTAATGTCTTATAAGACACGAATCAGGTTTAACCCCTTAAGGACACATGACGTGTGACATGTCATGATTCCATTTTATTCCAGAAGTTTGGTCCTTAAGGGGTTAAAGGGGTTTTTCCAATTCTTTCCTATAATCAATTTTGTTGCAATAAACATAGGTAGCAATATAATCACATTTTCTTTTTTAATTCTAGGTATGTTTATATGTAGAAGCATCGAGTCTGGTTTTAGGGGTTTTTCAGATTTTAAAATGTCATTTATTTTTGCACCAACATCCTGCCATAATTCTTTAATAAATCGGACAGTCCCATCAGGTATGAATAAAATCTGCGGCCTTTTCTCTACATTTCCAACAATCATCAGATTGAGTAGGGATATGTTTTTTAATCCTGTGTTCTTTAATGCCGTCTATTTAAGATCTTATGGTGTAGCTTGTTTAGATTTAAACAATTTGTAATTAGGGTTTGGATTGATTTACACCAATCTTTATGGGAAATTTGAATGCCCAGATCTCTACTCCATTTCAATAGTGCAGAAGTGTAGGAATGATTTTCTATTTTATATAATAAATGATTGGAATATGAAAGTTTTTTTATGTCCTTAGAATTAAAGGGACACTATAGTCACCCAGACCACTTCAGCTCAATGAAGTGGTCTGGGTGCCAGGTCCCTCTAGGGTTAACCCTGCCTGCTGTAAACATCAGAGATGCTGTAAACATCAGAGCAGTTTCAGAGAAACTGCTACGTTTACATTTGGGGTTAAGCCAGCCTCTAGTGGCTGTCTTCCGGACAGCCACTAGAGGCGCATCTGCGACACTGGAGGCATATTATGCCTCCATCACGCAGAGCATCCATAGGAAAGCATTTAGAAATGCTTTCCTATGGACACTTTGAATGCGCGTGCGGCACTGCCGCGCATGCGCATTCCGCTCCTCTGACGTCAGACGGGGGAGCTGACGTCGGCAGGGGAGGAGAGGTAAGGGAGCCCGGCGGTGAAATAAGGTGAGTAACTGAAGGGGATTTAACCTTCAGCACCACAGGAGGGGGACCCTGAGGGTTGGGGCACCCTCAGGGTACTATAGTGTCAGGAAAAACGATAAGTTTTGGGGGGGGGGGGAGTTTCCTGTCCTTTTGGGAAAATTAGATTTTTCATTAAAAATGATCTAACCTTTAGATAATCGAAAAAATCTTTGTTCACAAAACCTGAAGTTAGCTTTAGTTCGGAGAAAGTTCTAATTTGTTTTGATTCTGTTAGATCCCCAACAGTTTTAATACCTTTGTCTAACCGTGGACGTAGATTAATGTCAGGCAGTAAGTCATTTAAAAATTCGATTTTAAGAGAAGAGAACATTTTCCCTCCTAAATCTAGCCTGTTTTTAAGTTTAAACCAGTTTTTCAATATATGATTTAAAGATGGCTTTCACCAAAGAAGTTAGCTTTTTTACTTGTATGATATGGTGGCCAACAAATTGAGGGTATAAAACTGAAAGGATTAATTTTCTTGGCTTCAAGTTTATACCGGCTTTCTTCCCGGGATGAATCCTGGAGGGTACATATAGCGTGACTCAATAGGGTAGCCAGAGCCAATTTAATAAGAGATGGAAGTTCCATCCCTCCATCTCCAATTTTTTAAAATACAATTTTGGTCTTTTATTAGACCATATAAATTTGGAGAAAGAGGACTGTAAAAGATTGATCCAGCTTAAGGGTACACGGTATTAAGCTCAAGATGTCCGTTAATTTAAGGATAACATAAGCTTATACAGTATTAATCTTGCCCCACCATGATATCTCTTGTTTTTTTCCAAGTGTGTAATTTAGTATTAATTTCTTTTATCAGGGGGAGCAGATTAATCTCTGTCCAATTTTGCGAGTTTGTAGATAGTTTCAAGCCCAAATAGGAGAAATGCTCCTTTGCCCAAAGGAAGTCCAAATTTTTGTTCCCTCTTTACAGGAAGTGTAATGTGTCACATGCAGGGAGGTGTGGCTACGGCTGTACAAACAAAATGTCCTAAATGGCAGAGAATTGAGCAACGAGACTTCAGGAACATGGTGTTGTTGTTTTGGTGCCTGTAGTGTCCCGATAAGTTTGAAATTCACATAAAATTCCCAACAATTCTCAGCTTGGTAAATAACCTATAACCAATAAATGGTTTTATAGCCACTAAATCCAGATCCTTTAAAGCCTGCCGAGAAGAATACCAGTGAAAATAACGGGACATTTTATTCAAAATGTGAAATAACGACAAAAGTACAGTTACACATTTCATTGATTTAAATGTAAAGTGATATTTTGAGAACTGTGTGTATGCTGCAGAAGGAAGGTCATACGACCTGATAAATTGGTAGACAAAACACAGTTCTTTTTACATAGTATACACACATATATATATATTTTAAATTGATGTTTTTATTATTGTACAGAAACTATCTGACCTCTGGGACAGACAGCGTTCAGGAGAAATGAAGTAAAGTACAGACACATCTACTTCGTATCATTCTCTGGGATCTCTGAAAATGTTTGATACGTCAGGTTTGAGACGGAGTTAATTTCATTTTCAGACTCTTTCTCTTGGTAACGCCTTTACTGTTCATTTCAGTACTTGGTGTGGCATATTTGTTTTTACGAATTGCTAGGGTCGTTTCAAGTGTAGGCCAAAGCTACAATAAAGTTAAAGGTGGCTCCCCATACACACACAAAACAGCAAAGCATCCCCCCCCCACAACCCCATAATCATGCCCATGCAATACCACAAGCCGCCCCCCTCCCCATACAAGGAGCATCACAGGCAGCCTCTATCACACGCTCAACACCATGTTGGCTTTGTCACCAGGAAAAACGAGACAAGCATATTATTATCAGAGGTGTAACATGATCATGGGGCACCTGGGGGAGAGTCCTTTATTTTAACACCTCCAAGTACCATGCTCCCAATGGACTGCAGGCCCCTTGACTAGGATTTATTTTATAATAAATAGAAATAATAATAATATAGGTAGACAGACATACAATTGTGTCACTTGCGTATTTCTTTCTATCTCATCCCCCACTTTTCTCTCTCACTATTCCAGCATTTTTTCTTCTCACTTTTTACCCCAGTTGTATCTCTGCTGGTCCCATCCCCCTCTCCCTATCTTTCTCCATGTCTTGTGCCCTCAGTGTGTGGCCAGACATGGTACCGCTGCTCTTCCCTTTTGCTTACAGTGACAGTACTGCAGTACCTGCCCGGTTCTGTCTCAGTGTGTGTGAGTGGATGGTGGGACTATGATGTAACACCCTGTCCAGACACTATCCACGCGCAGCATTCACACAGGACTTCATTTCCTGTTTCCAACCAGGAGCAATGCGGTGGAGACACAGAAGTCTTCATACCATTGGGTCCAGCCACTAGAATTAATGCAGGAAAACTTCTGGGCCAGTTGGGACGATCTATTGACATGCTTAACTAGTCAGGCCTGCGCCTTCAGTCCATGGCCAAAGTGCCCGAATGGTCAGTAACCCTTTGATCATGCCATGAATGGTGTAGCAGCCTGTTGTGCCCCATCAGACCAGAACCTAGAATCGACTAACCCCTCACCACAATGCCACTGGTCAATATACGAGTTTGTGCAGCGCTATTCCAAACGGACATTTTACCTACGTGATGGCTTTGTGCATGTGCTGCCCTGTGCCCATGAGGGGGTCCAAAATGACATGTCCACTTTGGGATTGAGTGTCCTTCATTTGGGCTGCTCTGCATGTAAATGCTTTGGGCGATATTTGGTCCTCGTCCAGCTCCGCAGAGAATCATAGCGACGGGTTTGCATTTAGTATTCATACATATTACACAAGATATAGTTTCCCATTTGTCAAAATCTCACATCTGTGTCTGAAGAAACGCTGCAAAGTCGTATTTCTTTATTTGACTAAGTGAAGAAACACTTCATCATTGCATCAGTTTTGCATGAAGGGCAGTTTGATAAATGGTTTGGTGGAACTCCAATAAATAAATCATTACTAAATCTGCTCTGTCATTAGAACCATGGTAGACACATCGCTATTGTCTTGAGTTCCTGCTGTAACCTTCTTAGCATTAAACTGGAGCCAGATGTGTCACTGATTGGCCTGTAAAGGAATATCAGTCTCCAGGGGATATTTTCTTAGCTACAAATAATGTCTATCTAATTGTATACTTAGTCTGGCCCAGAGTGATAGGAGTGACCTTCATGCCCTAAATCTACCTTTACCACCCTGTAATTCTAATTCTCCTATAAACGTCAGATGCTTTACTGTCAGGTGACATTAAACCAACGGTTAAAACACTGTAAATCGCCTATAATTTGTGTCAACCTTTTTTCATGCGATGTTCAGTTTTCCTTCAAACATATATTAAATATGTAGCAATTGACATCATAATATAATTCAATCCTGGCGACAGGGTAGGGGGCATACTAACGTGTTTTCCCTTAATTTTATTTTAACAATGTCGGTACATGTCAGCAGATGTGTTTTCTGATGTAAAACACATTGACCAGCATATTGAACTAGAACTGACATAACATCAATCCATACCTCCCAAACGTCCTGGATCCAGCGGGACAGTCCCAATTTCAGATTTCAGTTCTGCTGTCCTAGTGTCCCATGCAAATCACTCTGCCAACCTAAAACTATACTGGGTTCTCTAGAGAGGTAGTGGAAAAGAGAAGAAGACACAGAACATCCTGCAACCAACAACGTATCACAGAGACTCAGCCCCAGGCCCTCTCTGCGAGCTGAATCTACGTAATGGGGTAAATATGAGAAGGATCTACTCTCTGTAGTTGTTACCGCAATCGCAGGCCCTCCCGATGTCATCTTGTCCTTGCTTCCTGCTAGTGGTTTACGCCTGCTCTGCCCAAATCACTTGTGTGCATATTAAAAAAATGACAGCTACGAGGGCCAGAAAAATAACAAAATAAGAAAAAAAAACTGACATATAAAGTGAGCAAAAATGTTGTTGAAAATTATATGGAAACGTATTGGCTACACGCTTTTAAAAATCATTATATACTGTCTTGGATTGTCTACTAAACAAATTTTATTATTCGTATCTTTTAGGATCCAAATTTTTGGCTTGTAACAGCCCATTTTTCTTACTCAACCACACATAGATCACGCCTTTCCTACACTTCAGACTTTCTCCCCGGCTACTGAACAAGAGGTGACTGAGTTTCTCCTTTCCTCTCGCCCCACCACATGCCCGCTTGATCCTGTCCCATCTCACCTTATCAGATCTCTCTCCCCTTGTCTTGTGCCTTCCTTAACACACATCTTCAACTGCTCTTTCGCTTCTGGCATTGTCCCTGCTGACCTTAAACATGCTACTGTAATACCTATCCTGAAAAAAACATCTCTCGACCCGTCCTCCCCATATACCTGCTTCCTTTTTCCTCAAAGCTTCTGGAAAGACTTGTCTTTACCCGTATGTCTCACTTAATTCCAACTCTCTCCTTGACCCTCTTCAATCTGGTTTCCACCCTCTCCACTCTACTGAGACTGCTCTTATCAAAGTTACTAAGGACCTAATCGCAGCTAAATCCAAAGGCCACTAGTCCATACTAATTCTTCTTGACCTCTCTGCTGCCTTTGACACCGTTGATCATGCTCTCCTTCTTCAATCTCTTCAATCACTTGGTCTCTGTGACTCTGTCCTCTCGTGGTTTTCAATCTCTCCCAATGCTTCTATTTTCTCTTTATGCTGCCGCTCTTGGCAAACGTATTCTCTATTTTGGATTCCACTACCACCTGTACGCTGATGACACCCAGATATATTTCTCCTCCCCGGACCTCTCCTCTGCCGTCCTGCAACGTATCCTCCCAACGATATCCTCCCACTTTCTGAAACAAAATCTCTCTAAAACTGAGCACCTTGTCTTTCCTCATCCTAATATTGATCCTCCTCTTTCGCTCTCCCTTAAAGTCAGTGGTATCCACATCAGTCCATCCTTGTAAGCGCGCTGTCTTGGCATCATACTTGATTCTGGCCCCACCTTTGAGCCTCACATCCAGCATGTTAACAAGTCCTGTAGAGTTCATCTTAAAAACATAGCCCACATCCTCCCTTACGCAAAATCCATGCTCTAGTAATTTCCCTCATGGATTAATATAACCCTCTCCTAATTTGTCTTCCCTAAAACCGTATTGCCCCGCTACAGTCTGTAATGAATGTTGCCGCCAGACTGATTTTCCTCTCTAGTCGGTTCTCTCATACCTCACCCATCTGACAGTCCTTACATTGGCTTCCTGTTTACTATAGGAGTCAATTCAAAGTGCTAATTCTAGCCCCTCTTATATCTCTTCACAGATCCATAGGTATGCCCTTTCTCAGTCTCTCCGCTCTGCCTGTGACCTTCTCCTGTCCGCTGCTCGCACCCGTACGGCCAAATCACGCTTGCAGGACTTCTCGCAGGCGGCTCCATTCCCGCCATAAAACCCATCTCTTTAGGAAAGCTTATGGCCTCCCAGACTAACCTCTACCTCACATACCTGTCTCTCCTGAAGGGCAGCACTCTACTCTCTCCTCCAGCCCTGCTTCACTCCCACCTTATTTGATTGCTATTTCCTGTCCTATTGTGTTTTATATCCCACCTCCTAAAGACTGTAAGCTTGTTTGAGCAGGGTCCTCTTCAACCTATCGTTTCTGTAAGTTTTATTGTAATTGTCCTATTTATAGTTACATCCCCATCTCATAATATTGTAAAGCGCTACAGAGTCTGCTGGCGCTATATAAATGACAATAATAATAATAATATGCACTCCTCTACACAGCATGGCACCCTCAACTGTATGGAGTGGTTGGTGCAGACTAGGAGTTTTACTAATGATTTAAAATAAAAAAGATTTTTTTTTTCGTCTATGCATTTGTTAAAACACAGTACCGATTTAATTCAATGCTCTTAAAAGTGACACCATGACTGGTACACTATAAGGAGCAAAAAAAAAAAAAAAAACTAGAAAAGCTACAGTTTCTGGGGAAATTGTGTAAACTGTTCTTGCCTCCACCAGTAGTCTAAAACTAGGGATCGAGCGATTATTGGTTTTACCGATATTATCGGCCGATATTCTGTATTTTCGGCAATATCAGAATCGGCCACTAAATATTGCCGATATTGATAGAGTGAGAAATGCATTTCAACTTTTTTTTTATTTATATAGCACATTTAATTGCAACGTTGTTGCCCAAAGTGCTTCACAGTTACATTAAAACATACATTTATAAAAACATTAGCAGGTGTACAAAATGCCCTGTCTATGACATCCAGGGCCGGACTGGGGATACAAAGCAGCCCTGGAAAAAAAAAATCTATGCCAGCCCCATAAGTCATTGCGCCATATATTGATGCAATATATATATATATATATATATTGCTTTTTCTAATATAATATATTGGTCCTTTCAGAGTAAAATATTTAATTATACAGTAAGCATACTCACATGCAGACACAGACAATCTCACTGACACACACAAGCTCATTGATACACAGCCTCATAGACAAACAATTTCACTAATATACATAAGCTCAGTGACATAAAAACACAAGCTCACTCACTAGCAGGCACACACACACACACATACACATGCAAGCAAGCTCACTAGCAGGCGCACACACACACAGCTTAATGTAGTGGTTCTGGTGTCTATAGCCTGTCCCTGCAGGCTTTTGAATGTGAACACTGACTTTGCAGAGAAAAGGCAGTGTTTACATTGCTTCCTAGTGACACCTCTAGTGACAGACACTCAGACGGTCACTAGAGGCGCTTCCTGTGTCAGTGCGGATTGGCTGAGATCATCAAGCTTGATGATCTCAGTCATAGAGGTAGAGACTAGCACGACGTTGGAAAAAAAAAAAAGGTGAGTAAAACACTATTTTTAAAAACACACACAGACACCACGACTGACACACACACACACCATGACTGACACACACACACACACCATGACAGACAAAGACACACACACACACACACACCATGACAGACACACACACATACCATGACAGACACACACACCATGATACAGACACACCATGACACAGACGACACAGACAGACACACAGCATGACACATACAGACACACACACACAGCGTAACACAGACAGACACACACACAGCGTAACACAGACAGACACACACACAGCATGACACAGACAGACACACACACACAGCATGACACAGACAGACACACACACACAGCATGACACAGACAGACACACACTGCATGACACAGACAGACACACACACACCATGACAGACACACACACACCATGACAGACACACACCATGATACAGACACAGCATGACACAGACAGACACACAGCATGATACAGACACACATACACAGCATGACACAGACACACACACACAGCATGACACAGACAGATACACAGCATGACACAGACATACACACAGCATGACGCAGGGGAAGCTCTTCATGAGGCCGGGAGCAGGCTCTTCTGGGGGAGCAGGCTGTTCTGTCTCTGCTCCCCCTCCCTCGCGCGCAGCTTAATGAGACCGGAGCCGGAATATGACGTCATATTCCGGCCCCGGTCTCTTTCTAGCGCGCGAGGGAGGGGGAGCAGAGACAGAAGAGCCTGCTCCCCCAGAAGAGCCTGCTCCCGGCCTCATGAAGAGCTTCCCCTGCGGCCGCCTTTCAAGTTCTCCCTGCGGCCGCAGGTCACCCCGGCCCCAGGTGCCGACGGCCCACCGGGAAATTTCCCGGTATCCCGGTGGGCCAGTCCGGCCCTGATGACATCACTTGCTGCTGCAGCCTGGCACAGGTGTCATGGTTCCCACCATAATTTCCAGGAGTGCCAGACAAGGTTGCCCCAGTAGCAGATTTGAACCTCGGCACTTTTCAGTCGTGGGGCTGCTATGTTACATTTGAGCCACAATTCAGCTTTAGTAATGTAAGTATACAGCTCTGTCTTGTATCCAGCACTGGGGGCTGGATATGCATTGGAATTACTTCTGTCACTCTTGGTACACCTGAAGATGATGGTCTCATTAGCCAGGTATAAAACACTGCCTCTCCCAGAAGGCAGTGTCAGTTCCTCGACTGTGGTTCAGTATTGCGGTTTGTGTTACAGTGTGCTCCTGTTGATTCCTGACCTTGACTTGTTCCTCCGTATATCCTGACTTCTGGCACCCTCTGACCTCTGGCTTACCCACGACGATTCTCCTGCTTTATCCGTTCCTGTACTTCGACTTGGTGAATTATTCTACACAGCCCCCGTGCACCGACTCACAGGTCAGGTGAATTCTTACCTGATCACTTCGGTCTGTGTTTACTTGCAAGGATGAGCATATATCTCTGCCTGCCGGACTCCAAACTAAGGTAAGCGTATTTTGGCGGTTGCCATCTTCAAACGGTCGTATTTTGAAAATTATACAGTCGCAGTTCAGAAATTGCCCTTCAAATTTGAGCTGGCTAGAGTGAAGTTTCAATGAATGTCAATGGACGGCGTGAGTTGCAAACAAATGGTCATATTGTGAAAACTATCAGGACTATGGCTTAGCTGTGGACATTTCTAGTAGCAGCAGGGGAAGCTGAACATTTTGATGTAAGATTTGTGTAGGTGGGCTTGAAAATGAGGGAGTGGTGGCAGTTTAGAAATCATGTCCTGATTTTTCTGCTTTTGCCAGCTCCCACTCTAGTTTTGAACATTTTGCCATTCATTCCTATGGGACCAATTAAGCCACAAAAACAACGATATTCCGTGAACCATTCGGCGAAACGTTCCACAAAGTAATAGCAATCCAATCGGGAACAATCCGCACGTTTCGGTATATTACTGTCTATATAGTGTAAAAACTGTGGGAGGATATAGGGTGGTAGATTTGGCTATAATAATAATAATAATAATATATATGTGAGATAACCTTAAGTGGTCTTGCTATGCAAGAACACTTAACAAAAGATGTTTAATGATCCCCCCCTCCCCCGTACCTCTCCAGGCATGTTTAATGACCCCCCCCCCGTACCTCTCCAGGCATGTTTAATGACCCCCCCGTACCTCTCCAGGTATGTTTAATGACTCCCCCCCGTACCTCTACAGGTATGTTTAATGACCCCCGCATGTACCTCTCCAGGTATGTTTAATGATCCCCCCGTACCTCTCCAGGTATGTTTAATGACCCCCCCTGTACCTCTCCAGGTATGTTTAATGATCCAAAAGAAAAGTTACATGCACTCTCTCCTTAATCTCTATGTATATTTAGACAAATGGAGGTCATTTAGCTGCTCCAATGGCCATTGGAGGGAATGTCAACATCAAGGCAGACCCCCTGTACCTCTCCAGGTATGTTTAACGATCCCCCGTATCTCTCCAGGTATGTTTAATGATCCCCCCCTGTATCTCTCCAGGTATGTTTAATGACCCCCCCCCATATCTCTCCAGGTATGTTTAATGACCCCCTGTATCTCTCCAGGTATGTTTAATGATCCCCTGTACCTCTCCAGGTATGTTTAATGACCCCCCCATATCTCTCCAGGTATGTTTAATGATCCCCTGTATCTCTCCAGGTATGTTTAATGACCCCCCCATATCTCTCCAGGTATGTTTAATGATCCCCTGTACCTCTCCAGGTATGTTTAATGACCCCCCCATATCTCTCCAGGTATGTTTAATGACCCCCCCATATCTCTCCAGGTATATCTAATGATTTCCCCCCCCCCGTATCTCTCCATGTATGTTTAATGATCCCCCCCCCGTATCTCTCCGGGTATGTTTAATGATCCCCCCCGTACCTCTCCAGGTATGTTTAATGATCCCCCCCTGTACCTCTCCAGGTATGTTTAATGATCCCATGTACCTCTTCAGGTATGTTTAATGACCCCCCCCCCTGTATCTCTCCAGGTATGTTTAATGACCCCCCCATATCTCTCCAGGTATGTTTAATGATCCCCCCGTATCTCTCCAGGAATGTTTAATGATCCCCCCTGTATCTCTCCAGGTATGTTTAATGATCCCCCCCGTACCTCTCCAGGTATGTTTAATGATCCCCCCGTATCTCTCCAGGTATGTTTAATGATCCCCCCCGTATCTCTCCAGGTATGTTTAATGATCCCCCCCGTATCTCTCCAGGTATGTTTAATGACCCCCCCCCCGTACCTCTCCAGGTATGTTTAATGATCCCCCTGTATCTCTCCAGGTATGTTTAATGATCCCCCTGTATCCCTCCAGGTATGTTTAATGATCCCCCCCCTGTATCTCTCCAGGTATGTTTAATGATCCCCCTGTATCTCTCCAGGTATGTTTAATGACTCCCCCCGTATCTCTCCAGGTATGTTTAATGATCCCCCCCCCGTACCTCTCCAGGTATGTTTAATGATCCCCCACTGTATGTCTCCAGGAATGTTAAATGACCTCCCCATATCTCTCCAGGTATGTTTAATGATTCCCTGTACCTCTCCAGGTATGTTTAATGACCCCCCCATATCTCTCCAGGTATGTTTAATGATCCCCTGTACCTCTCCAGGTATGTTTAATGATCCCCCCTGTATGTCTCCAGGTATGTTTAATGATCCCCTGTACCTCTCCAGGTATGTTTAATGATCCCCCCGTATCTCTCCAGGTATGTTTAATGATCCCCCCCTGTATCTCTCCAGGTATGTTTAATGATCCCCCCCGTATCTCTCCAGGTATGTTTAATGATCCCCCCGTATCTCTCCAGGTATGTTTAATGACCCCCCCTGTACCTCTCCAGGTATGTTTAATGATCCCCCCCCCTGTATCTCTCCAGGTATGTTTAATGATCCCCCTGTATCTCTACAGGTATGTTTAATGATCCCCCCCCCGTGTATCTCTCCAGGTATGTTTAATGATCCCCCCCCCTGTATCTGTCCAGGTATGTTTAATGACCCCCCCCCCTGTATCTCTCCAGGTATGTTTAATGATCCCCCCCTGTATCTCTCCAGGTATGTTTAATGATCCCCCCCCCCTGTATTTCTCCAGGTATGTTTAATGATCCCCCTGTATCTCTACAGGTATGTTTAATGATCCCCCCCCTGTATCTCTCCAGGTATGTTTAATGATCCCCCCCCCGTATCTGTCCAGGTATGTTTAATGACCCCCCCTGTATCTCTCCAGGTATGTTTAATGATCCCCCCCCTGTATTTCTCCAGGTATGTTTAATGATCCCCCCCTGTATTTCTTCAGGTATGTTTAATGATATCCCTGTATCTCTCCAGGTATGTTTAATGATCACCCCCCTGTATTTCTCCAGGTATGTTTAATGATCCCCCCCCCTGTATTTCTCCAGGTATGTTTAATGATCCCCCCCTATCTCTCCAGGTATGTTTAATGATCCCCCTGTATCTCTCCAGGTATGTTTAATGATCCCCCTGTATCTCTCCAGGTATGTTTAATGATCCCCTGTACCTGTCCAGGTATGTTTAATGATCCCCCTGTATCTCTCCAGGTATGTTTAATGATCCCCCTGTATCTCTCCAGGTATGTTTAATGATCCCCCTGTATCTCTCCAGGTATGTTTAATGATCCCCCTGTATCTCTCCAGGTATGTTTAATGATCCCCTGTACCTGTCCAGGTATGTTTAATGATCCCCCTGTATCTCTCCAGGTATGTTTAATGATCCCCTGTACCTGTCCAGGTATGTTTAATGATCCCCCCGTATCTCTCCAGGTATGTTTAATGATCCCCCCCTGTATCTCTCCAGGTATGTTTAATGATCCCCCCCGTATCTCTCCAGGTATGTTTAATGATCCCCCCGTATCTCTCCAGGTATGTTTAATGACCCCCCCTGTACCTCTCCAGGTATGTTTAATGATCCCCCCCTGTATCTCTCCAGGTATGTTTAATGATCCCCCTGTATCTCTACAGGTATGTTTAATGATCCCCCCCGTATCTCTACAGGTATGTTTAATGATCCCCCCCCCTGTATCTGTCCAGGTATGTTTAATGACCCCCCCCCCCCTGTATCTCTCCAGGTATGTTTAATGACCCCCCCCCCTGTATCTCTCCAGGTATGTTTAATGATCCCCCCCCCCTGTATTTCTCCAGGTATGTTTAATTATCCCCCTGTATCTCTCCAGGTATGTTTAATGATCCCCCCCCCCTGTATTTCTCCAGGTATGTTTAATGATCCCCCCCTGTATTTCTCCAGGTATGTTTAATGATATCCCTGTATCTCTCCAGGTATGTTTAATGATCCCCCTGTATCTCTCCAGGTATGTTTAATGATCCCCTGTACCTGTCCAGGTATGTTTAATGATCCCCTGTACCTGTCCAGGTATGTTTAATGATCCCCCTGTATCTCTCCGGGTATGTTTAATGATCCCCTGTACCTGTCCAGGTATGTTTAATGATCCCCCTGTATCTCTCCAGGTATGTTTAATGATCCCCCTGTATCTCTCCAGGTATGTTTAATGATCCCCCTGTATCTCTCCAGGTATGTTTAATGATCCCCTGTACCTGTCCAGGTGTGTCTGTAAGGGCAGATATGTGACCTTTATATGATGGATAATAAATACATTCTAACAATAATAATAACCTGCCTTGCTAGATCACGTGACTGTGTTAAGCAGCTGAATCCTGTGATCACATGACTTCACTCTGCACTGATTACTGTAGCCCCGCCCCCATTGTCAATCACCCTGCTCCCAGCTCCGCCCATGTGACGTCACAGCCTGGCTGCACACTCTCTGCTCTCTACCTACATCGTGATTTGTGTACAATCCTCGCTCACTGTGTGTGTGAGCAGCCTCTGATCCAGTCCTGACTCCCAGAATGCAGTCACAAAGCTCCTTTATAACCTCAGTTTCCTCCAGCATGTGCATACGGCTCGTTGGTCTAGGGGTATGATTCTCGCTTAGGGTGCGAGAGGTCCCGGGTTCAAATCCCGGACGAGCCCTGTTTTAATTTATTATTTTATTTAACTGATTATTGTGATTTCCCATATTTATGTTTAAATAATAAATGTTTTATGTTGGGTTCTATTTGTTTTTTTTGTTTTTTTTTTATTCTTTTGTATTTTCCAGATCCTCATCTCATTATCTGCACTCCTGATGGCAGTCTCTGATTATAATGTTACAGAATTTAAACGTTGCAGACACAGTAACGCTCTGCCGGGCGCCGGGTGAGCGAGCGGGTGGGCGGACACATACAGAGCAGCCTCATGGGGTTTGATGGAGCGGAGGTTTGTGGGTAAGTATCAGGTGACTGCGCGGAGGTAGCTCGAGCCAGGTGTCTGGCGCAGCGCGTGTGGCTGGTCTCGAGCCAGGTGTCTGGGTAGGCGGACACATACAGAGCAGCCTCATGGGGTGTGATGGAGTGGAGGTTTGTGGGTAAGTATCAGGTGACTGCGCGGAAGTAGCCCGAGCCAAGTGTCTGGCGCAGCGCGTGTGGCTGGTCTCGGCGGGAAGCTCGCGCTCAGGTAGGCTCCTGATTAGCTAATTACAGCGCGAGCTACTTAGCGGCTGGATCCGCGCGGAGGAGGGGGGGGGGTATAAATTTAAAGGTGCCAAAAAATGATTCACCTCCGCTGGTGCCAGGCGACTAGAAGGTTCTCTGTGTTATTAATAAGCCGAAGCCTCACCCACCCTCCCCTCATTCCTTCCAGGTATCACTGGCGTGACTTTATTGTTGGATATAAGTCCTGGGCATCAGAGTAGGGGGGACTGGGATTATTGGTTCGGAAATATATCTTTATGGCTCCTGGCTTTAACCGGCGGAATCTGGAAATGGTTATTGGTTATTTGGCCTTGCTTTAGAGCTATAGATTATTATTATTATTATTCGTAATAAGTCACGGCCATTCGCCTAATAATATTTGTAAATTTATAAACCTTGTAAAGGAAGAAGTTGTTGTGTTTTATTTATGCTATGTATTTATTTATAAAATATTTTACCAGGAAGGATACATTGAGATTTGTATCAGGAAGAATGTAACATTCAAACCCCATGTAAATTACAATTATTTATTATTATTATTATTATTATTATTATTATTATTATTTATTATTTATTTGTTATAGATCACCAGCAGTGCTGTGCAATATAACAGGATTATTAATTAGATGCAACTAAAGAACTGCATCCACAAACCAACAAAACTCTAATTTCTATAAAGTATATTACAGTTTTAGTAATACCATGCCAGATACCATGCCTCAGCGTCATCATATGAGTGCCAGACGCAGGGATGGCCCGTACCGCCATGTGGGAATTTTCACATTAAATTGGGAGAAAACGGAGTAAAAAGGAGGTCTGCTCTTACAATACACAGCACTGCCCTCTATATACACAGCACTGCCCTCTATATACACAGCACTGCCCTTACTGTACACAGCACTGCCCTTACTGTACACAGCACTGCCCTTACGTATACACAGCACTGCCCTTACTGTACACAGCACTGCCCTTACTATACACAGCACTGCCCTTACTGTACACAGCACTGCACTCTATATACACAGCACTGCCCTTACTGTACACAGCACTGCCCTTACTGTACACAGCACTGCACTCTGTATACACAGCACTGCCCTTACTGTACACAGCACTGCCCTTACTATACACAGCACTGCCCTTACTGTACATAGCACTGCCCTTACTGTACACAGCACTGCCCTTACTGTACACAGCACTGCACTCTATATACACAGCACTGCCCTTACTGTACATAGCACTGCCCTTACTGTACACAGCACTGCCCTCTATATACACAGCACTGCCCTTACTATACACAGCACTGCACTCTATATACACAGTACTGCCCTTACTATACACAGCACTGCCCTTACTATACACAGCACTGCCCTTACTATACACAGCACTGCACTCTATATACACAGCACTGCCCTTACTGTACATAGCACTGCACTCTATATACACAGCACTGCCCTTACTATACACAGCACTGCCCTTACTGTACATAGCACTGCACTCTATATACACAGCGCCGCACTCTATATACACAGCACTGCCCTTACTGTACATAGCACTGCACTCGATAAACACAGCGCCGCACTCTATATACATAGCACTGCCCTTACTATACACAGCACTGCCCTTACTGTACACAGCACTGCCCTCTATATACGCACACTGCCGCACTCTATATACACAACGCCACGCCCTTACTATACACAGCACTGCATTTATATGCACTGCATTTATATTCACAGCAAGGCACTTACTATACACTGCACTTACTGTACACAGCCCTGCATTTATATACACAACACTGCGCTTACTATACACATCACTGCATTTAAATGCACGGCACTTACTATGCACTGCATTTTATATACACAGCACTACACTTTATATACACAGTAATGCAACTTCATGCACAGCACTGCTTTTTTATTATACACATCACTGCACATTATACACACAACTATGCGCTTTATGTACTGTGCTTAACCCCTTAAGGACAGAGCTTCAGAAGCTTGTCTTTCACTTAATGACAACGGCATTTTTTGCATTTTTTGCTATTTGCGTTCAACTGCAATTTGCATTTTACTAATTTATTGCACCGACACATATTATATACCGTTTTTTAAAGGACAGAAAGGGCTTTAATTTGATGTAACACATGTATATATAAATGCTTATTTATTATAAAAAAAATACAGAAATATGCAAAAAAATGAATTTTTGTGTGTTTTTTTTACAGTTTTTGCAATAATAATGTGTACATAATTAGTGCAGGTTAAGGAAAGTAATTAAAAATAAATTCATTTAGTTGTTCTGAATTACAGAATATATAATGTGTCTGGGATTTTCAGTTTTTTTTGGTAGTTACAGGTCACAAAGCACAAGGAGTAAAATAAACTTTTTATGTGGAGCGATTTTAGAATTTGGTATGTTTGTCTTGTAAGCCTAATAGCCATAAAAGAAAACAAAATTGCCACACAAAAGTATATATTTATATAAAGTAGACACCACAGGCTATTTACCTAAGGTTGTTTTGACACTTTCTACGTAGCCATTTTACCGCCGACCTCTGCTAAATATTGGAGTAAAATTGTGTTTTTTGGGGGTTTTCGTACACATACTTATAACAAAGAACTTCTCATGTGTATTTTGTAAATTTGGTGTGTGCTATTCCTGTACAAAGTTTTATTATGTGTTCAGTTACTTCTGCTGAGTACAACGGTACCCCCATTGTATGTCTTTGGCACTATTTCGTGAAGCTACAGTGCCATATAGGAGACCTGTCCTTTTCAGTATTCACAGTAGAATTTTGAGAGACGGATTTAATGAGCCTATGCTTCCATTTGGGGTATTATAGTAGTTTGACTGTTCAAAAAAAAACCACAAAGGCCTACCATTTGTAAAAGTAGACACTCCAGGGTATCTCGTAAGGTGCATATTGTGCCTTAACATGCCCCCATTTTTTTACCATTACATGCCAAAGTATGTGGTAAAAAATAATTTTGTGCATATTTTACATACGGATTGCATTTTTGCTGGGCATTTTGTATATTTCATGTGTGCCACTAAGTTCAAACCCCCCAAATTATGCTCAGCTAAGTCTTCTGAGTAAAAGGACACCCCCATTGTATGTCTATGGCACTATTTCGTGAAGCTACAGTGCCATACAGGAGACCTGTCCTTTTCAGTATTCACAGTAGAATTTTGAGAGACGGATTTAATGAGCCTATGCTTCCATTTGGGGTATTATAACAGTTTTACTGTTCAAAACACCCCACAAAGGCCTACCATTTGTAAAAGAAGACACTCCAGGGTATCTCATAAGGTGCATATTGTGCCTTAACATGCCCCCATTTTTTTACCATTACATGCCAAAGTATGTGGTAAAAAATAATTTTGTGCATTTTTTACATACGGATTGCATTTTTGCTGGGCATTTTGTATATTTCATGTGTGCCACTAAGTTCAAACCCCCCAAATTATGCTCAGCTAAGTCTTCTGAGTAAAAGGACACCCCCATTGTATGTCTATGGCACTATTTTGTGAAGCTACAGTGCCATATAGGAGACCAAGCCATATCAGTTTTGACCGAACTTTGAATTTTGACGCCGGGCCTATGTGCAATTTCCAAGCATCTTTGCAGGTTTTAAATTCAAACTACCCCACAAAGGCCTACCATTTCTTAAAGTAGACACCCCAGGGTATTTCAAAAGGCATATTTTGAACCTTAGCGTGGGATCATTTTTCCGCTAGCTTGTACCAGGTGTAGTGGTAATAAGCGTTTTTTCTGCCTTTTTGACACACAAAGTGAGATTGCACAGTATATTTTGCAAACCTTATGTGTACTACCACTGTATAATACTTCATATGTTGCTCAGCTATGTCTGCTGAGTACAAAAATACCCCCGTATGTACCTTTGCCAGGTATATGTGGACATCGGAGGGGCACATTTGGGACAGAGCCATTCCATTTTTTTTCAAATTTTGAATTTTTACGCTGTGCCCATGTCCCATTTTAGAGTATTTTACCAGGCTATATAATCCAAATACCCCATAAAGCCATACCATTTCTTAAAGAAGACATCCCAGGGTATTTCAAAAGGCATATTTTGAACCTTAGCGTGGGATCATTTTTCCGCTAGCTTGTACCAGGTGTAGTGGTAATAAGCGTTATTAAATGTATTTTTTTACTTTTTAAAACTTTTTTTACTTTTTAAAACTATTTTTTAAACTTTTGTTTTGATTATTCATTTTTTTAAAGTTTCCTAAACTTTCGTAAAACTTTTTTTTACAGATTTAACATTTTTCTAAGCTTTTTTTTTACGTTAACCCCTAACTAGCAGTAAGCAGCACTAACAGTAAATTCCCCATTTTCCCATAACTCCCACCCACCCCAGCTAGCAAAATATTTAATTATACAATATTTAAATTAGTTAATTAAATAAATTTAACCCCTGAGGGTTAAAAAATAAATAAAAGTTAATCGTCAGGGGTTAAAAAAAAAATTAGAACAGTATAATACTGTGATCTGTATTTTGATCACTGTAGGCAGTGATCGACTGGCAGGGAAGGGGTTAATTTTTATTTGGACTGGGTAAAGGGTTTATTTTTTTACATTTTTTACTTAAATGTTATTAAAACTTTTTTTTTTACTTAATTTTTTAACTTTTTAAAGCGTATTTTTAAACTTTTTTTAACGTTAACCCCTAGTTAGCGTAATACTAAATCCCCCAATTCCCCACTAACTTCCACCCTCCCCAGCTAGCTAAATTTATAATTTTAAAATATTTAAATTAATTAATTAAATAAATTGAACCCCTGAGGGTTAAAAAAAAAAAGAATTAACCCTCAGGGGTTAAAAAAAAAATCAGATCTTAGTAAAATGTAATCCCTGCCAATTGATCACTGTAGTCAGTGATCAATTGGCAGGGAAGGGGTTAATTTTTTATTAAAATGGGTAAAGGGGGGGTAAAGGGGGGGGGGGATTTTAATTTGACTATATTTTCTTTCCACCAGGGGGCAGGATCACTGAAGATCCGGCTCCCTGCACTTCACACAGAACCAGGAAGTGCAGGGAGGCGGAGGTGAGTATAGAGAGCACATGTGCCCGCTCTGGCATGCTGTCAGAGCGGGCACATGTACTCTGACAGCCCGATCCGGTGCTCCCGGTCTGCCTCTAATGCAGAGGCAGACCGGAGCACCATTAACCCCGCGATCGCCGCGATTGCGGCGATCTGGGGTTAATTTTAACGGGTGACGGACGAGGTCCGTCACTCGTCATTAACGCATTCCCCTGAGTGACGGACCTCGTCCGTCACTCGTCGTTAAGGGGTTAATTTACACAGCACTGCACTTTATATAAACATCACTGGAAACAACAGCAATCCCATAGATGTCACTCATAACTGAGATACTGCATTATAGCACCGTAAAACAAGCCACACAATCTATTTGTACGTTTATTCAATAAATATATTGACATTTATTCATTAAATATTGAATTGTAATAAAACTAAATCAAACAGCTGTGACTAAAGCAAAAATGGATATTTGTGTTAAAATCAGCAATTTTTGTCTAATTCTTTATCAATTCAGATTGTTTGTTAATTCAATTTGATGTTTATAAAAAAAACTGAAAAATAAATCAAACAAAAGCAAGTTTTAAAATGATTTATTAAAGGGACACTGTAGGCACCCAGACCACTTCTGCCCATTGGAGTGGTCTGTGTGCCAACTCCCACTACCCTTAACCCTGCAAGTGTAATTATTGCAGTTTTTTATAAACTGCAATAATTACCTTGCAGGGTTAACTCCACCTCTAGTGGCTGTCTACTAGACAGCCACTAGAGGTCACTTCCTGGTCCATAGCACAGGAAGCATGTGCTAGAGCGTCGCTGGACGTCCTCACGCTGTGTGAGGACCTCCAGCGTCGCTCAAAATCCCATAGGAAAGCATTGAAATGATTTTTCAATGCTTTCCTATGGGGAGACGTAATGCACATGCGCGGCACTGCTGCGCATTAGGTCTCCTCGGCCAGTGGGCGGGATCAGTCTGCCTCAGGTAAGTGACTGAAGGGGTTTTCATCCCTTCAGTAACCGGGGATTGGGGAGTGGTAGGGAGAGGTACCCTCCAGTGCCAGGAAAATGGATCGTTTCCCGTTAAGTAAATTCTCCCCTCCCCCACTCAAACAAATCCTGTTCAAATTTCACGATTTAATTTCTAGCCGTGAATGCAGGAAATCGATTTATCATTCAAGAATGAGATTACGATTACACCCGAATTTCTGCAAGATTTTGTGAATGTGGGCGGGCATTTTGTAAATAAGGCCGAGCTCGTGACAGCTTTCCGTTAAAAACAGCCACACCCCAAATACCTCCAAAAATCAATGAGAATGTGGACACTGAACATGTAAATTCTCTAAAACACCATTATTATTACTGAAATCTATTTATCTGACTACATGCTCCACCTTACAAACGACCTTTTACAAACAGTTAAAGGACCACTATAGGCACCCAGACCACTTCAGCTCAATGAAGTGGTCTAGGTGCCAGGTCCCTCAGGTTTTAATCCTGCAGCTGGAAACATAGCAGTTTCAGAGAAACTGCTATGTTTCACCAAGTTTAATCCAGCCTCTAGTGGCTGTCTCACTGACAGCCGCTAGAGGCCCTTCCGCAATTCTCACTGTGAAAATCGCAGTGAGAAGACGCTGGACGTCCATAGGAAAACATTGAGTAATGCTTTCCTATGGGCGGTTTGAATGTTCGCGGCTCTTGCCGCGCATGCACATTCGGCGCTGACGTGGGCAGTAGGAGGAGAGTTCCCCAGCGCTGAAGGAGCCAGGCACTATAGAAAGGTAAGTGACTGAAGGGGTTTTAACCCCTTCAGCCCAGCGGGAGTGGGACCCTGAGGGTGGGGGGACCTAAAGACCCTATAGTGCCAGGAAAACAAGTTTGTTTTTCTGGCACTATAGTGGTCCTTTAAATTATTCTATTAAACATATAAAGCTGATTGCTGAACGTCTTTGCGTAACTCACACCATATTTGATTTAATGTTTCTGCCTAAAACAAAAAGACTTTGTAATACCTCAATTCACCAAATGATGGCCAGAGATTGTCCTAGAATCTACAATAAACTGCCTCCGAAGGTAGTTTTTGGTAATAATGCCCCTCACACGGGTGCTCTCTCTGTGTTCTAAATCTCATTATAACACTGAGTGGTGCACTCTGGGACAGCAACGTCTCTTTTAACAGAATTAAGTTATTAGTTCCCTATAGAGTACTGCAATCGTTTTCACTTCTAACCTAAATAAAGAATAGTTTATGCGGCATGTGATAGAAAATGTGAAAAATTGGGTGGTACTAGGCATTAATGGGCATAGCTTTTAAATCCTCACCACTTGTTTTTTATAATTGTTTTCTGTCAAAGTGTTGTGCTCTTAAGTGCCTTATGGCAATACGGACTGTGGAAAGGTCAGACGAATGTGTAATATTTTACAAAAAAGCTATTTTTTCGACTCTGAGTTACTCTGAACATCTGCAGCACAGTAATATACCAAGGGGAAATAACGCTGGATCATGGAGTCAATTTTCAAATGTGCAAAAAAATAAAAAAGTAGACTCTGCAACGAGTTAATAAAAATAAAAAACAAAACAGTGTGTGTATAATATGTTCCTCATTTATCACTTTCAGATACATGGCAGAACAGCAAACAATAGCTTTAGCGAGGTCACCAAGGGCAGCCGTCACAGACCCACTCATCGGTGGATGTGAAAATATTCCACATTCTTACGGATCTTTTTCAGACTCAATATTATAAAACACCTGGAGAGCTTGATTTAGTTTCTTTGGTAAAGAGAAGTGAGGGTTTAGATAATATCACAAGCATGTTGTTATGTATGAAGTCCCTTGTGATTATAAGGGCTGGGAGCTCTCCGACTCTTGCTACCCACAATCGTCATTGATGGTAGAGAGTGCAGGATCTTCTTTTGTCTAATTGGTTTGACCCTTCTCTTGTCCTACCCAGCAGAGCTGTAATTGAAGAGCTATAATGGATGCTGTGTAGAATATCATAACTTAATGATGAACCCAATGTTTGGATTTTTGCCCTACCATAGTCAAATGAAATAGGAGAAGAATTGAGGTGTGTAGTACATCTGGATTACCGACATTATGAAGCAACACTCTCGACTGGAACTGCATTTAATAAAGATTAGACCATCCTCTGGTTCTTAGTTTATTACATTTAAGACGGATAGATTTACCTTATTTTTTTATTACCAGTAGCTGTCAGACTATGTTGCAACATTACCGTTAAGTAAAACATGAAACCTACTTCTTTCATCAGAGCTTCTGGTGTCCAGACCATCTTATGGCGCAGCTAGACCAACAACCGAGCATTAATACCTTGCTACTGATACTATTAGTAGTATCTAGATAAACCTTGTAAAAGAAACAGGTTGACTGACCTTTCTCTGACGTATCCTTTCTCTGTCTGCCACCAGGGAATTCCAGAGACAATCGCAACAAGTCTTGTAGCCCCATGCATAATGCAATGCAAGAACAAGTACTGCTTATTGAACAGCACACAGGATATTTACTTATTACAACTTTTTATACAACGGGGAGCAGGCAGTGAAACAAGGACTTGACAAAAGACTAGAAAGAGGGGATAGGGCCATCAATAAGAAAGGGGGAATACAACTGATCCCTGTAGCGGGCAGGGAACATTCTCCCCCAACATCGAAACAGACCTTCACTCATTTTGTAAGAAGTTGAAAACGTGGGTCTTTAATGTGGACTGCACTTACCTTTCAAATGAGTCCTTTTTCTAACTTTACCCTAACTCATTACCTCTCCCACTGTTAGTCTTTACTCTGTATTATTTTTATTAAATGTATTTTTTACAAATTCTTAGTGCATTGAAGAGGGGTTTCTTCTGCTTATGCACTTTATAAACATAGACATATTCATTGTATTAACAATTTAAGCATTTCAGTTTGCTGAAGTACTTTAGGGGTTACCTGCAAGTTTATTTTATAAAAGTTCAGATTTCAAGAGAAATTAGCATTGTTATAAATCCCCTTTGGTAGCACTGCCTCACTCACTTTGGTTCCAAGCAGAAGTGAATGCTTCTCATAGAGAAGTATCAGTGTCCGCTCTTTGAAAAGCATTGTTGGCGTCCCAATGCTTCTCAATGAAACACCCGATTGGACACAAGTCACACCCAGAACCAAGAAATACTGAATCTCTCCATTTCTCGTCTCTTCGCAACTTTCATGTCATGTCTGAAGCTTTTAAGATACTCCACCTCATTTATTCTAACTTTATCATATTATCGTTTGTTACTATCGCATTGTTACCATTAATACCTGCAGTTTGCCAATGTAATTTCTGTGCATGCAGTTTTTTTGTTGTTGTTTGTTGTCCACCAATATTTCAATTACACATATTTATTAAAATTGTGAGTGATAGAATGTGTAAGGTAAACGTTTCAATTGAAAACAACAAATGTTTGCTCCCTCCCCCCCTCTCTCCATCCTTTGCCCCTCCTGGCTGTAAATACCTGTTCCTTGGGCCTTACTTCACACACCCAGAACCAGCAATACTCAATCTCTCAATTTTCTCTAAGCACTGCCCATCCAGGTTCCTACTAAATAATAGCATGCTCCTCCAGCTGTTTGAGAGTCTCTCAATTACCTCCTCATTCCCTTTGCAACCAGTAGCTACAATGTTAAGGTCCTTTAGCCATATATTCCAAATTCCCCTTGCCACCTGTTGTCTCAAATGCCCATTACAGAGAGGGAAAAAATTATTTGATCCCCTGCTGAATTTGAATGTTTGCCCACTCACAAAGAAATGATCAGTCTATGATGTTAATGGTAGGTGTATTTTAACAGTGAGAGACAGAATAACAAACAAAAAATCCAGAAAAACACATGTAAAAAATTAATAAATTGATTTGCATGTCAATGAGTGAAATAGTATTTGACCCCTTCGACTTAGTAGTTGGTGGCAAAACCCTTGTTGGCAATCACAGAGGTCAGACGTTTCTTGTAGGCCACCAGGTTTGCACACATCTCAGGAGGGATTTTGTCCCACTCCTCTTTGCAGATCCTCTTCAAGTCATTAAGGTTTCAAGACTGATGTCTGGCAACTCGAACCTTCAGCTCCCTCCACAGATTTTCTATGAGATTAAGGTCCTTAATGTGCTTCTTCTTGAGCTACTCCTTTGTTGCCTTGGCTGTGTGTTTTGGGTCATTGTCATGATGGAATACCACGACCGATTTTTAATGCCCTGGCTGAGGGAAGGAGGTTCTCACCCAAGATTTGACAGTACATGGCCCCGTCCATCGTACCTTTAAAGCAGTGCAGTTGTCCTGTCCCCATAGCAGAAAAACACCCCAAAGCATAATGTTTCCACCTTCATGTCTGACAGTGGGGATGGTGTTCTTGGGGTCATAGGCAGCATTCCTCCTCCTCCAAACACGACGAGTTGAGTTGATGCCAAAGAGCTCGATTTTGGTCTTATCTGACCACAACACTTTCACCCAGTTCTTCTCTGAATCATTCAGATGTTCATTGGTAAACTTTAGACAGGCCTGTACATGTGCTTTCTTGAGCAGTGGAAACTTGCGGGCGCTGCAGGATTACATAGCGAAATGTGTTACCAATTGTTTTGGTAACTATGGTCCCAGCTGCCTTGATCATTAACAAGATCCTCCCGTGTAGTTCTGGACTGATTCCTCCCCGTTCTCATGATCATTGAAATCCCACGAGGTGAGCTCTTGCATGGAGCACCAGACCGTGGGAGACTGACGGTTATTTTGTGTTTCTTCCATTTGCGAATAATCGCACCAACTGTTGTCACCTTCTCACCAAGCTGCTTGGCAATGGTCTTGTAGCCCATTCCAGCCTTGTGTAGGTCTACTATCTTGTTCCTGACATCCTTGGACAGCTCTTTGGTCTTGGTCTTGGTCATGGTGGAGAGTTTGGAATCCGATTGATTGCTTTTGTGGACACGTGTATTTTATACAGGTAACGAGTAGAGATTAGGAGCACTCCCTTTAACCCCTTAAGGACCAAACTTCTGGAATAAAACTGAATCATGACATGTCAGACATGTCATGTGTCCTTAAGGGGTTAAGAGAATGCTCCTAATCTCAGCTCGTTAACTGTATAAAATACACCTGGGAGCCATAAATCTTGCTGATTGATAGGGGAGCAAATACTTATTTCACTCATTGACATGCAAATGCTTTATAACTTTTTTTACATGCCTTTTTTTGGATTACTTTTTTTTTTTGTTATTCAGTCTCTCTGTTAAAAAACACCTACCATTAAAATTATAGACTGATCATTTCTTTGTCAGTGGACAAATGTTAAAAATTAGATGGGGATCAAATACTTTTTTCCCCTCACTTTATATCCTTTTGGTTGTAAGCTCATTGGTTACCTTGTTATAAAAGAGATTCAATTGCAATATCTCATCTTATAGGCAGGGCTTTCATTATCTTTTGTATTTGTCCGTGTAAATTGTATGTTTTCCCTTAATTGTACAGCTCTGTGTTATATGTTGGCTGTTTATAAATACCAGTAATAAATAAATACATTAGTAATGATAACTTCACAGCAGCCTTTGTAGGGACACTCTCCCAGTCAGATGTGCTGCTATGCCCCATCCACGTATATTGACTTAAAGGAAAACTAAAGTCACCAAAACATCTTTAGCTTTAAAGAAACTGTTTTGTTGTACAGATCGTGCCTATGCAGTCTCACTGCTCAAATCTCTGCCATAAAGGTTGGATTAATTGGTTCTTACCACAAGCTGACTGTATTCATTTAAAGAGATAGAAATATATGTATCTTTATATATATATATATATATATATATATATTTTTTTTTTTTAACTGAAGGTGCTCTTTAAAAAAGAAAAGTGTCTAGAATCTCGATACACTCATTTACTACAGACCAACAAGCATTTTTAAAATTCCAAAAGGACAGAATTTGGAGACAATTCCGGTTTGAATTTAACGGTTAAAGTAATGAATGATAACTATAGTCACATCTAAAGAAGGATAAATTATAAGTTATCCAGTACAGATAAATTGTAAAATGGAAAACTCACACAATGATGAAAAATACTAAATGTATGTTATTAAAGGAAATTATTCAAGGGTGTAGGCCATTTCCTGACCTGCAGAGAGAGAGCAGATACTTTGATCAGACAACATTCCACAGACGTTCTCTTTAAAAGCAAGAACAAATTATATGGAAAGGAATAGAGAAAATTTATGCCAAACTTACCGTAATTTTCTTTTCCTGGCTATTTCTCATGGCAGCATCACTTATGGGTCGCTCCTCCCTTAGCAGTCACAGGACAGGAATTAATTAGATTAATTAATTAGACTGACAGGTATAAAGAGTCCCTCCTCCCCTTACACCTCAGTCCAATTATAAAGCTGAAAAATAAAAGAATGGGCAGGAACCCTGATGCTGCCATGAGAAATAGCCAGGAAAATAAAATTACGGTAAGTTTGTCATAAATTTTCTCTATTCCTGGCTAATCATGGCAGCATCACTTATGGGTAATACCCAAGCTACCAAAATTATAGGGTGGGAAAACTTAAATCGAGAAAAGACACTAAACAGACTCTTATGCTGCAAAGAAATGTAATATCAACGTGACAAAGAAACCGTAGATAGAACACTCTTCCCAAAGGAAGCGGAAGGAGTATCCACATCCAACTTGTAGTGTTTCATGAACGTCATCGGGGAAGACCAGGTGGCTGCCCTGCAAATATCATCGTAAGGAACCTCTGCCCAACTAGCCCATGAAGTCGACAATGCTCTGGTAGAATGAGTTTTTATCTTCATTGGCGGAGATCGATCTTTAGAGATATATGCTTTCCTGATACCTAGCGAAATCCAACGTTTTAATGTAGATAATGAGGCCGCCTCACCTCTCCTGGCTCCTGAAGGTAAAACGAAGAGTTGATCAGTTTTTCTGTAAGACTCAGAACGCTTAAGGTACATAGACAGGCAGTTCATGACATCCAAACGTTGCCACCAAACCTCCTCTTGCGAAGAAGGATTGGGGTAGAATGATAGAAGAACTACTTCTTGAGAGAGATGAAATTAAGAGACCACTTTAGGAAGAAACTCAGGCACACCCTATCATGATAGAATTGTAGACAAGAAGATAAGGTAGAAAATGCTTTAATCTCCGAAATTCTTCTTGCGGAAGTAATTGCCACCAAAAACAAAGTTTTATACATCAGGAGGGTAGCATCCAAACTCTTAGGAGGAATGAACAGATCCTCAGTCAGGTAATCGAGCATCAGAGGAAGGTCCCAAGGAGGGGTAGTAGATCTGGAAGGAGGTCTCAACCTGAAAGCTGCCTTGAAGAACCTGGAGATTAAAGGATCTGAAGTCCATGAGATGTTGCATAAAGCTGAAAGGGCCGAAGACTGAACCCTAAGAGTGCTGAGGCTAAGGCCCTTCTCCAGACCCTCTTGCAGGAACTCCAAGATTTCAGTATTGCGAGGATATAGGAAGTCAACGTGTTTGGCCGAAACCCATTCCCGGAACACATCCCAGATCCAATGGTAGCATGAGGAAGTAGAAGCTTTCCTTGATTGCAAGAGGGTATTGACCACAGCTTCTGAGAGACCTAGTTGTTGAAGACTTTCTGTTTCAAGAGCCAAACCCCCAATTTGAGGCGTTCCGGATGAGGATGGAATATTGGGCCCTGCGTTAGCAGATCCTCCATAACAGGAAGAGGCCAAGGTTGTTCCTGGCTCAACATAGACAATAGGGGGAACTACGGCCTCCGAGGCCAAATCGGAATTATGGCAATAACCTTCTTTCCTTCCGACCGTCCGGTTGGAGAGAGAAGTAATTCTCCACCTGATGATTCTGGAAGGATGCCATCAGGTCGATCTGGGGCATGCCCCACCGACAGGCAATCCATGCAAAGACTGCCGGGTGAAGTTTCCATTCTCCCGGAAGAATTTCCATTCTGCTCAGGAAGTCCGCAGTCACGTTCTCCGAACCTGGAAGATAGATCGCCTTCAGACCCTGTAGATTGGATATGGCAATTGTCATCAAGGGAGCCAGTTCCTTCAAGAGCAATCTGCTTCTTGTGCCCCCTTGGTTTTTCACATATGAAGCAACCGCTCGGTTGTCTGTTTTGATCAGTACCCAAGAATTTGAGATCCGTGGTAGGAACACTAAGATGGCCTTGGTCACAGCTCTCAGTTCTCTTAGATTTGAGTGTAGCTGACTCTCTTCTCGGGTCCACTTTCCTTGAGTCCATGTGGAATTGAAGTGGGCACCCCATCCAAAAGAACTGGCATCTGTTGTAATAACCTTCCAAGGAGGTTCTTCCAACGGGAAGCCTGTTGCCAAATTCTTTCTGTTCTTCCACCAGTTCAACCCTTTCCTCACGGGCAGGGGTAGAGAGATCCTTTGCTCCCAATCTGTTCCCACTCTGTCAAACTGGAGAAGGAAGCAATTCTGGACTGGACAAAACTTCCCCTGGGCCCATTTCACCAACCCTATAGTTGATGTTAAAGAACCCAGGAGACTCATGACTTCTCTTGCAGAGGCAATCTCGAGACCTTGTTGCTTCCCTACTTTGTCTCTGATTTGTGTGACCCTTTCTGGAGACAGGAACACATGGGCAGATATGGTGTTTATCACTGCTCCGAGGAATATGATTGTCTGAGAAGGAATCAGAGAGCTTTTCTCTATGTTCAGAAGCCAACCGTGGTCTTGAAGAATATTCATTGCCACCAACGTGTGATGAGCTACCATCCTTTGAGATGGACCTAAGATAAGGATGTCGTCCAAGTAATGGAAGATCTCGATACCTTTCTCCCTTATGAAGGCTATCAAGGTGACAAGAACTTTCGAGAACGTTCTCGGCGCCAAGCTCAGGTTAAACGGTAGTCCCCGGAACTGAAAGTGCCTTCCTAGCGCCCAGAACCTGAGAAACTGCATATGATCTTGATTTATAGGGATTTGGTAGTAGGCGGCCTTCAAGTCTATGGAGGTCATCCAGTCTCCTCTTTTGACGCTCTTTAAGATGGTCTGTAAAGATTCCATTTTGAATGTTCTTACATCGAGCATGGAGTTTACACCCTTCAAGTTCAAGATGAGACGTCACTTTCCCTGGGTTTTGGGGCCAAGAACACTGTGGAACCTTTCCTGTCTTGGAACTTCTTCCACCACTTTTTGTTCCAGAAGAGTAGATATGCAGGTTCTCATGGCCCTTCGTTTGATGCCTGCCAACACCTTGGATTTTTTGAAGAAAGCGGATTTTGGGCGAGAGGAAAATTCAATCCTGTAACCTTCCTTTATGATGGAAGCGACCCACATGTCCGAAATATTGTTGGCCCACACGGGGTAGAAGAACTTCAGTCTTCCTCCCACAGTCCCCGAACGGGCCTGAAGACCTTCAGAAGTTCTTCCCAGAGGTTCTAGCTCCTCTTCCTCTGGAAGCCTTATTGGAAGAAGAGTGTGAGAAGGATTTCCATGAAGAGTTTCTGGAATACTCCCTTCCCGGTTTATAGCTTCTGCTGTCCCAAGTGCTTATTCTTCCAGGAGGAGGGAAAGCTCTTTCTGCTTACTTGAGGCAAAAAAGATTTTTTCCCATCCGCAGCTTTTTGTATAGCATCCTCCAGAATCTTGCCAAATAGGAGATCCCCTTGGAATGGAAGGCCACACAAGGACGCCTTAGAGGCATAGTTCGCTCCCCACGAATGAAGCCATAATGCCCTTCTAGAAGCCACAGACAGGGCCATACTCTTGGAAATCATGCGAGTGATGTCTAGGGAGGCTTCTGAACAGAATTCCGTGGCAAGGCTAAAGTCCTTGAGGCTCTCCAAAAGATGTTCCTTACGGACACCCCGGTCAATGTCCTCCTCCAAATTAGCGAGCCACACTCTTAAGGCCCTGGAGAGAGTGGTCAGAGCCACTGCCGGATGAAGGGCATACGCTTTTCCATAGGCTCTCTAAGATATGCCATGGAGTCAATAGGAAGCGTAGTTTTCTTTGCCATATGAATCACCGCAGCGTCAATCCTTGTGAATTTATTTTTCAAGGTGGATTTCCTTTCTGGCTTATTCCATTCTTGAAGGATCATGTCCCTGATCAAGGAATGCAACGGGAAGGTAGGTCTATTAGGTTTTAGGTCTTCAAAGAACCTGTCAGCCTCTCTCACTACAGACTTTTCTTCTGTGAGACTAAGAGTGTCTCTGAGAAGGGTAATAAGCCTATCAATAGACTTCGAGTCGAGAGACCTGGAGGTATATTCAACTTCCTCCTCACCATCATCTGAGACCTCCCACACATCAGGGTCTTCTCCAGAGCTGGAAGACTGAGGTTCCGCTCTGTGTCTCTTACTCGGGCCACTAGACACCGTGGAAGATTTAAAGCCCTCAGCAATAGCTTGGGAAATCCAGCGTTTAAGGTCATCCTGTGGGGAACCCCCACTGGGGTCATCTGCCACTTCCAATAAGCATTCCCTGCAAAGGTTCCTTCCATGGGGAGCAGGTGATGAACAATTAATGCATTTATTGGACTTTTCCCTTGATTTCCTTGCTGGGGAATCCAGATGCTTGCTGGGGCTGAAATAAAGCCATATATGACATATATTACAGGCTTAGTTTGGCACTCTTTTAACAACCCCCCTCCATAGAAAAAATTAATGGCTCACCTATGTTTTCTAGAGAGGGATCTTGCAGAGGCAGAGGGAGAATCCGTACTACAAAGGAGACTCAAAGGAAATTCAACACACAATTCCCAATAAAAAAGCCAGAGGCAGACTGACAAGCAAAAATGAGAAAAAAAAAAAAAATAGAAAAGAACTGGTAATCCTACCTTATAATGACAGGAAAAAACCTCCAGGCAGCCAAGAAAAACAGCAAAGGATGAACTTCAGAGAAAATCAGGACCGAGATCGCCCGAACAGCTGATGCAGCGCACAGGCAGAATGTCAGAATCCTCAAGTTTAAATAGAGCCGGGGAAACCGTCCGGTCCGCGCATGCGCAGACCGCTGGAACGCACGCCATGCTTTCCAAACGCTCGCGGCCAATGCAAATTACTTCCGGGTTCGCCGGATCCGGCCGCGACCACCAGCCTGTCTGCTGGAGCGCATACTGCGTTCCAGCCCACGATGCCCGAACCCCCAGGAAGCCACAGGCAGTCGAGGAAGTGCCTCCACGGCCGCAGAAGGCACCATGACAATAAGAAATCCCAGGAGACCCCTCAGGGAACCAGATAGCTTCAGACCATCAGCAAACACTACAGGTAGGATCACCCCACAGGAGGACCCCCTTAGTATGGATTCAAAGAACTGCCATCAAGGTATGGGGGGGATTTTGGACCCCAATTATTAGGGGCAAGCTGATAACAAGGGGAATTTTTAAGGATAACCAACCCCATAAATAAACAGGAACAGTGTGTCCCTCAGAACACCTGACAATTATCCCACGCTGCAGCTTAGTACTTACACTGAACCTGACCCAGTTAGTCCCGCTCATGCAGGCTGTTTACTGGGTCCTTGTAGCGGTACTTACCATTCCGGGTGCTGGCCGGGGTCCTCATTTCAAGCCGCGCGCGGCTCAGCTGCTGCACGAGCCGCGCTCGGCTCATCCGACGGCTGGAGATGGAAGGCGGGCAGTGACCGCAAGAAGTGGTCACGTGTCCCGCCTGACACTAAGAGCGTGCCGCGAGTCTCGGGCGCGCTCTTAAAGGGACAGTGGGAGCCTAATTAGAAAAGGTCTCCCATTGGTCCCTGTCATGCCACACTCCCCATACAATTACCTGTTCGGGGTGTGGATATGACAGGGACCAATCATAACAGAGGTTTGGCTATTTATACTTACCTCTTTCCCTTTGTTCCTTGCCCTATCGTGGTTTCTGCTACAGTTCCCTGTAGCGCTTGTGGTGTTCAGTTGTGTTTCTCCGTTTTGACCTTGGCTTTGTATTCTGACTTCGTTTTCACTTTATCCTTATCTGTTCTGTTTGCCGGCTTGCTGTTTACTGTGTACCAGACCCCGGCTAGACCTAGTTTACGCTGTCTCTTTGTGCCCTTGACCTCGGATCGTTCCTGACTCTGTACTTCTCCTATATACGTCGAGTCCGTCCACTCTAAGGACCGGTAGACGTATCTTCCCTCTGTGTTGTCTTCTGTTTTGCTGGATCCTGCGTGTTGTGGTATAATCTCGTTACATTACGATAGGGCCATTGACCCCGCAGATTTAGCTCAACAGATGGCGTCCCATGAGGCTAGATTTGTAGAGCAGGATCACCGTATGGATCAGATAGCCCAGGCTCTCCAGACGCTCATAGCTAGAACCATTCCAGCAACGACACCTAACACTCCTACACTCCTTCTTCCTGAAGTATCTACTTTGCCTAATACTTCGGCCCGTTTAACACCTCCTCCTAGGTATGGAGGGGACTCTAAGACATGCAGAAGGTTCATTAATCAAATAGAATTCCACTTTGAGATGTATCCACGTTCATTTCCCACAGAGAGGTCTAAGGTTGGGTTCTTTATGCACCAACTTACCGATAAAGCACTTGAGTGGGCAAATCCTATTTGGGAAGCTAATGGACCTATGGTGCATGATTTCAACAGTTTTCTTACGGCTTTTCGCAGAACTTTTGACACAATGAAAAGGTCACAGAATGCCGCAAGAGCACTAATGAGAATTAAACAGGGTTCTAGGTCTGTGGCTGACTATGCCATTCAGTTTCGTACCCTTGCTTCACAGGTAGATTGGACCAACAATGGGTTAACTACTGCCTTCATGGAAGGTTTATCAGACTCTATATTGGATGAGGTAGCAGCTAAGGAGCTTCCTATTGCCTTAGAGGACCTTATTGACTACCTCATTGATATAGATAATAGGATTCGTGACAGGCTCTATACTAAGAACAGGAATAGACGTTTTGTTACACCTATTAACCCCAGAGTTAATATACCGGAGAGTGTTAAAGTATCTGATGAGGAACCAATGCAATTAGGGGTTGCCAAACTCTCTGATACTGAGAAATTACATAGGAGAAGGGATGGGCTCTGCCTATACTGTGGTAGGAGAGACCATATGGTAAAGGAATGTCCTTTGCTTCCGGAAAACTCTCGCACCTAAGACCTTATAGGGGACTGGCCTTGGGTGTGATATCTAAGTCTCCTACATTGCCTCCTAACCGCTTGCTTCTCCCTGTTTCTTTACATATGGGAGAGAGTTGTATAGCTGAACACATATACGCTCTGGTTGACTCCGGGTCAGCTGAAAATTTTATAGACTCTGGTTTTGTAAATAAAAACAACATTCCCATCAGAGAGAAGGAGATACCCTTGGCCGTTGAGGCCATAGATGGTAGACCATTAAGTTCTCCAGTTGTTACTCATGAGACTGTACCGTTACACATGTACACAGGGGTTTTACACTATGAAACCATTCGGTTCCAGGTCATCACCTCTCCCTCTTCACACTTAGTGTTAGGGTATCCATGGTTACGTGCTCACAATCCCATTTTCGACTGGGAAACAGGGCAAATAAAATCATGGAGTGAAGCCTGCCACGAGTCTTGTACTATTGAAGTCTCACCTTTGAATTCTATTAATGTTCCTACCATTCCTCCTTTGTCTACAGCTATACCCTCTCAGTACTTATTTTTCAAGACTGTCTTCGACAAAAGGGAGGCTGACAAATTACCGCCTCACAGACCCTACGGCCTCACAGGCGCCTCCATCTTTTCTCTGTGTCAATCATTGTACAGCGCAGCATTAAGTAATAATAAACATAGTTATACGTTCTGACCTTTGCACCTGTCAGTCAGCACAGAGAGAGGAGGAGACATGATACAATGTGTTTGTTTATTTTCCTCTAGTGCATTGTGTGCCTTGGCTGTGCCAGGGCTGAGCTGGATTGTGATGCATTTTCTGAATGCTTTATTACAGAAATTGGAGCATCACGTAAAACAAGTTAATACATGTTATGATTTTAATAACTTTATTCAGTGGTGTAACTTCTTAAATAGAAAACAATATGTAATTACGTGGCTCACCAACCCAGGGCACGCTATAGCGAGTCTGGAATAAACATGTTAAGGTTGAAGGGAGCGGGCAGTCACAGAGCCACAGTCCCACTGAATAGTTATGGAATTTGTGTCTCAATAGTAACAGTTTGTGACCTAGAACATCTAGTAAACAGGATATTTGTTTCCATTAGGGAACTGGGTCCCAGAGAGGTGAGGGACATATTTGGTCATTACGTAGTCATGTTTTCTGGCTTACGGCCTAGTGGAAGGTATTAGAATGTATGATTTTTGTTTATTTAATTTTAGTGTGTTTCCCATAGTCCTCTGTGAATGTTTTCATTTTAGCACAACTGCTGCTAATTGTATCAGTTTAATTAAATCCTCTTGTGATACATAAAAATATTGTGATATATAACCAAGATAATATTCCTTCAGCTTCGTGCCTGTTTCCGAGCACATCCCGAGGTCTCGATGTTATTATTATCCAACTTTGGCCTCGATTTCATATTTTTGGATAAACATTTAAATTGATTTAATATTTGTTTTTAATATTTAAATATTCTAATATTTAGATATTTTATTATTTAAAAATATATATATTAAAAAAAATTATCCAAAAAAATTAAATCTATTGGATAACTAATGAAAAAAAAATTTAATTGAGGCCTTATTGGTGTTCAATCTATCGACCTTAGAAGGAAGAAAATCTAAGTTAACTTTACAGGAAGCTAAACCTGTGTTGTATGAGAACATTTACAAATCTTCTACATAGTTTTTTTTTTTTGTTCTTTGCAAATTGAGTCAGTGTTTGTCATGATCTCCAATTGAAGTCCTTGAAGTTTGTGTCCTAGTTGTGCAGCCTGCTGGGCGATGTACCATCTATAAATACCAGGCTGATGACCCTTAACAAAGCTCTCAGTCTCACATAGAGAATATTTAAGGCTTTAAATCGTTTTTGACGCTATTCGGTATATGTGCATTCCCTAATATGCCATCAGTTAATTATTGGCTTGGAGCCAAACTTGACAAATTAATTTGAACGTGATGAATTATAAATGCTTAAATGAAAATAAATAAGACTATTTTCCAACCATTTATATTCCCTTAAGTCCTTTCTCTGTTTAGATTACTGCAGCAGACATGCACATATTTATTTTTCCGTATGATATGTATTGCCATATTTTGCCCTTTTCATATATATTTTTTTTTAATGAATGTCATTGGCTATTTTGAAGTCACAGGAGAATTGGATTTCAGTAACATAATTCACAATATAAATGCTAGAGTGAGTCATACTCAAGCAAGTATGGTAAGTTTTGGCTTCTAGTAACATATTATATTGTTTGTATAAACCACATCATTCCATTGCCAAATTTCAAAGCAATTGCAAGCGGTTTAAATGGATGAGAAATACTCTGGTAAAAGTGGTCCTGTCTAGACTGAATTTTATTAAAATGGAAAACAAAATATGAACTATAAACCCAAATTCTAAATAAAGTGTTAACTGAAGGGGAAGTTGGAACTTAAATATCTTAAAAGGACTGTCCGCTTTGGAATTGGCCCATTTTTTTTTTATTTATTTATTTATTTTTTTTGCATTATATAGATAACCCATTAAACTATGTAAAAACAATGCTATTTAAAAATAATTTAAACATTTTATACTAAAAGTTAATACATTCACAGAATGTGCAGCTTCTGCTGTTAGCTCTCACCAAACCAGGAAGTGATTAAGGTAACTATAACTTTGATTTCTGAGATTATCTCCTGAGCAGTGTCTTACGATCATAGCAGGGGTTTCTAGGAGTTAAAAAGAATTCACTTTTTTTTCCTGAAACTTTTCAGGATGTATAGCATCTGCAATTAGCTCTCTTCAAACCAGGAAGTTACTTAGCTGAAGGGGTTACAGTGCTAGGAGACCCTGGCACCATTGCATGGTAAGGAGTCAAACTGTTTTCAAAAAGTTTTACGCTTATCTGGGTCCCTAACAAGGACTTAACTGGTATTGCTAAAATAGAATGGGAATTACACTAGACCAATATCCAGAAGATCGGAAGTTCCTAGGGTGCGTAGAGGAACCAGGTAACACTCCTTACTCCACTACAACATATCTAACTGTAATCTGACCTAGTCACCTTTGATGGGGGGGGGGAATTTTCATTTAGGGTCCCCACCCGCCACTCAGGGGTGGGGGCCGGGGGGGGACAGTAGGTCCCCCCCTTATTGTTTTTTAGGGCCCCCACCCACCGCTCAGGGGTGAGGGCCGGGGGGAGGACAGTAGGTCCCCCCCCTTATTGTAACTTAGGGCCCCCACCCACCGTGCAGGGGTGGGGGCCGGGGGGGAGGACAGTAGGTCCCCCCCATTATTCTTTTATGGGGCTCCCACCCGCAGCTCAGGGGTGGGGGCCGGGGGGAGGACAGTAGGTCCCCCCTCTTATTGTAACTTAGGGCCCCCACCCACCGCGCAAGAGTGGGGGGCGGGGGAGGACAGTAGGACCCCCCCACCCCATTATTCTTTTATAGGGCCTCCACCCGCAGCTCAGGAGCCATGTTACTCTGTATATAGAGGGAGCCATGTTTACACGGTATATAGAGGGGAGCCATGTTACACTGTATATAGAGGGGAGCCATGTTACTCTGTATATAGAGGGAGCCATGTTACTCTGTATATAGAGGGGAGCCATGTTACTCTGTATATAGAGGGAGCCATGTTTACACGGTATATAGAGGGGAGCCATGTTACACTGTATATAGAGGGGAGCCATGTTACTCTGTATATAGAGGGAGTCATGTTACTCTGTATATAGAGAGGAGCCATGTTTACACTGTATATAGAGGGGAGTCATGTTACTCTGTATATAGAGGGGAACCATGTTACTCTGTATATAGAGAGGAGCCATGTTTACACTGTATATAGAGGGGAGCCATGTTACTCTGTATATAGAGAGGAGCCATGTTTACACTGTATATAGAGGGGAGCCATGTTACTCTGTATATAGAGAGGAGCCATGTTTACACTGTATATAGAGGGAGCCATGTTACTCTGTATATAGAGGGGAGCCATGTTACACTGTATATAGAGGGGAGCCATGTTACACTGTATATAGAGGGAGCCATGTTACTCTGTATATAGAGGGGAGCCACGTTACTCTGTATAGAGAGGGGAGCCATGTTAATCTATATATAGAGGGGAGCCATGTTACTCTGTATATAGAGGGAGCCATGTTACTCTGTATATATAGAGGAGCCATGTTTACACTGTATATAGAGGGGAGCCATGTTACTCTGTATATAGAGGGGAGCCATGTTACTCTGTATATAGAGAGGAGCCATGTTTACACTGTATATAGAGGGAGCCATGTTACTCTGTATATAGAGAGGAGCCATGTTTACACTGTATATAGAGGGGAGCCATGTTACTCTGTATATAGAGAGGAGCCATGTTTACACTGCATATAGAGGGAGCCATGTTACTCTGTATATATAGAGGAGCCATGTTTACACTGTATATAGAGGGGAGCCATGTTACTCTGTATATAGAGGGGAGCCATGTTACTCTGTATATAGAGAGGAGCCATGTTTACACTGTATATAGAGGGAAGTCATGTTACTCTGTATATAGAGAGGAGCCATGTTTACACTGTATATAGAGGGGAGCCATGTTACTCTGTATATAGAGAGGAGCCATGTTTACACTGTATATAGAGGGAGCCATGTTACTCTGTATATAGAGAGGAGCCATGTTTACACTGTATATAGAGGGGGGCCATGTTACTCTGTATATAGAGGGGAGCCATGTTACTCTGTATATAGAGGGGAGCAATGTTTACACTGTATATAGAGGGAGCCATGTTACTCTGTATATAGAGGGGACCCATATTTAAACTGTAGGAGCCATGTTTACACTGTATATAGAGTGGAGCCATGTTTACACTGTATATAGAGGGAGCCATGTGTACACTGTATATAGAGAGGAGCCAGGTTTACACTGTATATAGAGGGAGCCATGTGTACACTGTATATAGAGGGGAGCCATGTTTACAATGTTTATAGAGAGGAGCCATGTTTACACTGTATATAGAGGGAGCCATGTTACTCTGTATATACAGGGGAGTTGTTTACACTGTATATAGAGGGGAGCTATGTTACTCTGTATATAGAGGGAGCCATGTTACTCTGTATATAGAGGGAGCCATGTTTACACGGTATATAGAGTGAAGCCATGTTACTCTGTATATAGAGAGGAGCCATATTTACACTGTATATAGAGGGAGCCATGTTACTCTGTATATAGAGGGGAGCCATGTTTACACTGTATATAGAGGGGAGCCATGTTACTCTGTATATAGAGGGAGCCATGTTACTCTGTATATAGAGGGAGCCATGTTTACATGGTATATAGAGAGGAGCCATGTTACTCTGTATATAGAGAGGAGCCATGTTTACACTGTATATAGAGGGAGCCATGTTACTCTGTATATAGATAGGAGCCATGTTTACACTGTATATAGAGGGGAGCCATGTTACACTGTATATAGAGAGGAGCCATGTTGACACTGTATATAGAGGGGAGCCATGTTACTCTGTATATAGAGGGAGCCATGTTACTCTGTATATAGAGGGGAGCCATGTTACTCTGTATATAGAGGGGAGCCATGTTACACTGTATATAGAGGGGAGCCGTGTTACTCTGTATATAGAGAGAAGCCATGTTGACACTGTATATAGAGGGGAGCCATGTTACTCTGTATATAGAGGGAGCCATGTTACTCTGTATATAGAGGGAGCCATGTTTACACGGTATATAGAGGGAAGCCATGTTACTCTGTATATAGAGAGGGGCCATGTTTACACTGTATATAGAGGGGAACCATGTCACTCTGTATATAGAGAGGAGCCATGTTTACACTGTATATAGAGGGGAGCCATGTTACTCTGTATATAGAGAGGAGCCATGTTGACACTGTATATAGAGGGGAGCCATGTTACTCTGTATATAGAGGGAGCCATGTTTACACGGTATATAGAGGGAAGCCATGTTCCTCTGTATATAGAGAGGAGCCATGTTTACACTGTATATAGAGGGGAGCCATGTCACTCTGTATATAGAGGGGAGCCATGTTACACTGTATATAGAGGGAGCCATGTTACTCTGTATATAGAGAGGAGCCATGTTTACACTGTATATAGAGGGAGCCATGTTACTCTGTATATAGAGAGGAGCCATGTTTACACTGTATATAGAGGGGAGCCATGTTACTCTGTATATAGAGAGGAGCCATGTTTACACTGTATATAGAGGGAGCCATGTTACTCTGTATATAGAGAGGAGCCATGTTTACACTGTATATAGAGGGGAGCCATGTTACTCTGTATATAGAGGGGAGCGCCATGCTACTCTGTATATAAAGAGGAGCCATGTTTACACTGTATATAGAGGGGAGCCATGTTACTCTGTATATAGAGGGGAGCCATGTTACACTGTATATAGAGGGAGCCATGTTACACTGTATATAGAGGGAGCCATGTTACACTGTATATAGAGGGAGCCATGTTACACTGTATATAGAGGGAGCCATGTTACACTGTATATAGAGGGGAGCCATGTTACTCTGTATATAGAGAGGAGCCATGTTTACACTGTATATAGAGGGAGCCATGTTACTCTGTATATAGAGAGGAGCCATGTTTACACTGTATATAGAGGGAGCCATGTTACTCTGTATATAGAGGGAGCCATGTTACACTGTATATAGAGGGAGCCATGTTACTCTGTATATAGAGGGAGCCATGTCTACTCTGTATATAGAGGGAGCCATGTCTACTCTGTATATAGAGGGAGCCATGTTACTCTGTATATAGAGGGGAGCCATGTTACTCTGTATATAGAGGGAGCCATGTTAAACTGTATATAGAGGGAGCCATGTTACACTGTATATAGAGGGAGCCATGTTACACTGTATATAGAGGGAGCCATGTTACTCTGTATATGGAGGGAGCCATGTTACTCTTTATATAGAGGGAGCCATGTCTACTCTGTATATAGAGGGAGCCATGTTACTATCTGAGGTGGTTAACTATGATTGGCCCTGGCATGTTTGTTAGTCTGGCCTGCATGGTTGTCTGGCAGGAATAAAAGTAGCATGTTTCAACTATATTAGTAGTTAGACTAGTTTGCACTAAAACATGGAAGACATCCTAGTATGAATCGTGATCAACCGCTCTCAGAGACTATGCATTGCGACATGTATATGATGTGGAAAGGTTAACTGTTATGACTGTCTATAGACGAAGTGGCTTTAGCTGCACCTTAAGGATCACCAGTCCGTGGGTGCTGTATCTCTGCGGCTGCTATTCAGGAGCCATAGATTGCCGGGTATTGTTGCCAATGCTATTCAGGAGACATAGATTGCCGGGTATTGTTGCCAATGCTATTCGGTGGGTGAGTCCTGTAGCCTCCTGGTGGGCTAGAGTCCATAAAGCCCGGTGCTGGCCCTCCAAAGTCATTGTACTGCCCAGTCATCCTATGCCTGTTCGGGTCCTGGGTCTGAGGCTGGTGCATGGAGCAGCACTGCAGTGCTTGGTAAGGATGCCGGTCCGGTCTCGTACCTGCAGAAGGGGCTGTAGCATGCTGAAGGGGCTGCTGGGCCCGGTCGGTCCGAGTCTGAAGAAGAGGAGTCAGAGGAGGAAGGTGGCTTTGAGCAGGGCTGGACTGGGAATTAAAAGCAGCCCTGGAAAAAAATATTTACCAGCCCCATAATGCGTCGCGCCAGCATAGTGTGCAGATACAGAGTTAGAAAAGAGAACTTAAAATTAAAAACTATTACTCCAACGTAAAGAAAAGCACTCATAGGCTTCAAAATAAACAAAAGTGCTGATTTATTTTAAGCAGACGCGCATGTAATCAATGTGTCGGTCCAACTACCTTGACATATTAAGGAAAGCTTGGTAATGGGACTGAAATAGTGAATGTATGTACGGCACAACTGTAAAAAATTTACGTTATCTTATTTATATTGAAGTCCTGTGGGTGCGCGCTTCACTTTAAATATGTTATTGTAAATATAAAAGGCATAATTTTATATATATATATATATATATATATATATATATATATGTGTGTGTGTGTGTATGTATGTATGTATGTATGTATGTGTATATATATATGTATATAACTAATACACACATTAATATACATGTCATATACCATTGGAGGATCCAGAGCCTGATCCCGGGAGGGGAAAAAATCCATGTACAATAACTGCTCTGTGTAGTGGTTATGGTGCAAGGAGTGCCGGGACCCCTTCACAGAGTAAGAAGTCAAACCGTTTAAAACCCCTTAACCCCTTAAGGACACATGACGTGTGTGACACGTCATGATTCCCTTTTATTCCAGAAGTTTGGTCCTTAAGGGGTTAAGAACAGTTTGACAACTTACCTGGGGTCTGCTGGGATATGGGGCTGTAGTAGGGTATAGGAACAGTGGGGCAATGTGTGAGGGGTGCCGTGTGTGTGTGAAAGGCTCAGTGTATGTGTGTGTGTGTGTGGGGGGGGGGAGGGTGTAGTGTGTGAATGCGTAGGGTGTGTGGGGAAATGTGTGTATGGGGGGGCTGTGAATGTGTGTGTGGGGGGCTGTGAATGTGTATGGTGTGTGTGTGGGGGTAGTGTGTCTATGGGGCTAGAGTTCACTTTCAACACTGCGACCACCAGGGGAGAGCCTCGTGGGGGGGGGGGGGGGAGGGGAGAGGAGTCTCCCCTCTCCTTCCCAGTCTCTCTCTTCCCCCTCTGCCTTTCTACCCCTCCCCTTGTGTGTGTCTCTCCTTTCTCCCTCTGTTTCTCTCTTCCCCCTCCCCTTGTGTGTCTCTCTCCTTTCTCCCTGTCTCTCTCTTCCCCTCTGTCTCCCCCCCTTTCCCTGTGTCTCTCTCTCCTCCACATCTCTCTTCCCCTCTGTCTCTTTCTCCTCCCTTTCCCTGTGTCTCTCTCCCCCACAGTCTCTTCCCCCCCCTTTCCCTCTCTCTCCCCCACATATCTCTTCCCCTCTGTCTCTCTCCCCTCTTTCCATGTGTCTGTCTCTCTCTCTCTCCCCCACATATCTCTTCCCCTGTCTCTCTATTCTCCCCCCTCTGCCTCTTTCTCCCTCCTTTCCCTGTGGCACTCTCCCTCCCCCTCTGTGTCTCTATTCTCCCTCCTTTTCCTGTGGCACTCTCCCTCCCCCTCTGTCTCTTTCTTGCACCCCCTGTCTCTTTCTTGCACCCCCCGTCTCTTTCTTGCACCCCCTCTGTCTCTTTCTTGCACCCCCTACCACCCATTCTCCCTCCCCCTCTGTCTCTTTCTTGCACCCCCACCACCCATTCTCCCTCCCCCTCTGTCTCTTTCTGGCACCCCCCACCACCCATTCTCCCTCCCCCTCTGTCTCTTTCTTGCACCCCCCCATTCTCCCTCCCCTTCTGTCTCTTTCTTGCACCCCCCCATTCTCCCTCCCCTTCTGTCTTTCTTGCCCCCCCATTCTCCCTCCCCTTCTGTCTCTTTCTTGCCCCCCCATTCTCCCTCCCCTTCTGTCTCTTTCTTGCCCCCCATTCTCCCTCCCCTTCTGTCTCTTTCTTGCCCCCCATTCTCCCTCCCCTTCTGTCTCTTTCTTGCCCCCCCCATTCTCCCTCCCCTTCTGTCTCTTTCTTGCCCCCCCATTCTCCCTCCCCTTCTGTCTCTTTCTTGCCCCCCCCATTCTCCCTCCCCTTCTGTCTCTTTCTTGCCCCCCCATTCTCCCTCCCCCTCTGTCTTTCTTGCCCCCACCTCCCTACCCCCCTACCTGAGAGGAGTCAGGGGGGGCAGCGCGTTCCACGCTACAGTCTCGCCGGTCCGGTGGCATTTCTAATGCTGGGGGCTGAGCCTGAAGGAGGAGGGAGGAGCATGTCTCTGTACCATGCTCCCTCGCGGTTCCCACAATTCACAGCACAGGAACCACGAGGGAGCATGGTACAGAGACATGCTCCTCCCTCCTCCTTCAGGCTCAGCCCCCAGCATTAGAAATGCCGCCGGACCGGCGAGGCTGCCACCCGGTCCGGCGGCTCCAGCGTGGAATGCGGCCGCCGGCCGGCCCCCTCAGAGTGTGTGCCACCGGACCGGCCACCCGGTGGCACATACATTGCCAAAGCAGCCCCCAGGTGCCGCGGCCCACCGGGAAATATCCCGGTATCCCGGTGGGCCAGTCCGGCCCTGGCTTTGAGGAGGTGGAAGACCAAACACACCAGGCGTCCCAGGGTGCTTGTTGTCACCTTTCGGGGACCCTTGGTGTTGTACGTGGCTGGGTGGAGGAAGAGACCTTCAATGACATCAATGAGGACAAGGAACGGGACATGGCTAGCTTGGTATCCAACCTTGTGCAAATGGGGAGTTTGCGGTTGTGCAAATGGACTGTTTGTGGTTGTTTGCGGTGCGTTAAACGGGGAGTTTGGTCTGTCACTGTGAAGCGGGCGTAACCCTTACACTACCTGACCGATACAACATCATACCTGATGTTTTAAAGCATGTTATTCCAAACAATTTAGGAATGTTAGGTTTTAAAATTCGCCTGCTATTGAAGTCTATGGCGGTTCGCACGGTTCGCCCGTTTGCGAACATTTGCGGAAGTTCGCGTTCGCCATTCGCAAACGAAAAATGTCATGTTCTCGACATCACTAGTGAATATTCTCAAAGCCTACTGTCATGGTTCGAGATTCATTTAATCTATGTATTTACAAACAAGGAGTAGCAGACAGTTTGGATTTTAGGTTAAGAATTTGTAATTATTTTGTCGGTTCACCACAATTCTTTGCCTTAAGGACTGGTTTGGAATACACTACATCATTGAGATGCATATTTTTCAAATGGAAGTATCTGGAGTTCGTTGCCACATTCATTGTCCATCGCAAGACATGTTGAAGAATTAGGGAGACCTGACTGAAAAGTGATTTACTAAAGCTATCAGCTTTAATAAATAAGCCAAACCCCTGGTCCAGAATGAGCACTTGCTGGGATAACAATGTCCCTAGGTTATTCTATAATTTTCTTCAGCCTAGTTTAAATTATCCTGCAGAGATTCATAAGCCTAGGGCAGATACAATACAGAAACACAGCAAATTATAAGTGCGAGCACTGAGTATCAAAAAGAGAGCAATGTGTGGCACCACAACATGTTAGCCTACTCTGATATTCAGGATTCTAAATAGTGTCTAGCACACATAGTACCCAATGGGCAATATTCACTAACCTGTAAATTGTGGAAGACTAAGGAAATAACTATATATTTCCGGTCAAAACATCAAACGGGTAGATTTTTGCATTTAGTCTAGATATTTTTAAATGTAATTTGCAGTCCCCATATCAGTTTTGTACACCACCTGGTTTACCGAATAAACTCTCAAAGTTTAAAGAAAACAACTTTTTAAAATACTAAATGTGTTTAGGAGCCTTTGTTGGGCCCATCTTGTTGGCAGTTGTTTATGAAAGACTTCACAGAAGCTATGAAAACAGGGGAAGCCGTACATTACATTTTAATGTCCGTGGGAGTTCTTTGATGTCCTTTTAGCACAGAGGTACAAGGGGATGGATAGAATGACAACATGTGTTGTATAGGTTGATTTGCTATCATTGACCTGAAAAGTACACTCCTATGAAGTTGTATTTTGTGAACAGCGAGCTGGAACGAGTTTTTATGCAGTAAAATAATATTGGTAAAATGATCGAATTATTATAATAAAAAATGCTAAACATACAAAGTGAAGCCCTGGGCTGAAACAGCAATGAAAATAGTTCTCATCAGCTCCAATAAATAGAATAAAAAACTAAGCAAGTTACCTGAGCACTATCCCAAATTTTAATTTAAATAACTGGAGGTTTTTCGTACCACTCCAATGGCCATTACCGTGTAAGCTCACTTGACTAGTCCCCTGCCCTATTAAAGATTAATCAGTGTGTAGGTGTTTATAAAAAATACCCCTCTCTGTCGCATTTTGTGCCTTTCAGATGAAAGTAGCAAGGTGAAATGTTAGTGTAGGAGTCACCTGAGAGGTTTTGCCTTGATTTGGCAGGTGAGCTTACACTGAAATGGCCATTGGAGTGAAACTAAATCTCTCCCGTTTTTTTTAAATGTGCATTGGGATTTAGTGCGCAAGTTGTTTGTTAAAAACATTCCCCCCCTCTAAAAAAGCTTGAGAAAAATGAAATAGACGTAAACGAGTAAACGCCATGTATTCTTCTTTGTAAAATACTTTCAAAATAAAATCATTGTTTGCTCCAAAAAGCGACACGTGTGAGTGACATCATTATTCATCTCTGAACGCAATTTAGACTAGAGCAGAGAAGGTGGACAAAGCTACCAGTTAATTAGGAATTTCTAATAAACAGAACCATTGGACTGGTTATATTGTGATGTAATTCCAGTAAAATACAAGTTTAGCAGGCTAAGATTGCCACAAGGCATATGTATGTATATGTGTTTGTAGTATCAGTTAGTTAATAACACGTAGCTAAGATACTGTCATCACTGTACTGACCAGGTGCAGGAATGTAAGAACTGGAATTACGCGTCCCTCTCCTTTGTATCAGATGAGCCACGTGGTTAGACCGGATGGATGAGTTTAGACTCTATTCATTAAATAGGTTAAGGGTATGTGTGGGTGTAGTTAATTGTGGGAGGAGCTACAGTGCTATATAAGGAATGTACTCTATGTATTCAGGACTCAGACTTTGCTGTATTTTGGTGACGCTAGTCCCTCTGAGTCCCGATCGGTGATCCAATAAAGAATCTCTTCCTTCCTGAAGAAACCTGTGTCCATCTCTCTGTGCTTGGCTTCCGTCAGTTTCTCCGGTATCATTTGGTGCATTGGCCGGGAAGCTCATCGTTCAACGGTAGCTGAGAGGCAGAGGCGTGAGACGGTCTATCTTTGCCCACGTTCTCTACGGCTGCACCCCTGAACTTCTGCGTGGACCTCCCTTCGTCTCGGCGCCACTGGTCTGTTGTCCAGGAGATCATCGGCCTCTACGTGAGAAGTGCTGGGGTGTCCCCGTCGATGAGTGTGAACTCAGGTTCAGGAACGAGGAGGTAAGATAACTGCTGTTTTAGACGGCAGGACCCGCTAGGGGTATACCGATTGTGCGGTAGGCCCAAAGGGGTTTTTGAATCTGTATCTGCCCCCTCTGTCGGAGGGAAGGAGCGAAGGCGCACCGCTCGATCGAACGCTCTTTAGTCAGACCGTTTGATTTGGTTAGTCAGGCGGGGTCCTGGTGTAAGATAGCCCTAGCCGGACACCGGTGTCTTGTCTAGACTAGCGTTCTAGGGTGTATATTACGTTCGCTAGGTCGGAGGGACCGGGAGACTAAGCGGCGCCTGTGTAAATTCGGTTCGCTAGTTCTCATCCTATCTGGGCTAAGTGGGAAGGCGTGTAAATTTGGAACCCACTAGACTTTTGATAGTACGACTAAGAGGCGCCTGTGTAAATTCGGATCTCTAGCTCGTTGTATAGTGCGACTAAGAGGCGCTTGTGTAAATTCGGTTCTCTAGCTCGCTATGTATATGTGGTGATTGGGCAGTGTGGCTAACCAAAACGGGTGTATATAGTTTTAGGTAGTCCATTCAAGGTACTGGCCAATAGTTTAGTTGGGAATTGTAAATGTGTTAACGATTGTTTTAGTAAAGTGTATATCTTGTTAGATAGCGCGAGCTCAGCCGTCTAGCGAGAGTGTTAATAGTGTGTTGCTGTATTATAGTGCACGGTACCATAACCCTGTATATTTACTGACATTATATAATAAGTACTAATCATTGTCGTCCATTGCATGTTTAACACCATAACCACTAATAATTGTATTGTGACCTTAACTTGTGCTTTGACCTATGCTAACCGTACTGTAACCGCTATTTGTAAAAGACGATGTTACTGGGGTGTGTTATAGACGGGTAATTCGTATATAGAGAATTATAGCGTGGGTGACTGTGTAGTTACGCCAAAGGGCATAATATTGATTATATAGTGACTGGTGTAGCAGCTGTGTGTGTACGGGAATACCCTGAGTGTTTATTGTTATTGTGTACGTTTCACTTGGTAACCGTACCACGTGGTGCTGTTGCCAGAGGAAACGGGTGTGACTGTTGAATAGTACGCGTGTATAGTAATCGTTGTCGACGACGTTCCACTGTTAAGTATGGGTGCGTCGCAGTCAACGATTCCGGATCCCTTAGGATGTATGGTTAAGAATTTTAAAAAGGGATTCAAAGTTTGTGATTTTGGGGTTAAGATGTCCCCTGTACGTTTGGTCACTTTGTGCACTAGGGAGTGGCCTACTTTGGTTGCGGCATGGCCGCCACGTGGCAGTTTGGATCCAACTCTGGTACAGCGCTTACACGTGGCTGTATCGGGTAGGCCTGAACTTTACGGCCAGTTTCCTTATATTGACTGTTGGAGACAGGCCGTAAATGACTCGCCAAAATGGCTCCGGACATGCCACGAGGAACAGTGTCGCCTCATGGTAGCTAGGACTTGTTCGTCCACTAGGGCTGGTGTTAGGCCCATTTTGGACACGCCCCCTGAGTCCGAGATCCCTTTGCCGCCCCCTTACTTTCCGGTAAGAGGAAGTGACGCAAATACAGGAAGTCCTGTAACCCTTCCCTCATTACCCTCATCCACTTCCGCTTCCTCCTCCAGTGCAGGATCCACCCCCCCTCGTACTAAATCCCCCCTTCCGGAACCAGATAGACCAACCTCCATTAGAAACGAATATCCTGATTTGGCGCCACTTCAGACTTCCGGTCAAGCTTCATCTAGCTCGGCCCGAAGTGTTCTATTTACGACCTTTTCCCAAAACCAACCTCCCACATCCCCATACCCTATCTCTCCCCGACCGGAACCCATGACTGACGCCCCTCCACGTAGCCCCATACAGACCCGACAGTTGACCGGTGCCCAACAATTGAGACACTATCAGATGCCTCTTCGTCTGAATCCCGGGTCAGCCTATATCGATGCCGCAGGTCAAATGGCACACGCTGACCCAGTCTTCGTATATGTCCCATTTACCACAACCGATCTTTTAAACTGGAAGACCCATAATTCCTCGTATACTGAGAAACCACAAGCTATGACTGATCTGTTCACCTCAATAGTACAGACGCATAATCCGACATGGGCTGATTGCCAGCAGTTACTAATGACTTTATTTAACAATGAGGAAAGGACAAGAATAAATCAAGCAGCCATTAAAGCATTAGAGGATAGAGCCCGTGCTTTGAACCAAGCCAATCCAGCAGCATGGGCCGCAACACATTATCCCAACACTGATCCCGATTGGAACGTAAATGGTGCTGATATGGTTCAACTCAGAGCCTATAGAGACGCTATAATTGCTGGCATGAAAGCCGGAGGAAAGAAAGCCATTAACATGTCGAAGACAGTTGAGGTGATCCAGAAAAGCGATGAAGCGCCCAGTGTCTTTTATGACCGATTATTGGAGGCGTACCGCTTGTACACCCCCTTTAATCCGGAAGACGCAGACAATTCCCGAATGGTTAACTCCGCCTTTGTCAGCCAAGCTTACGGAGATATTAAGCGCAAGCTACAAAAGTTAGAAGGGTTTGCAGGTATGTCAATCTCCCAACTAATGGAGGTAGCTAATAAGGTCTATATGAATAGGGAAACAGAAAGCAAGAAAGAGGAGGAGCGCAAGATGCGTAAAAAGGCTGATATGCTAGCGGTAGCGATCGCAGGCGTAGATAAACGGGGCCCAGATAGAGGCAATAATAGATGGAGTAGGGAGCCTTTGAGTAGGGATCAGTGTGCGTATTGCAAGGAAGAAGGGCATTGGAGGAACGAATGTCCGCAAAGAGAGCAGTACGAGAGAGACCAACCCAGGGCAGGCTACGGAAACTTTAGAGGCAGAGCGAGAGGTAGAGGAGGCCCCGGAGGGAGTAATGGGTATAGAGGGAGTAATGGGAACAGAGGAAGTGTTAGGGAAGATAGGTATATTCCAGCAGCGCAAAGGTCCCGCGATAGAGAAGGTAGGGACTTCGTAGGATTGGCTGACACGGTCATGGAGGACTATTGATACCGACCGGGCTCCATCCCCCTTGGTCGAGCGGAGCCTATGGTCGATGTATCAATAGGGGGAAAGAGGAGTGCGTTCATGATCGACACTGGTGCTGAACATTCAGTGGTGACTAATCTAGTTGCTCCTCCATCTGGAAGGACTATTACTGTGATAGGAGCAACTGGAAGAAGTGCTGAAAGACCGGTTCTTAAAAGTCGACTCTGTACATTGGGAGGCCACGTAGTAAAACACCAATTCCTTTATATGCCTGAATGTCCAGTCCAATTGCTGGGACGTGATATGCTATCCAAATTACAAGCGCAGATTACGTTCCTACCAGATGGAACAACATCTTTAAAGTTTAATGGACCTTCAGGTATTATGACTTTATCCGTACCAAAGGAAGAAGAGTGGCGACTTTATACAGTGTTGACTAGCCAAAACCCTAGGAGTGATGAGACATTGTTTAACATACCAGGAGTTTGGGCAGAGAACAACCCACCAGGACTGGCCCGCAATATTCCACCAATAAAAATTGAACTGAAACATGGGGTTTATCCAGTGAGCCTAAGACAATATCACATTCCGCAGAAGGCTAAGAAGAACATCCAATCCTATCTGGATAAGTTCATACGGTATGGTATCCTAAAATTCTGTACTTCCCCCTGGAACACCCCATTGCTGCCTGTTCAAAAGCCCGGTACAGATGAGTATCGACCTGTACAGGACTTAAGAGCAGTCAATGATGCGGTTGTTGGCATACATCCAGTTGTACCCAATCCATATAACCTGCTTGCTTTAATTCCGGGCGGGGCTACTTACTTCACAGTCTTAGATCTCAAAGATGCCTTCTTTTGCCTCCGAATTGCCGCAGAAAGCCAATGTATTTTCGCTTTCCAGTGGGAGAACGCTGTAACGGGCTCAAAACGCCAAATGACTTGGACAAGACTGCCCCAAGGGTTTAAAAATTCACCTACCCTATTTGGTTCAGCCCTAAGTCAAGATCTATTGGATTTCGAGTCCATCCCAGGAGAGTGTGTATTGTTACAATATGTAGATGACTTGTTGATAGCAGCAGTTACAAAAGAAATCTGTCAGCAAGCAACGCACGATCTACTACACATTCTCTGGAAGGCAGGATACAAGGTGTCTAGAAAGAAGGCTCAGTTGTGTTTGCCAACTGTCAAGTATCTAGGATTCCATATCTCTGAAGGTCAAAGAATTATGGGGCCAGAGAGAAAAGAAGCTGTCTGCCAAATACCAATACCCAAGAATAGAAGACAAGTGCGAGAATTCTTGGGGGCAGCAGGCTTCTGTAGGATATGGATTCCCAGCTATGCGATACTAGCAAAACCTCTGTACGCAGCTATCAAAGGTACAGAGCACGACCCCTTCTTATGGACCCAAGAACAGCAAACGGCATTTGAAGATGTGAAGAAGGCTTTGATGAGTGCCCCAGCATTAGGTCTACCTGATCACACACGACCATTCTACTTATATGTACACGAGCAAAGAAGAATGGCTGTGGGAGTATTGACACAGTACTTGGGATCATGGCAAAGACCTGTTGCCTACATGTCTAAGCAACTGGATGCAGTGGCCAGCGGACTTCCACCTTGTCTAAGAGCCGTAGCTGCAGCCGCCCTGCTAGTAGCTGAAGCCGATAAACTCACTCTGGGTCAAGAACTTTATGTACGAGTCCCACATGCAGTACAGACGTTGTTGGATTACAAAGGAAATCATTGGTTTAGTAACAGCCGTATGACCAAGTATCAAGCAATGTTGTGTGAAAACCCAAGAGTGCATTTAGAGACTGTAAACACCTTAAATCCAGCTACCCTTTTGCCACAACCTACTGAAAGTCAACATGATTGTTTGGAAGTAATGGATGAAGTATTCTCAAGTAGACCAGATCTTCGTGATTTTCCCATCCAGAACCCCGATGTTCAATATTACACCGACGGCAGTAGTTATGTGAAAGAAGGGATCCGCTATGCAGGATATGCAGTGACAACAATAGACAAGGTGATAGAAGCTCGGCCACTGGCGAAAGGAACATCAGCACAAAAGGCAGAATTAATAGCACTAACACGAGCGTTACAATTGGCTGAAGGTTTAAGAGTAAATATCTATACGGACTCTAAGTATGCGTTTTTAACCACTCATGCCCACGGAGCTTTGTATAAAGAAAGAGGACTACTGAATTCAGAAGGCAAAGAAATCAAGTACGCAGCCGAAATCCTACAACTATTGGAAGCAGTGTGGGAGCCGAAAGAAGTCGGTATCATACATTGTCGAGCGCATCTGAGAGGAGATGGTGATGTAACCAAGGGAAATCGGATGGCAGATAGTGCAGCTAAGCGTGCTGCTGAATCAGGAAGACAGGAGTATGTGGGGCATATAGCTGCTCTTATACCAACTCCACTGTCCCAATGGACTCCAGTTTATACAGCTCAAGAAGAGGAGTGGTTAAAGACTGAACCGGGAAAGTATTTGGAGAACAAGTGGTATCAGCTAGAAGATGGAAGAATAGTCATACCAGCATCACTAGCGGTAGAAATTGTCCAAAATTATCACAACGGGACACATTCTGGGAGAGACAGTACTGAAGAATCTCTCAGGAAACATTTCTACATACCAAGATTGTCCAACTTGACTCAGGCCATTGTACGCAGATGTGTAACGTGTGCTAAGAATAATGCAAGACAAGGACCAGTAAAGCCACCAGGAGTTCAGTTTATGGGGGGACTCCCCATGTCCGATCTACAAATAGACTTTACAGTGATGCCTAAGTCGGGTGGACATCGTTACCTGCTGGTAATTGTGTGCACCTATTCAGGCTGGGTAGAAGCATGTCCTACTCGTACAGAGAAAGCAGGAGAAGTTGTAAGATTCCTGCTACGAGAAATAATACCCCGATATGGACTACCCTGTTCTATAGGATCGGACAATGGTCCAGCTTTTGTTCATCAGTGCCTACAACAACTGACTCATATGCTTGGTATAAAGTGGAGGCTTCATACTGCATATAGACCCCAGAGTTCTGGTAAGGTAGAGAGAATGAATAGAACTATAAAGAACCAGTTGGCTAAAATGTGTCAGGAAACCCAACTTAAGTGGAACGTTCTCTTACCCATAGCTTTATTGCGAATCCGCAGTACCCCTACCAGAAGGATGGGCCTCTCTCCTTTTGAAATCATGTATGGGCGACCACCTCCCGTACTTGGTAACTTAAGGGGGGACTTGAGTCAGTTGGGAGAAGGAATTACCCGGCAGCAGGTTGTAGAGTTGGGTAAGACTATGGAGGAGGTACAGAAATGGGTACAAGATAGATTACCTGTGAATATTTATCCCCCTGTTCATAGTTATCATCCAGGAGATCAAGTGTGGATTAAAGAGTGGAATAATGTACCGTTAGGGCCCAAGTGGAGAGGTCCTTATGTTGTTCTTTTGTCTACCCCTACAGCGATAAAAGTAGCAGAAGTGACTCCGTGGATACATCACTCCAGGGTTAAACCAGCAGCAGTCGATTCTTGGCAAGTTACAGCAGATCCAGAGAATCCCTGCAAGATCCGGTTAAAACGCACTACTCAGTCGGAGTAACGAGGAATTATTGTGGATTACAAATTTTATTGTTACAGGTGTGAGTGAGAAGGCCATAATAAAGCCTGTCCGCTTACCATCACATAGTGTATAAGCCAGGAAAGTCTCGAAGGGACACCTGTGAAGATGAGCAGAACTCCATTCCCTGCAGCCCTCACATCCTGGAAGCTGAGGCGCCATCGCACGGACGAAGACTGAGGATGACGGCGAAAGATGTGCTTTTGATAGTGTTTATTTATATGTGTTTTTATATTCAGGAAGGTAGAGGTACCGACACTCCTAGCTGTGAGGTATGCATTAAGACTACGAGAACAGGTAACCATATTTCCCAAACCCTAATTTGGCATTCACAATACGAATGTAAAGGAGATGTATCGAGATGTAGATACTTAAATATAGATTATAGTGTGTGCCATTTAGGAGTAGGAGAACCTAAGTGCTTCAGTCCAGAGTATCAACCTCGTACAATTTGGTTGACTCTCAGGAATGGAGATCCTCAGGGGACCCTAATTAATAAAACGGTGTTAGAATCCGTACATTCTTCGGGTGTTCTGCTATTTGATGCATGTAAGGCGATATCAAGTGGTAGAAAACCGTGGAATGTATGTGGGGATCTTAGATGGGAGAGGACGTATGGGTCTAATGATAAATATATTTGTCCCAGTAGCAAAAATAAATATGTAAGTCCTAGATGCCCAAATAGAGATTATAACTTTTGCCCATATTGGTCTTGTGTGGGGTGGGCAACTTGGGGACAGACAGTAGACAAAGACATGATAGTGACTAAGTTGCCGACTAGCCCTTATTGTAAGTCTATGGAATGCAACCCAGTCCATATACTCATTAATAACCCCGACAAGTTCTTAGATAAGTATGGAAATTTATTTGGGTTTCAAATATACGGGACGGGTTTAGATCCTGGGACATTATTGTTTATAGGAATAGAGACTGATACGGTATCCTCCCAGACTCATCAAGTATACCATTCCTTTTATGAAGAGATGAGTATAGATAATAAGATCCCCCATAACGCTAAAAACCTGTTCATTGACCTAGCTGAAAGTATTGCCGGTAGTCTTAATGTTACCAACTGCTATGTGTGTGGAGGTACTAACATGGGAGACCAATGGCCTTGGGAAGCAAAGGAGGTAATGTCCGGTTCTGAGGCAGTTGACCAATTAATATCTACACAAGCCGATTATCATTTGAGTGTTAGAGGTAAATCTGAGTGGAGATTAAAGACCTCCATCATAGGTTATGTTTGCATAGCAAGGAAAGGAATAATGTATAATACTTCTGTAGGAGAATTAACTTGTCTAGGGCAAAAAGCTTATGATGATGATACAAAGAATACAACTTGGTGGTCGGCTTCAAATGTCTCAGAACCATCTAACCCGTTTGCTAGATATGCCAATTTAAAGGATGTGTGGTTTGATCTATCCATCACATCTACTTGGAGAGCCCCAGCAAATTTGTACTGGATCTGTGGTAAGAAAGCCTATTCGGAGCTGCCACAGGACTGGGAAGGGGCATGTGTGTTGGGTATGCTCAAACCATCCTTCTTCTTGTTACCGATTGAAACAGGTGAGACTTTAGGTGTTAAAGTGTATGATGTGAATCATAGGAAGAAAAGGGGACCCATAGAGATAGGCGCCTGGGAAGATGATGAATGGCCTCCCCAGCGTATTATAGATTACTATGGGCCAGCCACGTGGGCTGAGGATGGTACCTTTGGTTATAGAACCCCTATTTATATGCTCAACCGTATTATAAGATTACAGGCGGTGGTTGAGATTATCACAAATGAGACATCACAAGCGCTCAATCTTCTAGCGAAGCATAACACCAGGATGAGGACAGCAGTCTACCAAAATAGATTAGCCTTGGATTACCTTTTGGCAGTAGAGGGAGGTGTATGTGGGAAGTTTAACCTAAGTAATTGCTGTCTTCAAATAGATGACGAAGGGCAAGCAATAGCTGAGCTTACTAGCCATATGGTTAAACTAGCGCATGTGCCTACTCAGGTATGGAAAGGGTACAATCCAAGTAGTTGGTTTGGTAGCTGGTATGAGTGGTTTGGAGGGCTTAAGGCAGTGGTAGGTGGAGTCCTACTGATTTTACTGTTGTGTCTACTCCTACCGTGTCTTATACCCTTAGTAGTTAGGTCTGTGCAAAGCCTGATAGGAAGTATAGCAGAGAGGAAGGCTGCTGCACAGATAATGGCGATATATAAGTATAAGGCTCTAGATCAAGGAGAACCAATGCAGGAAGATGAGTGTTAAAAGATTCACATCATAAGATAAGTCTGGTCTGGTTCATGGTAACCTGAGGTATATGCAAACCAAGGTTAAGTGATGCCTCAAGTAATTGTGAAATATCAGAGGCATCAAAGGGGGGAATGTGATGTAATTCCAGTAAAATACAAGTTTAGCAGGCTAAGATTGCCACAAGGCATATGTATGTATATGTGTTTGTAGTATCAGTTAGTTAATAACACGTAGCTAAGATACTGTCATCACTGTACTGACCAGGTGCAGGAATGTAAGAACTGGAATTACGCGTCCCTCTCCTTTGTATCAGATGAGCCACGTGGTTAGACCGGATGGATGAGTTTAGACTCTATTCATTAAATAGGTTAAGGGTATGTGTGGGTGTAGTTAATTGTGGGAGGAGCTACAGTGCTATATAAGGAATGTACTCTATGTATTCAGGACTCAGACTTTGCTGTATTTTGGTGACGCTAGTCCCTCTGAGTCCCGATCGGTGATCCAATAAAGAATCTCTTCCTTCCTGAAGAAACCTGTGTCCATCTCTCTGTGCTTGGCTTCCGTCAGTTTCTCCGGTATCAATATGGCAGTAAATGGTAAACTTGGAGATTCATGTAGTTCTGAACCGCAATTTGTCCGAATTACCGAACCGCCACATTAGACTAAGTACCCAAACGACACTAATGAAACCCGCAACGGACGAGCATGTTGTTTCGATTTGTGATTTCGGAATTCTGCCTGTAGGGCTAAAAATAGACGATTGATTGGAAAACAGATTATTGATGGCTGTGGGACTGATACTAAATGTTGATTTTATTCACAAATCAAGTGAGAAGTGATCAATAGATAAAATAAAAAAAAGCAGTAAAGAAACTCTATAGTTATATTTTTATATCTTATTTATCTAATAAACATATAAATATATATTTACTGCTCTTCGTCTGTTTACGCTATTAGGAACTTTGTCTCACTTCATCTGTGAAACAAATGGCTGAAAGTGCTTCTATCAGTAAACTGCTAAATATATACCGTATTTTTCGCTCCATAAGACGCACTTTTTTTCCCCTCAAAAGTGAGGGGAAATTTCTGTGCTTCTTATGGAGCGAATATCAAGCTTTACTTACCTGTCTTGCAGCGTTGGCCGGCAGCACAGGGCGCACCGCGGTAGTGGAACTTGAATTTCATGTTCCGGTTTCCGGCGGGACTGAAAGGAAGTGTGCACAAGCTGAGTGCGCACTTCCTTTCAGTCCCGCCGGAAACCGGAACATGAAATTCAAGTTCCACTACCGCGGTGCGCCCTGTGCTGCCGGCCAACGCTGCAAGACAGGTAAGTAATTATAGGACAAGGGGAGGGGGACAGTATGGGAGGGGGATGAAGTCTATGGGGAGGGGGGGGATGGAAGTCTATGGGGAGGGGGGGGATGGAAGTCTATGGGGAGGGGGGGGATGGAAGTCTATGGGGAGGGGGGGGATGGAAGTCTATGGGGAGGGGGGGGATGGAAGTCTATGGGGAGGGGGGGGATGGAAATCTATGGGGAGGGGGGGGGATGGAAGTCTATGGGGAGGGGGGGGGATGGAAGTCTATGGGGAGGGGGGGGGATGGAAGTCTATGGGGAGGGGGGGGATGGAAGTCTATGGGGAGGGGGGGGATGGAAGTCTATGGGGAGGGGGGGATGGAAGTCTATGGGGAGGGGGGGAGGGAAGTCTATGGGGAGGGGGGGAGGGAAGTCTATGGGGAGGGGGGGGATGGAAGTCTATGGGGAGGGGGGGATGGAAGTCTATGGGGAGGGGGGGTGGAAGTCTATGGGGAGGGGGGGATGGAAGTCTATGGGGAGGGGGGGTGGAAGTCTATGGGGAGGGGGGGATGGAAGTCTATGGGGGGGATGAAAGTCTAAGGGGAAGGGGGGATGAAAGTCTATGGGGAGGGGGGGATGAAGTCTATGGGGAGGGGGGGATGAAGTCTATGGGGAGGGGGGGATGAAGTCTATGGGGAGGGGGGGGATGAAGTCTATGGGGAGGAGGGGGGGATGAAGTCTATGGGGAGGGGGGGGATGAAGTCTATGGGGAGGGGGGGGATGAAGTCTATGGGGAGGGGGGGATGAAGTCTATGGGGAGGGGGGGATGAAGTCTATGGGGAGGGGGGGGATGAAGTCTATGGGGAGGGGGGATGAAGTCTATGGGGAGGGGGTGGGTGAAGTATATGGGGAGGGGGTGGGTGAAGACTATGGGGAGGGGGTGGATGAAGACTATGGGGAGGGGGTGGATGAAGACTATGGGGAGGGGGTGGATGAAGTCTATGGGGAGGGGGTGGATGAAGTCTATGGGGAGGGGGTGGGTGAAGTCTATGGGGAGGGGGTGGGTGAAGTCTATGGGGAGGGGGTGGGTGAAGTCTATGGGGAGGGGGTGGGTGAAGTCTATGGGGAGGGGGTGGGTGAAGTCTATGGGGAGGGGGTGGGTGAAGACTATGGGGAGGGGGTGAGTGAAGACTATGGGAGAGAGGAGAAGACTATGGAAGGGGGGGACACTATGGGACAGGGGAGAAAAAAAATATTCTGTACAAACTGTCCCATAGTAAGAAACACTATGGGACAGTTTGTTCAGAATATTTTTTTTCTGGGTTTCTTCCTCTAAAAACTAGGTGCGTCTTATGGTGAGGTGCGTCTTATGGAGCGAAAAATACGGTAGATATTATTTATACTATGTATATATATACTGCTAAAGATATAGATATTATTTATACTATGTAAATATATATATACTGCTAAAGATATAGATATTATTTATACTATGTAAATATATATATACTGCTAAAGATATAGATATTATTTATACTGTGTGTATATATATATATATATATATATATACTGCTAAAGATATAGATATTATTTATACTGTGTATATGTATATGTGTGTGTGTGTGTTTGTGTGTGTGTGTGTATATGTTAGTTCAATAAAGATTTAATAATGCTACATCATATATATATATATGTATATATATATATATATATATATATATTTATACTACTAAAGATATAGATATTATTTGTACTGTGTTTATGTATATATGTGTGTGTGTGTGTGTATATATATATATATATACTGCTAAAGATATAGATATTATTTATACGATGTAAATATATATATACTGCTAAAGATATAGATATTATTTATACTGTGTGTATATATACTGCTAAAGATATAGATATTATTTATACTGTGTGTATATATACTGCTAAATATATAGATATTATTTATACTGTGTATATATATATATGTGTGTGTGTGTGTGTGTGTGTATATATATATATATTTATACTGCTAAAGATATAGATATTATTTATATTGTGTATATATATATATATATATACTGCTAAAGATATAGATATTATTTATATTGTGTATATATATATATACTGCTAAAGATATAGATATTATTTATACTGTGTATATATATATATATATATACTGCTAAAGATATAGATATTATTTATACTGTGTATATATATATATATACTGCTAAAGATATAGATATTATTTATACTGTGTATATATATATATATATACTGCTAACGATATAGATATTATTTATACTATGTAAATATATATATACTGCTAAAGATATAGATATTATTTATACTATGTATATATATACTGCTAAAGATATAGATATTATTTATACTATGTAAATATATATATACTGCTAAATATATAGATATTATTTATACTGTGTATATATATATATATACTGCTAAAGATATAGATATTATTTATACTATGTATATATATATATATACTGCTAAAGATATAGATATTATTTATACTATGTATATATATATATATATATACTGCTAAAGATATAGATATTATTTATACTGTGTATATGTATATGTGTGTGTGTGTGTGTGTGTGTGTATATGTTAGTTCAATAAAGATTTTTAATAATTCTACATCATATATATATATATATATATATATATTTATACTACTAAAGATATAGATATTATTTGTACTGTGTTTATGTATATATGTGTGTGTGTGTGTGTGTGTGTATATATATATATATATACTGCTAAAGATATAGATATTATTTATACGATGTAAATATATATATACTGCTAAAGATATAGATATTATTTATACTGTGTATATATATATATATATATACTGCTAAAGATATAGATATTATTTATACTGTGTATATATATATATATATACTGCTAACGATATAGATATTATTTATACTATGTAAATATATATATACTGCTAAAGATATAGATATTATTTATACTATGTATATATATATATACTGCTAAAGATATAGATATTATTTATACTATGTATATATATATACTGCTAAAGATATAGATATTATTTATACTATGTATATATATATATAAATATATATATACTGCTAAAGATAATTGATTTATACGCTGTATAGATATATATACAGCAGGACACTGATTGGCCCACTTTGGTTCTCGTCATTTTTTTCCAAAACTTTTTTTTGTCACTGATGAGCCGAATTGCCATATGGATGAAATTCGCCAAACCAAATGTTTATTTATTATCAGAATAAAAATGGTTTGTCTGAAATAAATTCTCCCACCATGCACACGTCTAGTCAACACAACCTATAAGGATACCTGGAAAAAAACACCCTCACAGACGAGAGTTCTATGCAGGTAAAAGACATTGGAAGGAAGAAAGGCTAAGCTGACGTTATGCTGAATTAAAGTCGTATATTGGTATAAGATATTTCAGCTATGTACTGCAAGGGGTAGATCTCCTATTGTCCCTTCGTACAACTACATAGACCAAACATAATATACACATGACCTCCACCCTTCTTTCCCCAAACCTTCCCAATAAAGCAAGGAGACAAGGAGAACAGATTGAGAGGAAACGAAGCTGGTTGCTTTAATAAACAAAAATTAAAAGGCTTCCAATGGTTAAGCAACAAATAAATAACATTAATATAGAATAACTGTTGACTATGGTGGCGGCACTGGAGCCCTGACTATATGCCTCAAACCAAAAGAGGATGCGGCTCCCACCTAGTCTTACAGTGGAGACTTCAGGGGAGATCTTTGGCCCGGCACCTCACATAGATGCTACCGAAGGGTCCCCCCGCGCCTCCCAATAAGATGAGGGGGAAACAGCCCAACTGTAGCCCCATGTAGCCAAAAGCGCAGCTTAAGCGGAACAGGGCCTTGACAGGGGTTAGGAGGCGGGCCCAGGAGGAACAGACAGGACAGGTGGGTTATAGGATATGTGGGTTTGGCTATTTAAGGGAGGAGCCATTTTGTGATGTTCACTTTTAATTTCCTACCCGGTTTAGTTTGTCCCGCCCACCCTCCCTGTGTATTTATGATTAGATAAGGGGTTATCCCGTTTTTTCACAGCGGCGGGATAGGGAGCTGAGAGAGAGGACATAGGCTCCCTATGAGGAACGTGAGGAACATGGAGAATTTGGAATTATGGTCAATGGTGGTTTCGAGTCCTGGAGGTGGCTCAGAACCTGGTGGGGCAGGGGTATCCGGGTATACCCCTGCCATGGTTACTTATGGTTGGCACTTGTTTGGTTCAAGTTGGCGAGGTTGGAAAATGTCGTTATATATTTGTATTTGTTATGTTGGGGGTCATTGCCCTTTATTAAAAAGAAGGATACGGATGAGAGGGGCGGAAGGTGGGGGCAATGACCCATGTTTATATGTTAATTTATTTAAAGCAATATTATCGTTATATATTATATAAATTATTTAATAAAGCTGTGGACAAATTTTCCCATATACCAGAGTGTCAGTGTGTTATTGGGTTAGGTATGGGGGGGGGGTTTGTCCAAGGTTCCGAGAGCCCATATGGCGACTATACACCGGTCATGAAATTTGCCGACACTCCCATCCTCCATCTCTGCATCACCCTGGAGTCGCACCCTCTCGGAGGAGAGAAAAATTGAAAAGAAATCTTGCTTAACAGAGCAGTGGCGACGCCAGGCCGAAGAAACTGGCAGCTATCACATGAGAGCTGAACACTAAACTGGGCAGAGTGGTGAGCTCGACTTAGTGGGCAACTAATCACTCGGACAAAGGAGAGGTGAAACTCAGTGCCGCCCCCACAAGTAAGTCCTCCATTGAAAGTGCGGGAAAACTGCAGAGGAGAAAGCAGAGAGAAAGACTAGCAGGGTGGAAGTGCCCCCAAATAAGGTATGAAGAGATCCCTCCCTCCTGCCACACAAAGTGGAGGCACTACCACCTAATAGACAACCCCTTCATTTGTTATGTGCCCACTTGGGGGCCCTCCACTCAAATAACTTTTATTGCTGTGGAGCTCTGTTATACTCTCAGACAAATTACTGTAAGTTTTATTGCGGAGGAGCTCTGTGATACATTCAGACACATCACTGTGAGTTTTATTGCTGCGGAGATCTGTGATATATCAATTAGAAAGACTTAGGCGCACAAAAGCAGAGTTCCAGATGATTAAAGAAGTAACGGGGCAAGTTGTGGGTAGCAGACATATTAGGTTTTTGCTTTGCACGTAGTTGTGTGTGTTTAACATGCTTGTAAGATAGATATATTTTTTGGTCTTTAAGCATTTTATTTTTGTATTATGACTTTTAATAATTTTGATGAAATAAAGAGATATTTGTATAATATATAGGGTGTGCAGTGGGATTCTCTCTTTGTAGAGCTCTGTGATATAGTCATACTCACTGCAAATTAATGTGAGTTTTGCTGCTGTGGAGCTCTGTGATAGTCATACTCACTGCATATTAATGTGAGTTTTGCTGCTGTGGAGCTCTGTGATAGTCATACTCACTGCAAATTAATGTGAGTTTTGCTGCTGTGGAGCTCTGTGATAGTCATACTCACTGCTTATTAATGTGAGTTTTGCTGCTGTAGAGCTCTGTGATATAGTCATACTCACTGCATATTAATGTGAGTTTTTCTGCTGTGGAGCTCTGTGATATAGTCATACTCACTGCATATTAATGTGAGTTTTTCTGCTGTGGAGCTCTGTGATATAGTCACACTCACTGCATATTAATGTGAGTTTTGCTGCTGTGGAGCTCTGTGATATATTCATACTCACTGCATATTAATGTGAGTTTTTCTGCTGTGGAGCTCTGTGATATAGTCATACTCACTGCTTATTAATGTGAGTTTTGCTGCTGTGGAGCTCTGTGATATAGTCATACTCACTGCATATTAATGTGAGTTTTGCTGCTGTGGAGCTCTGTGATAGTCATTCTCACTGCATATTAATGTGAGTTGTGCTGCTGTAGTGCTCTGTGATATAGTCATACTCACTGCATATTAATGTGAGTTTTGCTGCTGTGGAGCTCTGTGATATAGTCATACTCACTGCATATTAATGTGAGTTTTGCTGCTGTGGAGCTCTGTGATAGTCATTCTCACTGCATATTAATGTGAGTTTTGCTGCTGTGGAGCTCTGTGATAGTCATACTCACTGCATATTAATGTGAGTTTTGCTGCTGTGGAGCTCTGTGATAGTCATACTCACTGCATATCAATGTGAGTTTTGCTGCTGTGGAGCTCTGTGATAGTCATACTCACTGCATATTAATGTGAGTTTTGCTGCTGTAGAGCTCTGTGATATAGTCATACTCACTGCATATTAATGTGAGTTTTTCTGCTGTGGAGCTCTGTGATATAGTCATACTCACTGCATATTAATGTGAGTTTTTCTGCTGTGGAGCTCTGTGATATAGTCATACTCACTGCATATTAATGTGAGTTTTGCTGCTGTGGAGCTCTGTGATAGTCATACTCACAGCATATTAATGTGAGTGTTGCTGCTGTGGAGCTCTGTGATATAGTCATACTCACTGCATATTAATGTGAGTTTTGCTGCTGTGGAGCTCTGTGATAGTAATACTCACTGCATATTAATGTGAGTTTTGCTGCTGTGGAGCTCTGTGATATAGTCATACTCACTGCATATTAATGTGAGTTTTTCTGCTGTAGAGCTCTGTGATAGTAATACTCACTGCATATTAATGTGAGTTTTGCTGCTGTAGAGCTCTGTGATATAGTCATACTCACTGCATATTAATGTGAGTTTTGCTGCTGTAGAGCTCTGTGATAGTCATTCTCACTGCATATTAATTTGAGTTTTTCTGCAGTGGAGCTCTGTGATATAGTCATACTCACTGCTTATTAATGTGAGTTTTGCTGCTGTAGAGCTCTGTGATAGTCATATTCACTGCTTATTAATGTGAGTTTTGCTGCTGTGGAGCTCTGTGATTAGTCATACTCAATGCATATTAATTTGAGTTTTGCTGCTGTGGAGCTCTGTGATATAGTCATACTCAATGCATATTAATGTGAGTTTTGCTGCTGTGGAGCTCTGTGATATAGTCATACTCACTGCATATTAATGTGAGTTTTGCTGCTGTGGAGCTCTGTGATATAGTCATACTCACTGCATATTAATGTGAGTTTTGCTGCTGTAGAGCTCTGTGATAGTCATTCTCACTGCATATTAATGTGAGTTTTTCTGCAGTGGAGCTCTGTGATATAGTCATACTCACTGCTTATTAATGTGAGTTTTGCTGCTGTAGAGCTCTGTGATAGTCATATTCACTGCTTATTAATGTGAGTTTTGCTGCTGTGGAGCTCTGTGATATAGTCATACTCACTGCATATTAATGTGAGTTTTGCTGCTGTAGAGCTCTGTGATATAGTCATACTCACTGCATATTAATGTGAGTTTTGCTGCTGTAGAGCTATGTGATAGTAATACTCACTGCATATTAATGTGAGTTTTACTGCTGTGGAGCTCTGTGATAGTCATACTCACTGCATATTAATGTGAGTTTTGCTGCTGTAGAGCTCTGTGATATAGTCATACTCACTGCATATTAATGTGAGTTTTGCTGCTGTGGAGCTCTGTGATATAGTCATACTCACTGCTTATTAATGTGAGTTTCCTTATCCCCTATATTTAACCAAATTGTATTTTTTATTTCTGAAAAATAAAATTAAATGTAGAAGTCCACAATTCTGCAACCGGGCGCCTCCATCTTAGCTCCCTGTCAATCATTGTTATAAGCTCCGCCCTTTACACCTGGCAGTCAGTATAGAGAGCCGCCTCCATCTTAGCTCCCTGTCAATCATTGTTATAAGCTCCGCCCTTTACACCTGGCAGTCAGTATAGAGAACCGTCTCCATCTTAGCTCCCTGTCAATCATTGTTATAAGCTCCGCCCTTTACACTTGGCAGTCAGTATAGAGAGAGCCACCTCCATCTTAGCTCCCTGTCAATCATTGTTATAAGCTCCGCCCTTTACACCTGGCAGTCAGTATAGAGAGAGCCACCTCCATCTTAGCTCCCTGTCAATCATTGTTATAAGCTCCGCCCTTTACACCTGGCAGTCAGTACAGAGAGAGCCGCCTCCATCTTAGCTCCCTGTCAATCATTGTTATAAGCTCCGCCCTTTACACCTGGCAGTCAGTACAGAGAGAGCCACCTCCATCTTAGCTCCCTGTCAATCATTGTTATAAACTCCGCCCTTTACACCTGGCAGTCAGTATGGAGAGAGCCACCTCCATCTTAGCTCCCTGTCAATCATTTCTTTTTTAACTCCTCATTTGCAATATGTGCCCTGCGTGTGCCTGGCCCGAACGTTATTGGCATTTGTTAAATTTAATGAAATAAGATTAACACAAGTAATGGGGGACTTTTTTGTGTGTGTTTCATTTAGTGATATATTTCCCAGAGAAACAACGTTTCCATTGTAAAAGGATAACAAATGCACAGATGTACACATGGACGCAGCCACGATGGATTCTATTTCCCAAACACAAGGCTCAGTCCTGGTTTCACTGGGGATTCTAATTGAGATAAAATGAGACTCTTCTTTGAGCTACATCCCGAATCCTATGTGCTGATTAATTGCTGGGAACACACACAGGATTTTATTAATCATCACAACGCTGCCTTTTGGAATGTCTGCTCACCATATTCGCAAATTCTGTTAAACACACAGATTGAAATGCTGTATGTACATCAAACTGCTCTATTCTATCCTGCTGTTGGAGTTTAAGCAATTTAAGAGCGAAAAAAAAATGTATTTTCTAGCGATGTAAAAAAAATGCTTCCTTAAAGACCCAATAATACGACCCCGCGAGGATTTTCTTGCTTTGTAGCCACATGTTAAAACTGCAGAGGTCCATGGGCTGCGCTGCGTCTGTCACCAGGAACTGAGATAATGACCCTAAAGATTTTCAGTTCATTTTTTTTCGAGATTTTTAAAGGCAAAGTGAGAGCTATTATCCAGTAAGAAAATGGTTGCACCACAACCAATGCAAATTCGTTCCTGTGATTTATTGCAAAAACTCATTTCCTTCACATTTTCCTTTTAAACCACATCTTTTTAATAACGATGCCTCTTTTTTTTCTTTTCATTTTACCAGTCATTTTACAGATACTCATCTCACAAAATACATTCTCAAACATTAGTCAGTATCGTCCCTCCATCCCCATATGTAACCCACCCACCAATCTCACTTTATTTTTAGAAATGATAAACACGGAATCATCCTGTCTTTCATTTTTTTTTATCAATGCGTTGGTTTAATGCGTTACTATAGTAGACTGTAACAAATCTGAGAGGTTTATTTCCACAAATACAACCAAAAAAATAGGTGTTTTTTTTTTTTACTGGATTTTTGTGACACTGAGAGAGATTTATCATAGTGCTGTGTTATAAAAAAAAAGGCGTGCAACGTACTAAAAGTGGTGCAATCACTATGGAAACCAGTAGGTACATTCCATTGCAAGCTCCTCACCTTTTAGGTTATAAGGGTCATCTGACATTAAGAGCACCAACACCACTATGTAGTAATGTGGTGGGTTTAGTGCATAGATGGTGCCTATTTTTTCTGGTACTTTAGGAGATACTGCAATACTTCTATTTTGCATAAAACACGCTTCAGATAGTCAGTCACTAGATGGATGATGGCGGTCTACAAAGGAGCCAGTATTCTTGTGTACCTAAAATGATTAATAAACAGCCGAGAGCTCTCTTAGAAGAACACTCACTGATAGCTACGGCAATCGGAGCTATAAGTTCTAAACTATAAATTGTCCAATAATAGTCCAGAGGGAATAGCGGCAGATGGTATACTCCTCTGGTACCATACAAGTCGACTGCAAGTTCAAAGTCAGACCTGGATCTGATGGAATATTTTCTATTCCATTTGTTTTGCAATCATGTATTTGCTTTGGTAATTTCTTTAGATCTGACGTATGGAGTGTGGCATACCTATTCTTGATTGAAACAACGTTTTTATTACTTACAAGAGATTATTTTACTATATAGAAGCAGTGTTTTCTTTATAACCACTACATAGCGAGTGAGTTTAACCCCTTAAGGACCAAACTTCTGGAAATAAAGGGAATCATGACATGTCACACATGTCATGTGTCCTTAAGGGGTTAAACATTTGAATTTTCAATACATGAAGATTTTTTTTTTCTGTGATTCTCAATGAATTATAGGCATAGGTTCTGTAAATATATGAAGTATTTATAATTGGGCATAATCAGGACACTTTTTGGAGGGGTGACAGAGCTGGTGGAGAGGCATCCAATGATACCAAGGACTCGAGGGAGCTTCATATACCGACCAAACGCACCATCATAAAAGGTGACCAGGAAACTCTACCCAGCAACATGAAACTCTGCACTGGATCGGAGGCTAGCCACAAGCCATTGAAATTTCGACATCCATCTATTTTGGGCTAGCCACATTCGGTCCACACGCTTTTTGGACACCGGTTATGTTGGGATGTGGGCACGGGAACCAAAGTTATTTTGTATTTTTTACCCAGGTGTCAAGGTGTCTGGTCGCTAATTAAATTACCAGCTCAGGTACAGGCACCAAGGTGCCACGCATGTCGCAATCCTATTGTTCTCCCTTGGGACCTCATGTTGAGACCCCAGTTATAAAAGGTGACCTTGTGTGCCAATGAGACAGCTCTACACTCTGCAGAAGAGAGCTTAATCACTCTGGGGCAATAACACACTGGGAAAGAGCAGTAGTAACCCACCTACTTGTGGGTAGACCATCACAGTCTGTATTTTTGTCTGACTGTCTGTGTCTATCTGTGCCTGGGTTTACCTGTCTGCACCTGCCTGTCTTTTTCTGTGCATGTCTGTGCCTGCCTGTGTGTGCCGGTCTCTGTTAATGTGTACCTGTATGTACCCGCCTATGGCTATCTGTGCCTGTCTGTGCCTGTTTGTGTCTGTCTGTGTGCAACTGTCTCTATATGTTTGTGCCTGTCTGTTTCTGTGCCTGTCTGTGTCTGCCTGTGTGTTCCTGTCTCTGTTAGTTTGTACTTGTCTGTACCCGCCTATGGCTATCTGTGCCTGACTGTGTCTGTCTGTGTCTGTGTGTTCCGAACTGGTAGATAGGTTTAACTGCTTCCCAGAGTAGATAGGTTGAACTGTTTCCTGGAGTACATAGGTTGAACTGTTTCACGTGGTAGATAGATTGAACTGTTGCCTGGGGTGGATAGGTCGAACTGTTTCCTGGGGTAGATAGGTTGAACTGCTTCCCGGAATAGATAGGCTAAACAGTTTCCTGAGGTAGATAGGTTAAACTGTTTCCTTGGGATAGATAGGTTGAACTTCGTCCTGGAGTATATAGGTTGAACTGTTTTCCGGATTAGATAGTTTGAGCTGCTTCCCGGGGTAGATAGGTTGAACTTTTTCACGTGGTTGATAGATTGAACTGTTTCCTGGGGTAGATAGGTTGAACTATTTCCTGGGGTAGATAGGTTGAACTGGTTCCTGGGGTAGATAGGTTAAACTGGTTCCTGGGGTAGATAGGTTAAACTGGTTCCTGGGGTAGATAGGTTAAACTGGTTCCTGGGGTAGATAGGTTGAACTGGTTCCTGGGGTAGATAGGTTAAACTGGTTCCTGCGGTAGATAGGTTCAACTGTTTCCTGGGGTAGATAGGTTCAACTGTTTCCTGGGGTAGATAGGTTGAACTGGTTCCCGAGGTAAATAAGTTGAACTGGTTCCTGGGGTAGATAGATTAAACTGGTTCCTGGGGTAGATAGGTTCAACTGTTTCCTGGGGTAGATAGGTTCAACTGTTTCCTGGGGTAGATAGGTTGAACTGGTTCCCGAGGTAAATAAGTTGAACTGGTTCCTGGGGTAGATAGGTTAAACTGGTTCCTGGGGTAGATAGGTTAAACTGGTTCCTGGGGTAGATAGATTAAACTGGTTCCTGGGGTAGATAGGTTCAACTGTTTCCTGGGGTAGATAGGTTCAACTGTTTCCTGGGGTAGATAGGTTGAACTGGTTCCCGAGGTAAATAAGTTGAACTGGTTCCTGGGGTAGATAGGTTAAACTGGTTCCTGGGGTAGATAGGTTAAACTGGTTCCTGGGGTAGATAGGTTGAACTGCTCTGAGTTCAGGGACCAACTGTACTAAAGTTAGCAACAAACCACAAAGAGCTTTCAAATAACACAAAATAACAGTTAACAGTTTATGATGGAGGGCCCAGCAAACGGACCATTTAATGCAGAGATTTACCATGAATATAACTCTGAAACAATAGCATTTTAAAAACAAACCTGAACATTTCATTTACAAGATACAGCACATCACTATGCACTTAAATGGACAGAACAGTTTTATAATATAACTAAAAAATACAACAAAATGTCTCTGAGCGCAAACTAATGATCCTCTCACAAATCTTCCCAGGCTATTTTAAAAATACTTATCTCATATTCAAAATATGGGGGTATAGTTACATACTGTCTTTAAGCCCACTATGTTTTGCAGAGCACCCCAATATTAGTACTCCAATTTTTTTTTTTTACACAGTACCCCAGTATTAGGAACCAAAACTTGGGATGGCTGGGAAGCCTGCAGATATGCAGTTATACAGTAAAGTGAAGCAGGTTGCAGTATATAGTTACAATTTGTTATATAACGGATAAACCTTATCATTTAGCAGCAACAACGAAATAATGCATGTGTAGATTGTGTTAACAGTGATGCCTATTGCCTAATGCATTCTCTAATGGCTGTCACTCGGACACCCACTAGAGTGGCTTCCTGGATGCAGGACCAATGTTCAGTATCTACCCGCTCTTCACGAAGACGCCAAACACTTCATGTTGGGTTGCACTAAGTCAATACATTTTTATGAAGAGGTGCAGACTTACGCAGCGCAGAAATAGGCGAAAATGCCGTGCACTTGTGCTAGCCTCCCAATATTAATGGCAAAGCATTGGATTGATGATTTGTCAGAAGATATAAGGATTGTGTCTGTGGATGTAACGTGAGGAAAACAATTAATTTGGATTAATTAAGGGGGGACTAATAATCTCAATTATTAGTATAACACTCTAACATTAGGAATACATGTCACAAGACGCAAACATTTTTTGCTGTTTTTCCAATATGATTTTATGTTTGAATGAATTTGAAAATCTTTATATGCGGGCTAAACCTAATACTGATAATGTAATAACATTGTATTTCTCATATCAGATGTATGTTCTGTCCAGCCCTCAATAACGCTCTTTGCATGTCTTCTGGAGGTAATAAACTCTGGGAGAATGGGGATTTATTCACGCCAGTATTTTTTATTTTTTTTTTATTCAGTACGGTTATGTAACTTGGCTGAACTTTAACTCAGATATTAGAATTAATAGCCGTGGATGAAGCCACATAAATTGCGCTAAGTCAATTGTGTGCATCCACAAGTCATCCAAAGGTATATATTAAAAAAATCCATGTAATAAAAATGTGAAATCATGTGGAAATTATATCCTAGGATATATTTATCATAACATTTTGTATGTCTACTTAAAAAACTGTGATAGGCAAAAACTAAATGAAAAATAAAATGAAAATATAAATATTTGGCTATAAAGTCTAGTGTCAGAGTATAAAGCACTAGGGTTTGGTGCTTTGTAGACTCATGGGAACACAGTTCCCTTACTATATATCTAATGAGGGAAGTACAGTTTGCATAACCTGGCAGAAATTGTAAAATGTTGGCATTGATGAAAATATGACTCAGGAAAAAAAATGAATTTATTGAAGGATAGTGATCATATGACGCCATTTATAATCACTTAGTTGTTTGGCTCCTTTTTAAATCATAATGATAATAGAAATCACCAAATGGCCCTGTTGAAAAGTGTACATACCCTTGAATGTTTGGCCTTGTTACAGACACACAAGATGACACACTCAGGTTAAAATGGTAATTACATTTTTATTTTCCACACCTGTTGCTTGTTAAATTGCAATTAGTGCCTGTATATAAATAGTGAATGAGTTTGTTAGCTCTCACATGGATGCACTGAGCAGGCTAGATACTGAGCCATGGGGAGCAGAAAAGAACTGTCAAAAGACCAGGGTAACAAGGTAATGGCCACACCTCTTCCTGTGAACAGACACATACTCACGGACCAGCACACACTCACAGATACACTGACATACACACACATAAACTCACTGATTTGACACAATCTGACATACATACAATTATTTAGACACACACTGACAAACGCATACACTCACTGACAGATGCATACACTTACTGACAGACACGCACAATCACTCAGACAAACAAACTCACAGACACTCACTGACAGACAGAAATACACACACTCACTGACAGACGCATACACTTACTGACAGACACGCACAATCACTCAGACAAACAAACTCACAGACACTCACTGACAGACAGAAATACACACACTCACTGACAGACGCATACACTTACTGACAGACATGCACAATCACTCACTGACATCATATTGACGTCATATTCAGACATGCACAATCACTCACTGACGTCATATTCCAGCTCCCGGCATCACTGCGGGTCGCACGAGGGAAGGTGCTCCCTCACCGCCTGCACGGAAACAACTGACCACCTGCCCCGGGGGAGCCCAGAGGTTGACAGCCAGCCAGCTCTTGGACCTCCATAAAACGAGGCAAAGAAGGCATTAGCCCGGGCATTTGGGCGCTGCGTTTTTTGCCGCCCCCTGGAAATTGCCTCCCAAGGCAAATGCCTTATTTGCCTTGCGATAGATACATCCCTGCTTGACACGCCTCACAGCTTTTGGCACACTGTAATTTGGAGTGACGAGACCAAAATAGAACTTTATGGTCACAACCATAAGCACTATGTTTAGAGAGGGGTCAACAAGGCCTATAGTGAAAAGAATGCCATCCCCACTGTGAAGCATGGTGGTGGCTCACTGATGGATTAGGGGTGTGTGAGCTCTAAAGGCACGGGGAATCTTGTGAAAATTGATGGCAAGATGAATGCAGCATGTTATCAGAAAATACTGGCAGACAATTTGCATTCTTCTGCACGAAGGCTGCACATGGGACGCTCTTGGACTTTCCAGCATGACAATGACCCTAAACACAAGGTCAAGTTGACCTTCCAGAGGTTACAGCAGAGAAAGGTAAAGGTTCTGAAATGACCGTCACAGTCTCTTGACCTTAATATCATCGAGCCACTCTGGGGAGATCTCAAACATGCGGTTTATGCAAGACGACCAAATACTTTGCATGACCTGGAGGCATTTTGCCAAGACAAATGGGCAGCTATACCACCTGCAAGAATTAGGAGCCTGATAGAAAACTAATACAAAAGACTGCATTCTGTCATTAATGCTAAAGTGGGCATTATACAGTATTAAGAACAAAGGGTATGTTTTGTTTTATGATTGTGCCATTCTGTTATAACCTACAGTTGAATATGAATCCCATAAGAAATAAAAGAAATGTGTTTTGCCTGCTCATTCATATTTTCTTAAAAAATGATACATATATTATATTACCAATTCCTCAAGGGTATGCAAACTTTTGAGCACAACTGTAAGTTCCCACACTTTTGACTGGTTGTGATGTAGGAGCATGTGTAGAGCTCTACTAACTGATATTCCTATGTGACTCTTATACTCTGAGTGCTCTGTATGTAATCCTGGTCTTCTCGTAACATTTGAGGCGGACATCTTTTTGACACATTGACACTCTTCCAGACGTGAGCGGGCCTATTAACACAAACACCCAAAACAGTTGATTTGAAGGCTGGAGTCCGTGGGCACCAATTGACCTTTAAGTGCCTACCCATAGGAGCAATGCTCTATCTTATCCTCTTTTCCTTTTCTCTCATCTTCCTCAGCATCAAACTATCTCCTTATACCCACTTCCCTCAACAACACAATTACATTAACATTAATCCCTCTCTGCTTCACTCCCTCCTTCTCTCATCTCAAGCCTTGCACTCATTTCTCTATTCTCTCTCTCCTGCTCTAACTCAATCTCATCCTATACCCCGCTCATATAAAACCCATTCACACCTCCTGTCACTATCTCTCCTCCTACTTCTAGCAGCTGGTGATGTCTCACCCAACCCGGGGTCCTTCACCTCATCTGCTCACACTAAGACAACCAGAAACCACACAAACCTCATCCACATTTGCTATAATTTATCCTCCTTTACCAACATTCAGTGTGCACTCTGGAACGCCCGTTCAATCTGTAGTAATATTAAATCAACAGCTATACACGACCTTGTCATCTCTAACTCACTCACAATATTGACACTCACTGAGACCTGGTTGTCCCTCTCTGATACTGCTACTCCTGCTTCTTTATGTTTCGCTGGACTACAATTTTCCCACACTCCCAGACTCAACTGTAAAGGAGGCAATGTAGGCATCCTTCTCTCCCCTCAATGTACCTTTCAACCTATCCTCCCTGCCCCTGCCCTTTCCTTTACCTCCTTTGAAGTTCACACTGTCTGCCTTTTTAAGCCCACTCCTTTAAGAATTGCCATCATCTATCGCCCCCTCCCGGTCATCCTAGGTTATTCATCGAAAACTTTTCTTCATGGCTACCCCACTTTCTCTCTTCTAGCACTCCCTCCCTCATACTTGGGGACTTTAACATCCCAATCAACAACCTCAACTGCCCTGATGCCTCCCCTCTGTAACCTCCTCCTTTGGCCTCACGCAGTTGTCTACTTCAGCAACTCACCAATCTCTGTACCACCTTTAATCTCTCCACTGTTACATTTCCATTGTCTGACCACCTTCTACTAACATTTGACATCAGCATACCCTGTACCCAAACTTCACCACTCTCAACCCTCCAATCTAGCAGAAACCTCAACTGCCTTGATCTCCAGCATTTCTCCACAAAACTCAAAACTCTACTTTTACCCATCTCAAATCTAACTTGCCCTAACTCTGCAACCTCACTATACAACTCAACTCTCTCCTCTCAACTCAACATCATGGCACCTCCTACAATTAAACGCAGCAATTACAACACTGGCACACCAAGCTGACCGTCACCTCCAAAAATGTTCTAGAACTACTGAACGCTGCTGGAGAAAGACTAACTTTGCATATGACTTCCTCCACTATAAATTTATGCTGCGCTCATACAGCCTGGCGTTTTCCGCTGCAAAAGTAAATTACTTTGACTCCCTCATAAGTAACATAGAAACATAGAAACATAGAATGTGACGGCAGATAAGAACCATTCGGCCCATCTAGTCTGCCCAGTTTTCTAAATACTTTCATTAGTCCCTGGCCTTATCTTATAGTTAGGATAGCCTTATGCCTATCCCACGCATGCTTAAACTCCTTTACTGTACACTGTCCCATACACCTATTTCGCACTTTTGATGCTCTTCTTCGCCCTTTTACTCCCCCTCCTTCTACCACCTTGTCCGCCACAAACTTTTGACTCTGCCTCTTCCCCCCAACCACTCTCTGTCGGGGTCCCCCAAGGTTCTGTCCTTGGTCCCCTACTGTTCTCTATCTACACTGCCTCCCTTGGTAAACTCATCTGCTCATTCAGCTTCCATTATCAATTCTATGTGGATGACAAGCAAATCTACCTGCCCTCTCCTGATCTCTCTCCGCCCATCTTGACTTGTGTCTCTGACTGCCTCCTTTCGATTTCCAAATGGTTGGCTGCTCACTTCCTTAAACTCAACCTGTCCAAAACAGAACTTCTGGTCTTTCCTCCCTCAAGTGTTACTACTCCCGTGTCTGCCTCCCTCCAAGTCAACGGCGCTACCATCCCTTCTACCTCGGAGGCTCGCTGCCTGGGTGTTCTTTTTGACTCCAACCTCTCCTTCACCCCTCGTGTCCAATCAATCGCCAAATTCTGTCGCTTCCATCTCAAAAACATAGCGTGCATCAGCCCCTATTTAATTCCGAATGCGGCTAAGGTGCTGGTCCATGCTCTTGTTCTCTCACGCCTGGACTACTGCAATACTCTTCTCAGTGGTCTTACATGTTCCTATGTCCAATCTATAATGAATGCGGTGGCAAGGCTCATTTTCCTGTCCGCTCGCACCTCCCACACCTCCCTGCTCTGTTAGTCCCTGCATTGGCTCCCAGTTAGATATAGGGCTCGATTTAAAATTCTGGTGCTTGCTTACAAGTCCCTACATAATGCTGCTCCAACCTACCTATCCTCCCTAATACACAAGTATGTCCTGTCGAAGGCCCCTACGCTCTGCCAACGACCTAAGTATATTCTCTGTCCGTACTCCCACCTCTAACGCTTGCCTCCAAGACTTTTCCAGGGCTGCACCTCTTCTGTGGAACTCCATTCCCTCCTCCGTAAGAATTTCACCCAGTCTCCACTCATTCAAAAAATCATTGAAAACTCACTTCAAGAAAGCATATCAATTAAACTGTTAGCAGGTTTTTTATCCCCCACCCTCCATAACTCCTCTCCTGCAACTGTCAAAATTACCTACTAAGCCCTCAGCAAATACTTTTCTAATAACTTACTTCGTACCCCTACTTTTACCCTTTGTGTCACTATACCCCACTCCCTCTAGAATGTAAGCTCATTGAGCAGGGCCCTCCACCTCTCTGTTCCTGTATGTCGAGTTGTCTGGTTACAATTAAATGTCTGTTAGTCTACCCTTTGTACAGCGCTATGGAATCTGATGATGCTATATAAATAATAATAAAATAATATTAATAATAATAACATTGATTACCAGCTAGGTTTAACCCCAGGCACCTGTCCGCACTGTCTTCTACCTCGTCTGCTCAGTCTCCGTAGACCGCCGGAGGGGTGCCGGTGATAGATATTTATTTCAGCATATTTTTTCCAGACAGGGAGGTGAGCCAGAATCATGGCAGAGTGTAGAGGGATGGAAAGATGTCACAATGGCCAACATTTCTTTGTAATTTCTAAGTAGTGCAAGACAAAAATATCCCATTAAAACTTGGGGTTGGGGGCGAGGGAAAGGGTTAAAGAGTTTAGCTTGTCTTTGCTGATTTCCAGTTCATACAATTTAAATGTTTATGTCCCCATGAACAAAATTCTACCCTAATTGTCCACGCTCCTCTCCCTCCCTGTCTGTTATATTTCTCCTCGAGTAACACAAGCTGTGTGTTCTTTCTGTTTGATGCTATTTACGATGATCTAATAATCTACTCCGTTATACTGACATTTAATTTTATTTTAACAGCGGTGTGAAAAGGAAATTAATTTTTAAGTCCACAAAATGTTTATCCTCCTTTCCAAAAGCTTTTGGCATGGGTTCGGCAGTAAACATTGAATCCAGGGCATAAGAGTGTCGGGCTGTTTGTGGTTGTTGAATATTTTGGAATTACCGAGGGTGCGTCACACGAACGATGGATCTAGCTCACATGCCTCGTATTCCCATCCCTGTTTACTGCCAGTGTTTTAATCCAGGTTCTGCAATCATTTAGGAATGTGAATCGTCTCATAGTGAATACTCGAGGCAGAGAAAGGAATTGTACGTAAGGGAGGGGATGTGTAACAAAATACACTAGCAGGCGGCACAGTTTGAGCATATTATCATACCTGAGTGATAGCTGAACACATGGAACAGCTGCTATGGAGGCCGAATTAAAAGAATAAATGGTGCTGCATGTGAAAAAAAAAAGTGTTAACGATGTAAAGTGGTTTGACCCACTGTCACGTGAAGATCTGACGCCCACTTTGCCAACACTTTGCAAATTCATTCAGAATTAAGTCATTGTGGGTGCAATGATATAGGTAAACCCAGGAGCTAATTCCACTTAAAAAGGCTTGAGTCACCAGTATGGATATGCAGTGTGAATACCAAGCAACTGTTATATATATGGTGTGTATACCTTTAAATCTCCATTGGTGACTCCTCTGAGGAGTCACCAATGGAGATTTAAAGGTATACACACCATATATATAACAGTTGCTTGGTATTCACACTGCATATCCATACTGGTGACTCAAGCCTTTTTAAGTGGAATTAGCTCCTGGGTTTACCTATATCATTGCACCCACAATGATATAATTGTATTTCTACATTTTGGGACAGATTTTTGGTGAAATTTCTGCCTACACCCAGTTCTGAGCACTCCATTCCAAGTCAGACTCCCTCATCCCTGAGTGTTGCTTTAGGCATACCAGACCAACCTACTTTCATTCAGAATTAAATTTTCCAGTTTTCTAAGTGACATTTTCTTCCATTGCCAAAAAAAAAACGAAACAGATATTTTACTAGGCATTGAATTCTTTTGACACTTTGTATACAGTTTACATTTTATTATCAGAATATTACGTGGTACACCGTCGGAAAGTCTCTTTGGCCAGTTTTGGATGATCTGCAAATGTCATTATTGTACAAGCAGAGCAGTTGGAGCCTGATATAGTTACATTGATGGGAGGGGTCGCAGCTATAAAAGCTCAGAATGACCGAACTGTGCAGCGTTACATTTAGTGAGATATTATATTGCTATGACATGCAGTTTGGCCCAGGCAGGGGACTGAAACATCTTAGTGAGAGTTACAAACCACAATATGACAAAACAGGAATTTAGAATCAATAGGTCTGACCCACTGTAACCAGTGATCAATACAGTTATAATCCCAGGAATGGAGATTTTTTCAGCAAAACAAGGAGATTTTTTTTTTGCAAGTGACCTGACTGAAAGCTGTGGTGAATATTATAATGTACCATGCTGTAGGTGGCACTCTCTCAGGAGAGCTGACATCCTTTTCTAAATGTCTTCTTTAATAACGTTTTTAGACTGTAAACGTTGAATTCTAGTAAACGGTAAAAAAAGAAACATACAAATGAGGCCTAAATAGTTCATGGGGAACTTTAACTTCTCTGGAATTCACACCGTTGAATAAAACGGAGAAGATCACCTTTAATTTGTGTTAAACTTTTTTTTCGTGAGATTATCAGGTTTATTTTAGCAAACTACACCATAATCCAGTTCAGCCAAACTTTGCAAATGAAGAGGATAAATAGAAACAGTTATGTTATTCACTAAAGTTAGAATTGGATCAATTTTGGGGATCATGTCTGAGTAAAAATCACAAAATATACTTTCAATTAAATGGAATTCATTTAAACTTTAATGTGATAATGTGTTTTTACCCAAATGTACCTTAATTAGACCTAAATTATGCTTGAATCTGTCAGGATTCCTAAGAAACCCAACACACAGGGAGAGAATCCAGTTTCACATAAGTTCGTGCTGGCGAATGGCAACAGAACTTTGATTGCCCGCTTGGACAATTCTGGGTATTCTTCGTGTAAATCACCCCAAAAAGCAATAAGAGAAACTTCTTTAAATTTTTGAGTTAGTTGACTGTCAGAAGTTATATCAATCAGATTCTCAAAATCTACATTAGAAAAATTGTCTGGCTTGTCGTTTATCAATGGATTTCCAACCCACTCATTATTGTTTTCATTCAAGAATGGAAAATAATGATTAATAGATGTGATTTCCCACCTCCTATAACCTCCTATCCAGTACCAGCACTTTATTTAGTCTACCTCAATACAAAAAGAAAGCAGCTCTTTTCCTACAGAGCGGCGCAATTATGGAACGACCTCCCACACACTTTAAAATCTTCCCTAAGCCTAAAGTCCTTTAAGAGATCCCTCTCCACATACCTCAAAACAGAAAGCACCTGTCATGGTTGATTATATATTTCCTACCTGTTCTATGTTAAATTTTGTATATATTGTATATTAATATTGTTTTTGTATTTTATTGTACCCTGTTGTAACAATGCAAAGTTTTGTGGACCCAGGACATCCTTGAAAACGAGAGAAATCTCAATGTATCCTTCCTCGTAAAATATTTTATAAATAAAATTAAATGGTGAAGATGATCTACAATTTCATTGCGAATTTCATCTTCAAGTTCAATTTCTGATTCTTCAAGAAAATCCTTAAGTGTTGGCAAAAAGTTCAAATTATTTTGCTAAACAGATGAGGTCCAAAACTGCAGCTTACGAGACAGTGAAAATCTTTTATCTCTTGCATTAAAAATATTAGTGTTTTGGGGGGCAGGGCCGGACTGCCATGCTGACCAGTCGCATGCTGCAGAGGCTCTGGAGGAATCGGGCTTCTTAAGCACAATTAGCAGCTCCGGTACTCGAAATGTGCCCGTGAGAGGCCCACGCTGCAGTGGCTGAGGTAGCAGACCCCGAGATCAGGAGTTTTGGATCCCCAGAGGGACATACAAAGCTTCGGAGGATGCGGCCTGTTTGGGAGGGGAGCGGGGTGGACTGCCGCCACCCTGCCTGCCTGCCCAGCAGCCACACGCCAGCTTACTGGTCCCGTCACCCCCCCTGTGGGCCAGGGGGGTTATCCCGTTCCCCACTAAGAAGAGCCTGAGATGTGGGGAGAATAGGTGGCACTGAACACCCAATGCCTACCCCGCAAGATGGCGGCGCCTCAAGGCAATACACTTCACGGAGCCCTCTGCGAGGCAAAGTCGCACCACCCACTCAAACAGAAGAGCACAAGGCAAGTCTAGTGACGAGCACACCTCTTACCACAGCCGGGGAGAGAGTAGGGCTGGAAGAGTTCCTGAATCCTCTGTCCACAACTGACGACCCCTGGGAGAGCTGTGAACGCATGCTGCATGGCGTATCTACCTGGCGACCTTCCCAAGCAACTAACAAGCTTGTCAAGCTTTGCAGTCGGCATATCGGCACTCGGCACATATCAAGCCTGGAAGGAGAAGCTCAACTGCCACCCAGATGAGTACCTATGACTCCTGTAAATACATGTGATTCCCTGTTATTGTGCATTGAGCTAAACTACTGTATTACTGTGTCACTGCCTACAAGTTTTAAGCGATAATAAAAAATAAAAAAAATATTAGTGTTTTTTCCTTGGAGTGATAAACATACGTCATTTAATTTTGTGAATATGGCTGCAAGATATGCTACTTTGGATAACCACAGAGTGTTTGTTAATCGATCAGAAAATCCAAATTTATGACCCTGGAAATATGCAAACAGCTCTTGACGCAATTCAAACATTTTAACAAGGACTTTACCTCGTGATAGCCAACGGACTTCTGAATGCAAGAGCAGAGCAGAGTGGTGACTACCCATATCTTCACATAATATTTTTAATAGTCGTGGCTGTAATGGTCAACTTTTTAGATATGTCTAGCACAGTGTTAAGTGAGCTTGACATCTTTTTAGCTACCAGTGTGTCTGTGAAGGACACAGTGAGAACTGGTGCTGTTTTTTGCTACATTTCTTATTCGTGTCACAGCGCCTACCAGTTTCCCAACCTTTGCTTTGGCACCATCACTGCACTGTCCCAATTTATACTGTGTGCTCATAAACTTCTGGATACAGTGAAAGATGTTCTCACCAGTGGTATGAGTTGTCAAGGTTTCACACAGGAGCAAGTCTTCTTCAATCTGTTTGTCAAAATGATATCTAACAAAAACCAACAAAAGTCCTGCAACATCTGTGGACTCGTCTAATTGCAGTGAGTACCCATCACATTGATGCAGTTGAGAAATTAGTTCAGTATGGATGTCATCATTAAGATCATGAATACGGCGCAAAACTGTGTTGTTGGAAAGTGGCACAGCTTCAATTTTTTTACTCAACTTCTCCCTTAAAATACATGACACTATTTCTTGGGCACGTGGTTTTATTAGTGATTCCCCAATTGTGTGCGCTTCTCCTGCAAGTGCTATGCGGTAACTCACTCTGTAAGAAGCTCCTGTGGCTTTTGTAAATCATTTTGAAATTTTTTGCTCATAAATTGTTTACTCTTCTGATACTCCTTTAGCTTTCGCTTAAAGTCCATGTCTTTATCTTTGTACTCTGCGTGGTTTTGACGACGTAATTTAGCAGGTGATAATGAGCTGTTTGGCGATATTTTATTACAAAGAACGCATTGTGCTTCAGGACAATCTTCATTTCTGGCACTTGTGAATCCAAATGACAAGTAGCTATCATCATATTTTCTCTTCTTTGTTTGAGAAGATTGACCAGCATTGTGTGCTTTTTTTTTTTTCTTGGCTTTTTTTTTGTCACTTGTCTCTGCTATTTGAGGAACAGTAGATATAACTATTTAGGGCATGTTTTCTGGATTTTTAATTGTATCTTCTTTCTCTATAAGTGCAGAACAGGCAGAAGTAGTAATAATTGTTTTCTGAAGAGTTCCCTGCTTTAACCAGCTTTCCAAATTCACGGTTGTTTATTGGTGAAAATTAACAAAACACTTTGAAAAATACAGATCTCACAACCTGACTTCAAAGGATGCTGATTTTGATAACGCTCTTCAAAAGACATCAACTTAAAGGACCACTCTAGGCACCCAGACCACTTCAGCTTAATGAAGTGGTCTGGGTGCCAGGTCCTTCTAGGGTTAACCCATTTTTTCATAAACATAGCAGTTTCAGAGAAACTGCTATGTTTATGAATGGGTTAAGCCTTCCCCCTATGTCCTCTAGTGGCTGTCTCATTGACAGCCGCTAGAGGCGCTTGCGTGCTTCTCACTGTGATTTTCACAGTGAGAGCACGCCAGCGTCCATAGGAAAGCATTGTGAATGCTTTCCTATGTGACCGGCTGAATGCGCGCGCAGCTCTTGCCGCGCGTGCGCATTCAGCCGACGGGGAGGAGAAGAGGAGGAGAGGAGGAGGAGAGCAGGAGGAGATCTCTCCGCCCAGCGCTGGAAAAAGGTAAGTTTTTACCCCTTTCCCCTTTCCAGAGCCGGGCGGGAGGGGGTCCCTGAGGGTGGGGGCACCCTCAGGGCACTCTAGTGCCAGGAAAACGAGTATGCTTTCCTGGCACTAGAGTGGTCCTTTAAGCAGGATTTCTGAGTTAGACTTGGAGGAAAAAGATTTGAACATTTTGAAAAACACAGAGATCACAAACTGACAGCGCTGCTTTGCTAACAGCTCAGATTTTTGTAGCAAAATCAATGTTTTTTGTGTGTGTAGAACTGATTAATATATATATATATCAAATACTTTCTAAATAAGTTTAACAAAAGAAGGATAAGAAGCACAACCCAAGTAAAATGTTTCAGTTAACAGATTTTTGCCCCTGACAGAGCCTTTTAATGTCCCTTGCAGAGAATTTCAATGACCCTGACAGAGCCTTTTAATGTCCCTGACAGAGCCTTTCATTGCCCCTGACAGAGTCTTTCAATGCCCCTGACAGAGCCTTTTAATGTCCCTCACAGAGCCTTTCAATGACCCTGACAGTCTTTCAATGACCCTGACAGAGCCTTTTAATGTCCCTGACAGAGCCTTTCATTGCCCCTGACAGAGTCTTTCAATGCCCCTGACAGAGCCTTTTAATGTCCCTCACAGAGCCTTTCATTGCCCCTGACAGAGTCTTTCAATGCCCCTGACAGAGCCGTTTAATATCCCCAATAGAGCTTTCTATGTCCCTACCTAACAGAGCTTTTTATGACAATAACAGAGCTTTAACTATTAGGTCCACTCTCTATCACTCCTCTACCTCGAGTGATAGGAACTGGCTGATGACTGTGCGGGCAGGCTGATGGCAGGGCGGGCTGGTGGCTAGGTGGGATGCTTGACGGCTGGGCTGGCTGGCTGACGGCTGGGTGGGCAGGCTGATGGCAGGGCGGGCTGCATCACAGCTGGCCTGGCTGGCTGACTGCTGGGCAGGCTGGCTGATGACTATGCAGGCAGGCTGATGACTGTGCGGGCAGGCTGATGGCAGGGCGGGCAGGCTGATGGCAGGGCGGGCTGGCTGACAGCTGGGTGGGCAGGCTGATGGCAGGGCAGGCTGGCTGACAGCTGGGCGAGCAGGCTGATGGCAGGGCGGGCTGGCTGACGGCTGAGCAGGCTGGCTGACGGCTGTGCGGGCTCTCTGACGACCAAGCTAACAGGCTGGCTGACGGCCCCTCAACTATAAATGGCGCGTATCACTTACATTACTGCTTACCTATTGAGTGGAGCATACAACACAAACGTATTAGCAGTGGGGTTCTGTATAGTCCTCCGTTATTGCCACATCAGTAATAAATACTAAATAAACAAATGGTTCAGTAGTCTCCACAAATGCTGTGTCATTTTATTTAGTGCATAGCACACAAACAGCCAAGTTTCACTTACAAGCTTGAAAAAGGCTTGAAAAGGAAACAAAATTTGTGTGCTTCCAGCCACGCTCTAAATACAACGGCACTACATTCTTTTTGGAATGTGACCATTCCTTTTTATTTACAAAACTATGGGCAGGTGAGTTTCTCATGACTCGTAGTCCACTTATTACAGGATCAGAGAATGCCATCCCCCTGGTTTTTGTAACATTTGGATTTGTAAGGATTTGATGTGTCAAGCTTGATACTTGGGACTGTTAGCAGGAAGCGATATTTCATCCATATTGTAACCAAACATTCCAAGCTCCGACTGTGGAATGCGGAATATTCCACCCTTTTTCTATTATATTAAGCGACATGTTGCACCCTCGTTTTTCAGAATTTTACAAATCGTTTTGCTTCTGAATGGAATGTTTTCTCTCCAAAGCAGAACATTTTCTTAAACTTTCTAAGATTAAATCTATTAGCGTAGATGAATGATGGTTCCTCTTTATTGTGTTACCAGTGACTGACTGATTGCTTGGATATAATTGTAGCAGTATGGGAAGATGTAGACATTTCAAGATGATAACTGTGTCAAAAAGCTAAACTGAATATATAAATGCCCATTTTCCAAACCCCCAAGCAGTTTAGACTACTGATTGTCATAGCAATTCGTTTGACTTACTTTTATAGTATTTCTCTGTTTTGCATATTTTATCTTGTTTATAGAATATTCATTGATCAATGATGATACCCTCTGAATTCTTTAACAAGGAAGCTTTACACCGGATAACAGAGAGATGTGTTTGGTCTCAGTGGGTCAAAACGTTTCCCTTTGATCATGCTATCCTCGGGTGGTTGGAAACCTCCTGAAAGGAATCATGTCTTATACACCTGGTTTCATGTCAACAGGGATATCTGTCTGTAGACCTCCGGGCCAAAGGTTCGATTCCTGAAATTGTATCTGTACAGTGACTTCTCCATGCACCAAGGGCAAACATCTGACATCAGTCTTCTGAAAAACTTCAGAATGTAAAAAAACAAAATAAACACTGATATCTCTTCTGTTTTCAGCAGGATAAATATCTGTTAAATTAAAGGGGGGAAATAGAGCATTATTATTTATATTTAAAATGATTTAATAATTTTTTTTATATTTTAATATTTTGATATCAAGGACACATTTGACTTTGTTCTCTTTAATATTGCTTAACATTTCCAGTTATAGTTTATTTATATTTTTTTTTATGTTGTGTGAAATAGTATTGTTGTCTAGGGCACTTTAAATAGATTAGTGATTACACATCAACGTGACATCAAGGGCAATAAGAATTGATGGAGGACCATAAGTAATGTGGAGTAATATGTAATTTTGAGGTTGATGGTTACACCTTTAATGAGTAAGAAGTATATTTTAGGCTAGTTCTTTTGGTTTTATTAGTACCGTTTTGCTGGTATAAGCTGTTTGACACTAACCTTGGCGAAGACCTGCTATATCAGTCCAAAGTGGTACTTGCGTTCTGCGTTGGTCTGATAGCAGATCTTCACCAATTTATTACAGGCTGGGACAGTGTTCATTGACTGAGAGTGTCACATGATGGCTTTCAGTGCATGGAAACCGTTCACACCTGGGATGTGTTTATATAATTATGTAAAAGTACGAACGTCTGCTTTATGCGACCAGCTCAGACTAGAAGGAACGTCCATGCCCAAAATAGCAAAATGAGTAGTAAACCTTTTGTAAACAGTTTACAAATTACCACCATAGCGCACCTGGAGATTCCTGACACCATAACTACTGCAGTGCACTGTTACGATGCCTAGATAGTGACTGGTGAGGAGGAGGGCAGATGGGGTAACGTTAGGCATTCCTAAATAGATATATTTCCATGTCATTGTAAGTTGCAACGGGGGGGGAGTGGCTCGTTTCCCAAAATGAGGGAATTAGTTTCAGTAGAAGGAAACAATGAAAATGAGTGAGGCACTCACAAGGAGCACAGAGTGTCGGGAAGGTTAGAGAGAGCAGAGAGGTAAAGTAGACAGTAGTAGAGATAAAGTAAGTAATTAACATTATAAAATAGTTATAACTTATTTTGAATGTTTTTCTTTCCATCTAAGTTTCAAACCTTTTTTAATATTTATTCTACAAGAAACCTATAGCAATAAAACACTGATACACTGTAGTCCTTAATGGAAAATCACTACGGCCAGAGTTATTATCCATACACATTTTATAACATTATTGTTATCCTTACCCCTTCATTTTTTCGGTCGAGCTGTTAATATACCTGAGAATTAAATATACATTTTCTTACCTGTTAAGTTTGATATTTTTAACAGCACTTTTGGTTACTGATAACTGTGTGGGTATAATGTGCGCCTCAACCTGAAAGTCATATTTTAAATGACTGTGTTAATTTAAGGCTTTTATTTCAATAAACACCACATAGCAAATAAAGGTTTTTTTTGTGTTGAATTTATGGATAACATGTAATAATTAGAAGCAAGTCTACAGGGCTTACATAAAGTATATAACATAACTACATCAAGGTCAGCCTAGAGTTACTCTCTATCTCCTTCTCATCTCATCAACATATTTGAAGTTTAGCTCAAGTGTCAGAGCCAGGCAATAAAAAGGTAAGATATAGTTCACGCTTGTATCAGAGACTTTTCCCATAAGCCCATGGTGCCAATTGGAATAAATGATGTCCAGAAGAGAAGTCAGTGTTGCTGACTGTCAAATGCCAGTAATTAAGAAACCATGTCTCGGTTACCACCTTCGTATGACCTCGCCAGGTAGGGGGTCTGTATCAAGTTAGTTTACTCAGTGTCTCGGGAAGATGTAGTATTTGGATCTATAGATGTCTTTAAGAATGTTAGCCCTTGTCCATAATACAAAATGTGCTTTTAAGAGCAGGAATGTGGCTTACAGACACATGAGAATCATGGTTTGTCTGGAATTAAAGTAAATGTAAAGAACATTTCAGATTTAGACAAAATAGCCAAACTAAAAACAGCAGATTTGTAGATTTTTCCCAAATTGGTTACCTTGGCATAAATTCTGAAATCCACTTTGAATCCAAGCATTTCTCACGTTAGTGGATAACCCTGTATGAGAATAACTGTGGCAAAGTATGGTAAAATGCAACAACGTATTGCCTTCCAGCTGAAGTGGTAGAGGTTAGCACAGTAAAGGAGTTTAAGCATGTGTGGGATAGGCATAAGGCTATCCTAACTATAAGATAAGGCCAGGGACTAATGAAAGTATTTAGAAAACTGGGCAGACTAGATGGGCCGAATGGTTCTTATCTGCCGTCACATTCTATGTTTCTATGTTTCTATGTATTAAGCTTTCATTGATATTGCATTGTATGTTCTATAGGGCAAACTTGAGGATTCTAGATACATTCTAAGGCAATGATGGCTTACCTTGGCACCCCAGATACGTGTGAACTACAATATCCATAATGCCAAAGGTAGGACAGAAAATGACATTTATAAAAACACAGAGTAAATGCTCTATTTTATGATGTAATCAGTGACCTGGGACTATGATAACTATAGTTCAATTAATATGCTGAGTATAAAATCTATTCCGAATCGATATACCTGCACAGGTAAGATCAATTCAGAGATTCAGAATCAATTTGTCCTGGTATTTATTACCAGGAATGTTATTCGGACGGACAACACATTTTTGCACAAGTCTAGTAGCCTCTGTCACGGAGAGAGTTGTAAGTACATAATAATTTAAGTTGAAAAAAGACTCAAGTCAATTGTGTGCAACTTTTAAAACACATCTTTTTATGTTGTTAATCCAAAAGAAGAAACAAAAATCCTTCTTAACTCTTTAATGGCAATCAGATTTCTCCTTGGATGAACAACATGTTCACGTGCAAGTTAAATGGACATTCCACTGATGAGAAAATAAACATCACTGTTTAGTAGATATGTCCCCAATGAAAACATTCATGTATTTAATTTTGCATTTTTTCATCGGAGGCATAAAGGCCCAGTTCGGAAATGAAAAGCAGTCCTGGAAAAAAATTCTACGCCAGCCCAATAATGCATTGTGCCAGCATAGTGTGCAGATAAAGAGGTGGAAAAGATAATTAAACATTGGAAACTAAAGCCATGACTCTAACGTGAAATAAAGCACGTGTAGGGCTTCAAAAAGTGATTCAGTCCAACTACCTTGACATATTAAGGAAAGTTTGGTAATGGGTAAAAACTGTTATCTCTTTTTTTTTTTAAGTTCTACTAAGCTAACCAAACCAGGAAGTAACAGGCTTTATTGTTTGATTGACAGCTAAGGGGTGTATCCAGGTTCATTTATAAAAGTGCCAAGTTCTACTGAAAGTCAATGGTTTTTTTAAAGTGGAAAAAAAAACATAACACATAAAGAACTTTAAATATTTCCTTGAATATTATGTTTTTTTTTTTTTTAAACGTATCTATATTGTTGATGGGATGAGTTGGTTGAAACATTAACAGACAGAGTTACTAGCAAAGTTTCTAGGTTGTTATTAAAGTTATCAGAAAGAACAAGTAGCCGAGTTGGTAGTAACGTTATTATTGGAGAGAAGCAGTGGGTCAGTTGGTAAGAGTAATACAGAGTGAATAATAGGTTTGCTTATCTCTACTATTTAATTAGGACCTGTTGCCAAGGTCAGCATTTACTAATTAAACATTATTTATAATGCATCATTTAATGTACAAATTAAAAGAGGTGGCTACACGGGGATTGCTTCTTCCACCTCCATGGCTGCCACAATGGATTGTGAGTGAATGCGCGGCCTACAAACTGAGCATGTGACCTCACTGTGAAATCCACATTTATAATATTTTATTTTTATCTTCATGTTAATGTTGATGTAGAGGTAAAGGCCAGCATAAAATACAGAAATAAAATCGAACTTAACATTTTTTACAAATGCAGGCTTACATTTTTCAAATGATTTATCTCTCAAGACGCTCTAACACTTTAGTGGGGACTTCTGCAGATAAATCAGATGAAAAGATTATCCAAAAATATTAAATCAAGGCCACTGTGAGCAACTCCTCGATGACATTTTATTTTAAGTGCATACCATTCATATATACATACAAAACAGACGCCTTTTATTGAATAGATAAACAAGCATGATATGATCACTCTCTAAACAACAGCACTAACATATCCAATAGCACCATCCAGTCAAATAATCAGTGTCTATAGAATAACATGTTCATGGTTGGCGTAGTGTGAAAAGCTATACATTTTCCATGTTACAGTGACTTTCAGCTAAGATTCCAATCCTTCTGAAAGCCTCTGGAGTCATTCCATATCTCAAAGACATTTCCTTGCTCATTAAGAACACATGTTTGACACATTACTACAGAGCAGTTACATATCATACTGTCATCACGCTAAAAACCCTGGACACATCACTTGAACATGACGAACAAAATAATGTCACTTTGATCTATTTATCTGCTATATCCCAATTTAAAAATAAAATAAAAAATATACCCTAACACCCTTCCCATCGAGGATTCCTTTCACTTGTTTTTTAAATATGCGAATTCCGATGTACACAATAACATCCATCGGGGTTGTAACGGAACAGGAGAACCCATTAAAATATGTTTTTCGGGATATATGGCCAACCATATGTTCTCTCTTTGCAGCAACTGTCCCCATTACATACGATATTCTGAATTTCGGGCTAAAGTTTAGGCCGTTGAAATTGATCTATGGTTACTTTCTCCCATATATCTTCGCCTCATTTCAGTTATTTTTTCTCTCAAGAGGTTCCGTAATGATTTCCACATTTAATATAAGGAAAAAAATGCTTTAATTTATTCTTTTGAAGAGGAAACGTGATGTCAAATTATTACCGAAGGTTAAGGTATCCGAAAAGGTGTATACACACCAGGCCATGTGCACGGCATTCCAAAGACTCGAACTTTGTTACGTTGCACTTATTATCTCTAGACACAGAATACCATGTACCCACAATAGTATTCCAGACATGTTATGTGTTTGTACACATGTTTCGGGGAATCTGGTGGTAATCAGAAACAGACATTTTTTTAATGATGGAAATTGACATGTTTGAAAGGAAGCTAATCTTTGTATAGCTAGAGGATAAATTCCTCAATTTGGAGATGTCAGAACTTTTAGATTGGAAAAACACATCAGACATTTTTATGGATTACAAACAGTTATATATACATGTTTAATGTATATTGAATGACTACTTTTTAATGAATATAAATTATGCGTGTGAAATGAAGGAGAACGAGGGCAATGATGACCGAGCATGTTCTTCCAACGTTAAAATGGTTGACTTTACTAAAAATGTTTTACTCAAATTCTAACTTCAACAAGACCCTGATCTGTCTTGAAATGGTTCATAGACACATTAGAAGAATAAGAGAATATATTAAAATATATTAAAATACATTAAGGGCATTATCTGCAGCCTAAAAGGAAAACTAAAATGTTATGTTTTACAAAAGTAGATACCGTAAGTGCCTTCATAATGTTGTATTTTACATGCTGCTTTCCCGACGTTGGTACACCATTTTCTAAATCGACCTAAAATAGAGCATATAACTGTTCATTTAAAAAAATATATATTTTTGAGAGGTATCTTGACATGCGCACAGTCGTTATTCGGCATGTGTACAATTTATTCCCACACCCCAATAACCACAGACACCATATTTCTGTTGGAAATATAAAAAGTCCTCAGCTTTATTTATTATAATAAACAAGATAACAAATTAGGGTCATTGCCACTTAGTGTTAATTCACTAACATCCCCCACTGTACATAATTACCCCTGGCAATGACCCCGAACCAATAACAATATATAACATCATAAATAACAAATAATACATAACACATGGCCTACCAAAGAGGCCCCATATCCATACGTTTTTTAACTGTAGGGGTGTACCGAGACACCCCTACACCACCAGGTTCGGAGCCACCGATGAGCTCGAACCTACAGACCACTTAACACTCCAGTCTAATCCAGCCTAACTTTAGCCTAACCACTTGATACTCCTCCTACATCCCAATTACCCAAGCCCTATCCCGCCACAGCAAGAGACTTGACACCTTAATGTCTCGAGCACCCCCCACCACACATGAATAGGGCCCTAGCGATACCGTCCTGGAAACCCACATTCAATAAATTGCACCCTACCTCTGACAGGTGCACCCCATCTCTCCGATAGTATCCTGGTAACATACCTTCTAACTCCCTATGTCGTACCGGTACCCCGCCTATTCTCCGAATGAAAACTGCCATAGCTTTATTAACTTTTCCCCGGCAACATACCACTGCAGCTGGATCCCTGGCGTGCCTCCAGTTAAATATAGCACCATCTCAGACCACACTACCACCACGCCAGGGACCAGCTCCCGCAGCCGGTCTACATCCCGCTTCATCCTCCTGACCAGTTCCCTTTGGGGAACCAAACCCAAATCATTACCCCCTCCGTGAATTAACATAATGTCCAGGTAGGCCCCCCTAACAGTCTCCTGAAAATCTCTCCGCTGATGCTCTGCCAGCTAAAACCCCGAAAACCAAACCACCGTAAGTCCACCATGTCCAGAAGAAAACCCAGCTGTGTACCTTGTCTGTGTGTCCTCTTCTGTGCCCAGTAAACATACGAGTGACCCACCATCCATGCGATCAAACCTGGAAAGAAACAAAATCAGTAATCCAGCAGAGCACCCGTGTCCCACAGCCAAACCTGCTCCCCTTCACACCAACCTATCCGGCCTCACGTATGAACGGAACCAAATGGACTCCCACCTTCCAACCCGTTTTATCCGATCATCTCCCAGCCCCAAGCGCGCCGCCTCCACCGACGAGTGCGTCCCAAATTGCATGGGTTGTAGGCCCAACTTTGCTAAACCCATGCGAAAGACCCGCAAAAATTGAAAGCGCGACAGCGCCCGTCCGTCCTTGTGTATCAGGAAACAACCCTTGCCCCCAGGGCGAATCTGCAGAAACTTGCCCCCACACAACACTGGACAAACCTCTGACCCCGGAAGTGCGAACAAAATGATCTTCTTACCCTTCCCAAAAACGTCCGTCTTCGAGCGCCGTAATAGAATCTCAACCTTGTCCTGCTCTACCACCACGTCCTCCAACCTGAGCCCATTTGTACCCAACTTGTTGGCACTGACCAGTTCACTGATGCGAAAGGCCCCAAAGAAAGCCCATACGAAGGCCACGGAAAACAATATTACCTCAAATGACGATACGCACGTATCGTTCAAAACGCCCACCAGCCCTTGAAGGACAACGAATGACACCGGCCTCCTCGTATCCATCGACTTCTTCCCTTTCCGGAAGCCCCGCAGGGTTTGTTTTACCAAAAAAATTTTTAGTAAGATCTTCCCATCCATTAAATTTAAAGAGAAACGCCAGAGCTGACATATAACGATCGACATTAAATGGGGACGATCCTCCCGCCACTAATCGACATAGTAGCCATATGCTGCGGAGTTCCCCACTCCTGTCTGTCCCACCATCTCCTCCCATTCGTTCCAAACCTTGGTATATGCTGCCCAGGTGCCTGGTGCTAGCGAGCTCCTTATAAACTGCCTAAGCACGATGTCCCGAGCCGCCACATCTCCTCTGGGCACGCCTGTCCCAACGCCTGTGCCTCCGGTGCTGCTTCCCGAAATCGCTCCCACTGCGAACAAGACAGCGCCTCAGCCACAACATTCAACAGACCCGGCACATGCCGAGCCCTGAAAACAATATTCCAAGACATACAGAGGAGAACTAGATGCCTCAATAACCGCACCACAGGGAGTGACAATGCCAAAAGACTATTGATCACCTGGATCACCGCCATATTGTCGGAGTGGAAGATAACCTTTTTGTAGCGGAGAGCTGATTTCTCGCAGCTATTCTCCACTTTAGATCCAAGGGAGGCTCAGGAACAAGTCATTAGTAAATCCACAGCAGAGTTTCCAGCAGGTAAAAAGGTTCAGCGAAATCCCCACAGCACTCCCAATAACTGGACGACACACAGTTTCAGGAGTAGAACTGACAATCGTTTATTCCAAGGTTTCTTATAAAGCCTGCTCCCATGCAAGGGAGGGAACTACAGTAATTATGACAGTAACCAATACCATTCTTGTTACCTCCCACACATCTCCTCCCCTCAGAGTGAGTCATAATCCCCTTAAGTTGTACAGTACTTTACCCCAAACTTGGATGTACCCCTAAACCATCACATATCCTTAATATCAGGGTACCGCTAGGTAGCCCTGATCTGGGTGAATATAATATCCAAAATTCACCCAGATCGGACCAGGGGTTCGGTAGTTACAGGCAGGGGAAGTTTGACCGACCGCACACGAGTTGGTATCCGAAAAGGGTTCCACGAGAATGGGCCCTGCGGTCGGTCTCCGTTCGGCAGTTAAAACAGGCATTTATAATTGCCATCCACATTTACATTCACCTAGATAGTGATTCCCTCATTCGGTACTTTATTACTACCGAATGGGGATTCGTTATGTTTCTCCGTTCGGCAGTTACGGAGCTCTGGAGGTCTCAGCGGTGTTTGGTTGTTTGAGTGTCCGATTTGAGTTCCAGGCACTCGACGACCAAACACCGCTGGGATTTTCATGCGTAAGATGGCCGCCGCCACGTGTACGCATGCCGAATGGCGGCCACCCAGATACAATGCTAATGAGCCGGTTAACTTGCGGTTGGAAGGAATGTGAACTTTAATAGCCGGCACACTTCTCTCTGGGGTGGTCCCTCCGTTCGGTAGTTTCCATAAGTATATAGTACGGATGGAAACTACCGAATACCATACAATTCACATAATACACACACGAATAGCAATTTCAACATAGGGAAAACATATACAAACACAGTCACACAGGCATTTTGCAGGACAGGCTCACTGCATTCCGCTACACTGCTCCCCCTTGCCCACAAGCCGGCATACACAGTCTGATCCCACACGGATCGGCTTGGGGATGACCGGGGTGCTCACGGATCATTTCTCCAGATCAGTTTGTCGCGACAACCCGTCGGCGTTTCCATTTTGCTTACCCGGGCGGTATTGAATGTTAAAGTCAAAAGGCTGCAGCGCCAAACTCCAGCGCAGCAGCCTGGCATTGTCCCCAGCCACCCGGTTCAGCCAGACTAACGGGTTGTGATCCGTGAGCAGCGAAAAAGCCTGTCCGTACAAGTAGGGTTGCAATTTCTTCAAGGCCCACACCACAGCCAGGCATTCCTTCTCGATGGCGGCGTAGCTTACTTCCCGGGGTAAAAGTTTGCGACTGATGTAAGCCACGGGATGTTCTCCGCCATCGGCCCCGACTTGGCTCAATACTGCCCCCAATCCAAACATAGAAGCGTCTGTGTGAACAAGAAAACGTTTAGTTGGATTGGGAGCGGCCAAGACAGGGGCATTAACAAGTGCATCTTTCAAGTGTTGGAATGCCTGCTCACACTCCGGGGTCCAGGTTACTTGGCGGGGAAGGTTTTTACGTGTCAGGTCCGTGAGGGGTTTGGCCAGGGCACTATAATTGGGGACAAATTTCCGGTAATACCCTGCAGTCCCTAGGAAGGCTAACACCTGGGTTTTAGTTGTCGGGGTAGGCCACTGTGATACTGCCTCTACTTTGGCGGGTTCCGGCTTCTGCTTACCACAGCCCACTCTGTGGCCCAGGTACTGTACCTCGGCCATCCCAATACTACATTTAGCTGGTTTTAGGGTCAAACCAGCCTCCCGGATCCTGTCTAGAACCGCTCCTATATGGGCCAAGTGTTCCTGCCAGGTATCGCTAAATATGGCAATATCATCGAGATATGCGCAGGTATAGTCTTGGAACCCATCTAGGAGGCGGTCCACCATCCGCTGGAAGGTAGCCGGCGCGTTTTTCATCCCAAACGGCATGACCTTAAATTGGTACAGGCCGAATGGGGTGACAAAGGCGGACTTAGGGATGGCTTCCGGGGCTAAGGGAATCTGCCAATACCCTTTGCACAGATCAATCGTGGTAAGGTATTGTCCCCTGGCCATCCGGTCTAGTAATTCATCGATCCTAGGCATCGGGTATGCGTCGGATACGGTCTTCTCATTCAGTCTCCTGTAGTCCACGCAAAAGCGGGTCGTGCCGTCCCGCTTTGGTACGAGGACCACTGGAGATGCCCAGGGACTATCTGAGGGCTCAATCACTCCTAACTGTATCATCTCCTCAATCTCTTTGCGCATATTCTCCCGGACCGCTTCAGGGATGCGGTATGGGGTCTGGCGCATGGGAAGTTGACCGGGGGTGTCTACTCGGTGGGTGGCCAGAGGGGTGTATCCAGGTACATTAGAAAAGGTCTCCTGCTTTTCCTGCAGGAGTTGTTGTACCTCGATACGCTCCTGTGGGCTCAACCGATCCCCCAATACAACTGCTCCTAAATCCCCAGCCAGCTGTCCATCTTCTAACAGATCGGGGAGGGGTAGGCTGTCGCTCTCTTCAGAGGTGGGGGCGCAGATAGCTGTCACCTCCTCTGAACGCTCCTGGTAAGGTTTCAGCATGTTCACATGGATCATGCGTCGCCCCCCATTCCCTGCGCAGTGGCCAATTATATACGTGGTGTCACATCGTTGTTCTACCACTTTATAAGGGCCTTGCCAGGCGGCCTGTAGCTTATCGTGTCGGACAGGTTTTAAAATTAAAACTTTCTGTCCGACCTGAAAGCTGCGGTCCCTGGCGCCCCTATCGTACCAGGTGCGCTGACGCGTCTGAGCTGCCTGTAGGTTTTCCTTTACCGTCTTGGTGAGTGCTTCCAGGCGATCTCGGAGGGCCAACACATATGGTACAATAGGGGTACCGTCCACGCTACGGTCTCCCTCCCAGTGCTCTCTAATCAAGTCTAGGGGTCCCCTTACCCTCCTCCCAAACAGCAGTTCAAAGGGGGAAAATCCTGTAGATTCCTGCGGCACCTCCCTGTAAGCAAACAGTAAGTGCGGCAGGAATTTTTCCCAGTCTCGGTGAGTCTCGGCGAAGGTTCGGAGCATCTGTTTTAAGGTGCCATTGAACCGTTCGCAGAGCCCATTAGTCTGGGGGTGGTACGGAGCACTAATTATAGGCTTAATTTTGCAGAACTTCCAGAGTTGTTGGGTAACCTCTGCCGTGAACTGAGTGCCCTGATCCGAGATGATCTCCCTGGGTAACCCCATCCGGGAGAAAATCTGCATCAGCGCCTCAGCCACCGTCTCTGCATGTATATTCGTTAAAGCTACCGCCTCGGGGTAGCGAGTGGCATAGTCCACTACGGTCAGGATGTACCGTTTGCCCGAGGGGCTAGGTTTCCGGAAGGGGCCTACAATATCTACGGCAACCCTATGAAAGGGTTCTTCAATTATGGGTAGGGGGTGCAGCCTCGCCTTACGCTTATCCCCCCTCTTTCCCACCCTCTGGCACGTGTCGCAGGTATTACAGTACCTGCGTACCTCCTGGCTAATCCCTGGCCAGAAGAAACTTTGGGTCAATCGATATCTGGTACGGCTGACCCCCAAATGTCCGGATAGCGGAATATCGTGCGCTATCCGGAGTAATTCGGTTCGGTACCTCTGAGGTACCACCAGCTGCCTTGTAGCAATGGGGTCTGACCCATCTATCTGTTTACTTGTTTCCCGGTACAATAGCTGTCTGTCCCATACAAATCTTTCCCCCTCTGCCCCCGGTTGGATAGAGGTGACCTTGTCTCGGTATACCTGTAAGGTAGGGTCAGTGATTACCTCGGCTACAAACTCGTCAGGAGGGGCCCAAGGGATACAGTCTAGGGAAGGGGAGGAATTTCTTACCTGGACCTCCGGCAGTGCGTTGTTTTGTTGGGTGCGGGCCTGTTGCCTGGTGACTACTGGGTGTGCTTCTTCAGTAGTTTGTGGTTCAAATGCGGAGGTGAGTTTGCCCAGATCATTCCCCAGGACCACCTCAGCAGGTAATTGCGGCATTAGTCCCACTTCCACATTCCCGAACCCCGCACCCCAATGCAAATGTACCCTGGCTGTGTCTAGCCGATACACGGCTCCCCCTGCAACCCTGACAGCCACAGTCTTATTCAGCTTGGCCTTGTCCGAAACCAAATGGCTTTGCACCAGGGTGATAGTGGCTCCCGAGTCTCGGAGCCCCTGCATAGGCTTCCCTTCCAGATATACGGTCTGCCTATGGTGCTGGCGGTTATCCGCATGTGCCTGTAAGGGGTTGGCCTCATGCAGCACTTCCCACTGTTCCACAGTCGTGACTGGAACGGCAGAGCTGTAGGGAAGTGGTACCTCGTCCTGGTAATGATGTGCTGCTGCTCTTGGTGGTGGTGGTGGAGGCCCTGGTCGGATCCAGGTGTTGCGTTCCCTGGACTGCGGACAATCTCGCTGGTAATGTCCCCACCTCTGGCATCGGTGGCATTGCACAGAAGCAGGTGTGCGGTATCTCTGCTGCGCTGCTGCTGGTGCTGGTGGAGGAAGGGGTCTTGGTGGGGGTTGAGGGTTAGGAGAAAATGAATTTACCCCTAGTGGCCGCATGGCCGGTTTGGTACCCACTGCCTTGGTTTGTCTGCGAGCATCCATAAAGTCATCTGCCTTTTTGGCAGCCTCGGTGAGGGTGGTGGGGTTACGATCCCTCACCCATTCCTGTAGTTCTGAGGATATACCCTCATAAAACTGCTCCAACAGCAGCATTTGTAACAAGTCCTCCATGGACCTCGCTTTACTCGACTGCATCCACCCAAGAGCTGCCCTTTCTAGTCGGCAAGCCCACTCTGCATGTGAATCTTTGTCCACCTTTTTCAATTCCCTGAAACGTCTCCGGTATGCCTCTGCTGTTATTGCATACCGGGCCAGGATAATCTCTTTCACCCGGTTATAGTTCCTAATTTCCACATCTGGTACAGTGCGGTAGGCTTCCGCTGCCCTTCCTGACAGCCGTCCTGCTAATATGGGTACCCACTCTTCCCTTGGTATGTTATGCAGTGTACACAGTCTCTCAAAGTCCTGGAGGAAGGCATCTATATCCTCCTCTGCTTCCACATACGTTTTAAAAGCTTGATAGGGAATTTTGGGCTTACCCTCTTGTGCCACAGCTCCTGCTGTACTTCTTTCTGGTGTTTGTGGTCTCCTATTTCTCTTCACAAACTCCTGCACCTCTGTCATGGTTTTAGAGATGATCTCTGTGGGTGGGTTTTCCCCATAAAAGGCCAGTCTGTATTGTAACTGCCTTTGGAACTCCTCCTGTTCTGTTTCAGGTCTTTGTTCCGTGGCCTGGACCTCCTCTGCTCTGTATTCTGCCATTACTTCGGTGATAAGCGTTGCTTTGGATTTGCTGCTGGCAGAAACACCTTTCGCTTCCAGAAGGTCTTTCAATGTGGTTCTTTTTAGCGTAGAAAGGTCAATCTCCATTAATCCTTGTTCCTCTGTGAGTCTGGATCCCACCGCTGCCAACCAATGTAGCGGAGAGCTGATTTCTCGCAGCTATTCTCCACTTTAGATCCAAGGGAGGCTCAGGAACAAGTCATTAGTAAATCCACAGCAGAGTTTCCAGCAGGTAAAAAGGTTCAGCGAAATCCCCACAGCACTCCCAATAACTGGACGACACACAGTTTCAGGAGTAGAACTGACAATCGTTTATTCCAAGGTTTCTTATAAAGCCTGCTCCCATGCAAGGGAGGGAACTACAGTAATTATGACAGTAACCAATACCATTCTTGTTACCTCCCACACATCTCCTCCCCTCAGAGTGAGTCATAATCCCCTTAAGTTGTACAGTACTTTACCCCAAACTTGGATGTACCCCTAAACCATCACATATCCTTAATATCAGGGTACCGCTAGGTAGCCCTGATCTGGGTGAATATAATATCCAAAATTCACCCAGATCGGACCAGGGGTTCGGTAGTTACAGGCAGGGGAAGTTTGACCGACCGCACACGAGTTGGTATCCGAAAAGGGTTCCACGAGAATGGGCCCTGCGGTCGGTCTCCGTTCGGCAGTTAAAACAGGCATTTATAATTGCCATCCACATTTACATTCACCTAGATAGTGATTCCCTCATTCGGTACTTTATTACTACCGAATGGGGATTCGTTATGTTTCTCCGTTCGGCAGTTACGGAGCTCTGGAGGTCTCAGCGGTGTTTGGTTGTTTGAGTGTCCGATTTGAGTTCCAGGCACTCGACGACCAAACACCGCTGGGATTTTCATGCGTAAGATGGCCGCCGCCACGTGTACGCATGCCGAATGGCGGCCACCCAGATACAATGCTAATGAGCCGGTTAACTTGCGGTTGGAAGGAATGTGAACTTTAATAGCCGGCACACTTCTCTCTGGGGTGGTCCCTCCGTTCGGTAGTTTCCATAAGTATATAGTACGGATGGAAACTACCGAATACCATACAATTCACATAATACACACACGAATAGCAATTTCAACATAGGGAAAACATATACAAACACAGTCACACAGGCATTTTGCAGGACAGGCTCACTGCATTCCGCTACACTTTTTGTTCGCGATCTCCCTGCCCCACATGACACCGCCACTATCACGGGAAAAAACTCCAAAATGCCAGATTCCTAATCAGGGGGCTCTCCTTCCACACCTCTGGCCATACCTCTGCACACCATTTCCCCCCCCAAATATGCCAAAAAGCCGACGCTCCCCGAGGCGTCCGTAAACAGCCCGGCGTCACCCGACACCGCCGCCGTATCCCTGAAAAACACCCGCCCATTAAACTCCTTTAAGAAACGGTCCCAAATGTCCAAATCCTCTCTCATGTCCACCGACACCCTGAAGTAGTGACCCGGCAACCGAACTCCACAGGTAGCTCTGGCCAGCAGTCTACAAAAACCCTCCCCATTGGAATCACCTTACAAGCGAAGTTAAGGCTTCCCAACAGTGAATGTATTCCTGTAGGGTCACCTTCCTAGAACCCCTCACTTCGTCCACCCGCTGACGGAGCGCCCTCAACTTCTCCATTAGCAGCTGACATCCCCCCCCCCCCAGGAAACCCCAGGAAACTCGGACGGGCCCACCGTCTTATCCTCGGCCAAAGGGATCCCGAACTTTTGTGCTACCCCTTGAAGAACCCTTAGAATCCGGGCGCATCTGTCGGATCCCGCCGGACCCACACACAAGAAGTCGTCCAGGTAATGGACCACTGTACCCCCGCCCGTTTCCCAACGTACCACCCACAAAACGTGCTAAACTTCTCGAAATACGAACAAGAGATGGAACAGCCCATGGGCAGACATAAATCCATGAAAAACTTCCCTTCGAAAAAACACCCTAATAAGTGGTGACACTCAGGATGAATGGGAAGTAGCCTTCGCCATCCACCTTCGCCATTAACGCCCCGCGCCCTGCTCTCCGAACCAACTCGACCGCGTGATCGAATGATGCATACGAGACAGAGCACGGGGCCGCGTCAATGTCATCATTTACTGAAGCCCCTTTGGGGTAAGATAAATGATGGATCAAACGGAACTAGCACACTTCCTTCTTGAAGACCACCCCCCAGCGGGGCCACCCTCAAGTCTGGCAGCGGCGGTGACAAATAAGGCCCCTGACCCTGCCGCTGACCCTGCCTGTCTCAGCATTCCTGGCTGGGTGGACCCGCCGTCTGCGCCCTTGCTGCTGTTCCTGGCCCCCACCTTGGCCGCCCCCGTGGTATCCTCGGTCCCAGAGGCCCCCCTGGGACAGCCTGCCCACTAATGGCCTCCTCCCCGCCCTCCTCCTGCTGCCCGGCCATAACACCGGCATCCGACTCACCGGGCCGCATCCTGTTGCTGCTCCCTCTTTCTCCTGCACTCGAACTCCCGGCCTCCATCCTAGCCACCTTGTTTCTGGCGGGGCGTGCTCCGCAGTGCAGGCCGCGGCCTGGCTGCTGCCTGCACCCGACCGGCATCGCGTCGGACAGACGGTGCTGGCCGCGCTCCCTCCGCCTCACTTCGGCCCACATCCACCTCCAGGGCCCTTCCATCGACCACCGCCGGGCTCCTCCGTCTTCCTCCGTCCTCTCTTGAAACACCTGCTGGCTCCATGGGCACCTCCGCAACTGGAGCATTCGTGCTAAACCTGTACGACGTTCCCCACTTGCATTGGCCCTCATTGAAAAGCCAGCAGAAGCCCTTCTTTTGCCCGGCCGATGCTGATCCCCCAGGTACCGCACCGGCCGTCCCCTGAAAGGGCACAGCCTTCTGCGCCATTATAAGCCTCATCCAGAGAGGTAAGTCCATTTGGTCCCACCTCATGCTGGGATTCGCTGCTAACCGTTGGCGGAATTGCTCGTCGTATCTCCACCACGCAACTTCCCCGTACGTCCGGTACGCGTCCCCTATCCCGTCAAGATAGCAGAAGAGTTGCGAGCAGCGATCAGGGAACTTTTCCCCGATAACGCTGGCCAGGATACAAAAGGCCCGTAGCCAATTCCCGAATGTCTTGGGAATTTTTCGATACCTACGTTTTTTCTCCTCCTCTTCCTTCTTCGCATCCTTTTTGTCCTCCTCCTTTAAGTCCAGAAACTCTTCTAGCGGGAGGAGGGAAAAAACCTCCACAAACTCCCCTTTCCAAATCTTCTCTTTGACTTCAGTTTTCAAGTGACAACCTAAGGGGCCCGCAAAAGACACATGCATGTTTTGTCGCGCTGCGTCAGGAATCTCGCCACCCGCATCAGCTCTTTCCCCCGGCCCCTTTTCCGACTCCGATAACCCAAGATTGCCGCCATGCACCGCTGCTTCTTCCCTAACCGGCGACCCGCGTCCCTACTCACAGGCCCACACTCGCGCAAACTGCGGTAAGGAGACCTCCCCACCCGCCCATGAGTCTAAAAAGGATTTTAAACAGCCTCTCTTTCATCCATAACCAGGGCTGACCCCTGTGACAGTTCCCTTTGCGCCGCGCCCGGCCCCCTTGGGCCGCCACATCATTCTGGGGTTCCACCTGCCGTACCTGGCACCCAAAGTCCCCCACAGCCGCTGACCCTGCCTGTCTTGGCATTCCTGGCTGGGTGGACCCGCCGTCTGCGCCCTTGCTGCTGTTCCCGGCCCCCACCTTGGCCGCCCCGTGGTATCCTCGGTCCCAGAGGCCCCCCCTGCCCACTAATGGCCTCCTCCCCGCCCTCCTCCTGCTGCCCAGCCATAACACTGGCATCCGACTCACCGGGCCCCATCCTGTTGCTGCTCCCTCCTTCTCCTCCACTCAAACTCCCAGCCTCCGTCCTAGCCACCTTGCCGGCCGCCTTCCGGCGGGGCGTGCTCCACGGTGCAGGCCGCGGCCTGGCTGCTGCCCGCACCCGACCGGCACCGCGTCGGACAGACGGTGCTGGCCGCGCTCCCTCCGCCTCACTTCGGCCCGCATCCACCTCCAGGGCCCCTCCATCGACCGCAGCCGGGCTCCTCCGTCTTCTGACTTCGGGCCCCACGCCCGGGCTCAGCCGCTGGGGCGGTCTCGCCCACCTAACTGGATGCCGATCAGCTGCCGCAGGGGAGCCCCCAGTTGCTCATGAAGCCAGGCCATCCCTCTGATCCTCACAGCTGCCCTCACACCCTCCAGGATTTCCTCCAGTGAAGCCATGTACCTGAAAGAAAAAGAAGAAAAAAACAGCACAGACCTGCTAACAACAATTAACAGGTAAGTGAAGGTTCTGTTAAAATGGCCACTTTTCTAAAATGGTTGCTTAATATACCCCTTATCCCTCCACTCCATTTACAAATTAAATCCACCCCTTTTTATTAATAACTCCCCTGCCTACTCTCTGGCTCTGTCAAGGCCCACTCCCCTGACTACGCTGTTCCATGGGCTTCAGAAGATTTTCTGCATACAGAATACCTAAATCGCAACCAGAGAAAATCCATGCTTTATAGATTGCTCGTAGAAGTTGGAAGTTTTGTTCTTGGTGAGCCGTGTCCTGTTAATATTGTTATTAATATTATTATTGGTATTTATATAGCACCAACATATTCTGTAGCGTTTTACAATATTATCAGAGGGGGAGATTTAAAAATAGATGAAGCAATTACACAAACTTACAGGAACGATAGGTTGATGAGGGCCCTGCTCAAACGAGCTTACAATCTGTAGGAGGTGGGATATAAAACACATTAGGACAGGAAATAGCAATCAAATAAGGTGGGAGTGAAGCAGAGCTGGAGGAGAGAGTAGAGTGCTGCCCTTTAGGAGAGAGCAAGAGACAGGTATGTGAGGCAGAGGTTTTCTATAAATAACCTGTGTTTTTATCAGAAGGGATTGTGATCCTGTCAAAAAGATTCCATTGAGATCATGAATCTCTGTGTTTATGGTACTGACTATATCTCTCTGTGTTTGGGTGTTGATGAGTAACCAGGATTATACATAAGAGGGACACAGAACAAGTGGCATATTAGAAAAGGTTTATTGATTAGGACAAAGCAAGTTCAGTAGCCAAACAAAAAGAACCCAAGTGGAGAAAATGGACTTCAAGATAAGGGAAAACAATCAAAAACAAATCTATGAATAAGACGTAAAGCCAGGATGGAGAAAATCCATTGACCCAGAAGAATTTTACCGTTGGCTTTGGCTATGTTGCCTCTTAAAATCTGTTAAAACAATATTCAAGGATAATTCTCTGTCAATCTGGTGTTTGAATTTATTCGAATGGAATTCAGACAATTTCCAAATTATTATTATTATTAGTATTATTATTATTATTATTAGTATTAGTATTAGTATTATTATTAGTATTAGTATTATTATTAGTATTATTATTATTAGTATTATTATTATTATTATTATTATTATTATTATTATTATTGGTAGTAGTAGTAGTATTATTATTAGTATTATTATTATTATTATTAGTAGTAGTATTAGTATTATTATTAGTATTAGTATTATTATTAGTATTAGTATTATTAGTATTATTATTATTATTAGTATTAGTATTATTAGTATTATTATTATTAGTATTATTATTATTATTATTATTAGTATTATTATTATTAGTATTATTATTAGTATTAGTATTATTATTAGTAGTATCCTTATTAGTATTATTATTATTAGTATTAGTATTAGTATTATTATTATTAGTAGTATTATTAGTATTATTATTAGTAGTAGTATTATTATTAGTAGTATTATTATTAGTATTAGTATTATTATTATTAGTATTAGTATTATTATTATTATTATTAGTATTATTATTATTAGTAGTATTATTATTAGTAGTATTATTATTAGTATTAGTATTATTATTATTAGTATTATTATTATTAGTATTAGTATTATTATTAGTATTAGTATTATTAGTATTATTATTATTAGTATTATTATTATTATTAGTAGTATTATTATTATTAGTATTATTATTATTAGTATTATTATTATTAGTATTATTATTAGTATTAGTATTATTATTAGTAGTATCATTATTAGTATTATTATTATTATTAGTAGTATTAGTATTATTATTAGTATTAGTATTATTAGTATTATTATTAGTAGTAGTATTATTATTAGTAGTATTATTATTAGTATTAGTATTATTATTATTAGTATTAGTATTATTATTATTATTAGTAGTATTATTATTATTAGTAGTATTATTATTATTAGTATTATTATTAGTATTAGTATTATTATTATTATTATTATTATTATTATTATTTTTAGTATTATTATTAGTAGTAGTATTATTATTAGTATTAGTATTATTATTATTATTAGTATTAGTATTATTATTATTAGTATTAGTATTATTATTAGTATTAGTATTATTATTATTAGTAGTAGTATTATTATTAGTAGTATTATTATTATTATTATTATTATTATTAGTATTAGTATTATTATTATTAGTATTAGTATTATTTTAATAGTTTACTCCCAGTTGTTCTAAAAGACAATTTATAAAAAACATATCAAGTCGAAGTTGACATTCAGCCCTCCCGGTCCTCCCCAGTTATTGTGCACCACATCCACACATGAGTAGGTACACCAACATGTGTGGAGGAAAAGGGTACCAAGCTTTTAATTTTAAACCATTCAGAAGCCTGGGTACTAGTGAACTCTTTCGTAACCTTAAACTGATGGTTAGAACTTTTACAGTTACCACGCGTGTGGAAACCTGTCTTCTGTTTTATTTTATCTCTTCCAGAACGAAAAGTGGTTGGTGCTAAGATTTGTTTAAGATTAGTGCCCTTCCTAAAAATAATTTTGAGGGCACGGGGGATTTGTTGGTGTAGAAATTAATCTTCTATAAGTAACGCCCAGTGTTTCTTAATAATCCTTTGTATATGAAAGGCTCTGGAGTTATGTTGGGCATTACAAGAAAAATCAAAAATCGGATTTCTAGTTAAAACATCTTGCTTTTTGTCCATCAGAAGATTATTCCTATCTATTGGCGTTTCTAAAAAACGATTCCTCAGAATTCGAATAAATTGGCTCTTCGAGTAACTAACCCGGAAGCGCACTACTTCCCTATCATATGCGGATTGGTTTAAGCCTCTTTCGCGCCAAAGCTACAGCGTTTAAAAACAGACCACCAGACTTTCGGCAACATGATATCACACGGAAAGGACTTCTGTTCTGTGCCCCTAAAGATGTTCATGCCACATTGAACAAAACGCATAGGGCTTTTTTTGGTGTACAGCGTTTCCCTTATTACTGTTTAATTTTAAATTAAAAGTTTTTTACTTTCTGTTCCTGGTAATTTATCCTGTCCTACTTTTGGTTCCAAGGACTGGGGTTTACCATCTCCTCGACAGACTGTGATGTGCCTGTGTACTGCTTTTATCCTGTAAGTGTATAGTGTAATAAAGAAGTTTCTTCTGACTGAGGCATTCTGCGCTATTATGTTTTCCTTTCCTGACATGAATTGATGCCCTACATGTCCTGAGGTAGTTTAAGACTCCATTAATGATATGCCTACAATCAATTTGGGTTTGTGAGTGTATTTTATTTTACTTTACAATCCATTGGATATTTGCAATATTGTCCTGTGTCTTTTCTGTACCTATTGTATTGTAGATAACCTGTCGGTATTTTCCTATTTTGTATTGAGGACCTGGAGGAGTCCTTTATCTACATACCATCAGTTAATTGGGTAATTTTGACATTTACTACCCACTGAATGTGTTTCATCCACTATTAGGTGTTTCTGTAACACACAATCTTTGCTATATTCTATCTAATTAACACATTGAGACAAATATTCTGAATTATTCTCCGGATTGCATTTAAAGTAACAATATAAGCACCATAACCACTACAGGCCATTGCGGTGGTTATGGTGCCAGAAGTGCCCTGGTCTCTTCCCGGTGTAATTTGTCAAACATTTTAGTATGGTTTGGCAACTTACCTGGGTCCCCCAGGCACACCCACTGCTTCTGGCTTCTCCTTCCAGATGTCTGCAAGAAACTAAACTGTTATGATACAGGACGGAGCTCCTGCTGCTCTCAGCCAATGAGCATGGTGCAGCTCACCCCTGCTTAAAAACAAGGAGTGTGTAGGTGAGATGTCCATTGAGATCCACCTCAGTTAAAGATTCTTTACCAGTTTGACAAATTACACTGGGAGAGAGCCAGAGGACGCCTGGCACCATAACCACTACAGCAGCTGTAAGAAATATCAGAAATTGCCAATTTTGGGTATATTTGGAGATATTTCTTCTGTACTTATAAAATTTCAATGGAATAACCCATAGAGAGTTAACATACAGTACTGGGAAATTTATGGGCAGAAATGCATTTTTTTTTTTAGCATTTTCTGTTCATATCCATTTTCCCTTTTCCTCTCATCACACATCAAACATACTCTAACTCTGCCAAAACATGAGGCTAATCCATTTTTATTTGGATATTACATATCAGATCAATTAAGATCATGGTGTTGATAAAACAAAACTATTCTACTTGACCACAATCTGGCGTTCAACACAGGTTTTTGTGTATTCATAAATACAAATGATTGCTCCGGGTTAAATTCCTCCGAGATTTAAACTGAACGGACATATGTCTTTATTCAGTTTCAAGTTGGTATGTTACTATGTTTGTTAAAAAGTCTTATTGGAATGATTAGAATACTGTTCAGCTCCATTGAACTTTGACCTGTGTTATAATTCTCAGCAGGGTCCAATCACAAAACAGCTTCTGCTTCTAGCTCACGGGGATAGTTGTCTGATTGGATCCTTCTGCAAATTGGACTTCAGGTCAGAGCTTCAATAATTAAACAAGAAAGTGTGAATTGCATGTTGTGTCCGGACTCGTTACATCTGGCTTCTTTAATTTGATAATTAATATTCGTATTAATGTAAAGTAAATATATGGCAATGTGTTTACAGTGTTCCCATGCTAGTATTTACAAGAACACGACTTCTTCAATGCAATTTCCTGTTAAATTTGCTTGTTTTTAGACCTCCCTGTTTGTGGCAAGAAAAGCTGTTTAAATCTTATCGCACTACATTGCTGAAACAACAGAAAGCCTGGGTCTAATCAGTACTATATCTGTCCTTATTATACAGAGCCTGTGGTAATAGGGGAAAGGTAGCGTGAGATTTTGTTGGTGCTGTGTATTATGATTTACGTAGGTAATCTCAGGGACGATTCTTAAGGTTCAAGTTTGTACTAACTTGGACCCCAACATCTGCCTTGACTGACTGGACAACCTACTAATGTCTACAGCTGCAACAGTAAGTGTATCCATCGTCCTCCCTTAACCTCTCTAGCTGCTACAAAACGATCAGGCACTTTGAGCCAGTGCTCCTCAACCCTCTCCTCAAGGCACATGAACAGTCCAGGATTTAGGCATTATCCGTGTGTGTCTAAAGTGTTTAGAAAATGAAAAAAAAAAACACGTTAGTTTTTAGCTCTTTTGCTTTTTTCTAAACACCTTAGACACACCTGGGTAATCCCTAAATTCTGGACTGTTGGGTGTGCCTTGAGGAGAGGGTTGAGGAGCACTGGCTCAAAGTGCCTGATCGTAAGTGCCTCAAGCTCCACTTGAGAAGAGGGTTAAGGTGCACTGTTTTAAACCTCAGAGGCTTTTGTATTTTAAGGGAGAAGAAGGTCCCTTTCAAAGCCCCTCTGCACCATGCAGAGTGACTGTAAGAAACAACATTGAAGAAATATATTTTTCCATCAAGTGAAAATTGACTACACAACAAGTGCTTAGTTTAGTTTGCTTAGTATATTGTATTTCATTTATATTGCTAGCAATGCAAAACCAAAATTATTCTACAAATACATTGGATTGGTGGCGAAGGGATTAATGTTCTATCGTGTGAAAAGCTGAACTAAAATAATCATTCAGACCACGATATCATGTTACTGAGCCTCATATTACTGAGCCTACACGTCTGGACTGCATCCACGTGTTTCTGGAGCTTGGCTCTGCCGATAAACTTAATTTCCTTGGTTCATGGTGCGTCAATCTATACTGGAAACATTTTAATAAACATGGTAGCTGATCTATGGAAGAGCTCCAGGGCTTCTAAGAGATATTTGTAAGGGTTCAGTGTTACAGTAATTGATAGATAGCTCCACAATAGCCTGTCGGTAATGATAAACTATAGTCATGCAGTCTATTCGGCCCCACTGTGCGCATCTTATATGTCATGAAATGAAATCTCAAAGCGGGAAAGGAAGTGTTTTTTTATAGAAACTTTGAAAACCAAACTGAAAGGAACAGGTACCATAACTACTACTGGAAGCCATGAGTACATATTGAATACAAGAGCTTTTCTGTAGATATGACACAATATTTAAGCTAGCATGATTACTCCAGTAATAGAGTGGAATACTGACAGTAGTCCAAGAGTCCATGAAGCACGAGGTCCCTTAGTAGGGGTGAGGATCACATAGACAGACCACGGCTTCCTGCATTTTTCTGGGGAAGGACAGTGAAATTAAGACTGGATCCAAAGGAAGATAACTTCCAGAGCTGATGTCTAACTCGAGCTTTACTCACTAGTTTAACACTAGAATAACCATCAACTTCATTCAGAAAGAGGTTTCAGTAAAAGTTATCCTTGCTAAAGCAATAACGAAAAAAAATCAGTAGGGGAGAGCTTGAACTTACGAGCTCTGTAGGGGAACCCATACTTAGAGCAGTATATTAGGGTACTCATTGCTATAAGACCCCAGGGTGTCTACATGCAAATGACATACCTCACAAGTGTCCCTCAAATCTCTCCTAATGTTCCTCTTTTCCAGGAGCTCCCTATTGTTGGTGTCTGAGTGTATAACAGAGCTCCCCAGCAACAATACTCCCAGTAACGTGTCTGTGTGTATAACAGAGCTCCCCAGCAATAATACTCCCAGTAATGTGTCTGAGTGTATAACAGAGCCCCACAGCAATAATACTCCCAGTAATGTCACTGAGTGTATAACAAAGCTCCACAGCAATAATACTCCCAGTAATGTGTCTGAGTGTATAACAGAGCTCCCCAGCAACAATACTCCCAGTAATGTGTCTGAGTGTATAACAGAGCTCCCCAGCAACAATACTCCCAGTAATGTGTCTGAGTGTATAACAGAGCTCCCCAGCAATAATACTCCCAGTAATGTGTCTGAGTGTATAACAGAGCTCCCCAGCAATAATACTCCCAGTAATGTGTCTGAGTGTATAACAGAGCTCCACAGCAATAACGCTCCCAGTAATGTGTCTGAGTGTATAACAGAGCTCCACAGCAATAATACTCCCAGTAATGTGTCTGAGTGTATAACAGAGCTCCACAGCAATAACGCTCCCAGTAATGTATCTGAGTGTATAACAGAGCTCCACAGCAATAATACTCCCAGTAATGTGTCTGAGTGTATAACAGAGCTCCACAGCAATAATACTCCCAGTAATGTGCCTGAGTGTATAACAGAGCTCCACAGCAATAATACTCCCAGTAATGTGTCTGAGTGTATAACAGAGCTCCCCAGCAATAATACTCCCAGTAATGTGTCTGAGTGTATAACAGAGCTCCACAGCAATAACGCTCCCAGTAATGTGTCTGAGTGTATAACAGAGCTCCACAGCAATAATACTCCCAGTAATGTGTCTGAGTGTATAACAGAGCTCCACAGCAATAACGCTCCCAGTAATGTATCTGAGTGTATAACATAGCTCCACAGCAATAATACTCCCAGTAATGTGTCTGAGTGTATAACAGAGCTCCCCAGCAATAATACTCCCAGTAATGTGTCTGACTGTATAACAGAGCTACACAGCAATAATACTCCCAGTAATGTGTCTGAGTGTATAAGAGAGCTCCACAGTAATACTACTCCCAGTAACAGAGCTCCACAGCAATGATACGCCCAGTAATGTGTCTGAGTGTATAACAGAGCCCCACAGCAATAATACCCCCAGTAATGTGTCTGAGTGAATAACAGAGCCCCAAAGTAATAATACTCCCAGTAACGTGTCTGAGTGTATAACAGAGCTCCACTGCAATAATACTCCCAGTAATGTGTCTGAGTGCATAACAGAGCTCCACAGCAATAATACTCCCAGTAATGTGTCTGAGTGTATAACAGAGCTCCACAGCAATAATACTCCCAGTAATGTGTCTGAGTGTATAACAGAGCCCCACAGCAATAATACCCCCAGTAATGTGTCTGAGTGTATAACAGAGCCCCAAAGTAATAATACCCCCAGTAATGTGTCTGAGTGAATAACAGAGCCCCAAAGTAATAATACTCCCAGTAACGTGTCTGAGTGTATAACAGAGGTCCACTGCAATAATACTCCCAGTAATGTGTCTGAGTGCATAACAGAGCTCCACAGCAATAATACTCCCAGTAATGTGTCTGAGTGTATAACAGAGCTCCACAGCAATAATACTCCCAGTAATGTGTCTGAGTGTATAACAGAGCCCCACAGCAATAATACCCCCAGTAATGTGTCTGAGTGTATAACAGAGCCCCACAGCAATAATACCCCCAGTAATGTGTCAGAGTAAATAACAGAGCCCCAAAGTAATAATACTCCCAGTAATGTGTCTGAGTGCATAACAGAGCTCCACAGCAATAATACTCCCAGTAATGTGTCTGAGTGTACAAAGAGCTCCACAGCAATAATACTCCCAGTAATGTGTCTGAGTGTACAACAGAGCTCCGCAGCAATAATACTCCCAGTAATGTGTGTGAATGTATAACAGAGCTCCAAAGCAAAAATACTCCCATTAATGTGTCTGAGTGTATAACAGAACTCCACAGCAATAATACTCCCAGTAATGTGTCTGAGTGTATAACAGAGCTCCACAGCAACAATACTCACAGTAATGTGTCTAAATGTATAACAGAGCTCCACTGCAATAATACTCCCAGTATCGTGCCTGAGTGTATAACAGAGCTCCACTGCAATAATACTCCCAGTAATGTGTCTGAGTGTACAACAGAGCTCAACAGCAATAATACTCCCAGTAATGTGTCTGAGTGTATAACAGAGCTCCACAGCAATAATACTCCCAGTAATGTATCTGAGTGTATAACAGAGCCCCACAGCAATAATACTCCCAGTAACGTGTCTGAGTGTATAACAGAGCTCCACTGCAATAATACTCCCAGTAACATGTCTGAGTGCATAACAGAGCTCCACAGCAATAATACTCCCAGTAATGTGTCTGAGTGTATAACAGAGCCCCACAGCAATAATACTCCCAGTAACGTGTCTGAGTGTATAACAGAGCTCCACTGCAATAATACTCCCAGTAACGTGTCTGAGTGTATAACAGAGCTCCACTGCAATAATACTCGCAGTAACATGTCTGAGTGCATAACAGAGCTCCACTGCAATAATACTCCCAGTAATGTGTCTGAGTGTATAACAGAGCTCCACTGCAATAATACTCCCAGTAATGTGTATGAGTGTATAACAGAGCTCCACAGCAATAATACTCCCACTAATGTGTCTGAGTGTATAACAGAGCCCCACAGTAATAATACAGCCAGTAACGTGTCTGAGTGTATAACAGAGCTCCACAGCAATAATACTCCCAGTAACGTGTCTGAGTGTATAACAGAGCTCCACAGCAATAATACTCCCAGTAATGTGTCTGAGTGTATAACAGAGCTCCACAGTAATAATACTCCCAGTAATGTGTCTGAGTGTACAAAGAGCTCCACAGCAATAATACTCCCAGTAATGTGTCTGAGTGTACAACAGAGCTCCGCAGCAATAATACTCCCAGTAATGTGTCTGAGTGTATAACAGAGCTCCACAGCAATAATACTCCCAGTAATGTGTCTGAGTGTATAACAGAGCCCCAAAGTAATAATACCCCCAGTAATGTGTCTGAGTGAATAACAGAGCCCCAAAGTAATAATACTCCCAGAAACGTGTCTGAGTGTATAACAGAGCTCCACTGCAATAATACTCCCAGTAATGTGTCTGAGTGCATAACAGAGCTCCACAGCAATAATACTCCCAGTAATGTGTCTGAGTGTATAACAGAGCTCCACAGCAATAATACTCCCAGTAATGTGTCTGAGTGTATAACAGAGCCCCACAGCAATAATATCCCCAGTAATGTGTCTGAGTGTATAACAGAGCCCCACAGCAATAATACCCCCAGTAATGTGTCAGAGTAAATAACAGAGCCCCAAAGTAATAATACTCCCAGTAATGTGTCTGAGTGTATAACAGAGCTCCACAGCAATAATACTCCCAGTAATGTGTCTGAGTGTACAAAGAGCTCCACAGCAATAATACTCCCAGTAATGTGTCTGAGTGTACAACAGAGCTCCGCAGCAATAATACTCCCAGTAATGTGTGTGAATGTATAACAGAGCTCCAAAGCAAAAATACTCCCATTAATGTGTCTGAGTGTATAACAGAACTCCACAGCAATAATACTCCCAGTAATGTGTCTGAGTGTATAACAGAGCTCCACAGCAACAATACTCACAGTAATGTGTCTAAATATATAACAGAGCTCCACTGCAATAATACTCCCAGTATCGTGCCTGAGTGTATAACAGAGCTCCACTGCAATAATACTCCCAGTAACGTGTCTGAGTGTATAACAGAGCTCCACTGCAATAATACTCCCAGTAATGTGTCTGAGTGTACAACAGAGCTAAACATCAATAATACTCCCAGTAATGTGTCTGAGTGTATAACAGAGCTCCACAGCAATAATACTCCCAGTAATGTGTCTGAGTGTATAACAGAGCCCCACAGCAATAATACTCCCAGTAACGTGTCTGAGTGTATAACAGAGCTCCACTGCAATAATACTCCCAGTAACGTGTCTGAGTGTATAACAGAGCTCCACTGCAATAATACTCCCAGTAACATGTCTGAGTGCATAACAGAGCTCCACAGCAATAATACTCCCAGTAATGTGTCTGAGTGTATAACAGAGCCCCACAGCAATAATACTCCCAGTAACGTGTCTGAGTGTATAACAGAGCTCCACTGCAATAATACTCCCAGTAACGTGTCTGAGTGTATAACAGAGCTCCACTGCAATAATACTCCCAGTAACATGTCTGAGTGCATAACAGAGCTCCACTGCAATAATACTCCCAGTAATGTGTCTGAGTGTATAACAGAGCTCCACTGCAATAATACTCCCAGTAATGTGTATGAGTGTCATAACAGAGCTCCACAGCAATAATACTCCCACTAATGTGTCTGACTGTATAACAGAGCCCCACAGCAATAATACTCCCAGTAACGTGTCTGAGTGTATAACAGAGCTCCACTGCAATAATACTCCCAGTAACGTGTCTGAGTGTATAACAGAGCTCCACTGCAATAATACTCCCAGTAACATGTCTGAGTGCATAACAGAGCTCCACAGCAATAATACTCCCAGTAATGTGTCTGAGTGTATAACAGAGCCCCACAGCAATAATACTCCCAGTAACGTGTCTGAGTGTATAACAGAGCTCCACTGCAATAATACTCCCAGTAACGTGTCTGAGTGTATAACAGAGCTCCACTGCAATAATACTCCCAGTAACATGTCTGAGTGCATAACAGAGCTCCACTGCAATAATACTCCCAGTAATGTGTCTGAGTGTATAACAGAGCTCCACTGCAATAATACTCCCAGTAATGTGTATGAGTGTATAACAGAGCTCCACAGCAATAATACTCCCACTAATGTGTCTGAGTGTATAACAGAGCCCCACAGTAATAATACAGCCAGTAACGTGTCTGAGTGTATAACAGAGCTCCACTGCAATAATACTCCCAGTAACGTGTCTGAGTGTATAACAGAGCTCCACAGCAATAATACTCCCAGTAATGTGTCTGAGTGTATAACAGAGCTCCACAGTAATAATACTCCCAGTAATGTGTCTGAGTGTATAACAGAGCTCCACAGCAATAATACCCCCAGTAATGTGTCTGAGTGTATAACAGAGCCCCACAGCAATAATACCCCCAGTAATGTGTCAGAGTAAATAACAGAGCCCCAAAGTAATAATACTCCCAGTAATGTGTCTGAGTGTATAACAGAGCTCCACAGCAATAATACTCCCAGTAATGTGTCTGAGTGTACAAAGAGCTCCACAGCAATAATACTCCCAGTAATGTGTGTGAATGTATAACAGAGCTCCAAAGCAAAAATACTCCCATTAATGTGTCTGAGTGTATAACAGAACTCCACAGCAATAATACTCCCAGTAATGTGTCTGAGTGTATAACAGAGCTCCACAGCAACAATACTCACAGTAATGTGTCTAAATGTATAACAGAGCTCCACTGCAATAATACTCCCAGTATCGTGCCTGAGTGTATAACAGAGCTCCACTGCAATAATACTCCCAGTAACGTGTCTGAGTGTATAACAGAGCTCCACAGCAATAATACTCCCAGTAATGTGTCTGAGTGTACAACAGAGCTCAACATCAATAATACTCCCAGTAATGTGTCTGAATGTATAACAGAGCTCCACAGCAATAATACTCCCAGTAATAAGTCTGAGTGTATAACAGAGCCCCACAGCAATAATACTCCCAGTAACGTGTCTGAGTGTATAACAGAGCTCCACTGCAATAATACTCCCAGTAACGTGTCTGAGTGTATAACAGAGCTCCACTGCAATAATACTCCCAGTAACATGTCTGAGTGCATAACAGAGCTCCACAGCAATAATACTCCCAGTAATGTGTCTGAGTGTATAACAGAGCCCCACAGCAATAATACTCCCAGTAACGTGTCTGAGTGTATAACAGAGCTCCACTGCAATAATACTCCCAGTAACGTGTCTGAGTGTATAACAGAGCTCCACTGCAATAATACTCCCAGTAACATGTCTGAGTGCATAACAGAGCTCCACTGCAATAATACTCCCAGTAATGTGTCTGAGTGTATAACAGAGCTCTACTGCAATAATACTCCCAGTTATGTGTATGAGTGTATAACAGAGCTCCACAGCAATAATACTCCCACTAATGTGTCTGAGTGTATAACAGAGCCCCACAGTAATAATACAGCCAGTAACGTGTCTGAGTGTATAACAGAGCTCCACAGCAATAATACTCCCAGTAATGTGTCTGAGTGTATAACAGAGCTCCACAGTAATAATACTCCCAGTAATGTGTCTGATTGTATAACAGAGCTCCACAGCAATAATACTCCCAGTAAAGTGTCTGAGTGTACAATGAGCTCCACAGCAATCATACTCCCAGTAATGTGTCTGAGTGTACAACAGAGCTCCGCAGCAATAATACTCCCAGTAATGTGTCTGAGTGTATAACAGAGCTCCACAGCAATAATACTCCCAGTAAGGTGTCTGGGTGTATAACAGAGCTCCACTGCAATAATTCTCCCAGTAACATGTCTGAGTGCATAACAGAGCTCCACTGCAATAATACTCCCGGTAATGTGTCTGAGTGTATAACAGAGATCCACTGCAATAATACTCCCAGTAATGTGTATGAGTGTATAACAGAGCTCCACAGTAATAATACAGCCAGTAACGTGTCTGAGTGTATAACAGAGCTCCACTGCAATAATACTCCCAGTAACGTGTCTGAGTGTATAACAGAGCTCCACTGCAATAATACTCCCAGTAACGTGTCTGATTGTATAACAGAGCTCCCCAGCAATAATACTCCCAGTAATGTGTCTGAGTGTATAACAGAGCTCCACAGTAATAATACTCCCAGTAACGTGTCTGAGTGTATAACAGAGCTCCACAGCAATAATACTCCCAGTAATGTGTCTGAGTGCATAACAGAGCTCCACAGCAATAATACTCCCAGTGATGTGTCTGAGTGTATAACAGAGCTCCACAGTAATAATACTCCCAGTAATGTGTCTGAGCGTATAACAGAGCTCCACAGTAATAATACTCCCAGTAATGTTTCTGAGTGTATAACAGAGCTCCACAGCAATAATACTCCCAGTAATGTGTCTGAGTGTATAACAGAACCCCACAGCAATAATACTCCCAGTAACGTGTCTGAGTGTATAACAGAGCTCCACTGCAATAATACTCCCAGTAATGTGTCTGAGTGTATAACAGAGCTCCACAGCAATAATACTCCCAGTAATGTGTCTGAGTGCATAACAGAGCTCCACAGCAATAATACTACCAGTGATGTGTCTGAGTGTATAACAGAGCTCCACAGTAATAATACTCCCAGTAATGTGTCTGAGCGTATAACAGAGCTCCACAGTAATAATACTCCCAGTAATGTGTCTGAGTGTATAACAGAGCTCCACAGCAATAATACTCCCAGTAATGTGTCTGAGTGTATAACAGAACCCCACAGCAATAATACTCCCAGTAACGTGTCTGAGTGTATAACAGAGCTCCACTGCAATAATACTCCCAGTAACGTGTCTGAGTGTATAACAGAGCTCCACTGCAATAATACTCCCAGTAACATGTCTGAGTGTATAACAGAGCTCCACTGCAATAATACTCCCAGTAATGTGTCTGAGCGTATAACAGAGCTCCACAGTAATAATACTCCCAGTAATGTGTCTGAGTGTATAACAGAGCTCCACAGCAATAATACTCCCAGTAACATGTCTGAGTGTATAACAGAGCTCCACTGCAATAATACTCCCAGTAATGTGTCTGAGCGTATAACAGAGCTCCACAGTAATAATACTCCCAGTAATGTGTCTGAGCGTATAACAGAGCTCCACAGCAATAATAATCCCAGTAATGTGTCTGAGTGTATAACAGAACCCCACAGCAATAATACTCCCAGTAACGTGTCTGAGTGTATAACAAAGCTCCACAGCAATACTACTCCCAGTAATGTGTCTGAGTGTATAACAGAGCTCCACAGCAATAATACTCCCAGTAATGTGTCTGAGTGTATAACCGAGCTCCACAGCAATAATACTCCCAGTAATGTGCCTGGGTGTATAACAGAGCTCCACAGCAATAATACTCCCAGTAACATGTCTGAGTGTATAACAGAGCTCCACTGCAATAATACTCCCAGTAATGTGTCTGAGCGTATAACAGAGCTCCACAGTAATAATACTCCCAGTAATGTGTCTGAGCGTATAACAGAGCTCCACAGTAATAATACTCCCTGTAATGTGTTTGAGCGTATAACAGAGCTCCCCAGCAATAATACTCCCAGTAATGTGTCTGAGTGTATAACAGAACCCCACAGCAATAATACTCCCAGTAACGTGTCTGAGTGTATAACAGAGCTCCACAGCAATAATACTCCCAGTAATGTGTCTGAGTGTATAACAGAGCTCCACTGCAATAATACTCCCAGTAACGTGTCTGAGTGTATAACAGAGCTCCACTGCAATAATACTCCCAGTAATGTGTCTGAGTGTATAACAGAGCTCCACTGCAATAATACTCCCAGTAATGTGTCTGAGTGTACAAAGAGCTCCACAGCAATAATACTCCCAGTAATGTGTCTGAGTGTACAACAGAGCTCCGCAGCAATAATACTCCCAGTAATGTGTGTGAATGTATAACAGAGCTCCAAAGCAAAAATACTCCCATTAATGTGTCTGAGTGTATAACAGAACTCCACAGCAATAATACTCCCAGTAATGTGTCTGAGTGTATAACAGAGCTCCACAGCAACAATACTCACAGTAATGTGTCTAAATATATAACAGAGCTCCACTGCAATAATACTCCCAGTATCGTGCCTGAGTGTATAACAGAGCTCCACTGCAATAATACTCCCAGTAACGTGTCTGAGTGTATAACAGAGCTCCACTGCAATAATACTCCCAGTAATGTGTCTGAGTGTACAACAGAGCTAAACATCAATAATACTCCCAGTAATGTGTCTGAGTGTATAACAGAGCTCCACAGCAATAATACTCCCAGTAATGTGTCTGAGTGTATAACAGAGCCCCACAGCAATAATACTCCCAGTAACGTGTCTGAGTGTATAACAGAGCTCCACTGCAATAATACTCCCAGTAACGTGTCTGAGTGTATAACAGAGCTCCACTGCAATAATACTCCCAGTAACATGTCTGAGTGCATAACAGAGCTCCACAGCAATAATACTCCCAGTAATGTGTCTGAGTGTATAACAGAGCCCCACAGCAATAATACTCCCAGTAACGTGTCTGAGTGTATAACAGAGCTCCACTGCAATAATACTCCCAGTAACGTGTCTGAGTGTATAACAGAGCTCCACTGCAATAATACTCCCAGTAACATGTCTGAGTGCATAACAGAGCTCCACTGCAATAATACTCCCAGTAATGTGTCTGAGTGTATAACAGAGCTCCACTGCAATAATACTCCCAGTAATGTGTATGAGTGTCATAACAGAGCTCCACAGCAATAATACTCCCACTAATGTGTCTGACTGTATAACAGAGCCCCACAGCAATAATACTCCCAGTAACGTGTCTGAGTGTATAACAGAGCTCCACTGCAATAATACTCCCAGTAACATGTCTGAGTGTATAACAGAGCTCCACTGCAATAATACTCCCAGTAACATGTCTGAGTGCATAACAGAGCTCCACAGCAATAATACTCCCAGTAATGTGTCTGAGTGTATAACAGAGCCCCACAGCAATAATACTCCCAGTAACGTGTCTGAGTGTATAACAGAGCTCCACTGCAATAATACTCCCAGTAACGTGTCTGAGTGTATAACAGAGCTCCACTGCAATAATACTCCCAGTAACATGTCTGAGTGCATAACAGAGCTCCACTGCAATAATACTCCCAGTAATGTGTCTGAGTGTATAACAGAGCTCCACTGCAATAATACTCCCAGTAATGTGTATGAGTGTATAACAGAGCTCCACAGCAATAATACTCCCACTAATGTGTCTGAGTGTATAACAGAGCCCCACAGTAATAATACAGCCAGTAACGTGTCTGAGTGTATAACAGAGCTCCACTGCAATAATACTCCCAGTAACGTGTCTGAGTGTATAACAGAGCTCCACAGCAATAATACTCCCAGTAATGTGTCTGAGTGTATAACAGAGCTCCACAGTAATAATACTCCCAGTAATGTGTCTGAGTGTATAACAGAGCTCCACAGCAATAATACCCCCAGTAATGTGTCTGAGTGTATAACAGAGCCCCACAGCAATAATACCCCCAGTAATGTGTCAGAGTAAATAACAGAGCCCCAAAGTAATAATACTCCCAGTAATGTGTCTGAGTGTATAACAGAGCTCCACAGCAATAATACTCCCAGTAATGTGTCTGAGTGTACAAAGAGCTCCACAGCAATAATACTCCCAGTAATGTGTGTGAATGTATAACAGAGCTCCAAAGCAAAAATACTCCCATTAATGTGTCTGAGTGTATAACAGAACTCCACAGCAATAATACTCCCAGTAATGTGTCTGAGTGTATAACAGAGCTCCACAGCAACAATACTCACAGTAATGTGTCTAAATGTATAACAGAGCTCCACTGCAATAATACTCCCAGTATCGTGCCTGAGTGTATAACAGAGCTCCACTGCAATAATACTCCCAGTAACGTGTCTGAGTGTATAACAGAGCTCCACAGCAATAATACTCCCAGTAATGTGTCTGAGTGTACAACAGAGCTCAACATCAATAATACTCCCAGTAATGTGTCTGAATGTATAACAGAGCTCCACAGCAATAATACTCCCAGTAATAAGTCTGAGTGTATAACAGAGCCCCACAGCAATAATACTCCCAGTAACGTGTCTGAGTGTATAACAGAGCTCCACTGCAATAATACTCCCAGTAACGTGTCTGAGTGTATAACAGAGCTCCACTGCAATAATACTCCCAGTAACATGTCTGAGTGCATAACAGAGCTCCACAGCAATAATACTCCCAGTAATGTGTCTGAGTGTATAACAGAGCCCCACAGCAATAATACTCCCAGTAACGTGTCTGAGTGTATAACAGAGCTCCACTGCAATAATACTCCCAGTAACGTGTCTGAGTGTATAACAGAGCTCCACTGCAATAATACTCCCAGTAACATGTCTGAGTGCATAACAGAGCTCCACTGCAATAATACTCCCAGTAATGTGTCTGAGTGTATAACAGAGCTCTACTGCAATAATACTCCCAGTTATGTGTATGAGTGTATAACAGAGCTCCACAGCAATAATACTCCCACTAATGTGTCTGAGTGTATAACAGAGCCCCACAGTAATAATACAGCCAGTAACGTGTCTGAGTGTATAACAGAGCTCCACAGCAATAATACTCCCAGTAATGTGTCTGAGTGTATAACAGAGCTCCACAGTAATAATACTCCCAGTAATGTGTCTGATTGTATAACAGAGCTCCACAGCAATAATACTCCCAGTAAAGTGTCTGAGTGTACAATGAGCTCCACAGCAATCATACTCCCAGTAATGTGTCTGAGTGTACAACAGAGCTCCGCAGCAATAATACTCCCAGTAATGTGTCTGAGTGTATAACAGAGCTCCACAGCAATAATACTCCCAGTAAGGTGTCTGGGTGTATAACAGAGCTCCACTGCAATAATTCTCCCAGTAACATGTCTGAGTGCATAACAGAGCTCCACTGCAATAATACTCCCGGTAATGTGTCTGAGTGTATAACAGAGCTCCACTGCAATAATACTCCCAGTAATGTGTATGAGTGTATAACAGAGCTCCACAGTAATAATACAGCCAGTAACGTGTCTGAGTGTATAACAGAGCTCCACTGCAATAATACTCCCAGTAACGTGTCTGAGTGTATAACAGAGCTCCACTGCAATAATACTCCCAGTAACGTGTCTGATTGTATAACAGAGCTCCCCAGCAATAATACTCCCAGTAATGTGTCTGAGTGTATAACAGAGCTCCACAGTAATAATACTCCCAGTAACGTGTCTGAGTGTATAACAGAGCTCCACAGCAATAATACTCCCAGTAATGTGTCTGAGTGCATAACAGAGCTCCACAGCAATAATACTCCCAGTGATGTGTCTGAGTGTATAACAGAGCTCCACAGTAATAATACTCCCAGTAATGTGTCTGAGCGTATAACAGAGCTCCACAGTAATAATACTCCCAGTAATGTTTCTGAGTGTATAACAGAGCTCCACAGCAATAATACTCCCAGTAATGTGTCTGAGTGTATAACAGAACCCCACAGCAATAATACTCCCAGTAACGTGTCTGAGTGTATAACAGAGCTCCACTGCAATAATACTCCCAGTAATGTGTCTGAGTGTATAACAGAGCTCCACAGCAATAATACTCCCAGTAATGTGTCTGAGTGCATAACAGAGCTCCACAGCAATAATACTACCAGTGATGTGTCTGAGTGTATAACAGAGCTCCACAGTAATAATACTCCCAGTAATGTGTCTGAGCGTATAACAGAGCTCCACAGTAATAATACTCCCAGTAATGTGTCTGAGTGTATAACAGAGCTCCACAGCAATAATACTCCCAGTAATGTGTCTGAGTGTATAACAGAACCCCACAGCAATAATACTCCCAGTAACGTGTCTGAGTGTATAACAGAGCTCCACTGCAATAATACTCCCAGTAACGTGTCTGAGTGTATAACAGAGCTCCACTGCAATAATACTCCCAGTAACATGTCTGAGTGTATAACAGAGCTCCACTGCAATAATACTCCCAGTAATGTGTCTGAGCGTATAACAGAGCTCCACAGTAATAATACTCCCAGTAATGTGTCTGAGTGTATAACAGAGCTCCACAGCAATAATACTCCCAGTAACATGTCTGAGTGTATAACAGAGCTCCACTGCAATAATACTCCCAGTAATGTGTCTGAGCGTATAACAGAGCTCCACAGTAATAATACTCCCAGTAATGTGTCTGAGCGTATAACAGAGCTCCACAGCAATAATAATCCCAGTAATGTGTCTGAGTGTATAACAGAACCCCACAGCAATAATACTCCCAGTAACGTGTCTGAGTGTATAACAAAGCTCCACAGCAATACTACTCCCAGTAATGTGTCTGAGTGTATAACAGAGCTCCACAGCAATAATACTCCCAGTAATGTGTCTGAGTGTATAACCGAGCTCCACAGCAATAATACTCCCAGTAATGTGCCTGGGTGTATAACAGAGCTCCACAGCAATAATACTCCCAGTAACATGTCTGAGTGTATAACAGAGCTCCACTGCAATAATACTCCCAGTAATGTGTCTGAGCGTATAACAGAGCTCCACAGTAATAATACTCCCAGTAATGTGTCTGAGCGTATAACAGAGCTCCACAGTAATAATACTCCCTGTAATGTGTTTGAGCGTATAACAGAGCTCCCCAGCAATAATACTCCCAGTAATGTGTCTGAGTGTATAACAGAACCCCACAGCAATAATACTCCCAGTAACGTGTCTGAGTGTATAACAGAGCTCCACAGCAATAATACTCCCAGTAATGTGTCTGAGTGTATAACAGAGCTCCACTGCAATAATACTCCCAGTAACGTGTCTGAGTGTATAACAGAGCTCCACTGCAATAATACTCCCAGTAATGTGTCTGAGTGTATAACAGAGCTCCACAGCAATAATACTCCCAGTAATGTGTCTGAGTGTATTACAGAGCTCCACAGTAATAATACTCCCAGTAATGTGTCTTTAAACTACAATAAATGTTCTTAGAAATCAGTCTGTGTAAATAAGATACATTGTTCTTCTTTTACATTTTATTAGCATACATTGTTATTAGTAAGTCACCTAAAATGTCTCAGAACAGCCCCTAATCACACACCCCACTCACACCCCTAAAATGAAAGTGTCCCTCTTTACCCATTTAAACTGTTGGGAGGTATGCTTTCATTTCTGATTCTTCTATAGAGAAAATTACTTAAAAAACAACATGACTTCAGTGTGTATCGTCTTTAACCCCTTAAGGACCAAACTTCTGGAATAAAAGGGAATCATGATGTGTCAGCCACGTCATGTGTCCTTAAGGGGTTAAGCACAGAATAGACGGAATAAGATTGTGTCATTGTATCTGTTTTTACCCATTAGAGATGTATGGTATATTTTATATCATTAACATATTTTGTGGTTTATTATTAACCACAATTAACAAAAAAATGTATTTCCTGTACACATTTAACAGAAAAAGTTAATACAATAATAGGAATTCAGAAAAGAATCCTGATGAGGCTTAATTTTTGCATCATGTGTGGAATTCGGAATCTGATGTTAATCACAGTACACATGTTGCTATCTGCACATGGTGTTCCTGATTGTCAAATAATTTCCAGCCCCAATCTGTGGAACATTCCTTTCGCTCAGTCTGGTTCTATATAGCAATGCTTTGTCAAGTCAAATTCTTTCACCGATGGCGTAATTACAAACTATGTACTGCGTTAATCTGTAATGCCTGTCTGGTCTTCTTATGTCAAATAGAAATCTGCCAACGGTGAGGACAGACTCACTCCTTCTCTCGCCATGCCTGTCCCAGTGTGAGATCATCAAAATCTATGGTTTTGGGCCAATAGCATTGTTCTCATAGAAGCACGGCAATTCTCCAATGTAATGTTTCTCGTAGATAAGCACTGAATCCAGAAACAGTTACAGCATTAGGTAACACCGAACATGAGGGGCTTTCAGTAATTGACATTTTTCGGTAAAGAAATTATTGACAGCCACAAGCATAAGGCTACACGAAAAATGCTAACATTGCCATTTCTCCAAAACAGCACTGCTTACATCTGTCAGAACAAAATATAGTGGGTTTGTGCTTAAAGTGTCCCTTTAAATATGGAAATCCAGTCCACAGTATTTTACTCTGTCCTTTAACTGAGTCCTCCATCTTGCTTCCTGTTAATGGATACACTCTGAGAAGGGCACCTGTCAGTTAGCACAGAAAAAGCATAGTTGTGCCCTGGATCTGCCAGGCCTGGACTGGATTGTTGTGCTAGTTTTCAAATCGTTAATACATAGTTACATAGCTGAAAAGAGACTTGCGTCCATCAAGTTCAGCCTTCCTCACATTTGTTTTTTGCTGTTGATCCAAAAGAAGGCAAAAAACCCAGTTTGAAGCACTTCCAATTTTGCAACAAGCTAGGAAAAAAATTCATTCTTGACCCCAGAATGGCAGTCAGATTTATCCTTGGATCAAGCAGTTATTACCCTACATTGTAAGATTATATCCTTGAATATTCTGTCTTTGCAAGTATGCATCCAGTAGCTGTTTTAACATCTGTATGGACTCTGATAAAACCACTTCTTCAGGCAGAGAATTCCACATCCTGATTGTTCTTACAGTAAAAAAAAACCTTTCCTTTGCCTTAGACAAAATCTTCTCTCTTCTAGTCTAAACGCATGGCCTCGTGTCCTATGTAAAGTCCGGTTTGTGAATACATTTCCACACAATGGTTTGTATTGGCCCCGAATATATTTGTACATACATAATTTAAAGAAAAATAAGCACTGCATGAACACACGCTGTAAGTGGTTTTCAATAGTTTAAATCAAAGAATATAGTTCCTTGCACAATATCCCGAATCCCCTTATTGGCATAGTGCACCATTCATTTTTTTTGTGCATAGTTATTTAGAATTGTACATAAACAACTTTTTTCTTTAGTTTTTATTTCATGTTTTGGGGCTGATGTGTACTATAGTCACTGGTGCTGCCCAGGAGTAGTAGGAGTTTAATTGTGTAGGTTTTCAATGGTTTATTTAACCCTTTGAATGCCATGGATATAACGGCCACATTGCTCTTGGACACACATGCGGGTTAATGATGTAATTTCCAGAAAGGTTTTCCTTTTCGTCGTAAAAACATAACTAAAACAAACTTCATTATAACCCAACACAACTGTTACCTTGAGGGACCAAGAATGAAACACCTTTTAAGCAACAATGGCTTTTACACGGCTCTGCTGGCTTTCAGAGCTCTCCGTCCAACTTGAAACTAACCAGTCTCAGTGCATTCCCAACCACGTTTCACTCCTCCGAGGCTTGTCTGGCAATGTGCACAATGACTAACCACTGTGACCTACAGGACCTCTCATTTTAACCGCCAGCCTCATGTAACTGTAAGGAACCATTATCAAACAAAACATGAATTGCTATTACACGTATCCTCGCTCAGACCCGGCTTTGAGAAAACCAAGGCCACTCACTTTCGAATGTTAATTAATTTCAGTGATATCAGTGCTTCAGTGATATATAGTGGGTTTCATTAAATGTAAGAATTTAATTTAAAAAAATCTCTATTTTAGGAATATTTTACAACTTCAAAATTGTAGGTATCCCTACAAATGAGCAGAATATTGTAAGTGAACATCCTGTGTTAACATTGTGTCTGTCTGGGCCATATCTCGGTGTTCCACTCCCAGATACATCGAATCCATACGGCACAGGGCTCTTAACGATGAAACTAATGATTCTTATTCTTTAATTGCGTCTCCTTTACATTTGCAAAATCCAACTGATAGTTTTGGGAACTCTCCATTAAAGCACTCCCAGATCTGCTCAGATCTCATAAACCTCCTAATTTGTTCCATAGAGGATGGTTTATCAGAATCAGAGCGCAGCTTGTAAAGTCTTTCAAACAATGGGAATATTGTAACTGGATAGAACGCACCTTCACATCATGGAAAGTACCTCAATAAAGATTCCCAGTGCATGCAGCTATAGCATTACATGTATCTCAATGGGAATTTTTCAAAAACCATAAATCAAGCTCCGTTTTTTTTCTTCTTTAATAAATTCAAGTTCTGGGAAGCCTACTCGCTCGGTTAAAGACAAGATCCAAATGTCTACCAGCTGTCCTCTATTAACTTTAAAAGGTTCTATCAGTGAAGTTGGCTTGTCTTTCTTTTATAATCAGTTCAAATCTCTGGAACAGTTTAAGTGATGCCCTTGATGTTATTGGACATTCCAAGAAACATCTTTCTATGGTTCCTCCATCTGACACCAAGTAGAAAAAAATGTAACTCATCCCGAATTTCTGGAAATTACTCTAATCAAATCAGTAACAAAAACCCAGGGGGCAAAGTTGGATAAATAATTGGATCTCTTTTTAGCCTTTACTTCAGAAGGTCGGAAAGTTCCACATCTTTCTTACTACACTTGATGTTGGCCGTTGGCGCTGGGTAAAATGTTACATGTAAGACTCATATTTAGGTGTCATTGGTACTTGGCACAAGCCACGCTTAACAATAATGTAGTCACTGTGCTGCCGGAATGATACAGTTATCATCAATCTATCTCCCCAAAACAGAAGAAATTGTTGACAGTCAAAGTTCCTTGACTCTTCAAAGCTTGAAGGCCATCTTACGTGTAGGTAAAAGTTGGGCCCAGTCTTAGTCACAGATTGTAAAGCTCACATTTAATGGACAGACCTTTACATACTCGTAGCACTCACTCCCCTATAACCTCTGGGTCCTCCGCTGTACCCTGCCTTTGCATCACTTCCATAATTCCCTGGAAAGACCTTAGAGTAGCTTATAAAATACGTTAAATGACAACTCTTAGACAGTTTATTTATGTATGCATGTCCTGTATCACCGTAACTATACCAGCCAATCCAGCTTTCTGAAGGGAGTGGTACGGTCAGTCTCATCCCTCCTAGTTCTCATGGATTCCCCTCATGTAGCCGATTTCCAGTGAAACGCGTTGTGGAGACAGTTTGCCAGTGCAAAGTAAACATTCCAGCCGAAGGAATTGTAACGTATTTTCAGTCTTTCTTTTCAGACTGAAAGACACTTGTTACAAGTGTAAGCTTCTGTTTTGTGTCAAATATATAACTTGTTTTATTTTTATATTCTGTTAATGTATTTTATTCAGCACAAAGAAATTGGATTTTGTACACCTACACAACAGAGATTTGTGAAGAATGTTGTGTAAAATCACACACTTAGCTCAGATCAGTATAATGTGAGTGAATCCAAAAACAACTTTTGTTAGAGAGGTGTATATTTTTCCAGAGTGTATCACTGTATCTTTGTTTTTACATTTTTATTTCCAAATTATCCTCATTCCTGTGGAATTACAATGCATATTCATTACTAGTTTGGTAATCTTTTATTCTGGCTTAAATTCACTTTTTTTGCATTTTCATTTTAGTTTAAATTGAACGTGCCATCAAAACTTTCACTCAGTCAATCCGTTTCTATACTCCCTAGCCAGCGCTAGCAAGGTGCGCTGTGGTTGCAAAGTGGGAGGGGCTAAGGACCGCCTGTGGGAGATTCTGCTCTCTCTTGTCAGTGAATTCTTTAACATAGAGTTTATGCTGAAAAATTAACTTGGCAGGTGGGAGAAAGACCTATTTTTAAATAGATTTCTATCCCAATCTTTGCATTTGCCAACAAGCCTGCTAGCACAATGTATAGATATCATTTTATTTTTTGACAGGTCCCATTAATTATTTAGATAGCTTGCAAACAGAACAGACAGGTCATTTGCTTGTTATGGCCCCAATTTAATATTGCTAGATAAGATTCCCAAATTATTTATATTTTTGTATAAACATTTGAAATGATCCTGACAAATATTTTAATTCTGTAATATTTTGATGTTTTAATATATTGATATCTATAATAAATATGTTATATTTTTGATAATTTTTTTTCAACATATTAAACTATTTCAAAGTTTATCCAACAATATTAAACTGATGCCAATATTTGATTACTCACTTTCTGTGGAACTATTGCTATTATTATAATATTGTTTATATCGTGTTTTTTCAGCTTCTAGGGACGTTCATCCCGAGACTTAACTTCAGATCAGCGTCTCTATGACAACCTCACTCGCCTGATAAAACATTGGTATAAGGGGGCTACATGCTACAAGACCCCCTTTCGTACCAATCATTTATTAGACCCTGTCACAAACGTGTACTTGTCTCTGTTCAAAGAACAACAGCATTATAGCTACCAATAAAATGTAGAATCAACATTAAATGTTTAAATTGCTGATTTTAAATGAAAATTAAAAAGGCCCCTCTCTTATATATTCTGGGTTAATGACTAAAATTAGAATTCAGAGTTATTTTCAGATTAGAGATTCAAAATGCTTTTAGTTTTCCGATTCTGGTGTATTTGAAATGCACTTTGCTTTCAATTTGATTTCTCATTTTAATAAATAACTCTTAAATATACGCTTAACACAGAAAAAAAAAAGATTATTTTCTGGTAACTTTTACCTAAATTACAGCAATGCAAATGATTATCGTTGTATAAGAATCCCACTCACATGTTATCGGGCTCTGCATTCTTCAATTGCTCAAACTCAAAAAATGGCATACAACGTGTGTGGACATTTGATGGGGAAAAAAACCATTGTAATTTATGCTTACATACAAGGAACACGTGTGTGTATAAGTGTGAAACATATGACATTTTGCCTTCAATTTGCAATTTCTGATTTATGGGAGGGAAACATGTGCAGTATCCTAAATTTTCTTGTTTCAGAAAGGTGAACATAGAGCCATAAATCTCTCCTGAGGAACGACAGAACATGGAGAAATGTAACCGTCTTTACTTGAATTTCCCCCCCCAAAATAAAAATAATTTTTTTGTTTCATGTTATGTCAGGAGATAGCGCAAACAATATATTTTAAACAAAATTATTGAAATATAATCCACACTTTAATCTATACGGATTCATTCATTGAAATGTATATTTTAATATAATAAAAGTATGAAAAATAAGGTCTGATCCCAGCTTTGAAATGTTGTGACATGGACAGTGTACAAATAGAACATGTGCTCGGTAAAATAAATTCCCGACAGGTGCATAGTCACCAGGGGCAGGGGAGGGATCTATGGACCTGAACCCAAACCCACCCAATAAGACACCAACACTCTTATGTATGGGTCAAAACATGTCCACAGCTTTAATAATAATAATAATAAAGATAATAACTTATCACGCACAAATATATAAAGGTCATTACCCGCCACTCGCCCAATATTATACCATCTCCCCTATGTTTAAATCAAAGGCAATGACCTACAATATAACATAACTTAACAATATATAACAACCACGTAAATATTAACATGTAAAGTGCCAACATTTCTTTTGTTTACTCTTGGTAGGGGTATACCCGGATACCGCTATACCACCTGTGGCGAAACCAACCTCGCCACTGGGCCCTGGAGAAGCCTGTTTGCTAGCCTCCTACCTACTGACTATGGCCCCTGGGTTATTTGGGGCATATTGTACTGTATATTGCTGCTACTGGCCCTTTTAACAGCATCTATGGACATATTGGGACTTTTGGGACTACTGTCCCTTTAAGACTGTGCTACATATTCTAGTGTACTGCCTGTAATATTATATGTGTATTTGTGTGTTAAGTTTAACCTGGGATATGTATGCAGCATTCACCTGATTGTTCGGTAGAATCACTCCACTTATTATATTGAGTGAAACTACCGAACAACCAGACCACCCAGGAATAAGTGTGCCTCCAATTACAGTTTGCAACAATGTTGCAAACGGGTAATTGGCAATCAGAGTAATGTATTCTTTGTCCTCTGGGTGGCCGCCATTCGGGAAACAAACACGTGGCGGCGGCCATCTTAAACTACCGAACAGCGGTGTTTTGCCGTCGAGTGTCTGGAACTAAAATCGGACACTTGACTAGGCAAACACCGCTGAGACCTCCATACTTCCAGAAATTCGTATGGAAACTACCGAATGACCCGCCGTTCGGTAGAAAGAACCCCATAAACAAGGGAATTCATTCAAACCCTCTCCAGGCTCTATAACACAGGCAATTCGCCTGTTTTCATTCCCTTGTTTGTGACCGACCGCAGGGCCAAAATGCATGGAACTGTTTTCGGATACTTTACCCATGCGGTCGGTCAAATCTTTGGAACCCCATATCTCACGAACCATTCATCCGAATTACTTGAATTTTGGATATGTTGTCCCCCTGAATAAGGGCTATCCAGCGATGCTGGATTTAAAGGTGTACCCCCGGGTTTTGGGGTACATCCAGAACTTGGCTGAAAAAGTGTACCGGATAATTGAGTTTAATGTTATCTGAGGGGAGGGGATGTGTGGGCTGAACCATGTATGTGATTGGTTATTTTATGCCTCCCCCTGGGTGTGGCCTGTATGTGGATTAGTGTAATAAAAGCCAGGCTGGATGAGCCAGTCCAGAGTTCCTGTTTTACCCTCAAAGTGATGTGTCGTCTCATTATTGGGGGAAGGATTTATTGTATGCTGTTCCAGTTGACTGCTAGGAGTACAAGCCTATTCATATGGTTCCTATTCAATGGTCTACAGCATTCATATGCTTGGGAGAATTTAAAAGGTTTCTCGGATTCGATGATTGTGGTGTCTGCCAGAGTGCTTGGAGTCCTCAGGAAGCACTAGGAGCATCCATTAACGGAGGTACAAAGTCGGGGTGCCAGGTGATCCGTTACACCACCGAGGTTCTGAGACACCGACGGGCTTGAAAACCTACCAAAACTTGTATGAACAGTGTACCTGTCACGCGCGGCCCAGCCAAGACAGTGGGGAGAGTGTGAAAGTGAAAGGGTTAATGGCACCAGACCCCTGGTTACCATTAACCCCTGCAGTACCATTTTAACTAATCAACTAACTGCCCGTAGTCCTATATTAACTAAGAAGGCCAGTTTTTACCTTAATCTTCTTTACCCCACCTCGCTGCTGTGAAACGGGGAAAAAACCTAGCAAATAGGGAGAGAGGGAAGGACCAACTCAGCAAGGTAAGGGATTAGAATGAGGGATCCTAAAATGGCCAACCATTTATATCAGCCAGCCCCCAAACAATAGCCCATCGATCCCAATACTGCTCCCACCCCTAGCCCGCCTCCTAGCCCTGTCAGGGCCCTTTCCCTAAACTGCGCTTTCTCCATGGACTTCAGTTCGACTGAATTAATCCGTCCTAAAAAAAAAAATTGTTTAGGTGAACTTAAATTTGTATTTGCAGCGTTTCGGTTCCATCAAATTTTGGCCATGCGATTGTTTTGGGAAAAAGGATTTGGACAAATAAAAAGGGAGTAAAAATGGGCCAATCAGTGAAATTCAAACTATATACATACATAAATATTGTGTATGTATTTTGCTGCTCACATAGGCACATTTTCTGCCATTTGTTTTACAGATCAAGAGCGAAGAAATAACCAATAGACGGAAAGGAGGAACAATAATAGATATATTATATTTTAATTAAATATAAAGTATATATATATGATACATTTATATTTATATATTATATTTTACCTAAATATAAAGTATATACATAGGATAAATATCTAAAATAAAAAATGTAGTGCTCCTCATTTTTGCCCTTTGTCGGTCACAGAAGCTAAATTTAAGACGGCATATCTCCAACGAGAAGTTTGTCTGTGGGCCGCCGAGAAGAGCTCTGTCACAATGGGCCCACCTAGGGCACTCCCGAATCGGCACTCGTACAATGAGGCAGGGAAGGCACCTGCTTACCTGGATTGCAGGTGCCTACTCTGCCGATATATACTGGAGGGAGGACAGAAGGCAGGCGGCATTCTGCGGCGGCAAGTGAGCACTGATCTGACAGTTCCTCTCTTCTCCCTCGCGTGCCCTCTGTGATGCTGGGAGCCAGAATATGACATAATTTGGGCCCTGGTATAGTTAACAGTTAACGGGAACGCCGTTCCCGTTTGTGGTCCTGCAGGCACTCAGGGGGCGGCAAAAAATGCCGCCCCTAAATGCCCCTGTGTTCCCCCTGTCATGGGGGGCCCAAGAGGTGGCCTAATGGCCACCTGAAGGATCCCCCCCGGCCGGCTCTTGTCTTGCTGTCAGACGCGGCGAGGGAGCTGTGTTCTCTCTGCTCCCTCTCGCCGCGCCGTTTGCTGATGCTCGGAGCCGGAATATGACGTCATTTCCGGCTCCGGGCATCAGCAGACAGCCCGCGCGGCGAGAGGGAGCAGAGAGAACACAGCTCCCTCGCCGCGTCTGACAGCAAGACAAGAGCCGGCCGCACTGAAGCCCCACTGGACCCCAGGGACAGGTCCACGCCAGCTCTCCAGGTAGGGAGGCTGGGTGGACATTTTTAATTTTAAGAAAAATATGCAATAATTATTGTGTATGTGTGTGTGTCTGGGAGTGTATGTATGTATGTGTATGTGTCTGGGAGTGTGTGTGTGTGTGTGTCTGTGAGTGTATGTGTGTGTATGTGTCTGGGAGTGTGTGTGTATGTGTCTGTGAGTGTCAGTGAGTGTGTGTGTGTGTATGTGTCTGTGAGTGTGTGTGTATGTGTCTGTGAGTGTATGTGTGTGAGTGTATGTGTGTGTATGTGTCTGGGAGTGTGTGTGTGTATGTGTCTGGGAGTGTGTGTGTGTATGTGTCTGGGAGTGTGTGGGTGTATGTGTCTGGGAGTGTGTGTGTGTCTGTGAGTGTGTATGTGTATGTGTGTGTATGTGTCTGTGAGTGTATGTGTGTGTATGTGTCTGTGAGTGTATGTATGTGTCTGTGAGTGAGTGTATGTGTGTGTGTGTATGTGTCTGTGAGTGAGTGTATGTGTGTGTGTATGTGTCTGAGTGTGTATGTATGTGTATGTGTGTGTGTATTTGTGTGTCTGGGAGTGAGTGTGTGTGTGTATGTGTCTGTGAGTGAGTGTGTGTGTCTGTGAGTGTGTGTATGTGTCTGGGAGTGTGTGTGTCTGTGAGTGAATGTATGTGTCTGGGAGTGTGTGTGTCTGTGAGTGAATGTATGTGTCTGGGAGTGTGTGTGTCTGTGAGTGTATGTATGTGTGTGTGAGTGTATGTATGTGTCTGGGAGTGTGTGTCTGGGAGTGAGTGTATGTATGTGTATTTGTGTGTTGGTGTCTGGGAATGTGTGTGTGTGTGTCTGGGAGTGTATGTGTGTGTCTCTGAGTGTGTGTGTCTGTTAGTGTGTGTGTGTCTGTTAGTGTGTGTGTGTCTGTGAGTGTGTGTGTCTATCTGTGAATTTGTGTGTGTCTGTGTGTGTCTGTGAGTGTACGTGTGTCTGTAAGTGTATATGTGCACCTGAGTGTGTGTGTACGTGTTTATATATGCAAACAAGTTTTGGTTTTTTTTTTGTGGTGGGGTGGGGGTGGAACTCGAGTGAGTTCCCACACTTTATTCCCCAGGACTTGACCCCTGGAGCTATCTACTAAAAGGCTGAAATACCTGAATTGGTCTTTCAGCCAACTTTACTAATACTAAGTAAAGATTACTTAGTATTAGTAAATAATATGCCCCTACTCGCTATACCGCGAGTAGGGGCATGTCTAGTAAGCAGTGAGCAGCCTGTGGCTGCTCACTGTAAAAAAAAAAAAAAAAAAAAAACTAATAAACACCCCCCCTCCCCTGCGCGGGGGTTAAAGATTGGGGGGGGGGGACGGTGGTTGGGGGCCCTAATAAAACAATAAGGGGGGGACCTACTGTCCTCCCCCCCGGCCCCCACCCCTGCGCGGTGGGTGGGGGCCCTAATAAAACAATAAGGGGGGGGACCTACTGTCCTCCCCCCCGGCCCCCACCCCTGAGCGGTGGGTGGGGGCCCTAATAAAACAATAAGGGGGGGGACCTATTGTCCTCCCCCCTGGCCCCCACCCATGCGCGGTGGGTGGGGGCCCTAATAAAACAATAAGGGGGGGGACCTACTGTCCTCCCCCCCGGCCCCCACCCCTGAGCGGTGGGTGGGGGCCCTAATAAAACAATAAGGGGGGGGACCTATTGTCCTTCCCCCCCTGGCCCCCACCCCTGCGCGGTGGGTAGGGGCCCTAATAAAAACAATAAGGGGGGGGACCTACTGTCCTCCCCCCCGGCCCCCACCCCTGAGCGGAAGGGTGGGGGCCAGGGGGGAGGACAGAAGGTCCCCCCCCCTTATTGTTTTATTAGGGCCCCCACCCACCGCGCAGGGGGGGGTCAGTAGGTCCCCCCCTTATTACCATTTTTTTTTTTTTACAGTGAGCAGCCACAGGCTGCTCACTGTTTAGTGGACATGCCCCTACTCGCGGTATAGCGAGTAGGGGTATTGGGGAGATTTTAATCTCCCTTGTGCTATTATGGGGGTCATATTGACCCCCATAGAGTTTAGGGGGGGACCTGGGGGGCTTATGAAGTGGCGAGGAGCACTGCTCCCTGCCGCTTCTATAGTTACATATTACAAGGAGGGAGCTGCACGCCGGTAGCTCCCTCCTTGTAATAAACTGAACGAACAAACTAACACTGATACACAGTGTTAGTTTGTTCATCTGATTTTTTCTATTCATTCATTCGTCTGTCTGATGAATGAATGAATGAATAGATGAAATTCCCGTTCGCATGTCCAGGTGTTTCACTGGGCATGTGCGGGAATCTCACAGTCTGTGTAGTGTGGGTAGATGACGTGTCCCACAGGGACTTCACCTACCCACACAAAGATGGCGGCGCCCTGAATATAGATCGGGGCAGAAGATAAAGAATTAAAAAGAGGTAATGTGGGGGGCTTAGGGGCATTTGGGGGTGACTAGGGGGTCGATTGGATGTAGTGGAGGCGGGAGGGGGGTTAAAAAAAAAAAAACGGAATTCGGCATGACAGTTCCGCTTTAAATGCCCACTGCTCCTGGGCGGCAGCAACAACTACAATATCCATCAGCCCAAATACATAGAACAAAAAACAAAAAAGTTACTTGGACAATAACCCAAATTCCTATGAACATTTAAACAACTCAAGGTTTGTTTTTGTATCACTCCAGTTATTTAAATGTGCGTAGGGATTTGGTATAGTGCGCAGGGTTTAGACATGGGACACAGAACCATGAATGTATTTGGCCCCATTTACTATCTCTATGTGAAGAATGAATGGACACCACAAACTGCTCTGTAAGGGCCCTTGGAGATATTAACCCTGCTCTGTGAGGGCCCTTGGAGATATTAACCCTGCTCTCTCGGGGCCCTTGGAGATATTAACCCTGCTCTGTAAGGGCCCTTGGAGATATTAACCCTGCTCTGTAAGGGCCATTGGAGATATTAACCCTGTTCTCTAATGGCCCTTGGAGATATTAACCCTGCTCTGTAAGGGCCCTTGGAGATATTAACCCTGCTCTGTAAGGGCCCTTGGAGATATTAACGCTGCTCTGTAAGGGCCCTTGGAGATATTAACCCTGCTCTCTAATGGCCCTTGGAGATATTAACCCTGCTCTGTAAGGGCCCTTGGAGATATTAACCCTGCTCTGTAAGGGCCCTTGGAGATATTAACCCTGCTCTCTAATGGCCCTTGGAGATATTAACCCTGCTCTGTAAGGGCCCTTGAAGATATTAACCCTGCTCTGTAAGGGCCCTTGGAGATATTAACGCTGCTCTGTAAGGGCCCTTGGAGATATTAACCCTGCTCTCTAATGGCCCTTGGAGATATTAACCCTGCTCTGTAAGGGCCCTTGGAGATATTAACCCTGCTCTGTAAGGGCCCTTGGAGATATTAACGCTGCTCTGTAAGGGCCCTTGGAGATATTAACCCTGCTCTCTAATGGCCCTTGGAGATATTAACCCTGCTCTGTAAGGGCCCTTGGAGATATTAACCCTGCTCTGTAAGGGCCCTTGGAGATATTAACCCTGCTCTGTAAGGGCCCTTGGAGATATTAACCCTGCTCTGCAAGGGCCCTTGGAGATATTAACCCTGCTCTGTAAGGGCCCTTGGAGATATTAACCCTGCTCTCTTGTGGCCCTTGGAGATATTAACCCTGCTCTCTCGGGGCCCTTGGAGATATTAACCCTGCTCTGTAAGGGCCCTTGGAGATATTAATGCTGCTCTGGAGACACTGCTGCATTTAAAGTGAATGTAACTTATTTTTTTATTTTAAAATAATTATCTAAACATTATATATAAATAGATTTTTCCATATGTTCATTTAACGAGAATTGACACTTCTCTGGAATTTAAACCAATGAATGAAATATTTAATATTAACCTTTAGTTCATAAAACACTCTGTTTTCTTGAAATGTATAGTAAATATTTAGCTAATAACATGATAGACAAGGCAAAGCCAGGGCAAACATTGCAAATGAAGACGGGAAATAGAGGCGAATGTTTCATTTCTCCTCTGACTGCCAGGTGCAAAGGACTGAGCATATAATAATGATTGGCAGGAAGCTAAGATGGAGGCGCCTAGCTGCAGGAGAAAAAGGTGTGAAATGTGAAATTTTATTTTATTTTTCGCACCTTACAAATACATATGTGTAAAATGTATAAATAAGTAAAGCTGATATTAAAATTCCTGTGACAGTCCCCCTGTTTTAGACCTCACAGGCACAAGTTTAGTAAATATAGGGGAAAGTAAGTATAGTATTAAATATATATAATTATAATATTATAATATTAAAAATCCTGGGATGTGATGGTTCGTCTTTAAAGAAAGCAATATTTCAATAAGTGATTGAAAGTGTTATTTGTATACATGTGAGATTGTTCAGTGGGCTAATGCATAATCAGTAGAATCTTTTCAACCCTTGGGTCGCAGGTTCAAATCTTTTTTCGGCTTGATGTAGTGTAATGTAGTGATGTAGTGGTTCTGGTCTCAATCATAATAATGTCAATTTCAGAGAAAAGATACTGTGTGCAGCACTGGCGTTAACTCATATGGCAGATCATATGGGTGGGGCATTGTGATGTCACATGGTGGGCAGAGCATATAAGGGTGGCGGCAACTTTTTGTTTGCCTCGGGCGACAACTTTTTGTTCCCTGCACTGGCCCTGATGGGAGTTATGATTTACGAGTTACATTAGTTTAAAAAAACAAAACAAAAAAAAAACATTATTAAGGGGGTTGGGGTGACACCGTGAGTTACCGTACCGGGTGACCCCAACCCTACTGACGCCACTGAGTCTCACTGCTCAATTCTCTGCCTTTAGGAGTTAAATCACTTTGTTTAGGCAGTCCTAGTCACACCTCCCTTCATGTGTCTTACAAAGTCTCCCTACTTATTTTGTCTAAAGAGAGATTGACTGTTTTAACTTCCTTTATTGTACCGTATGTTTAATATCTTATCTGCGGCTCTTTTAATACTCTGTTAGAGCCTGTAGGAACCTATTGTGTGATTAAAGTTGAATTAATAGGGCCAGAGATGAAAACTTCTAAAGTAAACACACTGTGAAGTAATATCTGATTTGAAATGAAAGAATGTTTTCATGCTGGTTGTGTCAGTCAGAGTCATGGGAGGTGTGGCTAGGGCTACATAAACAGAAACAAAAGTGATTTGCAGGGTCATGATCTATACACCAAAACTGCTTCATTAAGCTAAAGTTGTTGTGGTGCTTAGAATATCTATTTAAGCAGTTATAGGCATTAAAGGTTATAAGAATTAGGTTAAATGTAAGTGTTGTGATCTATCATTCTTTATTCTTTATTTTAGGATGATAGCATTTCAAATAGAGAACAATCAGAGCTAGAGAGCAATGTACAACTGGCAGGAGTATACCATCAAAAGTCCAACATACCAATAAATACCGGTATACATATACACAAATCTTAACTATCACATCTTTTTTTTTTTTCTTTTTTTTTATTAGTACAAAGTAAGTAGGTACAACAGTGCCTGTATCGCCACATTAGCGTCACCAGGCTCTAACTTGTAGGCATAACATAACAATAATGCAATATATTAGGTTTGTACATATCATATTTACTAGGATACTGTCAGGTGAAGACATGCATATTCATAGAGTAGCTATGAAGCTTAGGTAGACAAAGGGAATATGGGGAGATAAGTGTGTCCCATGTTATGCAGAATGTAGTAGTGTGGACCAGTATATGCTCAGGTGGGTGTGTCTAGTTACTTCTGTAGGTTCGGTTGTCAGGTGCTCTTCGGTCATCAGGTGTGTTCGTGTAGCAGGGTGGCAGTGTGGTTTGGATGGGGTGCGTTCCTGCCCCTAGGTGGGGTCAGTGTGGGTAGGTGAGTATGTGCTCATAAAGGTTAGCCACTGCGACCAGCATGTTGTGTATTTAGAGTATGAATGGGTCAGTGAGAAATGAAGCTCTTCCATTAATCTTATAGGTTCTACCTTTTGAATCCATTCCCTTATTGTCGGATGTGATTGTCTTTTCCAGTAAATCAGGATAAGCATATTGGCTGCGGTGATTAGGTGGTGCATTAGCGTTTTCTGGGGTTTCTCCATCGGTTGTGAGTATATGAGAAATAGGGATACTTTAGGTGATAGGGGGAGGTTAGTTTCCGTTATCACCGAGATTAGGTTTATGATCCTTTGCCAGTATGCTTGAATGACTGGGCATTGCCACCAGATATGTCCCGGGGTGCCTCCAGGTTGGTGGCATCTCCAACAGGAGTCCGGGAGGGTAGGGAATAAGCGGCTTAAGTGTGATGGGGTATAATGCCATCTGGCTATGTGTTTGTAGTTGTGTTCATGTGTGGCGTTGCTGATTGAGGAGTGGAATATGTTCGTGAAGATGCCTTTGCTTTCTGAGTTGGAGAAGGAAATGTTGAGTTCCCTTTCCCATTGGGCCAGGAATGGGGGACTAGGGTGACATGTGTCGTTCTGAAGTAGATTATAGAGTTTTGAGATGTGTTTCGACTTGAGGCCTACGCTATCGCACAAGTTTTCAAACGTGGATAGGTCTCTTGTTGCACCGCGGAGGAGTGGTGTGGTTGATATGAAGTGTGTTAGCTGATTAATGTTGAAGCGTAGTAAAGGTGTGGCTATTGTGTCGGGTATGATCTACTCTGGCGGTTTGATCCCTTGGGCATTGAGTAAGGTTCCCAACCTAAGGTAGGTAGATGTGTGTATAGTTTTGAACGTAGATGGGTTCACACCAGGTCGAAATAGCGGGTTGTAGGTTAGTGGGTATAAAGGGGATGGATGTTGTGAGATATTTGGCAGTGTTCTAATCTGCTGCCATGCGTGTAGTGTCGGGGTTATGGTTGGGTGGAGATTGTGTGGGTGGTTGATAAGAGTTCTGCCATTGTCATGCCAAGGTATGGTGTGTATAGGTATAGGGGAACAGTGTGCTTCGAGTTGCAACCATTGTTTTGGGTTATTGGGCACCGTCCACTCGTAAATCCGCGAGAGGACTATGGCTTTTATGGTAGTTCTCGATATTAGGTAGACCAAGACCTCCAGAAAGTTTATGTGTCATCAGTAGCTTGTGTGATAATCTGGGGTGTGTCAGGATCGGGTCAGGGATCCAACACGCAGAGTACAAAGAGTAGCAGATACGTATACCGGTCCTTAGAATGGCCGGACTTAACGTATAACTACGATAGAATGGTCAGAGACAAGCCGAGGTCGAGGGAACGAGAAGACAGGTAAGCGAGAGACAAGCCGGGTCAAGGATAACAGAAAGACAGGAGAGTAAATACCAAAGCCGGATCAGAACCAAAAGGCAAGAGAATAACAAAGCACTGTGTGACTAGGCGGACTAGAACCACGACAGGGCAATGAGTAAATGAGAGAGCCACTGTTAAGTATCCTGGCTAGGGAGAGAAGACACGCCTCCGGCGAGTCCTGATTCGTCTCCCGAGATTTGAGTGACAGAATGTTCCGGGTTGGCGTCATGACGTCGACCTCCGGTCCTCCTGCTATAAAAGGAAGTGACTCCCTCGCGGCCGGCGTTAGCAAGACCGAGTGAACCGCGAGGGGCCGAGGAGACATGCCGTCCGGACGGATAAACTTCTAAGTCTCTACCTCTCTCAGAGGTAGAGGCTTCAGGTACCCTGACAGTACCCCCCCTCTCAGATACGCCCACCGGGCGGAAGGAGCCGGGGCGAGATGGAAAGCGGGAGTGAAATGCCCTGCGAAGGCGAGGAGCATGAACATCCTCTTGTGGTACCCAACTCCTCTCCTCAGGACCATAACCCTTCCAGTCAACCAAATATTGTACTCTCCCCCGGGAGACACGAGAATCAATAATGGAGTTAACCTCATACTCCTCCTGACCCTCCACCTGAACAGGGCGCGGAGGGGCGATTGTGGAGGAGAATCTGTTACAGATTAGAGGTTTCAGCAATGACACGTGAAAGGAGTTCGGGATGCGTAAAGTAGCCGGGAGAGCTAAACGATACGCCACTGGGTTAATTCGAGTCAAGATCCTGTAGGGACCAATATAACGAGGAGCGAATTTCATGGAAGGAACTTTAAGGCGAATATTCCTAGTACTCAACCAAACTCTATCGCCTGGAACAAAATTCGGAGCCGCCCTTCTACGTTTGTCAGCATGTTTCTTAACCAGTATAGAATTGTGTAGAAGAATCTGTCGAGTCTGATCCCACAACTTCCTCAAATTGGCCACATGGACATCAACCGACGGCACTCCTTGGGAAGGAGAAACCGAAGGAAGAATAGATGGATGAAAGCCATAGTTCATGAAGAAGGGGCTTGAATGCGTAGAGTCACAAACGAGATTGTTGTGCGCAAACTCCGCCCAAGGAATCAAACCGACCCAATCGTCCTGGTGTTCGGAAACAAAACAACGTAAGTATTGCTCAATCTTCTGGTTGGTTCGTTCGGCAGCTCCGTTAGACTGAGGATGATAGGCGGACGAAAAATTCAATTTGATGCCTAATTGAGAACAGAACGATCTCCAAAAACGTGAAACAAATTGGGAGCCTCTATCAGAAGTGATCTCCGAAGGAATCCCATGTAAGCGAAAAATCTCTTTAGCAAAGATCTCCGCCAATTCAGGAGAAGTCGGGAGTTTAGGCAAAGGTACGAAATGTGCCATCTTGGTAAACCTATCGACTACGGTGAGGATAACAGTGTGCCTTTTAGAAACAGGCAAATCCACAATAAAGTCCATTGCCACACAGGACCAAGGTTTGTCAGGAATTTCCAGAGGTTGTAGAAGGCCACAAGGAAGCGAATGCGGTAGTTTAGTTCTAGTACAGACCTCACAAACTCCGATAAAATCCTTAATATCCTTCCGTAACGAAGGCCACCAGAAATCCTTGGAGATCAAAGAATACGTCTTGCGAACACCCGGATGACCAGCCACCTTACTCTCGTGAAGACACTGTAAGAGCTCCAATTGGAGTTCAGGAGGAACGAAAAGTCTGGAAGCCGGAGTCAGTCTAGGTGCCAGATGCTGCAAGCTCCTTATCTGATCAAGTAGCGGAGAATGGACTTTGAGAGTAGTGTTAGCGATAATGTTACACTTGGGTACTATAGAGGACAAAACCTGCTCAGATACGGCAGCAGGTTCCTATTGGCGAGATAAGGCATCGGCTTTAGAATTCTTAGAACCTGGCCTATAAGTGAGTACGTAGTTGAAGTGAGTGAGAAATATGGACCAACGAGCCTGTCTAGATGATAGTCGTTTAGCCTCTCCAATATAGGATAAGTTTTTATGATCTGTCAAAATCGTAACAGGATGCAAAGTACCCTCCAACAAATGTCTCCACTCCTTCAACGCCATTATAACCGCTAGTAGTTCCCTGTCACCAATATCATATCTGCTTTCGGTACCTGACAATTTTTTGGAAAAGTATCCACAAGGATGTAATGGTTTATCTACACCCAACCTTTGGGACAGAACAGCACCTATACCTGTCTCAGAAGCGTCAACTTCGAGTAGGAAAGGTAGTGTAGTATCAGGGTGAACTAAAATTGGTGCGGAAGCAAACAGCTCCTTGAGTGTCTTAAAAGCCAGAAGTGCTTCAGTAGACCAATTCTTAGTATCAGCCCCTTGTTTGGTCATATTGGTGATGGGAGCAATGATAGAGGAGTATCCCTTAATGAAACGTCTGTAGTAATTGGAGAAACCAATAAATCTCTGGATAGCCTTGAGACCCTTAGGTAAAGGCCAATCTAATATGGATTGGAGCTTCTCCGGATCCATTTCAAACCCCTCCCCAGAAATCACATAACCAAGAAAGGTAGTTTGGGATTGATCAAAGCTGCATTTCTCTAGTTTGCAGTATAAGCCATGCTGAAGAAGTTTGTGTAAAACCCTTCTGACTTGTCCGTGGTGAGTTTCAATATCCCTGGAATGTATAAGTATATCATCAAGGTATACAATCACACAGTCATCTTGAAACTCCCTAAGAACCTCATTAATAAGGTCCTGAAATACCGCCGGGGCATTGCAGAGACCAAAAGGCATTACAGTATACTCATAGTGCCCATATCGAGTATTGAATGCAGTTTTCCACTCGTCTCCGTCGTGAATTCTCACCAAATTATAAGCACCTCTAAGGTCTAACTTAGTGAAAATCTTAGAACTTTTTAATCGATCAAAAAGCTCGGTGATCAAGGGAATCGGATATACATTTCTAATGGTAATCTTGTTAAGACCCCGGTAGTCAATGCAGGGTCTTAAAGAACCATCCTTCTTTTTAACAAAAAAAAAATCCAGCCCCAGCAGGAGAGGAGGATCTTCTAATGAACCCCTTGTCTAGGTTTTCACGAATATACTCCTCTAGAACTAAGTTTTCATTCGTAGACAAAGGGTATACATGACCCCTGGGGGGCATAGTACCAGAAAGTAAATTAATTTTGCAATCAAAAGGCCTATGTGGTGGTAAGGTATCAGCCTTTCCTTTGTCAAATACTGCCTTTAAATCTTGATACAAGGACGGTATCTGTACTTTGGTAGAGTCGGTAGCGTTATTAAGTGAGTTGACACTACAAAGAGGTGACACTTTCTTTAAACAATTCTCTTGACAATCCTGACCCCACGAAACTATTTCCCCTGATCTCCAATCTATAACGGGGTTATGTCTCTTAAGCCAGGAGTATCCCAGGACTATGGGAACAGAAGGAGATGAAATGAGTAGTAGGGATATTTCCTCCTTGTGTAGAATACCAGTAGTTAAGTAAAGAGGTGTGGTCTCCCGGAAAATCACAGGCTCAACTAAAGGTCTACCATCAATGGCCTCAACAGCCAAGGGTGTCTTCCTTAACTGGAATGGGATAGTGTGTTTGGTGAGAAACTTTTGGTCGATAAAACTCTCAGCAGCGCCAGAGTCTATCAATGCCATAGTCTCTAAAGTTCCCTTTTCCCAAGTTAAAGAGACCGGTAATAGGAGTCTATGTTCTTTGTAGTTATGAGTAGAGGACAAAATCGAAACACCCAAGGTCTGTCCTCTAGAGAAACTTAGGTGCGAGCGTTTCCCGGACGACTGGGACAGCTCAAACGTACATGACCTCTGGCCTCACAATACATACACAGTCCCTCCCTTCTCCTGTACTGTCTCTCCTCCTCTGAGAGACGAGTAAGGCCTAACTGCATAGGTTCTGGAACCTGTGGAGTTTTGGTTTCAGAAATTTGAAATGATGGTGCTAGTCTAAAGGAAGATTTATCGGTTCTATCTCGAGTATTCTGCCTCTCCCTTAGACGTTCGTCAATACGAGAGATAAAGGAAATTAAGTCCTCCAGATTCTCGGGAAGCTCTCTTGTCGCTACCTCATCAAGTATTACATCGGATAATCCATTTAAAAATACGTCTATATAGGCCTGTTCATTCCATTTTACCTCTGCCGCCAAAGACCTGAACTCTAGTGCGTAATCCACAAGTGTTTGGTTGTCTTGTCTAAGGCGCAACAGTAACCTGGCTGCATTGACCCTCCTGCCAGGGGGATCAAAAGTTCTTTTAAAAGCAGCTACAAAGGCATTATAGTTATAGACTAATGGATTATCATTCTCCCACAACGGATTAGCCCATCTCAGAGCTTTCTCAATGAGTAAGGTAATAATAAATCCCACTTTTGCCCTATCAGTAGGGTATGAACGGGGCTGTAGCTCGAAATGAATACTGATCTGGTTCAAAAAGCCACGACACCTCTCAGGAGAACCAGCATAACGTACAGGTGGGGTAACTCGGGAAGAAGCACCTACAGTAGCTACCTCTAGCCCTGAACCCACAGAAGAAGCAGACATATTACGCATCTCCTCAGGTGGATTAATAGGACGAGATAGCAGCGCCTGTAGTGCTAGAGCCATCTGATCCATCCTATGATCCATGGCGTCAAACCTAGGATCAGGAGAACCAAGCTGACAATTTGTACCTGCAGGATCCATGGCCCTGTCGTAATGTCAGGATCGGGTCAGGGATCCAACACGCAGAGTACAAAGAGTAGCAGATACGTATACCGGTCCTTAGAATGGCCGGACTTAACGTATAACTACGATAGAATGGTCAGAGACAAGCCGAGGTCGAGGGAACGAGAAGACAGGTAAGCGAGAGACAAGCCGGGTCAAGGATAACAGAAAGACAGGAGAGTAAATACCAAAGCCGGATCAGAACCAAAAGGCAAGAGAATAACAAAGCACTGTGTGACTAGGCGGACTAGAACCACGACAGGGCAATGAGTAAATGAGAGAGCCACTGTTAAGTATCCTGGCTAGGGAGAGAAGACACGCCTCCGGCGAGTCCTGATTCGTCTCCCGAGATTTGAGTGACAGAATGTTCCGGGTTGGCGTCATGACGTCGACCTCCGGTCCTCCTGCTATAAAAGGAAGTGACTCCCTCGCGGCCGGCGTTAGCAAGACCGAGTGAACCGCGAGGGGCCGAGGAGACATGCCGTCCGGACGGATAAACTTCTAAGTCTCTACCTCTCTCAGAGGTAGAGGCTTCAGGTACCCTGACAGGGTGTTTATGAGCCCATTAATGTCTCGGATTAGGGCTGGTAGGGAAGTCGTGGGCTTTGCGATGGAGAACAGGAGGTCGTCAGCAAAAGCTGCCAATTTGTGTTCCCCATTATTTACTTGTATTCCATGTATATTTGGGTTGTCCCTGATGCCCTGCAGGAAGGGCTCCATTACTAGGACAAAAAGTAGAGGAGAGAGGGGGCACCCCTGTCTCGTGCCATTTCTGATATGGAAGGGCTGGGATAGTTGTCCGTGGACACGGACTTTAGTAGTTGGGTTGGAGTAGAGCGCGTTCATCCACCTGAGCCACGCGGGGCCAAACCCCATGTATTCCAGAGTTGTCAAGAGAAGGGACCAGTCCACCCTGTCAAAGGCCTTCTCCGCGTCAATGGTGACTAATAGGCTTTGCGCTGCGGAGAGCTTTGAGAGGTGTATAAGATTTAGCACTTTCATGGTGTTATTTTTGGCCTCGCGTGATGGGAAAAAGCCCGCCTAGTCAGGGTGGACCAGCTCCTTGAGAAGTGGGCGTATGCGATTGGCTAGGATCTTGGTGAATATTTTGAGATCCACATTAATTAGGGAGATAGGTCTGTAGCTCCCGCAGCTCAGGGGATCTTTGCCCGGTTTGGGAATCAATGTAATATGTGCTCTAGGGCCGAGTCAGGCAATTTGGCTAAATGTGTGAGGGAGTTGTATGCCGCTGTGAAAGGCTGAGATAGTAGGCTTTTAAAGGATTTATAGTATGGGGCTGTGAAGCCATCTGGGCCCGGGCTTTTTCTCAGTGGGAGGTGTTGTACGACGTCTTCAAACTCTTGGACTGAGATGGGTTCGTCTATTGCTCTCTGGATGTTTGCGGGGAGTGTGTGCGCTAGACGAGAGGATAGGAAATTTTTGATTTCTGTTTTGTCCGGGGGTGTTTGTCTCAGATTGTAAAGTTTGGAATAAAAGTCTCTGAATGCATTTAGAATGTCTGGTAGTATGTGTGTTGTGTCCCCTGATTCTGTTTTAATTTTTTAAATAAATGTGGTTTGTCTGGTGTCCTGCAGCATCTTTGCTAGTAGGCGGACGCATTTGACACTGTTAGTGTAGTAATTGTGTTTGGAGAGGGAGAGTTTAAGTTTAATGTGTACGTTGAGGAGTTGTTGTAGGGACGATCTATATTGTGTCAATTGTTTATATGTATCGAAGGAATTGGACCTTTTGTGTTCTTCTTCTAGGGATCGGATGGAGTTGGTGAGGGAACGAGTTTGAGCCTCGCGGTCCTTTTTCATTTGGGAGGATAAAGCTATGAGGAGTCCTCTGATTACTGGTTTATACGCCTCCCAGGCAGTAGTAGGTGAAACCTCCAGGGAGGTATTCTTTAACCCCTTAAGGACCTCACTTCTGGAATAAAAGGGAATCATGACATGTCACACATGGCATGTGTCCTTAAGGAGTTAAAGTAGTGTTGGAGATTCTCCGATACTTTGGCTATGAGAGTTGGGTTGTTTAGTAATTGGTTGTTTAACTTCCATTGGAAGGAGTGTGTCGGGAGAGAGGGTATTCGAATGGCAAGAGATAGGGGTGCATGGTCTGACCACGTAATTGGGCCGTAGTGGCACCTCTTTACAAGGTGTAGGAACCTATGGTGGAGAAAGAGCATGTCTATCCTTGAGTATGTTTTGGTGGCTGTGGAATAGTATGAGTAATCTTTGGAGTGTGTGTTTGTTACCCGCCAAGCATCAAATAGTAGTAGTAGGCGGTTAAATTGCTGACGTGTGGGAATTTGGTACGTAGTGGACCCTGAGGTTGTATCCATTTGGGAGTCCAGGGAGACATTGAGATCCCCGCCTATGATTAAGATACCTTCCTTGAACGATTCTATGGTTTTGAGATATTTTCTAAAGGATCAACATTGGTTCCTATTTAGTAAGTATAGATTGGCTAGGGTCACCATGTTGTGTCCGATGAGCCCTTTTACCAGAATCAGTCTACCTGAGTCAATATGTATGGCTGTCTTTGAGTATGAATGGGATCTGGGAGGAGATAAGGATGGCTACCCCTCTCTTCTTTGCTTCTGTATAGTCACTGAAAAACCCCAGTGGGTATCTGGTATTTTTTAGAGAGGGTGCGACCCCCTTCTTAAAGTGGGTCTCTTGTAGATAAGCGATGTCCACCTTTTGTTTTTGCAGTTCATGGAGGCTCAGTGATCTCTTCTCGGGCGAGTTGAGACCTCTGGTGTTAAGGGTGAGTATATGTATGTCTGCCGTCGGGGGTTGAGTACTGGGGGGGAAGTGGAGTCCATTGTGTCCAGGTTGGAGTACCTAGGAAAGGAAGCCTGTCAGTGTATAATTGCGATAAAGATACTTCGGTCTTTGTTATTGCTATTCCCCATATCTGTATGGTGCACGTTAACCCCTGGTAAATTCAACGTCCCGGTGTGCCCGCGGTGACCACGGGGACACCGCAACGGGCCCCCCACACAGCACACATTTCAATACAAAAGCAGACAGATACAACACAGTCTTGTTCAATGGCCCAGCATGTGTCGACAAGCCCTCGCCCATTGGGGTCGTCAAGCTCGTCCGATCTACCCCATCCGCTCCCCAGGCCCGGCCAGGCCCGTGGTAACCCCGCCCCGTTCCCCCTGGGTGCCAGGTCTGCCCTTTTTAGGAGGGGAAGGGGGCGAGAGAAGGCAGGCCCCAACCCGGCCCAGGTGCAGATTCCCCCTGGGCCCAGATCTGGGCAGGAGACCCAGAGATAAGTTAGAGTGGGAGCAGAAGGTCCATCTGAGTCCGTTTTGGAGGGGGGGCATACCTGCTAGGTGGCATCACAAACGAGGTCGGTATCTGGATAGGTGGATAGACTGGGGGGGGGGTAGAGTCTCTTATGGGACGGTTAACTCACTGTAACATTGTCCCGGTCTGCGTTCACATCAGGCCGCGTGCCGGTCTAGGCCGATTCTTCACCGTGTCGGGGATCAGACGTGCATCGGGGGATGTGCGTGTATTTGATTTTGGCAAGCACTTCCCAGGTGGTCGCAGTGGGGGCAATTTAGTGGCGGGACGATCTCGGTGTGGATGGGCCCATATTACGCCATGATCCACCTGGTTCGTTGTTCCTTCTTTTAGCTGGAGTTTGGCTTCTGCTTTGCTGGGGGAGTTGAGTCGTGGATGAGCCTGGGTATGTGCCAATCACTTCCGTGTTGGGCAAGTCCATAGCTCTTGTGAACACTGGAACATCGTGGATTGATGTTATTTGGTGTGTGGATCCCATGTGTGAGGCTATTACGGCGAAGGGAAAGCCCCATCTGTATTTTATATTTCTCACCCTGAGTTGTTCCGTGATGGGTTTCAGGATCCTTCTCGCCTGTAAGGTTGCCCAAGACAGGTCCGGATAGATCTGCACCGGGGAGTTGTGGTACAGCAGCAGTTGTGAGGTCTGTCGCAGTGCCCTCAGGATGTCTTATTTTTCGGAATAGTAGTGGAGTCTGCATATCACGTCCCTTGGTGCGCCTCTTGGTTTTAGGGCTCTATGGGCTCTATCCAGCAGGATTTGGGTGTCACGTGGTCTATTGAGGAGTAGATTAAATAATTCATTTAGGGATGTTCCTATATCTTCTTGATCCTGTTCAGGTAAGCCTTTTATCCTGAGATTGTTGTGGCGTCCCCGGTTATCCACATCATCTAGTGAGCAGTAGAATGTTGAGATGGTGGACGTGTGTGTGCTCATAGCAGCTTGAAGTTGCTGCACTTGTGCACTGAGCAGGTCGCGATCATCTTCCAGTGAGGTGACTCTATCTCCCATCTTGCGGACATCTATCCCAATGGTGTCTAGGCGCGCCTTGAAGGAGGCTTCAATTTTGCCTAGCAAGTTTGCTATGTCGTCTTTAGTGGGTAAGTTTCGTATAAGCTCCTTGATCTCCATGTCCTCTGGGTTTGTGGACCTCATGGAGCCTTCCGGGCTCGAGGGTGCCGAGCAGTCCTGAGAGGATTCAGGCGCCATGGACAGGCCCGCGTCCTCGTGTTGGGGTTCCGTGTGATCACGGTAGAATTTGGTAAGTGCGCCGTGTTTGCACGCCGGGGGTTTCCCCGTTTGATGTTGAGGGGTTTGGGATCTCTTGGGGTGACCCATCATTTATTTTCAGCTCGATGTGGACGGATTAGCTGGTGGCTTTTTGGGAGAGCTAGCAGAACACGTCCATGCAGCTCAGCCGTTGGCTCCGCCTCCATCTTTTTGTTTTTTTATATAAAAAAAGTTAAGTAAGAACCAAAAAGAACTAAAAAGTAGGCAGTCTCCAAACCACTGTGCATATTCCCGTTACTTTTAGAATGGTTTTCCTTGTTTTTTAATGTTTTTTAGCCTTCCTTCAAAAGATTGGAATTGGTGGAGCATTTAGCCCTACACTATCACGTTATCTAGTAAAACATTTGAAACATTGCAAGCATAGCTTTTGTTAGTATATTACAGTGATATAGTGTCTACATTACAGCGAACAGATACCTAACAAAACAAAAACGTTATCAATGCATGCAATGGCCATTTTTCATTGATTTGCTCATTATTTACAAAAAAATTGGGGGGACAGGAAGTTTTAGTAAGCTTGACAAAAAAACAAATGAGTATGGCGAAATGTATCCCGTCTATGTTTATACGTTAGCAAATTGGTTGTGTTTCTGGGACTGCAGTGTACCTAAATTAGCACCAGAACACAATAACAATAGTTGTGTGGGCCTAATGATCAAATAAGCACATTATTTGCACTTAACTCGAGTATCTAATGACACAGTGTATTGCAGGCTGCTATTGTAGCCTATAGGGGCTCACATGACCTTGAGTTCTCCCTTATGATCATCTCCCTTGGCTTTTAGAACGAAGTCATAAATTTCGACCCTCTAAAGTTGCTCTGAAGTCTCTTACAGTCTCTCTGCAGAGAAAGTAGAGTACTGACAGAGAGATGTGTAAATAAAACGAAATTTTAAACAAAAACAAAAAATCTAGGAACATAGTGGGAAAGTGGAAAAATGTGGGGAAAATGTGGCTATCGTATGGAACTACAGCGAAGAATAGGAGAAGCTGGCTTTATATAGTTAAAAATTGGTTTGGCAAATTGGTTTGGTTTCAGAGTGATTTCTACACCTTTATATGTATTCATTCTGTGTTTTTGTTTTCAAATGATGTTATGAAGTAGCAAATGTTCAAAGAATACCTACAAATGTGATTTGTTTTTTTTTTAAATTAATGAAATAAACCTAATTTCCACTTTTTTACTTGCTCTGACTGAAAAAACACTATCAGGGTTATTTACTGAAGTGAAAATAAAAAGTGAATTGGAAGCATTGCCTCTAACAGTGGTAGGTATTGAATCAGGACAGAGTGGGCAGAGTCATTCCCAACGTCACTGTAGACACCCATAACGGACGGGCTTGCGCTGTGCTGTCCGAGGGCAATTGACTGGTGTTTCACGACTGTCCTTTAGAAAGTGGTACTGTTGGGAGGCCTGTTCAAAGTTCAAACTGAAAGCATAGCTGACGTAGAGAATGTCTCCAGTATAGCTTTTTTACTTTAATTTAGAAGTTCACTTTAAATTTCCCTCCTTAGTGAATAACCTTGTAAATTCGATCTGTGTGCAAGCAGGAATCTCCAAAATGATTTTAATACCCCTCGATGTTGTGACCTTAAGCATTCACTTATTCCCCTATAGCAACATCTCCGACCTGTTTACCTTACTCTCAGCCCAGACTGTTCTCATTTTTTATTGATTTCTTTAAGGCCATTTTTATTCCTAAAATAATATTGCTGCGCAATCTGTAGAGAATCGTACGATTTCCTTTTTTTATTTTTTTTTACTTCAGCATCTGGTGCAAACAGATCGAAATAGTTTTGTAACGTTTCTTCTCTGGTTGAGTATGTGGTGAAGAAGTTAGAAAACACAGATGTTAGCTCTTCCCATTGAAACGAGCTCTTAGTTTGTTTTACTTCTTGTAACTTTTGTAGTAGCTGTCACGAAGTTTCGGGAGATCTGGAATTGTGTCTCAACGTCTTACTTAAAGAAAACACTTGCAAGCATTTTGAAAAGTCTCAGGTTTAAATGAACTGTAGGTGACTAACTGCTGCTAAATGCACACTTGAGGCCTTCAACATCTTATTGGGAAACCACAAATAACAGAGCCAATGGGAACTGCTGGTAACATGATAAATACTGTACATAACCACAAAAACACAGCTTCAGAATAACAACGGATACTTCAGATAACAAAAATGGTCTTTATAAATATCTTGTACTGGAGCCCTATGTAAGCATGAGGTTATATGGAATAGGATCAGCAAGGTAAGTGCCCCCGGTTAGGCAGATATATTTGAGGAATTTAAAGAGAATAAATCATAGATGACACGTTGGTACTAAAGAGGGTAACATTTTATTCTGGTGTGTTGTGCAAGAGACAACATTTTTATTTTGTGTTTTAACTCCCGAATTATAGCTCCATGGACAGAGATAAATGCGGTATAGACCAGAACTGAGACCAGAGTGAATTTGTTTGGCAAAATATGTACGAAAGCTCTTACACTGATAATAAGAAAAAAATAACCCACAGAAATGTTCAATGTGATAATAATATATGATATTAAATATATGATATATTATTTATAGTAAATTTATAATAAATATATATAATAATAATATATGATTCAAATAAAAAAAATTCATTGCAATTTTTTGTGTATCATTAATGTGCCGATTTGCTAAGCCGCAGGATGAAGCATTTTACACTATGTCTATAGAACATAGTGTGCTACTCTGTGCTTGGAAAGGAGGAGAACTACAAGTGACAGAAAGGTTGGTAGACAAGTAACCAAACAAGCGTCCGTTTTCCGTGGAATGTTTACGGGACGTGTTCCAGCAGTCACTTTTTTATCTTAATAAATTGTACTGGCTCTATATTCAAAAGCTGGAGGTGATTCTGTACGAGTTACGAAAGTCTTGCACGAACAGATCGAAGTATACATTCTCCCTGTGATATCAGAGTTTGGTGGCTTAGTTACATACAGGATTAGAGATGTCGCGAACATAAAATTTTCCGTTCACGAATGGCGAACGCGAATTTCCGAAAATGTTCGCGAACGGGCGAACCGGGCGAACAGCCATAGACTTCAATAGGCAGGTGAATTTTAAAACCCACAGGGACTCTTTCTGGCCACAATAGTGATGGAAAAGTTGTTTCAAGGGGACTAACACCTGGACTGTGGCATGCCGGAGGGGAATCCATGGCAAAACTCCCATGGAAAATTACATAGTTGATGCAGAGTCTGGTTTTAATCCATAAAGGGCATAAATCACCTAACATTCCTAAATTGTTTGGAATAACGTGCTTTAAAACATCAGGTATGATGTTGTATCGATCAGGTAGTGTAAGGGTTACGCCCGCTTCACAGTGACAGACCAAACTCCCCGTTTAACGCACCGCAAACAACCGCAAACAGTCCATTTGCACAACCGCAAACTCCCCATTTGCACAAGGTTGGATACCAAGCTAGCCATGTCCAGTTCCTTGTCCTCACTGATGTCATTGAAGGTCTCTTCCTCCACCCAGCCACGTAAAAGGAGGAGGATTACTTTCACCTCTTCCCCTGTTAGATTCCCGTTGTGCTGTGTAAAGCATACTTTTTAATTTATTTTGGAACTGCTGCATCCTTTCCGACTTGCGGTAATTCGGTAACATTTCAGGCACTTTCTGCTTATACCGGGGGTCTAATAGCGTGGACACCCAGTACAGGTGGTTCTCCTTCAGCCTTTTTATACGAGGGTCCCTCAACAGGCACGACAGCATGAAAGACCCCATTTGCACAAGGTTGGATGCCGAGCTACTCATGTCCCGTTCCTCGTCCTCAGTGATCTCACTGAAGGTATGTTCTTCCCCCCAGCCACGTACAACACCACGGGTACCAGATAGGTGACAACGAGCACCCTGGGATGCCTGTTGTGGTTGGTCTTCCTCCTCCTCCTCAAAGCCACATTCCTCCTCTGACTCCTCTTCCTCACAATCCTCTTCCAGCGTTGCCGCAGGTCCAGCAAGCGATGCTGATAAGGCTATTTCTGGTGGTGATGGTGACCACAACTCTTCCTCTTCCTCTTCACGCTCATCTACGGCCTGATCCAGCACTCTTCGCAGGGCACGCTCCAGGAAGAAAACAAATGGTATGATGTCGCTGATGGTGCCTTCGGTGCCTTCGGTGCGACTGACTAGGTTTGTCACCTTCTCAAAAGGACGCATGAGCCTACAGGCATTGCGCATGAGCGTCCAGTAACGTGGCAAAAAAAATCCCAGCCCCACAGAGGCTGTCCTAGCACCCCGGTCATACAAATAGTCGTTAACGGCTTTTTCTTGTTGGAGCAGGCGGTTGACACTGAGGTGTGACACAGGTGTGACACTGTGCCCTGACAGGCCCTGAAACAAGCAAGTGGGCACAGTATATGCTGTGAGCCTGACACACATGCTGGCAGGCAGGCAACTGCAATTAGATTACACAGAAGAAAAAAAAAAGCAGACTGATGTTCTAGCCCTAAAAAGGGCTTTTTGGGGTGCTGTCCTTACAGCAGAGATCAGATGAGTCCTTCAGGACTGTAGTGGACACTGAATACACTAGCCTAGCTCTCGATGTCCCTATTAAATCAGCAGCAGCTACACTGTCCCTCCTCTCACTAAGAATGCCGCTTCTGAATGAATTTAAAATGGATGCTGTCCAGGAGGTGGGAGGGTCTGCGAGGGAGGGTCTGCTGCTGATTGGCGGGAATGTGTCTGCTGACTGTGAGGTACAGGGTCAAAGTTTACTCAATGATGACGAATAGGGGGCGGACCGAACATCGCACATGTTCGCTCACCGTGTTCGCCCACCGTGTTCGCCAGGAACTATTCGCCAGCGAACTATTCGGGACATCTCTATACAGGATTGAAAATCACAGGAGATAAAATGAAACAGGAATAGACTGTTCTTTGCATCAGAAGTTATGAAAGGAGCTTGTGTGGTTATAGTACTTGGCGTGTCTCTTTATTTTTGTACATGAAAATAATGTCAGATGGACCTGCTGGGAATGTGAAATGTTTTGCTGTTGCATGTATTTTATTAATATGAAACCACTAATTATTTTGCCATGCTTTCACATTTTTTCATATTCTCATATTGTGTTTAAACCTAGACCTCCTTAATACGTATTATTTGGTAGTTGTTGTTCTCTCTCGCCTTGACTACTGCAATCCCCTTCTCAGTGGTCTTACGTGTTCCCAGATTGCACCGCTTCAATCTATAATGAATGCGGCGATGAGGCTCATCTTCCTGTCCGCCCGCACCTCCCACACCTCCCCCCTCTGTCAGTCCCTACATTGACTTCCAGTTACATATAGGGCTCAATTTAAGATTCTGGTGCTTGCTTATAAGTTCCTGCATAATGCTGCTCCAACCTACCTATCCTCCCTAATACACAAGTATGTCCCGTCGAGGCCCCTGCACTCTGCCGAAGACCTATGTCTAAGCTCTGTCCGTACTCCCACCTCTGATGTTAGCAGGTTTTCATCCCCCCCATGACTCCTCTCCAGCAAGTGTAAAAAATAACCTACTAAAGCCCTCCGTGAATACTTTTCTAATAACCTACTTCGTTACCCCTTGTGTCACTATACCCCACTCCCTCTGGCATGTAAGCTCATTGAGCAGGGCACTCAACCCTTCTGTTCCTGTGCGTCCATTTGTCTGGTTACATTTACATGTCTGTTAGTGCACTCATTGCACAGCGATATGGAATTTGCTGGCGCAATATAAATAATAATAATAATAGTTCATACATAGTGCATTCAGTTTCAATTGAAAAGCATTTTGTCTGAATTTTGCATTGTCAAAAAAACAGAATCGCCATATGATCGAAACACAAAACAAGTGAAGCGGGCAATGGACGAACAGTCTTGTTTGATTGGCGATTCTGAGTTTCTACCTGTGGCTCCACAAAAAAGAGATGATTGATGGGAAAAAAGACGATTGATGGTGTAGAAGAGCTGCAATCCTGAGACCGAATATATCAGCTGAAGTCCTGTGGAGCTGGAAGAAAGCGCTGTTCAGTGATTATAGCCCATTCCCCCAGTAACTGGACAACACACAGTTCTGGGAATCAACTGATTTATTCAGCTCAAAGCTCAGCTTTTTATGCATAGACCCCAACATGGGGTCTTCATTTAAAATCACACAAACCCCTTCCCGGAGTCCCTGTGTCTGGGAGATAATTGAGTCAAAAGAAGGCTAACTTAATTATCTCTCAGTTACAGTTACAAAACTTGCAAAATACCCCAAAAACATATAAAAATATTATAGGAACCCCATAAATCTTATATCCCCGGATAACCCAGATTTTAACCCACCAAATTATCCAAATATCGCTCAGATCCGTTCGGTAAAACAAAAACGCAATGCGGGTAAAGTTTTGGCCGGCCGGCCATGAGGCGACAGCCCAGAATAGTTCCAAAAGAAAAGGGTGGGTGGCTGGTCTTTTTTCAGAAGTTCCAGCACGAACACAGAGGAATGCTCCCCCTGGCTGTTAGGGAGAAAATGCTCCCCCTGTTCGATAGTTCCTATCTCCCAAAACGACATTCTCCTAACTTGTCTGGGAGAGGAACATGTAGCAGTACAAGTTTCTCCAGAGTTCGCTGGCTTGCGTAGTCGTCCCAGAGTTCCAGACACTCAATGACCATTGTGGCGGAACCAACCTCGCCACTGGGCATTGGAGAAGCCTGTTTGCTCGCCTCCTGCCTGCTGACTATGGCCCCTGGTAGATTTGACCCTTTAAATACAGGGTTTGATCATGTTGTATTGTATTATGCTGCTACTGGCCCTTTAAGAACCATCTGGGGACATACTGTGGAGTTACTGGGTGGCCACCATTTCATGTATCAGAGGCACATGGTGAGAACAATGGATGGCGGCCATTTTAACTCACAGACACTGTTGTGACCTTTCTACACGGTGCCATCTCGCCGGTATTTGGTGCACAAAGACATCGTGCAGTAGTTTTAAACTATACAACAGGGGACACATTATACAGTAATTATTTTTTATATAATCTGTATATGTTCTGCGGAATCTGCATTAAACTGTATCTTCCAAACTACTGAACGGATCTGGGTGAATTTTTGATATGTGGTTCACTCAGATCCCCCGGTTCTGAGGATATACTATATGGGGTTATTGCATGTTTTGGGGTCCCTGTGATATGTTTTATAAAACTGTATTTCTCTGTCTGTGATAATTATATTTCCCATTATGTTCAGTAATCATATCACAGGCAGAGGGGAGGATTTTGTGTGGGAGTGTCTGTGTGTATTGTACGTATTGATTGGTTGTTCTGTAAAACCCTGTGGGCAGTACTATGTTTGTGGATTGGGAATAAAAGAGGCTGTATGTGCCAGTACAGTCAGTTCTGCTTGACCCTCAAAACGAAGTGTCGTCTCGTTACTGGGAGAATCTGCTACAAGGGATTGCTATGCTAGTCATACTCCCTTGCTATATCACTACTAAGCTCTTGTAAGAGCTTGTTCCTGTCTCGGTCTCTGGAGGAGTCTACAGCGGTTATGGTGTCGGCTAGAGGAAGCGCTAGGAGCATCCTTCAAAGGAGGTACCCAGTCGGGGTGCCAGGTGATCCGTTACATTGGTGGCAGCGGTGTGATGGCGTCCTAGTGCGAGGAGAAGCAGCTCAGAGACGCTGGTAACGTTTGGAGTTACAAATTGAGGGCAACGCTAGTATTCGTACAGCGCCCCTGGCTACAACAGGATGGAATTGGCTAGGTTTCGGACAGCGTTCCATGATGATGAGGAGGAGGTGGCCGCGGACTACAGGGATGCAGACAGAAAGGAACTCTGGTATGATAACCTGGAAGATGCCCATTGGCGGTGAGGTGAGAGTCTCCCCAGTGATGAGCAGCGGCTACAAAAGCGTGTGGCGATGCGGATGTATCTATTGGGAGAGCAGCCCCTGGATGAGTGGGTGACAAGACTAGAGACCATGGTATAGCGAGAGATCTGGCTAGACAACGCATACCAGCAGGGCCGGTGCAAGGATTTTTGGCTACACAGGCGGACATGAATTTTGCCGCCCCCCCACACACAAATAAGATGTATCTTTAGCGGTGTCTCATATCCAGCCTTTTGAAATCCCCATGTAGTGTATTGTACCCCCCTTTAGTGTGTCTTACACCCCCTTGTATGTCTCTTACAACCCCCATGTGTATCTCCTTTCCCCCCCCCAGCCCCTTTGTGTGTCTTTCTTTCCCACAGCCCTTTTCTGTGGGTCTCTCCCTTCAGCCTGTTTTTTGTGTGTCCCTCTTCCCCTCAGGCTCCTTTGTGTAACTTTTCCCTCCCAAGCCATATAGACATAGATATATAGCTACACACACACATACAGGCACATAGTCACAGAAATATGCAGGCACACAATCAAACAAACACAGCCATACAGGCACACAGTCATACAATCAACACATACAGGTACACAGACATACAGTCATACAGACACACACACACAGACATGCAGACACTGGCATATAGATAAATAAAAACACAGTTATACAAACACAGACATACAGAGACATGAAGATGCAGGCATACAGAGACATAACGAACAATGCATACAGAGACATATATACACAGACAGTCACACAAAGATATACAGAACAAGGCATACAGAGACATATGGATACAGTCATACAGCGACATACAGGCATACAGGGACATTCAGAAACACACGGACAAAGTCATATAGAGACATACAGACACAGACAGACAGTCATACAGAGACATGCAGACAGGTATACAGAGCAGGGGCAGATCCAGAACCTAATCTTGGGTGGGGGGGGGAGGTGGTAGTGAGTTTTAGTGGGGTAATAGGGGCTCTAATTAAGGAGTTAAGGGCTGTAGTAGGGGGACAGGGGCTGTAGTTGAGAGTTAGGGGCTGTAATTGGGGGCTTAGGAAATGTAGTGGGGAATTGGGGCTGTAGTAGGGGGTTAGGGACTGAAGTAGGTTTATGGCTGCAAGTGGGAACAGGGGCTGTAGTGTGGGGGATATGGGCAGCAATTTGGGGGAGAGGGGCTGTAGTGGGGGAATAGGGGCTGTACTGGAGCTATGGGGTAAAAGGGAGTGGAAGGGATGTGAAGTAAGGGAGTTAGAGGCTGTAGAAGGGAGTATAGGGGCTGTGGTGGGAGCAAAGGGGCAATGTGGTTGGAAATGGGCAGTAGAGGGGGGACACAGGGGCAGTAGAGGGGGACACAGGGGCAGTCTGGTGGGGGCACAGGCTGTAACGAGGGACACTGAGGCAATAAAGTGGTGTCACAGGGACAGTATGGTAGGGGGTAAATGGGAAGTAGAGGGGGGGACAGGGGCTGTTGAGGCGGGTAGAGGAAGTAGAGGGGGGAGACAGGGGCAGTAGAGGCGTGTGAAAGGGGGGCAGAGGCAGGGGGCAGGGGCTGTAGAGGGAAATAGGAGGCGGCACAGGGGATAAAGAGGGGGGCACAAAAGCAATAGGGGGGGCATGGGCAGTATAGTGGGGACAGGGGCTGTAGAGGGGGGCATGGGCTGTAGAGGGGGCAGGGGCTATTGAGGGGCTGTAAAGGGGGCAGGGGTAGTATGATGGGGCAGGGGCTATAGAGGTGGCAGGGGTAGTATGGTGGGGGCAGGGGCTATAGAGGTGGCAGGGGTAGTATGGTGGGGGCAGGGGGGAGTATGGTGGGGGCAGGGGGGAGTATGGTGGGGCAGGGGGGAGTATGGTGGGGCAGGGGGGAGTATGGTGGGGCAGGGGGAGTATGGTGGGGCAGCGGGAGTATGGTGGGGGCAGGGGGAGTATAGTGGGGGCAGGGGGAGTATGGTGGGGGCAGGGGGAGTATAGTGGGGGCAGGGGGAGTATATTGGGGGCAGGGGGAGTATATTGGGGGCAGGGGGAGTATAGTGGGGCAGGGGCTGTAAAGGGGGCAGTATGGTGGGGGCAGGGTCTATAGAGGGAAATAGAAGTGCTGTAGAGGGGCACATGGGGCAGTAGAGGGGGCAGAGGCACTATGGTGGGGTAGGGGCTATAGAGGGGCTGTAAAGGGGGCAGGGGTAGTATGGTGGGGCAGTTTGGAGGGGTAGGGGCTGTAGAGGGGGCAGGGGCTATAGAGGTGGCAGGGGAGTATAGTGGGGGCAGGGGCTATAGAGGTGGCAGGGGAGTATAGTGGGGGCAGGGGGAGTATAGTGGGGGCAGGGGCCGTATAGTGGGGGCAGGGGCCGTATAGTGGGGGCAGGGGGTGTATGGTGGGGGCAGGGATAGTATGGTGGGGGCAGGGATAGTATGGTGGGGGCAGGGGGAGTATAGTGGGGGAAGGGGGAGTATAGTGGGGGCAGGGGGAGCAGGGGGAGTATAGTGGGGGCAGGGGCAGTATAGTGGGGGCAGGGGCAGTATAGTGGGAGTGAGCAGTATAGTGGGGGCAGGGGCAGTATAGTGGGGGCAGGGGCAGTATAGTGGGGGCAGGGATAGTATAGTGGGGGCAGGGATAGTATAGTGGGGGCAGGGATAGTATGGTGGGGGGCAGGGGGAGTATGGTGGGAGGCAGGGGGAGTATGGTGGGGGCAGGGGGAGTATGGTGGGGGCAGGGGGGAGTATGGTGGGGGCAGGGGCTGAAGAAAGGGGCTGAAAAAAAAACCGTTTTGATTTAAAAAAATAAATAAATAAAAAAAATGCTACAAGTTCTTCCCCCACCCCCTCCCAGAGACTTACCTTGGTCCAGGAGGGAGAACCTTACCCCTGGTGGTCGGATGGGATGGGATGGGCTGCACTGGAGGCTGGAGGCTGGAGCTGCAATCAGGACCGCTGGGGAGTCTGGGAGCAGTAGAAGTCCCGCCCCCTTCTGACATCATCAGAGGAGGACGGCTGACTTCACTGCCAGGCTCCTGTGTGCTGGCTGCAGGGAGAGAGGTGAGATTAAAAATCCGAGTCTCCAGCCAGAGGCAGGGGATTCGGATTTTTGCGCCCCCCTTCTCTGGCGCCCTAAGGCGGCCGCCTGTGCCGCCTTATGGACGCGCCGGCCCTGCATACCAGGCCCTCTGGTGACATACCGTTCGACTTACCCCCTGGACGGCCGAGCACAACTTACCGTAGGGGGATGATTATGATGGCCCGGGTTTATTATGGGATACCTTGGAGGATGACATTGATCTTGGCAGCATGGAGGGGTCTAGGTTTTGGGACATCTACGACTACCGGATGGGCATGTATGTCTGGGCTGACGAATGCAAGGTGAGCAAAGTCATGACCCACCTGGTAACAAGGGAGTGGGAGCTGGAGCAGGACTACCAACACCTGCTCAGCTTCGTGCAGCCCCAACCTACCCAACAAGACCTCATAGACTGGTCCTGGAGAGACCCACAGATGGCAGGTGGAGATGGGACCGAGATCTCTCTACCGGCCCTACAGGGATGCTGGGCAGTCGGCCCAGATCCCCAGCGGCAGAGTACATTACAGGGAGGAGAGACCACTGGTTTCACTCCCCAGCGGCAGAGCACATTATTGGAAGGGGAGACAGTCGGTCCCCCTCTCTACCAGCAGAGAGAGTGTCAGGGAGAGGAGCCTGTTACCCCCTCTCCCCAGCGGCAGCGTAGCCCACCAAGGGGAGACACTAACCCCCACCAGTGCAGATGGGACCGTGGTCTCTGTGCCCAATCTACAGGGAGTACGGATGGTCAGTCCTGCTCCCCAGTGGCAGAATATTTTACCGGTTGGGGAGAGTCTCGTTTCCCCTCCCCAGCGGCAGCCTAGCCCACCAAGGGGAGACAGTAAGCCCCACAACAGTGCAGATGGGACCGTAGTCTCTGCACCTGCACCACTGGAGATATGGACAGTCTGACCTGGCCCCCAACAACAGGACAATGTATTGGAAGAGAAGGCAGTTTGTTTTCCCCTACTACAAGAGAGGTCGTCGCAGGGAGAGGAGCCTGTTACCCCTTCTCCCCAGCAACAGCTTTGTCCAACCAGGAGAGAGAGCACTCAGGTTACCTTTCCACCAGACTATGGATTTCCAACTGGACACATGTGGCAGGAGAACACTGGGACAGCTACACCGGGTGAGAAAGGCCGACCAACTATCAGAGCCCCAGACCGATTGAAGGTCTGGAGTCTGGATAGTCTCTTTGGTAAAGGGGAGAAGTGTAGCGGACTGGACCCTGTACCAGAGTCTGCCCCAGTTTCCTGGAGGGGACTGCTTGCTCGCCTCCTGCCCAGTAATTATGGTCCCGGGAAGATGGGACCCTTTAAACCCCTTGACTGGACATAAGGGATTGTGTATGACCTTACTGGCCCTTTAAGAACCGGCCAGGGAAATACTATGACTTTTTGGGAACAATACCCCTTTAAGACTTTGTAGCAGATTACAGTAAGGATGTCTTTTATATTATGTATGTTTCTGTGTGTTCGGTTAAATTGTATATGTGTATGCAGCATTCACCTGATTGTTAGGTAGAATCACTCCATTCATTATATTGAGTCAAACTACCGAACAACCAGACCACCCAGGAATAAGTGTGCCTCCAATAACCATTTGCAACAATGTTGCAAATGGGTAATTGGCAATCTATGTAATGTGTTCTTTGTCCTCTGGGTGGCCGCCATTCGTGGCGGCAGTCATCTTAAACTCCCGAACAGCTGTGTTTTGCCGTCGAGTGTCTAAAACTAAAATCGGACACTCGACTAGGCAAACACCGCTGAGACCTCCAGACTTCCAGCAATTCGTGCAGAAACTACCGAACGGCCCGCCGTTCGGTAGAAAGGATCCCACGAACAAGGGGATTCATACGAATCCTCCCCAAGCTCCATAACCCAGTCAATTCGTGTGTTTTCATTCCCTTTTCTGTGACCGACCGCAGGGCCAAAATACATGGAACTATTTTCGGATACTTTACCCATGCGGTCGGTCAAATCTTTACCTGCCCATAACTCCCGAACCCCTGGTCTGATCTGGGTGAATTTTGGATATGTTCCTCACCCAGATTAGGGCTACCAGGAGGTACCATATTTTAAGGTGTACCCCCCAAGAATTGGGGAAAAGTGTGTACTGTATTAATTATGTTAAGTGTTAATCTAAGGGGAGGAGATGTGTGGGAGGTAACATCTACGGGATTGGCTATTGTAATAATTATTGTAAATCACTCCCTTGCATGGTACAATGTCTTAAAAGGAGGTGGTGTGAATAAATCTGCAGTTCCTGCTTAACCCTCAAAGTGAAGTGCCGTCTCATTATTGGGGAAGGATTTATTGTATGCTGTTCCAGTTTGACTGCTAGGAATCTAAACCTATTCATATGGTTTTGCCTATTCAGCTGTTTATAGCATTCATTTGCTTAAGATAATTTATATGCTTCTCCGGTTCGGTGATTGTGGTGTCTGCCAGAGTGCTTGGAGTCCTCAGGAAACGCTAGGAGCATCCTTTAAAGTAGGTACCAAGTCGGGGTGCCAGTCGATCCGTTACAACCATGTACTGCTGCCTGTGTTTGAGAGACAAAATGGCTGCCATTCACTAGAGCACGTGTTTGGTTATACGAAAGGCAGCCACTCAGGGAACGCACTTGACTTAATTGTTCCTTTGAGGTTAAGGAGTTAGGGGTGTTCGGTGTTCAAAGTGTATAAAACGGGGGGGACCACACTGTCAGGGTGGCGGTCCCGTGCCCGGGACCCAGACACTGTCCAGGGGGGACCCAGTATGCCTGATGTTATAAGTAGGAGTCACAGTGTGGAGGTGGATTAGCAGGGTCTGGTGCAGGGTTACCGCACACACCCTGGTGTTGAGCACCAGCGTTTGTGCAGCCACATACCAGAACCCGGATTCAGCTTATGCGGATCCCAGGAACTAGGAGCAGGAATTAAGCAGACCTCCCAAAGCTGAATAGGGAGGTACTGCAGCAGATATGTATCCAGTACAGAAACAAGAAAAGACTAGGAAAGGTACCAAACATAAAAAAAACAAGACAGAACTAAGAGAACCCAGACCCAGAGAAGGATAGGAAACTAAACCCAGAACATGTACACAATACATTAGGGAAACAGACATAACATGGGCAGGACAGTACTGTACATGGACTGGGAATACAAACTAAAACAAGACAAGACAAGATATGATAGGCAAAACAAGAGGAGAAATAACTAAGTATATGATCATACAATGCATAAGCATGCCAACAACGCCAATGTACCCCATATCTGGCAGGTCCTACTCTGCCTAATGTAAACTAAACTAACCAAAGAAAACACACATAGTACTTACCTGCAAGAAAGGGCAGAAGCCTTGAGCAGCTGCCTGCAGGACACTGAAACAAAAGGAATGATGGAAAACAAACGGGTGTGGCAACATAAAATAAACATTTAAATGAATCCAAGAGACTGGGAATTCCAGGAACGGAATACAGGAATGAACCCAGAAAAACCCAGCATAAAGAAAACCAGACATAGAATAGAAAACCAGAAAAACAAGAAAAACTAAACAAGAATTGTAAAAAGAGTACTGGATACCAGAAGCCATAGCCAGAATGATCCGCAGCTAGGAACAGGATGTGACACACACATGCTTCATTCAGCCATCAAACAAGGGGGTACGGATCAATTCGGGAAATATGGAGATAGGTATGGGCAAATGAAGGGAATAGTACAGAGTCTGCCACAGATGGTTATGGGAGAGCCACTAAATGTTGATTATATTCATAGATCAAGTGACCAATAGAAGGGAAAAAATGAGAATAAGTGAAAAAAAAAATATATTTATATATTCAAACATTTAATTTCTAATATAGAAATGTAGAAATTTTTTTTTACTGCTTCTTTTCCCCAGTTTGTATTCCATATCTATATACAGCAAAATATATACATAATATTTATATCCTGTATATATTGTATATATTTTTCAATTTACCGATTGGCCAATTATTGCTCAGTTTTGGTTTACCAAAATTGTATTTCCTGATTCATTAGCATGGATAAAATACTCCACATTGAAGAATTTCTGTCCAGGCAAGAAAAAAAATTGTATATCTAACTAATTAATTAACCGAACCAGATTTTTTTCTTGTTGTCATTAATACCTCATGGCCTCTTTCTGAGTTCTACTTTAGAATGTTTAATTTACTGGACTGTGGCTTTTGTCTCAACTTTAATGCTCCTAGTCTGCAATACAGACTTTGCCTCTAATACAGCCGGCTTTTTGAATTCGACTTCCCTAAGGTTAAAGGAACACAACCCTGCATTTCCAATGCTATAGTGTCCCTGTTGCTAATTTGCCATAAAAAAGCCTCCCTCTGGGCTGCTCTCCTTTCTACCTTCTGTGACTTCACGGAGGAGACACCGCCTCCTCCACTATGGTCCGTTCAATGCTTCTCATAGAGGAGCATTGAGGACCTGATGTGCATCGTGTCTCCAACTGCCATTTTTATCTGAAGCCAGCTGATGTCATGTCCAAAAGGATTGGCCATTTAAATAATGAAAAAAGACTGAAATTAAAAGCAAAAATGAAAAAAAGAAATACAAATAAGGATTTGAATTTGAAAAAAAAAAAAAAGGATTCAAGATGACCCTAAATGTGGGTGAACACATTCATTAGATTTTAAGAGAGCTCATGGTTACATTGCATCTGAAATTTGGCTCTGGCTCAGCACAGTGGTAGGCGATCCAGTATTAACAAGTCTAAATCAATGTCCTTAACAGAATAAAATGAACAAACATATTCTGCAGTTGTCAAGGCCCAGCTATTGTGAGGAATGTAGAAGCCAAAATAATATATATGAGGAAAATTATCCTAAAACCCACAAGGCCGTTGGGCTTTTTCCTGTTGATTAACAATCTTAAATGAACTCCTGTCCATTTTGGTATACGTGCAAGATTTCACCAGGGCATAAGAATTTACTATTGTATGCTATTTAAATGTCTTTTCCAAGTGTTTTTAAAGGAACATTATGAAACTTGAGTTTGAAGGCATATTTGGCTTGTGATGACTTTGAGCCACTGATGTCCTTTAACCCCTTAAGGACCAAACTTCTGGAATAAAAGGGAATCGTGACATGTCACACATGTCATGTGTCCTTAAGGGGTTAAACCGATCACCTCTTTTTCATTTTGCAAACTAAAAGAACTGGCCTGAAACCCAGTAATAAATCAGCTGTGGATTTACTTCCAAAAGTACATGTGGTAGCTCAATGTTAGGCTTTCGGCCCATTTTTACACAAGCTCTGTAGCTAAAGAATACTGGAGGGGTCTCAGCTTTCAGCTGGACGGTTTACTTACAAGAACAAAAAAATGATTTGTCTTTGTGTGGCAAGCTTAAAGGGGAAGATATATGAACATCTTGATGCTATATTTATTTCAATACATTTCTAAACTATTAGACATAATCACAAATCAAATGCAATTAAACATTACTTCTCTGTTTCTTTTTAGTCGTTGCCAGAATTGATATTTTATAGAATGCTGTTACACACTAAAACATGGTTACAAGCTTAGCAACGCAAAGAAACACGCCGTGGTCCAAAAACGTACAGAAACATGTTAAGATGTTTGTGGATAAGGTTTAAATAATATCAAATAAGTTGAACAGCAGACAGAGAGCTGTCTGCTAGCTGATGTTAACCCACTTGAGTTTAAGCTACAGCGGTGGTGGGTGATGTGGCCAAAGGCAGCATTCCAACAAGTGCCAATGGCAGCTTATCTACGGAATTTATTGGAATTCTATCATGAATCTAGAGTTGTGTGGTTGAGTTATGCTATTGTTAGCATGTGTTTTCGTTTGTGTGCTTGTTGTTCTGAGAGCGGCCATTTTACAGTTTGGCTGTGTCCGTCTGTGTGACATCAGAAAGATCTCACATGTCTTTATTCCAGTTCTCGACAGTGGTTCTGTAAACAAGTGATGAAAGAAAACTAGTAGATTTAACAAGTAAAAAGCAGTGGGCTAGTTAATCCATAAAATGCTCACTGCAATGATTTCATAACGCTATAGTTTTAAACTATCTATTTAGCTTTTCACCGCTTCATCTGAGGGTTTGAATGGTGGGTTTTAGTTACCTTTCAGCTCTCTGAAGCCCCCCGCCCTTGTTGAGATCGTTGTGAGATAATTGAGAAACGCCATGCTTTGCCAATCAAGTGCCCTCTAGGAGCGCATTTATAGGAGAGCGTTTGATAATGTGACCAAGTTTTGCTCAGTTGTTGCAAAGAAAGCGCCTCCAGTAGCTATCAGGAAGAGAGCCACGAGAGGTGTAATAAGCCTGCGATTGTAACATTGCAGTATCTACTAAACGGCAATGTTTTAGGTTGCGTGTTAAAATTAAAGGACCACTGCCCCCACACAAATGAGTACCTTTAGAGATCTTTTAAATGTAATTCTTTAAATATGTAATTATGCTTGCTAGAATTTCAAACAGAAATCTTTCACAACAAGAATGCAACTACAAAAAATGCAAACAACAGTTATTTAGAGAGAAATTAAAAAATATACATTTTTGAATTTAATATAACATTTTCATGAGTGTAGATAAAGTTTTTGCTTGTATGCAGGACTCCCATCAGGATGGGGGATATAGCTGGTACCCAGTAACCCAGGTTAGAGGCCTGACCATGCATTGGGGACCACATGAGGTCCTGTATAAGGTCCTGTAGGACTATGCAGTCTGATATATAATTATCATTATGTAAGTATGATAGGAATATTGCTGATGTCTGGTGGAGTGAGACCCTTTTTTTTATGGTTTTCTTTTTACGTATGAAAAGCTCTGGACAGGAGCTTGAGATAAATGGGTGAGTGTGTCTATAAATGTGCTCACACTAGATTGATAATGGTTTCCTGGCAAATCAAACAACAGCAGGACAAGAGCCAAACTTTGGCCTGGTCCCATCAAACCGAAAACAGTTGAGAGTTGTATATAATATGATACAGCATTTTCACTATTACACATAAACTCATAATAATGGAAAATAGAGAATCATTCACCAAGAACCCCAGGTCTAACACATCCTAACTAATTAAATTATATTTATAATATGTACTGAACTGTATTATTATATATAGTATATTTATATAATTCTATAACATATATTAATGTTATTATATTACATATAGGGAGCACTCACTTGCATGTTATTATGTTTTAGTGAACAGTCCCTAAACTCAAAGTTAAAGTGACACATTAAGCATCAAAACAACTTTAGTTTAGTGAAGCAGTTTTGGTGTATATATCACGTCCCTGCAGTCTAACTTATTAATTATCTGCTATTTAGGAGTTTGATCACTTTGTTTCTGTTTATGCAGCCTTCGCTGCACCTCCCCTGGTTGTGACTTACACAGCCGGCATGATGAAAATGGTTTAGTTTCAATCAGATGTTAACTTGCTTTAGAAGTTGTTATCTCATGATCTGTAAATTTATGTTTAATCACACACAGGAGGCTCCTGCAGGCTCTAGAAGGCTAATAACGAGCAGGAGATTGTAAATTCTAAATTAAACAGAATGTGCAATAAAGGAAGTGTAAACGTTAGATCTCTCTTTACAGGAAGATTTTAGGAAGGCTGTGCAAGTCACATGTAGGGAGTTGTGACAAGTTATTATGGTGCTCATAATCTTGGGGGGAGGAGGGGTTCTAAAAGTAAAATCTGTGAGTCAGATACTTTTAATTACTGGAGTAAAAACGTGCATGGAGTAACGGACATAGAGTATTGGACCAGAAGCCCCTGGGAAGAAAGTGAACCTTAGACGAAAAGGCCCCATGACAGATGTAGTAGGGAGGTGGAGTTAGATATTTTAGTTATGGGACAGCCCGTTAGGGGCATATATATAATTCAGGTAATTTGTGTCACATCCTCCTTCCCTTAAGGAGTTTTCTATCTGCAGATTGGTGTTTTGCCCTTTTTAGGCCACTTTGCTTAGCTCCACTCCCTCTATAACTTTTATTTAGTGTTTTTTTCTTTTTTTTTTTTATTCTCTCTTACGTGTGTCTTTCTTTCTTTCCCCAGTTTAAGTAACATTCTCTATTTGTATTTTTTAGTTTAGGACCCCAGCACCCCAGACAAGGAAGGCTGCTTGGTTCCAACCGTCCGCCGAGTGCCCCTGCCTGCTGATGGTTGGTAGGGAAAGGTCACGCTTCTGTTTCCTCCATAGTCTCTGGAATGGAATAAGAGGATGATTCTCCTGAGGATGAAGGATTGTCTTCCATTGAGGGACTTATACCTGTTACTCCCCCATCTTAATCAAGGTTTTCTGGTGTTCCTGTTGCCTCCAGTTTGGCTTTGGCTTCCGGCTCCAGGCGGTGCAAGAGGACGACTTAGACTGTTCCTGGTAGACGTTCTGCTGCTCGGTCGTCACAGCTACCTGTCACTGTGGCTCTTTGGTCGGAGATGTCTGTGCAGCCTTCAGATGAGCTCACACTACATTCCATTCCCCTTTTCTTCCCTCTCACAAATAAACCTTTTATGGCATTGAAGGGTTTTTGACCCACAATGGATTGTTCTTTTGGTGCACAAACGATGTTGCACTTAATTTGGTACTGTATTTAAATGCACATGTATGCACTTTATTAGATTATAGTACTGTGTAAACAACCTTAGCACTTTGTAGAGCTTCACTGGATTTTTTTACATTATATATTCACAAGGTTTTTAAAGATATAGTGCACTTTAATATTTTGTATATATTTATTGGTGTAAATTTGGGGGCTTATGCACTTTTAAGGTGCTGCTTTTTCACTTTATTTTTAAATTCATGTTTTTGTTAAGAAAATATTGTTAGCGACTGTTGCACTTGATTTCACTTTTGTGTTTTCTATAATACACCAAAAAATAAATAAATGAAACAAAGGAACTACATGATGTTGATCACAACAATAATGTATGCCTAATGGATCTATTGAGGTTGTGTAGGCTTTATTACCATGGTATGATTGTTTTGGAGAATTTCTTGTTGTTGATTGTTGTTATCCTTGTTATGGGGATGTTGGGTTGTGGGTGCATGATCTGTGGGAATGTCTTTGTCTTTGTTTTACATATGGTATGCTATTTACTTTGTTGTTTTGCATTTATTTTGTTTTCTGTGAGATTTTTGACAATGCCTAGCTTACACCTTAGGGCATTCATATATCCACGAGGCCGCCACGAGAGCGGTTGTTCACCATGACGGAAGTCAATTGGGTTCTTCTCAGATCATGTCTTTTCGGTGGTTAGGCGTTCGTGGTATGTCATAGGAGGACTTAATGGTACAGGTATTTCAGGTTCTAAGTTTTGGCTGCAGCCCTCACATTTTAATTATCCACCTGGACTGGAATGACATTGGTTCCCTCCCCATTCACTCCCTTATTCACGCTATGAAGAGAGATCTTTTGAACCTGTTGCTTTCATTGACAGGTTTAATTTGGTTTGGTCCGAAATAGTTTCGTATAATGCTCAGTCATACTGGGCTATTGATAAGGTGCGCATTAGAGTTAACAGGTCAATTTCCAGTTTTGTTCAACCTTATGGTAGTATCGCCATTAGACATGCTCAGCTGGAAAATCCCCCCCAAGTTTTCGTACCTGATGGGGTTCATCTGACTGACGTGGGTTTTGACATTTTTAATGCTGGTATTCAGGATGGCTTGGAATGGGCGTTTGGCGTTTGGCAGAGACTGTTTGCATAAGTGGTCATGTGATCAGTCTATAGCCTGCTATCCCTGACACAGAACCAGGTCTATGCCTAAGGTTTTAATGTGGTCAACGTTGTATGATATTTCTCTAAGGGTATGGATCCTGGGAAATGGGTATTATAATAGGGTCTCCAACACACTCCTCGAGCTGGGCTGGTTATTGCAGGTGCATGCAGGTCTCATTTGTGGTAAACTAATGTTTTGTGTTATTGTCCGTGTCAGGGATCTTTAATGCTTTATGTTTTAATAAAGGTTAAATCATTATTTATATTTGCTAATAAAAGCAGTTCACCTCCACACACACTTTCCAAATAATTAGTTGTCTGTCTATTATTTGCGGTAGGGTTATAATTAAATTCATTATATTGGATAACCAATTATACTATCCTAATGTCAAGTGTCCTCGTAGATATTTCAAGCTCTATGATATTTATAGTATGTTTGCATGTGTGCATATATGAGCATTTCTGGTTTAAAGGCTAACGTCAAAGATGATATACTGAGAACAAATTTTTACAGAGCTAACTTTTATAAAAGACGTTGAGAATTATTATTTTATCCCCCTTTTTTTTTTTTACACAATCGTTTTTCCAGGAGTCGACAAAGTAGGGATTTGCAAGATGAAAACTGTTCTGGAAATTTTAAAAGCTGTTTTGCAGATTCTACAAAATCTCCTAAACCCAGCATTGTAAAGAAAGCATGTACTCGTCAAATTCACAAATTACATACTCAAAGATCAAACCCAAGGAAATAAAGACGGTGATATTGGAAGAGAGACGAAAACACTCATTCTATATAATTTAGTGAGCTGACATGTGAGATTGCGTATTGAAGATCGATTGCAGCAAAGTCCTCTGTTTATAAAGGTGATATTGTAGTTTTACTTCCTATACATCAACTGTGAAAAAGATTTGTTTTTTTAAGAGTGCTTGTTCTGCGCCAAAAATAATTTTAATAATTTATGCTTTACCTAGACCGGTATTCGTACCTTCTTAATGGATGTAGTTGCATACAGCACAGTTATATGTGCACAGTGCATCCATGAATATTTTCTGTAAAAACTGTGCAGAGATTTCATTTCCTGCTTTCAAAAATACTTGTAAAAAATTATTTTTAATGTGCACCTGTCATGCAAAATATCATGGTAGCACTCTGGAGCCACATCTCAACCACATGAAACTATCCCACAGCACTGCTATGCTTACTGTAATCAGAGATCGAAACACTATGGAACATATCACCCCTCAAGATGAAACTGAGTAGTCTGAAATACAGCGATACGTGATATATGACAATGAACACATCAATAATAATGGTTTCAGAGTCTTCATATTGGTGACAGTTTTGATATTTTCTTGAAGGTTATTTCACATTTGTGGACCTTGTTAAGAGGAAGATTCTTGGCCCGTTTCTTTCCATAGAGACGGAATGAAAGCAAAGTATGGCAGAACATGACAATGTGTTGTAACACAATGCTACCAGTAATGTGGTAAAGAAATGTGGATCTTGATAAAAGACCCAAATATACCACTTACAAGTAAAGGAAAACAGGACAAGAAGTGCGGTAAAGTTGGGTAACTCTGCTTGGAATGCTGGCACAGAAGAATAAGGAAGCAGAAACCAGTGTATAATAATACGCTCACACTGCAGTTTATGAGCAGTTACATTGTGTCCACAAAAGCAGGACACTAGGGAACAAACCCAGAACAGGAGGCTGAAATTAGTACTTGTCTGACAAAATGAGAGACCATGGCATTTGTTATAGATGCAGGCGGGTCCAAGTTATTGTCAACCTTCTCTCTAAGAACAGGAATATAGGAATTGCTGCCCTTCCTCTTGGCATTACTCACACTTAGATCCTTCGTATTCCTCATTTATTAATCCATCATTTTATTGTGAAAGATTGTCTGACTGATCAATAGCCTGGATTCTCCTGCAATAAGAGGAAAGTACAAGAAAGCAGGTTTTGCCGGACTGGCTTTACCAGAGCGTCTGATCCCGTGCATTCTAACTCTTTGTGTTGGATTCTATATATTTTAATTATTCTGAATTATTATTATTATGTTATTTATACCGCGCCATCAAATTCGTAGCGCTTTACAATGGGTGGACTAACAGACATGCAGTTGTAACCAGACAGGTTGGGCACACAGTAACAGAGGGGTTGAGGGCCCTGCTCAATGAGCTTAAATGCTAGAGGGAGTAGGGTAAAGTGACACAAAAAGGTAAGGATAGTATTAGACTAGTGCCAGTTGCAGAAGAGGATCAGTCGGGAGCTATTAACAGTTTAATTGATACGCTTTTATGAAGAAGTGGGTTTTTAACGATTTTTTGAAGGAGTGGAGACTGGGTGAGCATCTAACGGAGGAGGGAAGCAAGTTCCACAGGAACGGTGCAGCCCTCGAGAAATCTTGAAGGCGAGCATCAGAGGTGGCAGTACGGACAGAAGATATACATAAATCTTCAGCAGATCGTAAGGGCCTAGACGGGACATACTTGTGTATAAGGGAGGCAGGGCCGCCACCAGAAATTTTGGGGCCCCTAACTGAGCTCAGGGTCTGGGCCCCTGGGGGCCCGCATCCAAAACCGCCCACAGAGACAGCCTCCAAATCCCGCCCACAGGAATACACACACAGACACAAACACATTCACTGATACAAAAGGACAGATACACACACACACAGACAATAATACATACTAACAGACACACATACTGATACGCATATAGGCATACATACTGACACACAAATACTGAGACATACACACATATACAGACACACAGGCGTACATAGTGACAGACACATACTAACATAGATACAGACACACATGCATAAGGACATACAGACATAGTCACATTCATAATGACATACAGACAGACATTCATACTGACATACACACATTCATACTGACATGCAGACATACATACACTGACATTCATACACACATAATGACCTGCATACAGATAGACATACATGGATACATACATACAGACATACATTCATACTGGCATACATACATTCCTACAGACACTGACATCCATACATACACACATTCATAATGACATACATACATACAGACATACATTCATACTGGCATACATGCATTCATACAGACACACATTCATAATGACATGCAGACATACATACACTGACATTCATACACACATAATGACATGCATACAGATATACACACAGACATACACACAAACAGACAGACATACATACACATATACAGACAGACATACATACATACACACAAACATACATACATACACACAGACAGACATACACACAGACATACCTTCACACACACACACAGAGCTCATTTTCCAGCCACCCTCCTGTTTCTTACCTTGTCTTTGCAGGAGGGTGGCTGGCTGGGGCTGATGGGACTGTCAGTCAGCTGGCTCTCCCTCTTCATTGTCGGGCGGGTGGGCGGGCGCTCCCTCCTCCCGCGCGGAGTGAGCTGGGAGGAAGTGACCACTTCCTCCCAGCAGCACTTGCGCTGCGGCGGCAATTTATTTTTTAAAGGGGCCCGGTCGCGCTATACCACGGCCACAGCGCTGACCGGGCCCCTGAAGATATGGGGCCCATCGGGTGGCCCTAAGTGCATGGGCCACCCGATGGGCCCCATCAGCGTGCGGGCGCCGGTGCAACTGCACCGGCGGCAGTTCCGCCGCTACACGTGGGGCCCGGGTGGCCGGGCCCCCCAGGGCCGCCGGGCCCGTGACAACCGTTATGGTTGTCACCCCCTGATGGCGGCCCTGAAGGGAGGATAGGTAGGTGGGAGCAGCATTATGTAGAGATTTGAAAGCAAGAACCAGAATTTTAAATTGAGCTCGATATCTTATAGGAATCCAATGTAGGGACTGACAGAAGGATGAGACGTGGGAGGTGTGGGCGGACAGGAAGATGAGCCTCGCCCCTGCATTCATTATGGACTGTAATGGCGCAAGTTAGGGTTATTGATTGGGATATTGAAATCCCCAAGTATAAGAGAAGGAGTGCTAGATGAGAGGAAGTGGGGAAGCCAGGAAGAAAAGTGCTCAATATATAGTCTAGGGATAACCGGGGATGGGGGGGGAGGATGGGCGGCGGTAGAGGATAGCAATTCTTAAAGGAGTGGGTTTAAATAGGCGGACAGTGTGAACTTCAAAAGAATGAACTATTCTACAAGAAAGAAACATTTAGAGCTGTTTTACCGTTCATGCCCCATTATATACTGGAATATTCAATGTAACAGAAGAATAAGGATGGAGCTTGCACGTTGAGATAGGACGTACCAACCGTCTATGTTTTCTAACGTACACTACAAGATTACTATCAGACCACTGTCACTCTAAATTCAGGATAAGGCATTGATAAGAACCTCTGTTATTTATTTGACTTCATTTTACATCACATACTTTTGCTTTTCCATTTACAAAAAAAGCCAGCGATTTTGTAACAAGTGATTGATTATGAATGAGGGAAGTTACTTTTCTCATTATAAAAAGGTCTCAAAAGGTCTTTTCTTTTGCAAATTTCTCCTTTTAGGAGGAAGATTTATTGAGACGTAAGATAGAACTGACCAATGTCAATATTACTTAATATACAACTTCCTGTATTTAGGTCATAGTTCCTTTAAAAGAAAAAATGACCTTGCTTACATTTAATTGACTGTTTGGATACAAGACTTCCTGATCACCTAAGGTCCGAACAGTTTTTAAATCTGAAAAAAAAATCTTCTTTGTTGGGACTTTAAAATGCGACTGTAACTCTAGGAAAACCATTAAAACAAATCATTTTTTAATCCCGGGAGACTCCGGAATACGAGCTTCAAATGCAAACATATCTTTTGCTTTTTTTTTTTTAAAAAGATGTGTTCGGCTGGAAATCTTCAGGGCCCTATGGAAAGCTAAGGGGTGAATGGCTTTAAATAATAATTAACGAAGGATTTGAAGAAAAAAAAATTAATAATGCTGAACAAATAATGCCACTTCCTAAAAAGGTTTTCATAGGGGTAAAGGGAATGGGCCGTAAAACACAGCACATCTGGCTTCATCAGCTTTCATTTGAAACATTGTGCTTAAAAGATCAGCATGAGGCTGTAAAAAAGGCAGTTAATACTATGAGATTTTATGGATATAACAAACAGAATGACATGCAGGGGTTCTCTAATATTCTTCATGTTCTGCAGAATGTCATCTCAGTAGAAAAAAACCTTAGCAGGGCCATCCGTAATGCAGGGATTAAGAAAGCATCTGTCCAGCAACATCAGGCAGGTCCATGTCCTTGGGCTTGTAAACAATAACAACCCCTATCCCACTCACTACAACGCGTATATTTTCTCGATTAACCTAGCAAGGACGAAATACATGTTACGTCCTTGTCTCAGTTCAGGATGTCCTTCTTTCAATAGCGTAGGTCTTTAAAACATCATCTGCTCCATTTTGGAGATTCTAGTATATTATCTTGGGGCCGGATTTACCTGTTGGCACAAAATTCTAAAATTTCCAGACCCAAAAGTAAGGCAGACAAAGAAAGTATAATACATTTATTGAATGGGCATTGCAGGCCTAAAAACATATTCATATCTGACAACAAGAAAATGGATAAATGCATGTATGTGTTTTTTTCTGCTCTGCTTGTGCTGTATTGTGTGAATCTGTGAGTACAGTGAGGGTTGGCCGCTGTGTAAATGTCAGGATTAAAGATAATATTAGTAGTGGTTATGGTAAAAGGGTGGGGGGGAATTAAGGTTTGAGAGGGGTTAATGCCAAGAGAGGAGTTAGATTATATAGTTTTTAATGTTAAGGGGATTAACAGCTTGAGATTGGTTAAAGTTGTAGTAGAAATGCTGTTTAGGATTATTGAGTTTAGGAACAAGGTGCAAAGTTATGAGGTCCACACTCCTATCTCATTACCTCACCACTAATTCATAAACAATACTGATACTGCATATAGCAAACACAAACAGAAAGATAAAGTGCACAACAATCAAAATGAAAAGCCACATATTATAAGTATAGCTCTAAACATCGAATGGGAGTATGCTTAGTAAATAAATGATCAAATATGGAAACACAAACGTCCAAATAAAAGTTACTTTGTATTTATATGAAATATGAAATGCAAATTATGATATCCATAGAGTACGGTATTTTTACGATGGCATCTGGAGAGCAAACTCAAATTGGAGTTGGCTTAGCCTTGCTCTTCAACACGTTAAAAACCTTTATGGTGCCTGAAAAGTATTATAATTCCAATTCCTGCTGCGTAAACTGCTGATGATTGTCGCTGTGCTGCAGAAATGTTGTGCGACAGTGACACTGATGGGCCCCGTATGTTTCCTTTTTATGACACAACCTTACAGCCGTAACTCTCTTTTTTACTAAACTCGTGTTAGGAACAACAGCCATTTTTAGGAAGGAAAGGCAACTGAGTGTAAAACATATCAAGGGCTTATGGGGAGGAAGAGGGTAAAGTGAATGCAGAGGAATGTGTAGAGAACCTTCTAAAGAAAACTCAACAACGTTCCACGTGGTGGCTCTCGGAGGAAGTCCGTATCATGTTCAACGTGTTACCCTGTATATAAAAATTCAGGAACATTTTATAGATACCTGCTTTAACGATAATAATAACAGAACGTTAGAGAACGACTCTGAGCTCTATAGCGCACGTTCTAAGATTTAACTGAATCAGCAGCTGATAAACAGATGTTACTGTTGCATTAGTTTGGGAATCTTAACGTACATGGATTTTCATGCCAGATCAAAGCCTATTGGCCTCTCTAGTCGGCCCATTTATTTTTCTTGATTTGTTCAGTGCTCAGTCCCTCCAGACAGTGCATGACATGGGGAGGCAGAGGAAAATGTGAACATGTACACAGCCTGAGCTTGTCACTTGACGTGCAAGAAACACATGGCACATGTATTACGGCTTCAAACGGTGTTTACAAATGTGGATGGCTGACTGGAAATTGTGTGCCGACAATAACATGTAGTGTATGAGTGAGGAGAAAATCCACTGTTCGGTATAGGCGACAGTATTACAGATTCCTATAGTAATGTGCAGTGTATGTGAGTGGATTACAGATTCCTATAGTAACGTGCAGTGTATATGAGTGGATTACAGATTCCTATAGTAATGTGCAGTGTATGTGAGTGGATTACAGATTCCTATAGTAATGTGCAGTGTATATGAGTGGATTACAGATTCCTATAGTAACGTGCAGTGTATATGAGTGGATTACAGATTCCTATAGTAATGTGCAGTGTATATGAGTGGATTACAGATTCCTATAGTAACGTGCAGTGTATATGAGTGGATTACAGATTCCTATAGTAATGTGCAGTGTATATGAGTGGATTACAGATTCCTATAGTAACGTGCAGTGCATATGAGTGGATTACAGATTCCTTTAGTAACGTGCAGTGTATATGAGTGGATTACAGATTCCTATAGTAATGTGCATTGTATATGAGTGGATTACAGATTCCTATAGTAACGTGCAGTGTATATGAGTGGATTACAGATTCCTATAGTAACGTGCAGTGTATATGAGTGGATTACAGATTCCTATAGTAATGTGCAGTGTATATGAGTGGATTACAGATTCCTATAGTAACGTGCAGTGTATATGAGTGGATTACAGATTCCTTTAGTAACGTGCAGTGTATATGAGTGGATTACAGATTCCTATAGTAATGTGTAGTGTAGAGTGAGGTAAAAAGCTATTTGATTCCTTGCTGATTTTGAACGTTTGCCCACTGACAAAGAACTGATCAGTCTATAATTTTAGGACACCTACATTAAAGTGCAGCATGTATGTATATATTAGACTGCATGTGGCTCTGCTAATCAGATGTTAATGCCATGCCACGTACCATACTACATGTTTCTTATCATATAAATTGGGAATGGCCATGTTGTATAATTGATAAACTCGTGGCCTATTGAATTCCCACGTTTGTGACTGCAATTCTCCCTTTCTGTGTAAGTTGCTATAGTGGATTTCAAGACACAGGATGGCACGTCACTCTGTTTGTGTACCCTGAAGAAATGCGCCAGGCTTCGAACCTGCCTCTCACTGACCATAAGACATTGACGCGCATGGATACCTGGTGCTTAATGTAATTTTTAGCTGCTCTGTCTTTGATGATGGGGAGGTAGAAATGTATTGTTATAGATTCAACGATAACATAAACAATCCTAACAGTTTACAGAAGAATGAGGCCCTAAGCATAGCGAAAAACGTAAGTCGACAATAATTAGATTAGTTATGCCCCTTGTCGCATTTTGTTGTATTTATTGCTGTGAGGATCCTTTTAAGTTTTTCCAAACAGATTGTCAACTAATTCATGTGTTTAGCTTTACATGGCAGCAAAGACAAAACATTTAGACATGCACTGCTTATATGTTTACGTGTTCACAAATGCCAGTCTCAAATAATTAGGAAAGCAGCGCTTGTGTATTTGTTTTAGAACGGGCTTATTAAATAGAATGCCTGGTCTTTAAACTCGGAGATCTTGAAAAATGGTGATTACACAAAATGAATACAACAAAGAAACTATAAGTGCAATAAAAATGAAATGTCCGATGTTTGTAATAGGGGAGCGATTGAGACATTGTTGTCGTCATCTTGAAGCCCATGGAGCAACGCAGTGGGGGAGTGGGCCTTGACAGGGCCAGAGAGTGGGCAGGTGAAGTTAAGGTCAAGAGGTTTCGTTAAAATTGATATGTAGTTTGGGGGGAGGAGAGTAGGGGTTTAAATAATGGCCATTTTAGTAATGTGGCCATCTTAATCAAAAATCTCACTTACTTGTTACTTGTAGCAGGTCTGTGTGGTTTGTGTTTTTTCTCTTTCAGGTATGGCTTCTGCTGAAGAGATCCTGGCTGGTGTCCGAAGAATGGTGGAGGAGAAGGGGATGTCCTGGCTGCAGGATCAATTGGGGATCCCGAGCACGTCTGCTCCCCCCTCTGCAGTGATGGAGAAGAGGCCGAGGAGAAGGGCATGACCGCTCAGCCAAGGAGCAGTACCAGCGGAGCTGAGGTGCCGGAGTCCGTCGTCGGTCGGAACAGGAGGGGAGGCCCAGGCGGTTGGACGGGCCGCGGGAGCAGAAGCGCGCCTGTCGGGCGCTGTCACGGGTGGTGGTACAGTGTCCGGAACCCAGACACAGTGTCGGGGCGACGGAGCAGGACCGGGACCCAGTATGCCTGATGTTCAGAGTAGGAGTCACAGTGTGGAGGTGGATTAGCAGGGTCTGGTGCAGCACCAGGGTCTGGTGTTGAGCACCAGCGATTGTGCAGCCACATACCAAGACCCTGAATCAGCTTCAGCGGATACCAGGAACTAGGAGCATGGGAAGAAGCAGACCTCCCAGGAGCTGAATAGGGAGGCTCTGCAGCAAGATTGTATCCAGTACTAGAAAAAAGGCAAGACTAGAGATAGGCACCAAACATGAAAACAAAACAGAACTCATAGAACCCAGAACCAGAGAAGGATAGTAAGCTAAACCCAGAACATATACACAAGACATGAGGAAAACATGAACATAACATGGGCATGACTGGACAGGACTGTACATGGACTGGGTATACAAACTAAAACAAGACAAGATAACATAGGCAAAACAAGAGGAGAAATAACTAAGCAATACATATGAAAATCATGGGGAATTAGTCACACTATATGATCATACATTGCATAAGCCTGCCAATAACGCCAATGTACCCCATATCTGGCAGGTCCTACACTGCCTAATATATGCTAAAACAACCAAAATACATATATAGCACTTACCTGCAAGAAAGGGTAGAAGCCTTGAGGAGCTGCCTGCAGGAACACTGAAACAGAGTGAATGAAGGAAAACAAATTGGTGTGGCAACATAAAACAAACATTTAAATAAAACCTGGAGACTGGGAATCCCAGGGATGGGTTACAGGAATGAACCCAGAAATCCCAGCATAAAGAAGACCAGACATAGAATAGAAAACCAAAAACCAAGAAAAACTAAACAAGAATTGTAACAAGAGTACTGGATACTAGAAGCCAAGGCCAGACATCTCCACAGAACAGAGCAGGACGTGACAGGCGCAGGGCAGGTGCGGAGGCCTGCATCGCGGAGGGCGCCTCGCCGCAAGTCCGTGGGCGGGAGGGGGCGCGCCTGGAAGCTGGATCCGGCCCGGCGGAGGAGGCGGCTGGACAGCATGGCGATGGGGGACCGGAGAAATAGCGCCCTGGTGAGTCCGCCTCTGGTGGCGATGCTGGAGGGCAGTGGGAAGGGAGGCAGGCAGACAGCTCAGCGCTAGCGCCCCTACAGGTGGCAGGACGGGATGCGGCTGACAGGACAAGGACAGGTGTAACCCTTGCAGGGACCAGGCGCAGGGGTGAAGACAGAAATTAGATTCAGGGGACGGGAGACCAATTACTTAGTGGCTCAGCGGGGGGGTAAATCCTTGCCCCCGGGAGGTCATCAGGGGATCCAGTGGGGACACAGCAGAAGTCAGGAGGATGGGTACAGGGGTCATGGAAGAGAGGCAGAGTCTGAAGAGGAGAGAGAACGGCAGGGGAGGCAGAGAAGAGCAGGAGTCCCCCAGGGGTCGCTCCCAGGGTCAGCAGGCCTGGAGCTGGAGGCGCAGAGAGAGTGGAGAACAGCGCAGCGACGGGCGCAACATACGGAGAAGTTCAGCAGAGGGAGGGAGACGCAGGAGCAGGAGCCGGTCCAGGAGCCAGTGGGGGAGACAGAGGTCCAGCACCAGAGAAAGGATGGTGAGATATCGGCGCAGTCCATCAGTATCGTCAGCCAGTTCACAGGGTGAGTGGAGGAATGCATACGGCCGGGAGGGTCAGGCGGCAAAGCATCACAGGGAAGGGGACCGCGGAAGGGATTGCTGGGAGGACGGGCGGGTAAGGCAGCATGTGGGCAAACTACCCAGATTATCTTCTCCCAGCAGGTCATGGCAAGTCTCACCTACGGCTTCGAGGAGGGGCCAGGCGGACAGGAGTCAGCGACAACAGGATGCTCCGGAGCCTGACAAGGCGGACGGACGGACAGCAACCCCGCGGCCAGCCACGGTCGGGGGCACTGGTGAGTCACAACATACACCACACACTGGGAATTTACTGGGTTGCTTGGAAACGTTCTTAGAGTCATGGACGGGTGAAGAGTGGTCGTCTCCGCAATTTGTAAGGGTATGGTCACCAGAAGGGGGAAGAGAAAAGGAGCTGAGGGCAGAGGCGGCGGTAGCGTGCAGGTTGAGCGTTGGCGAAGTAGATGAGGGGGCGGCAGCAGCGGGGAGAGCGTAAGGGTCGGGAGACCAGGTAGTAGGGCATGGCGATATAGCGGATGTGGCACGTCAAAACGTGCATGTGTCTTTTGCCGGGCCACTGGGGTGTCACTTGAATGCTGAAATAAAAGAGAAAATTTGGAAAGGTGAGTTCTTGGAAATCTTCTCCTTGCTCCCACTCGAGGAATTCCTCGATTTAAAGGAGGAGGACAAGAAAGACGCCAAGAAAGGAGAGGAGGAGAAAAAGCGGCGGTATCGAAAGATACCGAAGACTTTTGGGAATTGGCTCAGGGCCTTTTGTATTTTGGCGAGCGTAATCGGAGAAAAGTCCCCAGACAGATGCTCACAGCTTTTTTTGCTATCTAGATGGGATAGGTGACGCGTACAGGACTTATGGGGGTTTGGCGTGGTGGCGGTACGATGAACAGTTCCGCCAGCGGTTAGCAGCAAACCCTAGTATGAGGTGGGACCAGATGGACCTGCCGTTGTGGATGAAACTGATGATGGTGCAGAAAAATGCGCCCTTTCAAGGGACGGCCGGTACGGTCGCAGGAGGCGCCGTGTCGGCCAGACAGAAAAAAGGTTTCTGCTGACTCTACAACGAGGGGCAGTGCAAGTGGGGGGCTTCGTGCAGATTTAAACATGAATGTTCCGGATGCAGGGGCAAATACGGGGTTACCACAGATGCTTTAAGAAGGGAAAAGCTAGCCTCGGGGGTACTGCAGGGTCAACAGCTACGGCGGGTGCACCTGGGAACGTCGCCGGTGAAGGCTATACGGTAACCAGGAAGACGCAAGTTTTTTATGACAAGGGTTTACGGAAGGCTTTGTTATCCCATTCAGGATTAAGGGTCCGGGAACTATGTGCGCAAACCTTAAGTCAGTACGGGAACACCCTGGGGTAGTGAGGGAGAAATTAATGAAAGAAGTCCAATTGGGGGGGTGGATGGCGGGGCCATTTCTGTTCCCACCACTACAGGATTTGCGAGTGTACCCGCTAGGGGTGGTCCCAAAAAAGGAGGTGGGAAAATTTTGCTTGATACATCACTTATCGCACCCACAAGAGGCTTCGGGGGAATGATGATATCGACGCGGCCCTGTGTTCTATATCCTATGCATCATTCGACCAGGCAGTCGAGTTGGTTCAGAAAGCAGGACATGGGGCTTTAATGGCGAAGGTGGATGTGGAAGCAGCATTTCGGCTGCTCCCCATACATCCGGATTGCCACCACCTGTTAGGGTGTTTCTTCGAAGGGGTTTTTTTTCGTGGACCTGTGTTTACCTATGTACTGTTCCATATCGTGTTCCTATTTTGAAAAGTTTAGCACCTTTTTGGAATGGGTGGTACGACGGGAATCGTGCATTACCTCGATGATTTCTTGTGCGTAGGGCTGGCGGGAGCCGAGCGGTGTGGTCAGATATTGAAGGTATTTCAATGGGTGGCACACTATTTTGGGGTTCCACTGGCAGGGGATAAGACGGTAGGCCCCACTTCATGCCTCAGTTTCCTCGGTTTGGAGATTGACTCGGTGAAAGGGGAATGTAGACTGCCCGAGGACAAGCTACGTACGCTTTGTCAGCTAGTGGGCACCATGAAGGGTGCAAGAAAGGTGACTTTACGGGGGCTGCAGTCCCTACTGGGGAGCCTAAACTTTGCTTGCCGTGTGATCCCTATGGGCAGAGTTTTTTGCAGACAGCTAGCTCGGGCAACGAGTGGGGTGCGGCTGCCAACGTACTACGTTAAGGTTTCGACGGATATGAGAGAGGATCTGGAAGTGTGGGGGAGGTTTCTGAAGGATTTTAATGGTACTGTAATTTTTAGGGAGCCGGGAGTATCGTCTGAGGACACTGGCCTGTTCACAGACGCTTCGGGGAGCGTAGGTTTCGGGGCTTATTTGTCGGGACAATGGTGCGCTGAAGAGTGGCCGGCGGAAGCTCACTGATCGGGAATCTAGCATTCCTGGAACTGTTCCCGGTGGTAGTGGCAATGGCACTATGGGGGAGGCAGCACGCGAACAAAAAAGTGGTCTTTTATTCAGATAATATGGCAGTGGTCCAGGCTATCAACGGATTGTCGGCATCATCGCCGGTTTTCATATGGTTATTAAGGCATTCGGTACTGCTCTGTATGTCTAGCAATATTGTGTTTAGGTCACGGCATGTACCGTGGTTCTTGAACAGGGTGGCTGACGCACTGTCTCGTTCACAGTGGGAACGTTTTCGGGAAGCGGCCCCAGAAGCACAGGAGGAGGGACTGGCATGTCCGGAGGAAATGTGGCAGCTCGGGACATCATGCTTGGGGAGTTCGTAAGGAATTCCTTGGCGCCGGGCAGTTGGGCGGCATACAAAAAGGTCTGGCACAAATGGGATGAGACGGTTGCACAAGTAGGAGGGGACCTTTCAGCAGGTCAGCGGCTAGATGTGTTGTTATGGGTACTGTGTCGACTGTTCGCTAAAAAGGCGTCTCCATCTATGGTTGATAGGCACATGTCGGCGCTGGCATTCCTATTCAAGTTTAACGGATGGGAGGACATAACCAAACACTTTATGGTGAGGCAAGCAGTACGTGGTTTTCGAAGGGGCAAAAAATCATTTAAAATCAGTGTAAATGAGGAGGCCGGTGTCATTTGCTGTGCTGCAGGGGCTAGTGGAGGTGCTACCTACCTTATGTTCCTGAAACTAAGAAGTGGTATTATTTTCTGGGGCGTTTGAGTGGGCCTTCTTCGGGGCTTTCCGAATCGGTGAACTAATCAGCATCAACATGTAACGAGAATATACCGCTACACGCAGGATCCAGCTAAACAGAAGACAGCACAGAGGAGAGATACGTCTACCGGACCTTAGAATGGCCGGACTCGACTCGACGTATATAGGAGAAGTACAGAGTCAGGAACGATCCGAGGTCAAGGGCACGAAGAGACAGCGTAAACACAGGAAACAGTAAGCCGGCAAACAGAACAGACAAGGATAAAGCGAAAACGAAGTCAGAATACAAAGCCAAGGTCAAATACGAAGGAACACAACTGAACACAACAAGCGCTAAAGGGAACTGAACCAGAAACCACGATAGGGCAAGGAACTAAGGAAAAAGGGTAAGTATAAGTAGCTTCCAAACTAATGTGATTGGCTCCTGTTACTTCCACACCCCCAAAAGGTAAGTGTATGGGGTGAGTGGCATGACAGGGGCCAATGGGAGCCTTTTTGCAATTTAGGCTCCCACTGTCTCTTTAAGAGCGCGCCCAAGACTCGTGGCGCGCTCTTAGATTCAGGCGGGACACGTGACCGCATCTCGCTGGATGAGCCGCGCGCGGCTCGTGCAGCCGCAGGACCGCTCGCGGCTTGAAGAGAGGACCGCGGCCGGCCCCCGGATAAGGTAAGTAACGCTACACAACAAGGCAGGAGTCGGAGGTCTGCAATGGGGGGATGTGGTAGTCGGCAAGGACAGGGTGATCAGGTTGGGTCGTTCAAAAACGTATGTTTTTGGAAAAGGTTGCTCGTGACATTGTTCGATCTGCCAGCGTCCAAGGATTGCGGGGCCAGGTTCTTGGAAAGCCACCCCAAAAAAGAAGGTTGTTTTTTCATCCATGCGGATGGGACGGCGTTATCCCGTTTGTCAGTTTGTCAAGATATTTCGCTCGGGCCTACTTAAGTTAGGCCTGGATCCAGGACAGTTCGGGACACATTCTTTCCGAATTGGAGCTGTGACGGAGGCGGCACGCCTAGGTTTGGGTGACGAGCGGATTAAGCGGATTGGGAGGTGGGAATCTATTCGGTTCCGCTCGTATGTGAGACCTGACAGGTTGGGGTGATGGTGGGCTGGGGCGTGTTTTTTGTTTCAAGTTACTCTGCTGTTCACTGTTTTAATTGTTTCAGGTCGTTGGGTGTGGCTGATTGGACATTCATATGTGTATTGGGCACAGAAGAGGGCCGCAGTGAGAAGAAATGGAACACAACTGGGCTTTCCTAAGGAAATGGTGGTCCTATCTTGGTTTGGATTCAGGGGTTTCAGTTGGCAGAGTATTAGTATGGACTTGTTTCGCAGGATTGGTAAAGGGTTTATCCCAAACGTAGTATTGGTTCACAGTGGAGGGAATGACTAAGGTTTAATCCCCCAGCGCAAACTGTTGAGGAGGATGAAGAAAGATCTGGATCGGCTGTGCGAGCTGGTCCCTGGAGTGATGGTCGTTTGGTCAGAAATGGTGCCCTGTTTTACTTGGAGACACGCCAGGGATCCAGCCGCTGTAGCGCGATGTAGGGGAAAGGTCAATAAGACCATGGCAATTTTCATTCGGAGGATAGGTGGTGTGGTTGTGCGGCACCGTGAATTGGAGGGCATGCTGCCGGGGTATTTTAGGAAAGATGAGGTGCATTTGTCGGACGTGGGCTCTGATTTGCTTAACTTGGGTTTCCAGGATGGGATTTCCCAGGCCCTATTTATGTGTTGTGGGGGTCGCACATGAGTTTAAGGTGGTCAAGTCATGTGCTGTGGCAGAATAGGGCGTGGGTTAAATAGGATTTAGGTGGAATAGAAAGGGGGTAGGCCTAGATCTAGGCTGGAATAGGCCGGAAGGAAAAAGTGGTTGGTAGGTTCTAGCTCGTTGGTGGCTACGAACCTAGGGGTGTAGGTGTGTCTGGGTACACACCTACAGTTAAACATATGGTTTTGGGGCCTCTTTGGTAGGCCATGTGTAAAACGTTATGCATTATTGGAATGTTCATTATTGTTATTTGGTAGGGTCATTGTCAGGGGTATTGGGCATGAAGGTCGGAAGTAATTAGTACTTGTGACAATGACCCTAAATTGTTAAATTATATATATATTTATAATTAATAAAGCTGTGAACTTTATACTCCAACACAAAATTGGTGTCTGAGTGTTATTTATTTAAGGAGTTAGCACATGCCGAATAACGACTGTGCACATGTCATGTAGCTTAGTGTCACCAGTAACTGCAGCCGATGTAATTAGACTATTTCAGCCTAAACCAGGTTCCAGGTATTGGAAGCTATCTTTCATGCTATTACCTCTCTATGTTCATTATAATATACTCTAACAAGATGAATTAAAAAAGTGCAAGAATCCTGGGTGAATCGATTGCCATCTCCGCCTAAATTAAAAATAAGAATAAATAAATCAGTTTAGTAAATATACCTTCAATGAAAGATCTCTCGTTTCAAGCCTTTGCAAGCCACCCCCTTCTCCCACAGCCTAGAGGGAAAAGAAAGTAACACATCTTTGACTCTTTAATGGCAATCAGATTTCTCCTTGACTCACATGCATTATTGTTCACATGCATGCATTATTCTACTGCTAGGAAAAAAAAAATCACTATTTAGTACATAGATCCCCAATGAAACATGTACCTATTCAGTTATGCACTATTTTAAAACGTCTTATATAAACTGCAGATATCTTGTCTGCAGTCTTTATCAGCCCTCCCCTTCTAGCCCCGCCCAGACTTTCTGTGGCTGTCCAATCACAGACATTCAATGCAGCTCAATGAGAGGTCTTTGCAAGGCAGGTGCTCTGGGCAATTGCTGCCTCTCTCTGTCACTGTATTTAATTCAATGCTTGCATGTAATTACCTCTTCCTGACTCTCCAGCTCATGTTAGGAGCACCGGGATTCAGAAGAAATCACAATTAGCCAAATAACCCAGCAGTCTGCAAGGTGCAATGCTGGCCTGTATACAGGGGAGATTTATGATTTTTTTTTTTTGATTTTTTTCGGTGGATCAAAAATCTCAACTCTTGTGGTGTTTTATAAGTACTCTGAAAGTGTTGCCTTGCTTTGTATATTTTGTATGCTTTTGTATATTATGGCAGGTTTTGTGCATTTATGCCATTCTTTCTACACCAAAACAATGGAGCTTAGCAGAACATCAGAAAATAGAATAGCTTTTTTAAGGCAAATAGTAATAAATAGAAAGTACAAAATGTAATTGATCAAAAAATGATACATCGTGAAAAACTGATCATTCACAACAGAAAATCTCATTATTATTATTATTATTATTATTATTATTATTATTATTATTAAAGGGACACTATAGTCACCAGAACAACTACAGCTTATAGAATTTGTTCTGGTGAGTAGAATCATTACCTTCAGGCTTTTTGCTGTAAACACTGTCTTTTCAGAGACAATGCAGTGTTTACATTACGGCCTAGTGATAACTTCACTGGCCACTCCTTAGATGGCTGCTGGAGGTGCTTCCTGGGGCAGTGCTGCACAGTGTGACTGACATTCAGTGTCTCTACCCTCTGCATGCAGACACTGAACTTTCCTCATAGAGACTCACTGATTCAATTCATCTCTATGAGGAGATGCTGATTGGCCAGGGCTGTGTTTTACTTGTGCTGGCTCTGCCCCTGATCTGCCTCCTTGACAGTCTCAGCGTATAGGGAAGCATTGTGATTGGCTCCTACTTCTGATGATGTCAAACAGGGGCAGAGCCAGGAGCAGATGACTTGAATGCAAGTAAGATTTTACTATATTTAGAGTGGCAAGAGGGGGCCAGAGGGGCTAGATGGTGTTTTTAACACTATAGGGTCAGGAATACATGTTTGTGTTCCTGACTCTATAGTGATCCTATAATCTCTAACACTTTGAGAAATCTCTCCGTCAGTTGTTTTTTTCTTGTGTTGAATAAATAAATATATTTTAACCACACATTTTAACAGATAATACATAGGTCAAAGATGATCACCTCATTGTACGCCTCCTCTCATCCATGTTGCGCTGCCAAAGAAGATGTACCTTAATTAATTATGCATTTTTACATCTTCAATGAAAACCAACATGTTTACTTATTACAACTGGCTACTGTATTCAGAAATAATCTCACTGACCTACAGCACATCCTCAGTGACCACAATGAGTAAATGTTCATTACTCAGTGGTTACCTTGTCTAACTACATTTAACGGACCGTGAGTCTATGTTGATAAGGGATCAGGATTTACTTATTTAAACAGAGCCACCACTAAGTGTATTTCATTAGATAAATTAGTGAGAACCACACACTCCTGAAATTGTGAACCAGACAAATTCATCAATAGTGTTCTCTTGATGTGTTAGCTATGAATGTTAGCTTGATTCTGGACATCAGTACGGAACACTGGATCAATAATCTCTGAATGCCCAGTCTTCTTTCATTGACATGCTGTGAGCACCTCTCTTGCAACACAATAGCATTCAGATGTGAGTGATATTTTCCTTGAAGTGTAGGGGTAAGACCATCTTCTGATGGGACAATGGGCTTCACTGGTCCTTTCAGATAAATTACTTAATTTCCTTCCAAGATGGTGGTTGTAGGGGGGCGTGGCCTGGACACCGAAGGGAGCAGACGCATAGCGGCAGAGCTCCCGTCATATATCCCGCAGAAATACACAGCAAGGCGTTTAACAACCCAATCCCGACAGACAAGAAGCCCAACAACACGGCCCGATATGGGGAAGAAAAAAAAAAAACTGAAAACCCTGAACGGGGTAGGCTCCAGCGACATTGGTGACCTCCTGCAACAGAGGCCTAAACCTAAAATGGTGGCGCCACTCGACTCTCCCTACACCTCCTCCGTGGAGGAAGTCATGGATGCCCTGGACAAGATCCCCCACACAGTGGGTCATATATCCACACCACTAACAGAGGACCGAACAGCCCCAGCCACAAAAGGAGACATAAAGGCCCTCATAAACAACATTCGTGCCTTCTTTAATGCAGACCTTGATATAATACGCAAAGACATCGCTGCGGTCACGACTCGAGTAGGGGCAACAGAAGAACACCTCTCCACAGTGGCCCATCAACAGGAAAACAGTAATGAGGAAATCCGAAGCCTCCAGGCAGCCCACAGGGCATTACAGATCAAACTGGATACCCTGGAAGATACCCGAAGACGCAACAACCTTAAAATAAGAGGTATTGCTGCAACGTTGACGACCACGAGATGCCGCACTTCCTCAGGCGCCTCTTCGCCTCCCTGATGCCGCTCAGTCAAAAACATACAACTGGATGGCTGCTTTCGCCTAGCAAAGTCTAACGGGGCTCTGGCTGGGGCTACTGCGATGTGCTAGTACGCTTCGTACTGAACCGAGAGAGAGCGGCGGTCCAAGAGGCAGTGAAAAACAAAACGCCTTATGGCTTCAAAGACATACAACTACCATTCCTACAGGACTTATGTAGATCAACACTACAATGGAGAAGGTGCTTTCAAAGAGTCACCCAGACCTTACGCTCAGCGGGCATCCCTTACAAGTGGGGCCCCTCACGAACTATCCAGGCCACCAAAGAAGGCCGCACCTACCCACTCGCCTCTGCGGACGACTCTGAAGAGTTCCTCCAAAAATTGAGCCTTACCTCGTCCACAGGCCCAGGAAGTGGTCCACGCAGCTCATGGGACGTTACCAAGGTGGTGCCATTCACCCCAAGAACCGCTGCTGATACTGGCTGAGGATGGGACGGTCACACAGAAGTGGGCCTAATGTACCAAATTACTTACCAGTTCATAGTTAGAATTTTTTATTCTGTTGGTTTAGCTTAATTTAATATTAGCACTATGCAAAATACCATGCCTGTGAAGACAATAATTATGGGTCTGCTAATCCACACATATGCTAACCTACATTGCAGTAACACTTCACCATAGTTAAGCCTGCTATGTTAACCTTGCTTGTATTTTATATCTTAAAAGAAATGTACACATACTCTTGCCAATGTTAAGCCTGTATGTATGTATGTATATATATATATATATATATATATAAGTACGCTGTTGTGGCGTTTGATACTGTCATGTACCTACCTGCACAACAAAAATAAAGAATTGAAAAAAAAAATATGGTGGTTGTATTATATATATATTATATACATTGAATCCTCCCCACCAACCTCCACGGGCTACTGACTGCAGTGTCATGAGCAATATACGATATATATAGTTGGATATGAGTCTCTGAGAGACTATCACATTGTGAAAAGGATATCATTTTGAAATGGATGAACCAATGGACTCCAGTGAGTCATTTAACACTTGTGCCAATCATTTGACTTTTTAAGCTACAGATATGATTTATCTTTGGTTGTAGCACTGCATGTGATTACCATATAACAAACTATCTATCTTTTTCCAGTAGTAACAATCCTCCAGGAGCCGTGTTTATTTCCATGTGTAAATATAGCAATGAGCGACTGCTGTGCCATATTTATTTGCAGAGAAATCAAAGCCCCTTTTTATTGCCTGTAAAACATATAGGCTAAATAGTAGCATAGCTAAACGTTTACATTTACAAATTAATTGCTATACAATCTCTTTTATAGAGCCGGTTTTACTAATAATTCACATACAGTTCCATAAAATTGTTCACAAATGTTGCCAGTTGGAAATAAATGAGAATTATAGTGCTTGGTTTTCGGATTCATCCATTTTATTCAAACTTGTGAAATTTGAACAGATGAATATTAGATGACATATAAACCCTCAGGTAAATTTTATTTCCTCGATTGTTTCAATTCTATGCTATTCCCTGCATTGTCCGTAAAGGCCTTATACACACTGGACACGTTATCCCGGGAACCACCAGTGCAAGGAGGGGAACATCTGGGTTAGCTTGCAGGGTGGAAAGTTTGATTTTCAAATAGACAACTTGTGACAAATTACACTTTAGCACTGACTTTTGGAGGGGTCTGATGCCAGCCTCTTGCTCCAGGACTATGACCCCTGGGATGTATTGCCCTTTAAAAACACTAATTGTGCATATTGGGACTTAACACAATGCCCCTTTGAACTACCGAACAGCTGGACCACACACAAGTGTAGTGTGCAGCCAATTTACCTCCCAGGCTGGGAGTTAACCGCAGCCAAATTGACGAACGTCTGGGTGGTCGCCGTTCGAATAGTCGAACATGTGGCGGCGGCCATCTTGTTTAGTTGAACGTGTTCAGCTGTGTTTTGTTGTCGCGTTCATGGAACTCAATTCTGACACGCGACGGCACGAACACCGCTGAACTTTACCTTCTCCGGAACGTTGACGGGAGTCGTACGGTGTTCGACAATTTGAACGCCACTTTAACATAAGCTATTTGCATGAACGGTCCCCGAACTGAACTTAGTATTGGAAATAGACCTGCCGCACAGCCCAAATCTGTGGAACTATTTTGGGCATTAAAGCCATGCTTGCGGTCGGTCAAAAGAGACTTCCATAAAACTTTTGAACCCCTGCTCTGATCTGGGTGATTTTTGGATATGTTGTTCACCCAGATAAGGGCTATCCAAGGATGTAAAATGGGGATATGTTGGAGTTTTGAGGTTTTTCTGTACTTTGGGTAAAAATGTGTGTTTTCTGTCTGTGGGTAATTGAGTTAGTCTATTGTATTTGTTAATAGTATCACAGGCAGAGGGGAGGGTTTGTGTACAGCATGGGTCGTCAACCTGGTCCCTACCGCCCACTAGTGGGCGTTTCGGGATTCCAGGTGGGCGGTAGTGACTTTGGAGGTTAAAACCTCCTATTAAGCGAGCGAGCAGGCGCGCGCGCGTGAAAGCAAGCGCACACATTAAGACACCAACGTGCGCGGGAATGCGTGCGGTAGGGATTTCGGAGGTTAAAACCTCCTTTTAAGCGAGTGGGTGGGCGGGCGTAGGCGGGGACGCAGGCGGGCGTGAGCGCACGCATCAATCAACCTCCTTTTGTGCGAGAAGGGGGCAGGCGGGCGGGTGCGAGCGCACACATCATTGAACTAACGCGCGCATGCACGCAGACACGAGGGAAGAGGAAGGGGAGGAGTGGAAACTGATAGCAGTGACAGGCAGAAGCAGGCAGAAATGGAGCAGAGCAGTTGCAAAATAGGAGAAAGAAAAGTTATAGGCAGGAGAAAGAGAATTGTTGTTGGCTAATAATAAGTGGGCTAACTAGAAACATAGAAACATAGAAACATAGAATGTGACGGCAGATAAGAACCATTCGGCCCATCTAGTCTGCCCAATTTTCTAAATACTTTCATTAGTCCCTGGCCTTATCTTATAGTTAGGATAGCCTTATGCCTATCCCACGCATGCTTAAACTCCCTCACTGTGTTAACCTCTACCACTTCAGCTGGAAGGCTATTCCATGCATCCACTACCCTCTCAGTAAAGTAAAACTTCCTGATATTATTTTTAAACCTTTGTCCCTCTAATTTAGGACTATGACTATAACTAGCTACTTTTGTACCTCAGGAAGGTAAAAGAAAGGAGATAAAAGGAAAAGATAAAAACAAATTAACAAAAAAAGGGAAGAAAAATAGGGAAAAGGGGATAAAATAAAGCAGAGTAAGCAGTGTTTAGTCTGGCTCATAAATTAAGTTTTGTTATCTTATAAAAGAAAAGAAAAAAATAAGTAAGAGAAGGAGAAGGAGAAAATAAAAAAAGGGAAAAAGAGATCTTTGATATAGTGATATACTAAGGAAGGTAAAGAAGAAGAAGGAAGGAAAGGGAATTTCTTTTGATGGTGACACTTAATAAAAATTGTAATACAGCATTGTTTTGGGTGTTTGTAATAAAAGGGAAAAGAGGAGGGAAAAAAGCACTGTGTGGAGTGCAGATCAAAACGTAAGAGTAAAAGTAGTTGTTAAATTGTGAAACTAATTTAGAACCCATGTCTGAAAAAAAGAAATCTGCTCGTGGCTATTTACCAGAATATCTGAAGATGGGTTTCTTTGAATCTGTTACAAATAAACAGCTTCCAATGTGTTTATTGTGCCACAAGACATAATCTAATGAAGCCATGAAGCCACAAGACATAATCTAATGAAGCAATGAAGCCACAAGACATAATCTAATGAAGCAATGAAGCCAAGTCGATTGCGAGAACATCTCGCTACAAAGCGTTCGCAAGATAACGATAAGCCCATTGAATATTTTCAAGAAATCTATAAAAGATTTCAAAATCGTTAGACAATAGCTACATCCTTTCAAAAACAACATGCAAAGAATGAGGATGGATTAACTGCAGCTTATCGTATATCACACTTAATTGCAAAAAGTGGTAAAAGCCATAATACTGGAGAAACTTTGATAATACCCTCCATCAAAGAATTTATCTCAACAGTAATGCATCAGGATATACCTGAAGTTTTAAAAACATTGCCCCTGAGCGATAACACAGTAAAGAGAAGCATTGACGAAATGGCGGCTAATGTTGAAAATAAACTTATAGGTATTCTCCAAAATTCGTCATTTTCCATACAATTGGATGAGTCTGTCATTGCAGATAATAATGCTCTACTGTTGACATATGTACGGTGCCTTGATGAAAACAATACATTGCAAGAAGAAATGCTATTCACTGTCAATCTGATTACAGATACAAAAGGATTAGCAATATTTAATGCTGTGAAATCATACTTTGCAAAAAATAACTTACCTTTGAACAATATTGTTGCATGTGCTACTGATGGAGCACCATCAATGGTAGGCCGCTATCGTGGGTTTGTTGCTTACTTGAAGGAAGAAGTGCCAAACGTTTTGTGTATTCATTGCGTTGTGCACAGACAACATATTGTAGGAAAACATTTAAGTACAAGTCTCCATTCATCATTAAGTATAACAATTAAAGCTGTAAATAAGATAAAATCTAATGCCAAGTGTGATAGAATGTTTCGACAGCTTTGCCAGGACAATAACGAGCAGTTTATTAGGTTACTTTTACATACAGAAGTTCGATGGCTCTCAAAGGGTTCATGCTTGTCTCGTTTTGTTGCATTATTTGATAGTGTCGTACAGTTTTTTGAAAGTGATAATGAGGCTGATCTCTATGAACAGTTAAAAACCGCAAAGAATGATGCCTTTTATTTGGCAGACATTTTCAAGAGATTTAATGAAATTAATTTGCAGCTTCAAGGAGCCAATATAACTCTTATAAGTTGCAAAAATATTGTGTCATTATTGATCGAAAAGCTTGATCTTCTCCGTCATAATATTTTCAAGAGAGAATTTCATCAGTTTCCTGAATTGTCCTCTATAAACAATGATGTAACTCTGGGGGATATTGAAAGGTTCAGTAGCTACCTCAAGGAACTCAGATTGGATATGGAAAAACGATTTCAAGATATTTTGAACTTAAAGGTGCATGACTGGATGATAAATCATTTTACAGCAAATGTTGCTGAGGTTGATATCACTTGCCAAGAAGAATTATTAGAACTTAAATATGACGAAGAGAGTAAATGTAATTTTGGCAGTGGTGGATACCAAAAACTCTGGCAAAATAAAAAAATGCCTGCGTTCTATCCAAATATGTGGAAAATGATGTTCAATTTATTGATACATTTCCCTATCACATATCTTGTAGAATCAGGCTTTAGTGCTGTTTATCATATTATGAGCAAACAGAGAAACCGTCTGAATATCACTGAAAGAGGAGACCTTTGTTTGTTCCTTACGAAAATCGAACCAGATATCAAATATATAGTCTCGCAGCATCAGCCTCAAGGATCTCACTAGTAAAGCTAATTTCAATTTACTTTATTGTTTTCTAATTAAACTTTATGAAGTTAAAAACATTATAAACATGCATAAAGTAGAAATAAAAAGATAAATGTACGTAATGTACGTATATTTCTTTTTTTTTTAAACACCCTCCTTTCTTAACCAATATTCCGCACTTGCGCAAAAACTGGCGGGCAGTAAGGACATTTTTCCATCAGGAAAGATGCATTAGTGGGCGGGAGGTAGAAAAAGGTTGACTACCACTGGGTTAGGATGTCCAATTAATGCAGGAAGAGGTCGATGTAGACTGCCTGAGCAGTAGGTTCTTTTGTTGCCTGATTCTAGCGGACAATAATCACCAAGAAGTGAATCAGAAAACAAATTTGAATGAAAAAACGCTCTGCCGGTTGTTTTTCTGTCCCTCCCCTGACACTCTCATTCCCTACATTCAGTGCTAAACAGGGGACTTAGAACTTGTCTTGCTATGATATTTTTATACAATAGCCATTTATATTTGGACATTGCTGACCCACTGATAATTGGACTTACAGTGACACACAAAGCCCTTTAGCATATACAACGTAGTGACAAAACTATGTTGCTATGGATTCTGATATTGCAACATCAAACGCAAAAATCGATATATAAAATCCAGAAATTTATAGGCTCAAACCTTTTTCAACTCAAGCTACATGTAAGAATAGAAGGACGGTGCTTGTATCTTCCTCATAGCAGGATTGGCCATAAAATGACCTGAGGTGGCCACAACAAAGCTCAGGAGTTAGATGGAGGCCCCATAACTAGATACCACCACAAGCTCTAACATAAAGAGTGGGGACTGTCATTTTAAAGAATTTTTAAATAAATAATCAAACACAATAACAAAAAACTAAAACAAAAAATGTGCTAAGCTGTTTTCCAGTAAATAGTTTGCAGTATATCTATTGTGATTATTTTCTTTTCAAATCATTTTTATTGAAAGATTTTAAATTTTTACATAACAAGAATATAACAAGGGAAAAATGGAGAATACATTAAAGGACATATAACAAATAAAATATAATGTAACTAAATATCCCTACTCCATAATTATGTACTTACTAAGTACAATGATAACAGTAATGGATCAAAATAGTCTACAAATATGGAATTACATTGTTTCTAAACTGATGTTAACCTTAACCATTTTGGAGAAGGTAAACATCTAAAAGAAAAATCTAAAATCAAAAAAAATCTATAAAAAAAAATGGGGGGTACAGGAAAGAAAATTTTCCCCAAAACAAAACATATACATACAGAAAAAAGTAGGCCATAGGTGAAGAGGACAAAAATCTTTACGAAAAAAAATTTCCAACGTCCCTTCATCCTAAAAGTTTACAGGCCTGATGGTTGGGGGTGGGTGAGGCGCACGTTAATACGAATTATGAATATGATCGGAACAAAATGTAAGCATATATAAAAATAGTGAAAGATAAGCATGATAAAATACAAAAAAAAAAAAGAAAAAATTAAGTATGAGGCTACATTGCATTATTTAAAATAATAATAATCTTAGTTTTAAGATACAAGAAGATATTTTGTTCTCAGAGATTGGTGATCATCATTGATGTTATATTGTAATTGATTTCAACAATGCTTCTGAGAGCTTTCTTCTGTCTAGATTAATTTTCTTTCTCTGCAACATAATACTGTATGAAGGAATATCACATAGCCTCTTTCCAAGATCATCATTTCTCCATTATCTTATAAAGTATATTTGTAGGCAGATTTAGAGGGTAATTGATCTCAGTATTGTATTATACAGGCAATTAATTCTGCCTAAAAGTAGACGTTAGCCTCCATTTACAGCTAGGTTTTCATTGTGTTTAAACTGATCTGGCACAGTTTACGTTTGTGTTTATCTTATTTCCCTACAGGAACCACCAGCACTTTGTGGCTTCAACGTTCAAGACATGATAATATAATGGTGATATAGTTCAGAAAATGTTAGTATTAACTCTTCCATTCTTCCAATGTCAATAGAATGGGCATCTTTAAATTTTGTAATAACGAAATCTAGACCACGAGATGTCATTGGAACAAAGAGCTAACAGCACTTTGCTTGGTTATCGACATTGTGTTTAAAGCTAGTTGCAATGTTATTGGCTTCCCTACTCCCTGCCTTGCAAACATTGTCTCACGTGTTTTTAATCTATAAAGCAACGATTCAGACATATAAAGTACAATTACATTTATAGGATTAATCTATTTTCCAAAGTTAAAGAAAAAAACAGTAGACATCTGCAATTCATTTCGTTCCGAATGTTAATTCGGACGAATTTCGGGGAATTCGGACATTCGTAAGTATAGAATTGCCAAAGTTCGAAATTGCCGAAGTTCCGAAGCACAGTATTGCCAAAGTACTAATATACCTACCCAGTGGAAGAATGAAGAAGGTTACACTGTATACAAGTTTAAATAAAAGGTATACAAACATTGCCAGGATTCAGCTGTAAGCATTTGCAACACTTACAACAATCAAGCAACACACATTCATATAAAATGGAATGACAGGAATGAATAGGTAGATAACTCCCTAATTCCCACGGTATTAGGGAGCTATCTACTAAAAGGCTAAAATACCTAAATTGGTCTTTCCGACAAATTTACTAATACTAAGTAAAGATTATTTGGTATTAGTAAATTATGCCACTATTCGCTATACTGCGAGTAGGGGCATGTCTAGTAAACAATGAGCAGCCTGTGGCTGCTCACTGAAAAAAACAAAAACAAAACAAATGCTGTGACCTATTGTCCTCCACCCTGTCCCCCACCCCTGAGCGACGGGTGGGGGCCCTAAATTAGAATAAGGGGGGACCTAATGTCCTCCCCCCAACCCCACCCCTGAGCGGCGGGTGGGGCCCTAAATTAGAATAAGGGGGCACACCTATTGTCCTTCCCTGGCCCCCATCCCTGAGCGGCGGGAGGGGGCCCTAAAGTAAAATAAGGGGGGGGACCTATTGTCCTCCCCCCCCGGCCCCTACCCCTGAGCGGCGGGTGGGGGACCTAAATACCAATAAGGGGGTGGGACCTATTGTCCTCCCCCTGGCCCCCACCCCTGAGTGGTGGGTGGGGGCCCTAAATACCAATAAAGGGGTGGGACCTATTGTCCTTCACCCGGCCCCCACCCCTGAGCGGCGGGTGGGGGCCCTAAATTAAAAAAGTTACTCCCCCCGAGGTGACTAGGGGTAAACTTACCATTTGATGTCTTCTTTTTTCTAAAATCTTATTTTTTCAGCCCCAAAAAAGGCCAAATAAAAATCCATAATAACCGTCGCACTTAAAAAAAACCAAAAAAACAGAGCGCAAAAAAAGCAATCCATCTTCACCCATGGAGGGCACCGTGCAGACTGAGCTCTGCAGGGTGGGGGAAGGCTTATAAATCCTGCAATTAGGCTCAGAGCACTCTGGTTGGTTGGTTTAAGCCACCCAATCAGAGTGCTCTGACAAGTAAATGAAGAGACTGACAGGTAAGTCTCTACAGTTACCTGTCACAGCACTCTGATTGGTTAGCTTGAAATCCAGCCAATCATAGTGCTCTGTGTCATTTTACACAGCGTGGGAAAGTTCTTTGGAATTTTCCCATGCTGTATAATTTGACTCATAACAACACTCTAGTTGATTGAAAGTAACCAATCAGAGAGTTATGAGTCAAATGAGTCAAAATTATCAAATGAGTCAAAATAATCTGTGTGTGTGTATGTCTGTCAGTGTGTATGTATATCTGTTAGTGTGTATGTATGTCTGTCAGTGTGTGTCTGTGTTTGAATGTCTGAGTGATTGTGTGTGTCTGTGAGTGAGTGTTTGTGTCTGTGAATGAGAGTGAGTATGTCTGTCAGTGTGTGTCTGTGAGGGAGCCTGTGTGTCTGAGTGATTGTGTGTGTCTGTGAGGGCGTCTTTGTGGCTGTGTGGGTGTCTGTAAGTGTGTCTGTGAGTGTATGTGTCTGTGAGGGAGCCTGTGTGTCTGAGTGATTGTGTGTGTCTGTCAGTATGTGTCTGTGAGAGAGACTGTCTGTCATTGAATGTGTGTGTGTCTGAGTGATTGTGTATGCCTGTCAGTGTGTGTGTCTGTGAGTGAGTGGGTTTGTGTGTCTGCATCATTGTGTGTGTATGTCAGTGATTGTGTGTGTGTGTGTGTCTGTCAGTGAGTCAGTGATTGTGTGTGTCTGTCAGATTGTGTCAAAACAGTGTGTATGTCAGTGTATCTGAGAGTGTGTGTCTGTCAGTCAAAGTGTGTGTGTTAGACTTTAACAGGAAGAGGCGTGGCATTAACAGGAAGGGGTGGGGCAAATGTAAATTAGGGGGTGGCCAAGTTCCATCATGCCTAGGGCAGCACAGATCCAAAATACACCAATGTCTCTGTGACGAAGTGCCCTTCGCCACTTGTGCCTGGAGAGGACTAATTGCCAGCCTCCTGCCATGTGACTATGGTCCCCGGGAGACTTTGCCAGCTAAAAAGACTATTTGGGCTTATTGGCTTTTAAAAGACTGTTTCTGCCCTTTGATTACATGCAGTGGCATCGCTAGGGGGGGCCAGAGGGGGCCATGGCCCCCCCTACATCATGCTGTGCTCCCCCTTGGGCCCCCCCAAATGCCAGCAACTTGCTGGCCATGTGTTTAAATTCAATTCCATTGGACTGTAACAGTCTGTTACAGCCCGAGGGAATGCAGGGCAGAGCTGCTGGAACAGTGCTGGGTGTTTTCAGCAGCTTCCCCGGCACAGGCCCCACCCCCAAATGAAGCCCCGCCTCCCGTACATAAGCCCCACCCCACCATTAAGCAGCAGCCCATGCTGCTGCTGGAAAGGATGGAAGATGGCTGCTTGACCACCAGCAACAGGCTCCAGTGACAGGTAGGCTTAATGTGCTTGTTTGTGTGTGTGTCTGTGTCTGTCTGTCTGCTAGTGAGGAAGCTTGTGTGTGTGTATGGATTCAGCAGTGTGTATGTGTGTGTGTGTGTGTGTGTATGGACTCAGCAGTCTGTATGTGTGTGTGTATGGACTCAGTAGTCTGTACTGTATGTGTGTGTATGGACTCTGTATGTGTGTATGTGTGTGTGGACTCAGCAGTCTATATGTGTGTATGGATTCAGCAGTCTGTATGTGTGGATGGACTCAGCAGTCTGTGTGTGTTTGTGTGTATGGACTCAGCAGTGTGTGTGTATGGATTCAGCAGTCTGTATGTGTGTGTGTGTATGGACTCAGCAGTGTGTGTGTATGGATTCAGCAGTCGGTATGTGTGTATGGACTCAGCAGTGTGTGTGTATGGACTCAGCAGTCTGTATGTGTGTGTGTGTGTGTGTGTGTATGGACTCAGCAGTGTGTATGTGTGTGTGTATGGACTCAGCAGTCTGTATGTGTGTGTGTGTGTATGTATGCACTCAGCAGTCTGTGTGTGTGTATGGACTCAGCAGTGTGTATGTATGTATGGACTCAGCAGTCTGTGTGTGTGTGTGTGTGTGTGTGTGTATGGACTCAGCAGTATCTGTGTGTGTGTGTGGACTCAGCATTATGTAGGTGTGTATGGACTCAGCAGTCTGTATGTGTGTGTATGTACTCAGCAGTCTGTGTGTGTGTATGGACTCAGCAGTCTGTGTGTGTATGGATTCAGCAGTCTGTATGTGTGTATGGACTAAGCCGTCTGTGTGTGTGTGTATGGACTCAGCAGTGTGTGTGTGTGTGTGTGTGTGTGTGTGTGTGTATGGACTCAGCAGTGTGTGTGTATGGACTCAGCAGTCTGTATGTGTGTGTGTGTGTGTGTGTGTTTATGGACTCAGCAGTGTGTATGTGTGTGTGTATGGACTCAGCAGTCTGTATGTGTGTGTGTGTGTGTATGTATGTACTCAGCAGTCTGTGTGTGTGTATGGACTCAGCAGTGTGTATGTATGTATGGACACAGCAGTCTGTGTGTATGTGTGTATGGACTCAGCAGTATCTGTGTGTGTGTTTGGACTCAGCAGTATGTAGGTGTGTATGGACTCAGCAGTCTGTATGTGTGTGTGTGGACTAAGCCGTCTGTGTGTGTGTGTGTGTGTGTGTGTGTGTGTATGGACTCAGCAGTCTGTGTGTGTGTATGGACTCAGCAGTCTGTGTGTGTGTATGGACTCAGCAGTCTGTGTGTGTGTATGGACTCAGCAGTATGTGTGTGTGTGTATGGACTCAGCAGTGTGTGTGTATGGACTAAGCAGTCTGTATGTCTGTATGGACTCAGCAGTGTGTGTGTATGGACTCAGCAGTGTGTGTGTGTGGACTCAGCAGTCTGTATGTGTGTATGGACTCAGCAGTGTGTGTGTATGGACTCAGCAGTCTGTATGTTTGTATGGACTCAGCAGTGTATGTGTATGGACTCAGCAGTGTGTATGTGTGTATGGACTCGGCAGTGTGTGTGTATGGACTCAGCAGTGTGTATGTATGGATTCAGCAGTCTGTATGTATGGATTCAGCAGTCTGTATGTGTGTATGGACTCAGCAGTCTGTATGTGTGTATGGACTCAGCAGTGTGTGTGTATGGACTCAGCAGTCTGTATGTGTGTATGGAATCAGCAGTGTGTGTGTATGGACTCAGCAGTCTGTATGTGTGTATGGACTCAGCAGTCTGTGTGTATGGACTCAGCAGTGTGTGTGTATGGATTCAGCAGTCTGTATGTGTGTATGGATTCAGCAGTATGTATGTGTGTATGGACTCAGCAGTCTGTATGTGTGTATGAACTCAGCAGTCTGTATGTGTGTATGAACTCAGAAGTCTGTGTGTGTGTATGGACTCAGCAGTGTGTATTGACTCAGCAGTGTGTGTGTGTGTGTGTGGACTCAGCAGTCTGTATGTGTGTGTATGGACTCAGCAATCTGTGTGTGTGTGCATGGACTCAGCAGTCTGTGTGTGTGTGTGTGTGTGTGTGTATGTATGGACTCAGCAGTCTGCATGTGTGTATGGACTCAGCAGTCTGTGTGTATGGACTCAGCAGTCTGTATGTGTGTATGGACTCAGCAGTCTGTATGTGTGTATGGACTCAGCAGTGTGTGTGTGTATGAATTCAGCAGTCTGTATGTGTGTATGGACACAGCAGTCTGTATGTGTGTATGGACTCAGCAGTCTGTGTTTGTGTGTGTGTGTGTGTGTATGGACTCAGCAGTCTGTGTTTGTGTGTGTGTGTGTATGGACTCAGCAGTCTGTGTGCGTGTGTATGGACTCAGCAGTGTGTGTGTATGGACTCAGCAGTCTGTATCTGTGTATGGACTCAGCAATCTGTGTGTGTATGTGTGTATGGTCAGCAGTCTGTGTCTCTGTGTGTGTGTAAGGACTGTATCAAGGGAAATGTGTTTGTTTTTAATAATCCTTGGTGGAAAATAATGAATTCTCCACCAGGGATTATAAAAAAAACAAAAAACAACACATTGTGTCGGGAACGGGGCTTAACATGCGGCAGGGGTGGGGTCAAACTGCGGTGAGGGCGGGGTTAAATTCCCCCCCCTACTTTTGTCCCTGGCCCACCATGTGCCCCCCCTAAAAATGAATGCTATAGACGCCCCTGATTCCATGGGAGCATGTGTCTCTTCCCCTCCCACTCTAATACCTATACCATTGTTCTCCAGCAGGGCGTTGTCCCAGGGACACTGCCAAACCAATTGAAACAAGCTGTTTTGTCCCAAATAGGACTTTTACCTAACCTTTTAACTACCTGAGGGAATTGTATGATTTTTGGGTATGTTTATAATTAAAGTGTGCTGAGTTCGAATATGTGATTTGTGGCATGTATATTTTGGAAGTTATAATTATGTTGCATAAAGTGTATTTTTCCTGCCTGTGATAAATTACATTAACCCATTGTGTTCAGTAATTATATCACAGGCAGAGGGGAGGGATTGTATGTTTGTGCTGGGTGTGTTTTACAGTTTGCCTGTAAAGGATTGGTTGTACTTTGTCCCACCCTGTGGGATGTCCCCTTGCATGGGGACTTGCATAAAAGCCAGTGTGTGGTCATTAAAATCAGATCATCTTGAACCTTTCTTGAAGCCTTGGCTCATGTTTGGCGGAAGGGATACCTACACTCTGGGGATTGCTATAATCACTTATTCCCCAGAGTAAGCTCTTGCAATAGCTTGATTTGTTCCTGCTACGCTCACTGGGAGCTGGATCCTGGTCGTGGATCCAGGGTGGGTGGAGACGTCGAGACGAGCTGGAAGTGGGGTCTGCAGTGCTGATGGTGTCGGTTGGAGTGCTTGGAGTCCTCAGCGAGCACTAGGAGCATTGATTGGCGGAGGTACTCAGTCGGAGTGCCAGCGTTCCGTCACAGTCTCCATGTCTACATGCATGAAAACCCAGAGAGAGGAACTTACTAGCAATCTCTCTCTCTTTTATATTTAACAGACAGCCTGTCTTGCAGCGAAATACTTCCTGAAAGGCACCATATTAGTGACTGAGTTGCAGATGGTGGAAATAGAAGCATGCTGCCCAATTCATTGGTGGTGTTGATTTGCTGCTGACAGTCAGATATATTAGCTATATAGCTACTCTTACAATACGGTGCTTCTTGGAAACAGCACTGAGAATCCTCACTGATTGGAGGAAGATCCAGAGGTTACATTTATCAGTGTTAAATTTCCACTCCCTATTGGCTACAGGATGAGTAGAAATTCTAAGCCTTGTTATGGATAGAACATTGACGAAGGTAATATCAAACGTTGTTTTAAACTAATCACATTTAATCCCAAAGCTCTGTTAAAGAATTAAAACATTTTTAGTTTTCATGCTGAAGTGCATACGCAAGTGGGCAAGACGTTCTTGTGAGTAAACCCATAGTTATGTCAAACCAGATAATGTCAGTCAGGGCCGCCATCAGGGGGTGACAACCGTGACAGTTGTCACGGGCCCGGCGGCCCTGGGGGGCCCGGCCGCCCGGGCCCCACGTGGAGCGGCGAAACTGCCGCAGGTGCATCTGCACTGGGGCCCATCAGGTGGCCCAAGCATTTAGGGCCACCCGATGGGCCCTATATCTTCAGGGGCCCGGTCAGCGCTGCGGCCGGGTAATTGCACGACCGGGCCCCTTTAAAAAAAATTTGCGGCCACACCGCAAGTGCTGCTGGGAGGAAGTGACGGCCGGTCACTTCCTCCCAGCTAACTCCGCGCGGGGGGAGAGGCAGAGGAGAGGAGTTGAGATGAGAGGACAGGACAGGAGAGGACAGGAGAGGACACCAGAGGACACCAGAGGCATCCACTCCCATCATCCCCAGCCACCCTCCTGCAACTTAAAGGTAAGATGAGGGTGGCTGGTAAATGAGGTGTGTGTGTATGTATATGTATATGTGTGTGTGTGTATGTATATGTATATATGTATGTATGTATGTATGTATGTCTGTGTGTGTATATGTGTGTGCATGTATGTATGTATGTATGTCTGTGTGTGTATATGTATGTGCATGTATGTATGTATGTCTGTGTGTGTATATGTATGTGCATGTATGTATGTATGTCTGTGTGTGTATATGTATATGTATGTGTCTGCATGTATGTATGTCAGTATGTATATGTATATGTATATGTATGTGTCTGCATGTATGTATGTATGAATGCCAGTATGCATGTCTGTGTGTGTGTATATGTCAGTCTGTATATAAGGACCTAACTAATCCTATATTGTTTATGCAAGCAGGACATAGGTTGTTCATGATACATAATAAGAGACTCTTAACACTGTTGGGACTGAAATATTTACTCAAGTGATTATCTTATGGACTGTTATATTTATATGGTTTGAGAGACTGAGAAGCAATGTATCTGCTGTTCCCTATATGTCTTCAACAATTTGCATACTTGGGTATAGGAAAAGTATAATTCATATCGGCACTTTATATTTATTTTTATTCATTGTTATTTAACTTTTTAAGCTCCCGGGTACCCACATTTACTGTGTACTGTGTATGTCAGTATGCATGTATGTCTGTGTGTGTATGTCAGTATGTATATATGTCTGTATGTGTGTCTGTGTGATGTATGTCTGTCTGTGTGATGTATGTCTGTATGTATGTCTGTGTGATGTATGTCTGTATGTATGTCTGTGTGATGTACGTCTGTATGTATGTCTGTGTGATGTATGTCTGTATGTATGTCTGTGTGATGTATGTGTATGTATGTCTGTGTGATGTATGTGTATGTATGTCTGTGTGTGTGTGTATGTCAGTATGTATATATGTCTGTGTGTGTGTATGTCAGTATCTATGTATATATCTATCAGCATGAATGTCAGTACGCATGCATGTCTGTGTATGTGTGTGTGTATGTCAGTATGTCTGTATGTATCTGTGTATGTATATATCTATCTGTGTGTGTATGTATGTATGTATATCAGTATGTATGTATGTCAATATGTATGTACGTTTTTGTATGTATATTTGTATGTCAGTTTGTATGTATATCTGTTTTTCAGTATGTATGTATGTATGTATGTCTATGTCAGTATGTGTGTGTATCTGTGTATGTGTCTAAACGTGTGTATGTCTGTTTCAGTATTTGTGTATCTTTCTCTGTGTGTGTCTGTGTCCTTTTGTGTCTGTGTGTGTGTATTCCTGTGGGCGGGATTTGGAGGCGGGGCTTGGAGGCAGGCACCGGGGGCCCAGACCTTGAGCTTTGTTAGGGGCCCCACAATTTCTGATGGCGGCCCTGATGTCAGTAACAATTCCTAGCATTTATCCCCCAAGCAGACAGTTTGTCTTAAGCTATATCCAGGTGATAATGGTCAATTGAGAAACTTTGAGGAGGTCAGACACGTTGGAGTGTGGAGCAGTACCACTCCGTATTTGCTCTACAGAAAGGCTTAGAAGATTTTTATAAAAAAAAAAGGTATTGTAAGTGACCTTTTGATTTATTCATTTAATAAACAAGCCATTATTTTCATGAATTAAGCAAGAATACACAATCAAGGAAGACAGACCAAAAAGGTCTCTTCAAAGATAAAAAAAACAGAAAAGTTAATCGTGGTAAGAAAGGCCAGCAACGGGAATCTATTTTGCTATTCCTCGATGGACTGGTTATGATTATTTGCTGTGTGCGCTATTCATGGGAAAACGTGGAACAATTAGGCAAGGCTTTTAGTAAGACAGGAAAAATCCATGTAATTTAGCCTATTTCTGATCAAGCATGACCAGACCTTGACTAGACTCTGGTTTCTAGCTCACTTACCACGCCAACCGTCCTGTTTATGTTCCTAGCACTTCAACAGTAATATTATAATCCAGACTTTTGGGAACTGCAGGTTTTTTGTTCTTGCAGACAATCACGAAGTTCAAGGCACTGCAATTATCTCTTTCAAAATACAGAAATAACAAAAATCTAATTATGATTGGATTTTCTTGGTGAATATTGCAGTTGTAAATCCACGTGTTTTGACAAGATAAATCCTCTTTATTTCAGTGGGGAATGGTAAATGCTAAAGAAATAGAATATATATATATTTTAAATAAAGGTTTTCTCTCAATTCTTTTTGTCCAATCTGACAAAGCCAGAAGTTAATGTGCTACATACAATTTTATTTCAATGGCAAAACAATGAATAGGTCAATCCAATCTCTCTATCCACAAGTGGGATGGGTGATACTGCACATACGCATTTGTCATACTCGTTTGAAAGGTTACATTGAGAAATTAGTGTAACACAAAGAGGAAAACAATTTTCTGCTGAGTGATATAACATATCTTAAGTGCATGTTCTTAAAGAAACAACTTTAAAGTGCTCAATTGTTGGGAATATCTCTACAAGCAGTTTATACCATGATATCACAATTGACAGAAAACCTCTTAGTAGAACTTTTTGTAAAGTGGCACTGTCAGTTGTGATTATTTCATAAAGATATAATCTAAATTAAATACTGATGCTGACTACATTGAACTGTAATTAAAATTCCAACGCAATACAAAGATGCCATAAGAAAACATAAGGACTTACTTGTCTTAACAGAGAATATGAAAACCGGCAAAAGCTTAAAGAAATGTAATAATTTCCCTTTGGTAAATATCTGCTCAGGTTTCAAAATAGCGTTTGCTCACTTGTACCATTACAGAAAGAATCTATACCCTTTGCATGATCCCGTTTATAAGGGCAGTCCATATCCAGAATGTTGGCAAGTTCTCTCTGCATGAAAGATACAGCAACCCCTGACGATCATTTCCGCCTACTTTGGGCCTCGTCGGCAAGGTGTGGATGATACCACTTTGGGCACACTCTGCACATGGCTCATGTCTGGATTATCCTTTTATCTTAGGGAGAGCCTAAGTTATTGCATTTACCACCTTATCACTAACTTGTCTTATGATACAGCCTGAGGTTGACAAAAGTTTACAAGAGGCAGAGTTCTATCATAAATTTTTGTGCAGTCTCAGCAGTTGTCATTAGTGATGGCTGTGGGATTCACCATGGTCTTACTCATTGCGAGACGTCCTCGATGGAGGCTCACACAGTCTTGTAAGATCCTCCATAGACTTCTGTGTTGTACTCTTGTACATGAGTAAGATTACAAATGAAGTGCCTGGAGCCAAAGAAGATCTCCAGAAAGAAATGATGCGGCAGCTGTGATGGACAGCTTCAGGTAAGTAAACCTACCTTCCACTGCATCCCATGTCTAACGGACCCTAGCCAGATATGTCACCTTTCGGAAGTCTTTTCAAAATTTTCAAACAGACCGTTCTGTTCGTAGTTCTACTAAAATCTTCATATTCCGAGCTTAGACTGAGAGTTTGACCAACCTGATTTAAATGAATTCTACCAAGTGCCTGTGGTTCCATGTGCACCTGAGAAATATAGTGAACTGCTCAGAGCATTCCACCCCATTAACCCCTTAACGCCGTTACGGCGTTCTATGCCGTCGCTGCTTTAAAGGGCTTTAAAGCCGTTGCGGCGGCATAGAACGCCGTAACGGCTTGCAGCCCTGGAGGTCCGGCGGTACTCACCTCCACCGCGATCCTCTTCTGGGGGGCTGCCTGAGAGCCCAGGCCGCCCCCCTCTGGCAAATGAGGCCCCCGGGGGCCATGTGATCGCTCTAAAAGAGCGATCACATGGCCCCCTATAGCTGGCTATGGATCTGCCAGCAGGGGGACTGTCTAAAATATTAGACAGTCCCCCTGCTGGTAGGTAGTGTAAAAAAAAAAAAAATTAAAATGATATAAAATAAATTAAATGCCTTTTTATATATATATATAATATATGTATATATATATATTATATATATAATATATATATACATATTATATATATGTAACGTCATACGTAATGTATTTTAATACTAATATTAGTATATATATTAATATTAAAATACACTTAGAATGACGTTACATATATATAATATGTATATATATTATATATATATAATAGATCTACATATATATATATTATATAATAAACAATACACAAGATCCAGCGCACTCTCCTATCTACTAAACAGCAACTTCAATGTTGACAGATTTTATTCGTTTTTAAAAGGTTGGTTTTTTTTTTGTTTTTTTTTTAAAAACACCTTATCTAGGCAAAAAATAATGGGGATTTAGTTACATTATATGATCATACATTGCATAAGCCTGCCACAACGTCAATGTACCCCATCTTTGGCATAATATGGCCCCCAGCAGCACCCCATTTAAGCATGTTCAGGTGAGTGCAACCACCCCCCCATGTTCCATATATATATTATATATACGTATAATTACAATAATAAATAAATAAAATAATTTAAAAAAAAATATATTGAAACAAAATTTAAAACAAATTATATATTCATATGTAATTTCATTCTAACTGTATTTTGTTATTAATATATATATATATTGGAAACAGAATACACTTAGAATGACATTCTATACATAGCTATCTATATATAAAATACAAATAATCGCAAATATATATCTAGAGATAAATACATATAATTACATAAAAGATTACATTAGTATACACGTAGAATTTAAATACCTATAAATGCATATATATTAAAATTCTACGTGTATATTTAAGTAATTTTTTTAACATAATTATGTAATTTGATTTATTAAAATTTGATTGACATGCCTGACAACACAGGGAGAAAGTGCAGAGAATTTAATTTGCAAGCACTATATTTGACCCTGTAACTCTCCAAGACACCCTAAAACCTGTACATAGGGGGTACTGTTTTACTCGGGAGACTTCGCTGAACTCAAATATTAGTGTTTAAAACTGGTAAATTGTATTACAACGATGATATTTTAAGTAAAAGTGAATTTTTTTGCATTTTTTTACAAACAAACGGCACTTTTATGGACTATATTATTGTTGTAATATGTTTTACTGTTTTAAAACACTAATATTTGTGTTTAGTGAAATCTCCCAAGAATAACAGTACCCCCCATGTAGAGGTTTTATGGTGTTTTGGAAAGTGAGAGAGTCACATATAAGGCTTGCATTTTCATTTTTTTGACATTGAAATTTGCCAGATTAGTTATGTTGCCTTTGAGACCGTATGGTAGCCCAGGAATAAGAATTACCCCCATGATGGCACACCATTGCAAATGGGATATGTCCAGTAATTTTTAGTAGCCACTTAGTCACAAACACTGGCCAAATATTAGTTTTTTGCTTTTTTCACACAAAAACAAATATGAACGCTAATGTTGGCCAGTGTTTGTGACTAAGTGACTACTAAAAAAGGCTAAACATACCCCACGTTCAATACCTTGGCTTGTCTACTTTTTCAAAAGGTATGCCATTATGGGGGTAATTCTCATTCCTGGGCTACCACACCGTCTCAAAGGTAACATTACTAATCTGGCAAATTTCAATTTGAAAATGGAACGTTCTATATTTGACCCTGTAACTTTCCAAAACACCATAAAACCTGTTAATGGGGGGTACTGTTCTACTCGTGAGACATCGCTGATTACAAATATGTGCATTTTTTTGCAGTAAAACCTAACAGTATTATGACATTTACAGCTAAAATGTGAAGCGGAACTACAAATAAAAAAAAAAAAAATTCTCACAGTTTTTTTTTGTTTTTTTTAATTCTTTATTTTTGTTCGTGCATAAGATTAACATGTGAATTGACACTGCCACAGTAGCTGGTGCATTCAAGTTTGCAAACACGCATTGTTACATGGCATTATTGACATTGCACTTTTTTTTTGTAGTTATATAAACAGGATAAAACATTAATGATGTACATAGCTTAGAGAGAATGAGAATCATAACAAAACAGGCTTATATGCAGGGCCGGACTGGGACAAAAATTCAGCCCGGGCAATTAAAGGCAGAGCAGCCCACTATTAGGGGCGGGGCCAGAAAGGGGGCATGTCATGTCACCACCATTGACACGCACACCCCCTTCCCCCCACCAAATGAGTATGTTAATGTGACGCTCCTCCAGAGCATCCAGTGCTCCTGGCTAAAATAAATGCCATGATTTTATTTTGGGGGGGAAGGGGGGGTTGAGTTTTTGCTGCGTTTGCTGGCGATTTGTCTCTGGTGTCCTCAATAGTGGGATACCAGAGATCAAAACAGGAACCGGACTGTTAAAGAGTGTTGTGCATGGGTGGGGATGTTCCTTGTGTTGTTGTATATGTTTGGACGTTGCATGTGTGTAGAGCAATTGTGTGTGTGAAGGGGTCTGTTTGTGGCGTACTGCATGTGGCTAGGGGCTGTAGTGTGTGTGTCTCTGGGTTGTAAAGTATGTGTGTTTGTGTGTGTGTGTATTTATATAGGGCCTGTGGAGTGTGTGCATGTAAGGAGCTGTACTGTGTGTTTGTGAGTGTATCTAGGGGCTCTAGTGTGTGTTTGCATATAAGAGCTGTAGAGCACATGTGTATAGGGGGGATAATGTATGCATAGGTGGTGTGGTGTGTACAGGGGGAGCAGAATATGTATTTATAGGGGATATAGATTAGTGTGGATGCATGCAGGGGGTGTAATGTGTGTGTTTATAGGGGTATAACGTATGAGAGTGCAGGGAGTGTAGTGTAGGTTTATGGGGTATAGAGTGTGTATGTGAGTACCAGGGGAATAGTGTGTATATAAGGGGTATAGACAGGGGCGTTTTAGCCGCAAGGCAAACAAGGCATTTGCCTTGGGTGGCATTTTCCAGGGGGCGGCAAAAAACGCCGCCCCCAAATGCCCAGGGCAAGTGCCTTGTTAGCCTTGCGGCTAACTGGGCTGCCGGTCGGGCTGATGGGCTGGGCGGGCGGCTGGCGAGGGAGCTCTTCCTCTGAGCTCTCTGCTCAGCTCCCTCGTGCGCCGCAGAGTGAGTCTGGGAGCCGGAATATGACGTCATCTTCCGGCTCCCAGCCTCACTCTGCGGCGCGCGAGGGAGCTGAGCAGAGAGCTCAGAGGAAGAGCTCCCTCGCCAGCCGCCCACCCAGCAACCAGCCCCAGGGAGATAAAGAACCCCCCCTCCCAGCATTCCCAAAGGTAAGGAGGCTGGGGGGTAGGTTACATTAATTATATATTATTATATTATATATATTATTAATATTATATATTATTATATTATATATATTAAATATATATAATATAATAATATATATAATATAATAATATATAATATATATAATATATAATATAATAATATATAATATATATAATATATATAATATATAATATAATAATATATATAATATTATAATATAATAATATATAATATATATAATATTATAATATAATAATATATAATATTTATAATATATAATATAATAATATATATAATATATATAATATTATAATATAATAATATATATAATATATATAATATTATAATATAATAATATATAATATATAATATAATATATATATAATATATATTATAATAATAATATATAATATAATAATATATAATATATATAATATATAATATAATATATATATAATATATATAATAATAATATATAATATAATAATATATAATATATATAATATAATAATATAATAATATATAATATATATAATAAATATATATAATATAATATATATTATTATATTATATATATTGTTATGGTACTTTTTGAAAGTAAACCAAAATGTTCAAATGTCTATCTGTTCCTGTCCAAATCAATAAAATTAAATTGCGTATATACGCTGAAGTAATTAAGTCTGACACACAAGGTTCAGGTTAAAATAACTTCGAGAAAGTTTATTGGCAAGTGAAGAAAAAGCGGGCGCGCAGGCCCTTTTAAGAGGCATTTTGCGTCATCATTGATTATTAGAATATCAGCAAATAAACATCATCAATTGGATTAATTGTTAAGTGTCGGTGTTAGTGTCTTACCTATTGGTTCAAAAAATTAAGAGGTTAGTCCCGTGTCCACCCACCAGAGGTGGGATTATTCTGGACACGGGTGGGGACAAGGGGGTCCTAAGCGTCATTTTACACGGTCAATGATATCAGGCTTCATGTCCAGGTGCAAGGTCTCTTATGAATAGAACATTTCATTACTACTGTGTTCTGTGGCCTTCAAACTATACTATCTTACAAGTTCTAAGGAGTAGCCAGCAAGTCTTAAGGAGTAGCCAGCACCTCCTGGTACTTGTCCTTGCAGGAAAACACAGTCTTTGTCTACCGTACTAATTGGGTTGAGAAGTTCAGTCACGTAATGTAGCTTTAAAATGAACAAGTTAAGTCATGAGGACAAAATGGAGGATTGAAGAAGTCAGGTTAGGAGGACAAAATGGAGGATCATCACAGTATAAAGTTAAAATGGAGTTAGTACAATAATTCAATACAAGTACAATAAAGATTTTTAATAATCCCACATCAGTCCCCCCTATGAAATGTTAGATTCTAAGAGATAAAAACTTTATTATGTTAGTATCAGAAGACGTGTTAACCCAAAGACACAGAAACCCCGTGGCCGCTAGCTAGGTGTTAATGCAAAGTGCAAGTCTGTCCCTAGAGCTGACCCTAATAGGCTAACTCATCCATCAGTATGGCTCTCGAACACTTCACACCCATGGGTGTCCCATGGCAGCTAACCCACCACTTCTCCACACGGGGCCTTTACCATTCACTGACAGATGCTGTCCCTAAGCTAGTCCCTTCCTAGAATTCCTGCACTTTATCAACAAAAGGGATTGTTTGCAGCGGCAGACAGGGTGAGTTGACGTCTTGGAAATCTTGGTCATCAACTTCGAGATGTGTGAAAGTGGGTGCCGCTTGGTCTACAGTCTTCATGAGGGATTTTCTCAGACAAGGGAGGACACAACAAAAGAGAAGAGCAAAAATAAAAAGAAAAATTAGTATAGCCATACCAATCTGCATTAAAGCCTTTTGCCATCCTGTCATCCAACCAAACCATCTTTCCCAGGGATCTTTTACCCCAGAATTCCTTTTTAATTCTTCAGACAGGTCATTTAATTTTTCTATGGCTAAGGTAACTTTACCATTAGGGCCTGTATTTTCTGGGATATAGGTACAACATGTCATGGTGTCGGGCAAAATTTTACAAACCCCTCCTTTTTCGGCTAAGATCATATCTAGGGCCATTCTATTCTGGAAAGCCATTTGGGATGTGGCCTGCAGCTGTTTGGCCAACCCCTGGAGGGCGTCTCTGGTATAATTAACAAAACGCTGTTGATTATAATAAATGTAATTTATCCAATTTAAATTCTTGTTTGCGGTAACTATGGTAAAAATTGATTCAAATCCTGCGGCAACTTCATCCCTGGCTTTAAACTCATTGGGTACCCCCCTAGGCACTCCAATGGCATCAATATACACATGAGGATCAAAACTTCCTTTCACTGGGGCGTCACGCTTAACCTTAGTGTGTTTGGACCCATGGGTGACGAGGTGTGTGTCAGAAATGATATGTATAGGCATAATAGCTTTAGCTAGAGTACACTCCCCCCACCACTGCTTGTCCATTCTGGATCTTAGCTGTAAATCCCCACACAACCAGTAAATATCCCCTAATGACCTGGTGTGAAACTGCAACAAGTCCATAGAGACATTTCTGTAGGTAGCACAATACCCCTTGGAGAAGTTACCCAAGAATTTACCTATTCCATCGTAATTAGCATAACAAGTGTAATTACCTTTATACACGGTAATACCATCTGGGGGTTTGACATCCTGGGTTAGGAGAGGATACTCCTTTGTCCATGCAATACATATGGACCTGTTAAAATTATAGTGATAGGCAAAAAGGCTTAAAACACATTCTTCTATATCTACTGGTAGGATTAAAGGCACGGTACCCAGGTGAGGCCGGGCACCGCCACACACATAACATGCAGTTCTATTATGCTTATTAGCATTATATTTCATCCATTCTAACCATAGATTTACATCATTAAAACCTGTTTCAGCGGCCATGGTATCTTCAAAAGTGGGGTTAGCAATGGCCATCATGTCTTTATAGGTCTGGATATGAGGTTTTAATGGGTTAGGGACCATATGGGTGGCCCCGTGCCACTCAGAAGAGTTGCACATATCTTTAAGGTAGAAATGCCCTAACTTTTTATAGGAACCCTTTTTCCAATACATTCCCATCACATACTGGTCCGCATCTGTTGGGCTTGGATGCTCAATGTTAAGAATTAATTTCATTGGTGTACTCCCCCCAGGCTTTCTCAAAGTCATCCTCTGGAGGAGGGATCTACCATGATCATCTACTTTAGATACGGCACTTTTTGGTTTGTAACCCCAGGCAGGCCCGGCATTCCATCCCGCCGCCCCCCAATGGTCACAATTGTGCCCCCATTGCTTGTCAGCTACACAAACATATGGGTCTTTCGAATGTGGAATATCTCTATAGATGCTCTGGATTTGTGGTGTGGGAAATGGGCATTCTACAATATCACAGTAGTCAAAGGTATAAGTAGCCACTTGGGTGCACGATGAATTATACCAGAAGGTGTACCCACTAATATCTTTGGTAATGGCTACTTGCTGGGCCTTCATAAGGCTAATTAAGGAGAAGATGTACCAGAGATACATGTTTGTGCGCTATTCGCTTCCTCTGGGGCAGGAGATTTCTTGCAGTGGGAAGCGTGGATCCAATTTGGCCTACCGGCCAATTTGACGGAGGTTGTGGTAATCAGGAGAACTTGGAATGGACCGTCAAATCTCGGTTCTAGGGTATTTTTCCGCACAAACTTCTTGACCAGGACCCAATCTCCGGGAAGTAGGTTATCGGAACCTGTATCCAATTCGGGATCTGGAATTGAAGAGAAAACTTGGGCATGTATTTTGTTTAGGACACTTGCAAGTTCAGTTACATAGTCTACTAAAACATCTGATTGGAGTTGCAACTGCTGCGGATAATAACAACCTAGTCTGGGTGCTGTCCCAAATAGAACCTCATATGGGGACAGTGAATGCTTCCCTCTAGGTGTGTGCCTAACACTAAATAAAGCTATTGGTAGGCTTTCTGGCCAGGGCATCTTTGTTTCTTGTGACATTTTTAACATTCTGGTTTTTAGAGTGCCATTCATGCGCTCCACTTTACCACTACTTTGTGGGTGGTAAGGGGTATGGAAGGCTAGAGTCACCCCTAGAGCAGTCCAAATTTCTTTAGTCACAGTTGCTGTAAAGGCTGGGCCTTGATCACTCTCAATGACTTCTGGGAGTCCGAATCTACATACAATATCTGTAAGTAGGCGCCTTGCGGTTGTTTTTGCAGTGATATTGGCCACTGGGTAGGCTTCTGGCCAGCCTGAGAACATGTCCACTATTACTAGTGCATATTCATGGGGCCCACTCTTGGGCATTTGGATGTGGTCAATTTGAATTCGCTGGAAGGGGTACATGGGCTTTGCCAGGTGTTTCGCAGGCACCTTAATTGGTCTTCCTGGATTGCATTTTGCACAAATGACACAGGCCTTGCAGAAGTTATTGATCAATGTTGTGATTCCAGGTGCTTCATAATACTTCTGTATGAGGGCGGCCATCAGTTCTTTTGACAGGTGTGCAGGCCCATGTGCCCATTGGACAACTGCTGGATACAGATTTCTGGGAAGACAAAATTTGAAGTTGTTGTAATATATTCCGTCCTTTTGGACAGCTCCTTTCTTTTTCCATTTCTGGATCTCTTCAGGAGTGACTGCAGCTTGCTGTTCTTGTAAAATTCGCAAATCAGTAGGAAGAGTTTGCAGAGCAAAAATAGGGACTTCTTCTTCTTCTTGTCCGGACACTTCTTCATCCACTTCCTGCAGATCCCTGGCCGCTAGCTTAGCAGCCTGATCAGCCAAATGGTTGCCCTTTGCTTCATCTGTATCCAATTTCCCATGGGCCTTGACTTTCAAGACGGCCACTTCTTCGGGAAGTAGGAGGGCATCCATTAGCTCCTTGATTGCAGTGCTGTGTTTGACTGGTGTACCGGCGGTGGTAAGAAATCCTCTTGTCTTCCAAATTAGGCCGAAGTCATGTGCCACACCCAGAGCATATCTTGAATCTGTATAGATGTTGGCTCGTTTTCCTTTGGAAATTTTGCATGCTGAAGTCAGAGCCTGTAATTCAGCTTCTTGCGCAGACATTGCTGGCGGTAAGGATGATGATTTGATGACTTCGTCTGTTGTGGTTACGGCATATCCTGTGTGATATGTTCCTCCTTCATCGGCATATCTTGATCCGTCCACAAACAGGGTAAAATCCGGATCTGGTAATGGATTCTCATGCACAGTTGGTAAGTGCACTGTTTCCATTTTCATCTGTTCAAAACAGTCATGAGGTGTTTCTGGGTCATAATCATTCTTTATGACCAAGTCTTGAAATTCCTTTTCCAGGAAATGGCGTGGCCATGCTTCTAGAAGGTCAGTTGTTGGGTATTTGGCAATACCATTTTCCTGTAGCTGTTCTTCATTCATGGTGGCCCATAGTTTTGCCATGGGCCCAAGATCATTCCATGACCTTGTCTTCAACTTGGTAACAGGAATATGTGGGATAGCGGTATCCCAATGGCGGTAGAGGTAGTTGAGTTGTTGAGGTAGCTGGACCAAGACCATGCTATTACCTTCAGAGTCACAATAGAAGTTTTGTGCAGTGAGCTTTACATCGGTCCAGTGGTAAAGCTCATCTTCATAGCAAGGTTCGGGGGAAATGTTTGGCTTGTACCACATGGTGCAGAAGGCGTAATCCGGGCCTTCACAAAGAGGTGTCTCATCTTCATAAAATGACAAATGTGGATGCATGACTTTCTTGATACATCCACAGAGCAGGTAGATGTAGGTTTCATCTGTGATAAATCCATAATAGATACCCCCCTCAGGGAGTGGAAGAAGAGTGGACGGATTAAGCACTTGACATCTTTGGATGGAAATGTTGTCAGGCAAAAGAAGATGACACTGTAGGCGCAGGTGTCTGGCTGGAGACACGTGCTTGAGCTGGACTTGGTTGATAATAGCAGAAATGTCATGAGGGGCCAAAACAACCAGAGGGTGGCCAAGGACCAGGTCCGAGGTTCTTTCTATGAGCTCTCTTGCGGCAAAAACAGCCCTGAGACAGGAAGGAGTCCCTCTGGCCACAATGTCTAGTTGACATGAGAAATATCCAATAGGCCTCTGGCGGCCTCTTAAGTCATTCGTTTGGGTGAGAACTCCTGTTGCGTGGCCTTGTCTTTCAGAGACAAATAATTTGAAGGGTTTGGAGTAGTCAGGTAGGCCCAAGGCAGGAGCAGAAGCAATGGCACGTTTTAAAGCATCGAAATTGTCCAGAGCTTCATTGGTCAGACAGAACGGGTCAGACTTAAGAGCATCATAGAGAAGTTGCATAAGCAGAGAGGCTTCTGGGATCCATGCTCTGCAGTAGGAAATGAGGCCTAGGAAGGCATGAAGAGACTTTGAAGTCCTTGGAGGTGGAATGTCCAGAACAGCTCTTACCCGGTCCCGAGTAAGATGTCTGGTACCTTGAGATAGGCAATGTCCAAGGAAGATCACTGAAGATTGACAGAATTGCAGCTTGATGAGTGAAGCCTTGCATCCCTGTTCTGCCAAATAGGAAAGAAGACTAATTGAACACCTTTCAGTAGTGGGTATATCATCTCCGCACAGCAGTAGATCATCCACATACTGAAGCAAGACAACTTCTGGGTGCTCAGCTTGCCATGGGTCAAGAATGGTACCCATGGCCTTTGCAAATTGACTTGGAGAATTTTGTGCCCCTTGGGGCATGACAGTCCAGGTATACTGTTGCATCTCATGAGTGAAAGCAAACAGGTATTGACAGGATGGGTCCAGTGGGACACTGAAAAAGGCATTGGCCAGGTCAATAACTGTGAAGAATTTTGCAGATGGTGGGACTCCAGAGAGCAGAGTATGGGGATTTGGTACAAGAGGGGTGTCCAGGACGGTAGCTTCATTGACAGCACGGAGATCCTGAACCATCCTGTACTTCTCTGGCTCACCCTTTGGAGTTTTATTTTTCACAGGAAATAACGGGGTGTTGCATTCAGATTTACATTTCACCAGGGCACCCTTCTCCAAGAGTGCCTTGATGTGGACAGAAATTGCAGCAGACTGTGCCGGTTTTAATGGATATTGTGGTTTTCTTGGTAATTTAGCTCCTGGAATAAGTTTTACCACCACAGGGGGAACATTTAGGTGACCTATGTCCTCTGGGCCTGAGGACCATAACTTAGCGGGCACCTGTGTTTTTAATTCCTCTGGGAAATTGGACCTTAATTCTGCTGCTTCCTCACGGGGCTTTTCTAAATGCAGCATCAGAGGCAAGGAGCACAGGGCTGAGGTGTCTGATACAGATAGAGGTGTGAACATTTCTACTTGCCCGTCTGGGGTGAAGGTGATGGATGCTTGCAGACGTGAGAGGACATCAGCACCTAACAGGTTAATTGGGCATGTGGAGGATACCACAAAGCGAGCGAGCAGGCTAGAACCAACTCGTAGTGGAGTTGTTAGAGGGCTATGTCTCGGCTGGCCATCCACTCCAACACAAGAGACATCAATATTTGACAGAAAAGATGGGTCTGGCAGGTCTTGTTCTCGCAGAACACTACGGGCTGCACCTGTGTCAACAAGGAATGTGGTAGGGTGGCCTTCAATGGGCAAAGTCACTGTGGCAAGTGGCCCCCCTTTATCCCCTGTAGACACTGCCATTACAGGGGTTACAGACACAGGCTTGCCAGTTTCCTAATCATCTGGTTCTTCAACAATTGGAACCTTTTTCACGGTCTTGGGGCCTGGGGCAGGCTTGGAGAACTTTTTGGGTGCCCCTGGTTCCCTTTTAGGTTCCGGACAATCACTTCTGTAGTGTCCCTGAGCCCCACAATTAAAACAAATTACATCCTCTAACTTGACTCCCTTGGTGCCAGAGGTGATGGGGGTAGCGCGGGCCACCATGAGGGGAGCTGGATTGGGTCTCCTTGGGGTCTGAACAGATTCCAAACCTCTAGCAACTAAAAGCAGGGTATCCAAGGGAACAACCTTATATTCAGGGCGTGCAGCAATGATTCCCTTACGAATAGAGTCTTTAACACCTTGGACAAACGCACCTGACAGCATTTGTGAATGAATTTTGTCAGTAAGATCAAATCCTAAATCTGTGAACATTTGATACAGTCTTGCATGGAACCTTTCTACTGATTCTCCTTTATCTTGAATAACATCAGTGAGGCCAGCAGCCTGATCTGCAAGTTTGTCTTTAGCCCATTCTCTTAATTGGGTGCAAAAGGTTACCCCGGAGGGGTAATCAACATCACTGGAAAGCAGATCTGTACTGAGGTGACGGGCCATACTCGGCCAGTATGCATCCCCTGCTTTAATAGCACAAATGCTCAGCAAATCACGCCATGCGGCGGAATAGGTCTTTTGAATTTGAACTATCCCTCGGTAAAAAGGCATAGGCTGTTTTTCTGGGTCGGGGAGCGATTTCATTAATGCACTAGCTTGAGTGGGGTTAAAAGCAACATATTTAGGAGGGGCCCGTTCTCCCCGACCCTTGTGTCCAAAGGGGTCATCGATAGAACGATGAGTTGAGGCTCCTGCAGCGGCTCCTGCAGCCTCCAACGAGTCCTGGGATTACCTATCCTCTTCTCCCTCATCTAATTCTATGATCTGAGCTCTTTTACGGGCAGGGCCCGAGTAAGGTGACAGGACCGGGGGATGAGAGGGGGTCCCAGATGCAGGGGTGGCTAGCGGATCATAACCAGATAGGTAGTCACCGGGAATTACCGGCATCAGGGCTGTACTGGGGGCCGCCATATTGGTGGCCGGAAAAGGTACTGCATTAGGGTTAAGGGAAGAAGTGGCGGCCATATTGGATGAGGGCACATCCGGGGCAGACTGTGCCGGACTGGGCATGACCGGAACCTGGGGAGTGGCTTGGGGAAGGGGTAGTGGATATCCGGGATAGGGCAGGGTCATGGGATATGGGAAGGGGTAGGGCCAGGCTGGGGAGGGGAAGGAGGTGGGGTATTGGACTGGGGTGGAGATGGGAGGGGACGGAGAGGGATTGGTAGGGGTGGGTGTAGAGGGAGGAGCCGGGGCAAGGGTGGAAGAGGTGGTTAGCTGGGCGGATGAAGAGGGGAGGGGATCATCAACGGAGAGAGAGCGTAGGGAGGGAATGGCAGATGAAATGTTAGGGAGAGGTACAGCAGGTAGCGTAGGGATGGATGAGGATGATGGGAATGTTAGGGACGGGGAGGGGGAAAAGAAAGATCCATCAGAATTCAGGACTGGGCAGACAGGGGAGGTGGCGGGATGGGTGTTAGGAGGATTGGGAGTGGGGAACATAGTTAGCTGGCTATCACCTACTGCTGACTGAACCTTGGGGATAGACGTCCCCTGGGCGCCACTTTGGGGCGCTGGCTGAGGGTAGACCCCAGCAACACAATTCTGATGATACACAAACAATTTCACACCTTTGTGATTTATCTCTTCCTCAACCCAACCTTCTAACTGAATAGCCTTCGCTACTCTGTACCATGCTTCAGCAGTCTTTAATAAACCATTATCTGTAAGCTTGCCTTTCATTTCTGCCAGTAACTTACGCCAACTTTCTGGTTGCAATCTTCCACCCGTTGGTACAGTAATTTTACATACTTTTGCAATCTTTACAACACCTTTAACCATCTCCTCACCCTCTCTGTTTTCTACCAAATCACATGCTAACCAGCCCTTACTGGGCTTGCTTAAATCCTGCCCCATAATCCCTCTACCCCTATACCAGCGTCCTAGATAGAGAGAGAGAGAGGGAAAACTGAACAAGAACGTCTACAATGCTCGACTGCCACCCGAGAACCGTGGGACTTTCTCTGGTGCGTCTTCCCAAAACGTAGACTAGTCACTGAATCCGCCTACCCGGGGTGGTAGACACGGATTGGAGCGAGGTGAGAAGTGTGTGACCAATCACTTCTCTTTAAAGAGGAATGGGAGTGGATAGTATAATAATATAGGAAGTATAGAAAAGATGAAAGGCAAGGAAAATCCTTAGAGACAGACACAGGAGTTCATAAGACTCCTAATTAGACAAACAAGACAACAATACAATTGAAATACAGTGCATGCATCACAGTTCAAATGAAATCAACAATAATCCCTTTCCCTTTACATGTGCCTACTCCAAAGTCACCTCCCTCAACCTCGTAGTGTCCCCGTTCGGAGAATGACTTCCTCAAGTCTCACTACCACATGATGCGGAAAACAAGCAATGCCTACCTGAATCCCCCCCAGGAAACTGAGTCCCCTGCCACAAGGCTAAGTCTCCTACCACAATTAAATAATCAGTGGACCTTCAACTCAACTAGAGCCGAAGGGTCCGGGTCAGGACGTCCCCAACTCAACTAGAGCTGGATGGTCCGGGTCTGGACGTCCCCAACTCAACTAGAGCTGGATGGTCCGGGTCAGGACGTCCCCAACTCAACTAGAGCTGGATGGTCCGGGTCAGGACGTCCCCAACTCAACTAGAGCTGGATGGTCCGGGTCAGGACGTCCCCAACTCAACTAGAGCTGGATGGTCCGAAAGCGCACAGTGAAGCTAGCTAGGCTATCAAAGTGACACAAAATTGGATCACAGGAAACTATGATTCTACACAGATCCCACAGTTCCACAAACTTCTTTTTCCATACAGCCACAGCCACGAGGCTCCTAAAAGAAGTAAACAGGCAACAGAAGACCCCCAGGAACACATCCACAGGTCAACCCCCCCCTTTATCCCAAAAGAGGTAAAATACAAACAGATAGACAGACACACTGAAGACCCAGGCAAGTCCCCTCAGGTCCACCCCCCTTTATCCCAAAAAGGGGAAAACAAGCAAGACAGAACCCCAGGCAAATCCCCTGCAGGTCCACCCCCCCTTTATCTCAAAATGGGGAAACAGGCAAACAATTCAAACACACCCAGGCAACAGATAGACTAAAATGCAGGTAAACAAGTGAGTAACGAGGCACCGGGCAAGATATTACCTGTCTTTGATGTCCTCCCGGGAAGCAGTCACAGACACGTGGACGGGTCAATCAAAGGGGCCGGAACATACCGGTGGCTCTGCAGAAGTCTCTACCGTGTACCTGGAGGTGATCAATCTCCTTTCCTTCCCCCCGGATTCCTCCGTCCACCCTTGTCTTCCTTAGGACGGCTCACCGGCCGGACATAGCCCGATGCCCCACGTTGGGCGCCAAGTTGTTATGGTACTTTTTGAAAGTAAACCAAAATGTTCAAATGTCTATCTGTTCCTGTCCAAATCAATAAAATTAAATTGCGTATATACGCTGAAGTAATTAAGTCTGACACACAAGGTTCAGGTTAAAATAACTTCGAGAAAGTTTATTGGCAAGTGAAGAAAAAGCGGGCGCGCAGGCCCTTTTAAGAGGCATTTTGCGTCATCATTGATTATTAGAATATCAGCAAATAAACATCATCAATTGGATTAATTGTTAAGTGTCGGTGTTAGTGTCTTACCTATTGGTTCAAAAAATTAAGAGGTTAGTCCCGTGTCCACCCACCAGAGGTGGGATTATTCTGGACACGGGTGGGGACAAGGGGGTCCTAAGCGTCATTTTACACGGTCAATGATATCAGGCTTCATGTCCAGGTGCAAGGTCTCTTATGAATAGAACATTTCATTACTACTGTGTTCTGTGGCCTTCAAACTATACTATCTTACAAGTTCTAAGGAGTAGCCAGCAAGTCTTAAGGAGTAGCCAGCACCTCCTGGTACTTGTCCTTGCAGGAAAATACAGTCTTTGTCTACCGTACTAATTGGGTTGAGAAGTTCAGTCACGTAATGTAGCTTTAAAATGAACAAGTTAAGTCATGAGGACAAAATGGAGGATTGAAGAAGTCAGGTTAGGAGGACAAAATGGAGGATCATCACAGTATAAAGTTAAAATGGAGTTAGTACAATAATTCAATACAAGTACAATAAAGATTTTTAATAATCCCACATCATATATTATATATTATTATATTATATATTTATATATTATATATTATATAATATTATATTATATATATTATTATATTATATATTATATTATATATATTATATATTATTATATATTATATAATATTATATTATATATATTATATTATATATTATAATATATTATATATCAGAGAGTGCGTGTGTCTGACAGAGAGTGTGTGTGTCTGACAGAGAGTGTGTGTGTCTGTTAGTGAGTGTGTGTGTCTGCTAGTGAGTGTGTGTGTCTGCTAGTGAGTGTGTGTGTCTGACTGTGTGTGTGTGTCTGTTAGCTAGTGTATGCGTATCTGTCAGTGAATTTGTGTGTGTGTGTGTGTGTGTGTGTATTTAGAAGGCGGGACGGGGGGGGGATGGGTTGGGTGGGGGTGTCGCAAGGGGGGAGAGGGGCGCCTGAGTTTTGTCCTGCCTAGGGCAGCACAAAACTAGGATACACCACTGGGTATAGAGTGTGTGTAGTATGTTTGTGTGTAAGTGCAGGAGGTGCAGTGTGGTGGATATAGGGGTATAGAGTGTGTATTGTGTGTATGTAGGGGTATAGAGTGTATGCAGTGTGTTTGTGTGTTAGTGCACGGGGTGTAGTGTGTTTGTGTGTTAGTGCAGGGGGTGCTGTGTGTGTAGTGTGTTAGTGCAGGGGAGCAGTATGTGTGTTAGTGCAGTGTGCGTTAGTGCAGTGTGTGTTTGTGTGTTACTGCAGTGTGTGTTTGTGTGTTAGTGCAGTGTGTGTTTGTGTTAGTGCAGTGTGTGTTTGTGTGTTACTGCAGTGTGTGTTAGTGCAGGGGAGCAGAATGTGTGTGTGTTAGTGATGCAGTGTGTGTTAGTGCAGGGGAGCAGAATGTGTGTGTTAGTGGTGCAGTGTGTGTTAGTGCAGGGGAGCAGAATGTTTGTGTGTTAGTGCAGGGGAGCAGAATGTGTGTGTTAGTGGTGCAGTGTGTGTTAGTGCAGTGTGTGTTTGTGTGTTAGTGCAGGGGAGCAGAATGTGTGTGTTAGTGGTGCAGTGAGTGTTAGTGCAGTGTGTGTTTGTGTGTTAGTGCAGTGGAGCAGAATGTGTGTGTGTGTTAGTGGTGCAGTGTGTGTTGTGTGTTAGTGCAGGGGAGCAGAATCTGTGTGTGTTAGTGGTGCAGTGAGTGTTAGTGCAGTGTGTTAGTGCAGGGGAGCAGAATGTGTGTGTTAGTGGTGCAGTGTGTGTTAGTGCAGGGGAGCAGAATGTTTGTGTGTTAGTGCAGGGGAGCAGAATGTGTGTGTGTTAGTGGTGCAGTGTGTGTTAGTGCAGTGTGTGTTTGTGTTGTTAGTGCAGGGGAGCAGAATGTGTGTGTGTGTTAGTGGTGCAGTGAGTGTTCGTGCAGTGTGTGTTTGTGTTAGTGCAGGGGAGCAGAATGTGTGTGTTAGTGGTGCAGTGTGTGTTAGTGCAGTGTGTGTTTGTGTGTTAGTGCAGGGGAGCATAATGTGTGTGTGTTAGTGGTGCAGTGTGTGTTAGTGCAGTGTGTGTTTGTGTGTTAGTGCAGGGGAGCAGAATGTGTGTGTTAGTGGTGCAGTGAGTGTTAGTGCAGTGTGTGTTTGTGTGTTAGTGCAGTGGAGCAGAATGTGTGTGTGTGTTAGTGGTGCAGTGTGTGTTGTGTGTTAGTGCAGGGGAGCAGAATGTGTGTGAGTTAGTGGTGCAGTGAGTGTTAGTGCAGGGTGCAGTGTGTGTAATGTGTTTGTGTGTGTATATGTCCTTTAATTATTATTATTATTAAAAAGTTTTTTAAAAAATTAAATGTATTCCCCCTTTTAACTTTGCAGGGGGGGAGGGATCATTCACATACCTGGTGGTCCAGTGAGGGGGGCTACGCCACACACACATCCCAGGTGGTCCAGCGGCAGGTGATTCAGTCTGTACCCCGCAGGGTACAGACCATCTCTCTCTCCCTCTCGCGAGCGCCGTTTTTTCAGAGCGTTGCCGCGGGTAACCATGGCAACGCTCTGATAATCTCGGAGCTCGCGAGAAGAAGAGAACGGAAGCTGCTCGGCGTGCGCGGAGGGAGACCGGCTCACTTCCCGATCTCCCCTCCGGCCCATGATGGGATAGAACTCCATCTTGGGGCCGGTGCTGCTGCGCATGGGCCGGCAGGGGAGATCTCTTGATCTTTCCTGCTGGCCTCGGCCCATGGCCATCGCGGCCCACCGGGCATTTGCCCGGTTTGCCCGATGGCCAGTCCGGGCCTGCTTATATGAATCGAGAACATAGTGAGGGTTGAGCAGGCTCATACTAGTTATGCTATTTAAAGAGGCAAACAGGCTGATACAATCGGTGAGATATTAATAGTTAAACAGGCTTGTGCTAGGCGGCACACCGATCAAATAAGTTATTAGGTGATTGCCTAAGTACAGGTTAACCCGCTAGGGTCACAGTGCGTCTACTCAGGACTAAATTATGCATCAGGCAAAGTACATCAGGTATAACAGTGTGGTAGTGCATAGGTCTGAATTATCCAGTACAGTTTCAACGTCCACAGAAAACATTATCACCATTTTAGAAACACTATGCGCTTTTTATGTAATAACATTAAGGCTGGTTGCAAACGTGACTTAGATAGTTCTAGTTAGGCTTAGATTATTGATTAGTTTAGGCACTGTATCCAAAAACAAAATTCCCCGAGGGAGGTGAACCCCCCCAGGTTAACAAGGCTAAAATCTCTCTATGAGAACAAAATAAAGGAAACATGCTAGTAAAGTAAAATTAGACAGTTGGTACTCAGTTCTTGTGGTCAGTGCTGAGGTCAGCCAATGCCTCTCTGAGGTGCCCCACTTTCCTGCCAAGTAAGTCTCTGTTGCTGACCTTGTCGCCCCGCCGAGTAGGGTCCCGCATGCATGGTTTGAGGGGAAGGCAAAATTGCTGAGATTTGCAAGCGTCTCCCAACCTCGGGATCCGGTATGAGCTGTGCGTCTGGTTCTTTGTTGTGGTCCGATCTGGTTGCGGCATGCTTCTCGTTGTTTCTTTCTTTGCCTTTCTCTTGTTGGGATGTCTGGCAGGGTACCAGTGAACGCCTCTGGGCCCGCTTGTATCTGCATAATCGGGCGGCCATTTTGGAGCCTCGTGGTGGCTGTCTGTAGTAGCTCCGTTGTGCTGCGGGCCGTATCCACGAGGTCACCAATCTTTCTGCTTGCCGGTATGTAGCACCCCTCTTCTGCAGGGCATGCCTGAAGTTTACGCAGAGGTAATCAAAGGTCTCCAGAGGTGACATGGGTGGCTGGGTGTGTGTGCTCCGCTTTCCACGTTTGCGCCGAGCCGCCATTATGGATTTATTCTGTGGGACAGTTTCCCCGTTTTGGTTTGTGTCTGGGTCGCCTGCCTGCTTCCAGTGCGGACCGGGATATCCCCCGCCGGTCCAAAGGGGGGGGGTAGTATGCAGAGGTGTCGCTAAGTGGCTTTTGTGTCGGAGAGAGCGGCCGCCTCTCCCCGGTTTCAGCCTCAGTAGGCCGCATTTGTCGCTCTGCGTACCCGGCCTCTACAGGTCCCGGAGTGGTCTCGCTGGATTCAGGGGGGCACCCCCGATATGGGTGGCGCACCCCCGCGTGTCTTTGGGCAAGGTGGTCGCCGTTTTGGCCCCGGATCGTGCCCGCTCGGCCGGAGCCCATGTCAGTTGCGACTTCCCGGCTTGGCGGTCAAGCTCCGCCCCCCAGTTTTTTTAATTTTATTCATAATAAATTATGTTTCATATTTGAATATTTTATATGAAATTAAAGCCCTGTTTCTCCTGAACAAAATGATATATATAATAAGTGTGGGTGCATATAATATGAAAGAGGGGAACTACCGGTGAACAGACATATAGCGCAAATTCCAGTTTTTGTTTACGTTTTGTTTTGATCAGAACGTGTACTATTGACTCCGTCCTGAAGGGGTTAAAGTATCCTTTACCTTCTGTAGAAGCTAAAAGGTCCAAGTTAGGAGCTGAGAAGGGAAAGTAATAAACAAATCATGCTTTCCTTCCAATGGCTTTGAATTCGGCTCTGCTGTAATAATATAACTTTTAATTCTCTCAATCCATTTCACTGACTCCTGGGGAATTAAAATTAACATGTTTGTTTTAATTAGTTTTGATAAACAGTATAGCATAGTTTATCAGTACACTTAGGGGTGCTAAAAGCGACGTAGGCTAATTCATTTTACATAATTGCTTCTGTAAAAAAAAGAATGTTATGAAATATCTAATCAAAAATTCTGTTTTATAATCAACAAATAACACAATTTGACTTTTTTGGAGCCATAGATGATGTCATGCAAATCAGTCCATCAACCCTGTGCAGTTCGAGTGACTGAGTATCTGCAGATTAGAGACTGATTCCTCTTTTTGGGGACATTCTGCTGTTTTGGATGGACGGAGAGAAGCAGACAAGGTCATGTTGGGCTATCAAGGGTTTGTGTTTGATTATTTTTGAAGGTTTCACGCATAAGTGAAAAAAGGTGCATATGTAGTTATTGCATGTACATAATGTTCTCAGTGTGGAAATAATTCTGTCCTCACAGCTGCAAAACATAAGCATTGAAAAAAATCTATCCAGGACTTTTGTTTTGACTTTTTACCCTCAAACAAGACTTCTAGAGTAATTTCAATGAAGCCTTGCCAGCACACTTCAGAAGAGCAATTTGTTACTAGTGCCCAAGTCCTTGGATAAAACTCAAGAATTATCATGCTACTCTGTATGTACAGTTTCTAGAGAGTTAAACACACTTTTTTTTTTTAGATAAAATCATTTATTTAAGAATGTAAAGGGATGATAAAAACCTTGTTCTATTGCTAATTGTATCTGGTACCTCTATGTTTAACTAGGTACAATGTCTCGTATACGCAGACTTAGCAACCATTGGAGAGTTGAAAAGCATCTTAAGAGTATCACCCAGGATCTCTGGCTGCATGGTCTTTTTTATTTCTGTACTGCAAAACTTTGTCTTTTTACAGACAATTCCCGCTAAAGTTAATGGAAGGATAATTAATATTTGGCAATTTTGATAATTACGTTATGTTTGCTCCTCCTGTTTCCCCAAATTCCCAGGGAGGTGAAAATTTTCTATGTTTAAAATGTAGATCATAACCCTGAGTTAAAGAGATTAAAAACAAATTGCTTGTCTTATAAAATAGGCCTTGTTTTAATATTTTTGAATAAGCTTTTGAAATGATTTAATATTTTTAAATAAACTTTTAAAATGATTATTTTCAAACTTTTAAAATATCAAACAAAATAAATAAAAGGTATATCAATTGTGACGAACTATAAAAAAAAATCAAAATACTTCTTCAAACTATTAAAATATTTGAAAAGCTCAACTATAAATATTAATTTGAGGGCCTAGTTGGAAGCCACATGCAGCCGGTGGGTGATATAGTCTTCCCAGAACTTAGTACTGATTCACCCGACACTTGATCACAAAAAGGAAAGAAGACAGCCACGATGAATTAGTGAACCACCAACAATAACTATATTAGCAAACCCGTCCAAGCTGGAACAAACAACATGGGGGAAGAGAATGTCCAGCAAAACCCTATATTGTTCAAAACAAACTAAAAAGAAGCAAAGAGTATGACACATCTCACAGAAACTATGGAGACTAGCTGCCTGGAAAGACCACAGTATGAAATGTAGTAACTAGTTATTAGATACAATGTAACCCTGATGTTAACAAAACAGATAAAAGGATCATCCAATATAAATACAAGCCCAATAAGGCTTCTCCTAAACCAAAGAAAGGAAAGAACTGTAACGGATCACCTGGCACCCCGACTGGGTACCTCCGTTGAAGGATGCTCCTAGCGCTTCCTGAGGGCTCCAAGCACTGCAGCAGACACCATAACTACCGTAGACTCCTCCAGAGAGCAAAACAGGAACCAAATCTTACAACAGCTTAGCAGGGATTTAGCAAGTGAATATGACAAGCATAGCAATCCCTTGTAGCAGATTCCCCCAATAAGAGACGGCACTCCAAATTGAGGGTAAAGTAGAACTGAGGTTTAATGACATACACTCAGCTTTTATGCAATTCTCCCCTGCAAGGGAGACGCCCACATACAATTATACATTACCCAATCACACAATGGTTACATCCCACAGATTCCCTCCCCTTAGCCTGAGAGGTAACCCAATTAACCGTACAATTTAAACATACTTTTTACCCAACTTTCATAACTCTAAAACCATACATCCAATATTAATAACAGTTAATAACGAGCGTTCGAATCTTCGAACGGGACTTAGTCTCCAGTCGCGGTGTCGAAGAAGGTACGGGTCAGCGGTGTTCGTGCAATTGGGTAGCCGTAAACAGTTCTATAGATTTGGCTGCACAGACCCCTGACCACGTTCGAATAAGTTAAAATGGCCACAGCCACATGTTCGTTTGTCGAATGGCGGCCAATTTGACGACTTCGAAAGACGTTGGCACTTCGACTGCATTCGAAGTGCCAGTTTAAAAGTTGTAACACTGCTCCCAAGTATTTAAAGGGCCAGGAACAGCATACAAAAATCCATTGTGCCCAAATACACTTCTTAAAGGGCTAATACACCCCAGGGCCATAGTCGCAGGGCAGGAGGCTTCTCCAGTTCACAGTGGCGAGGTTGGTTCCGCCACAAGAACATAAGTGGATGGTACAATATGGGATAATGATATCCTTCAAAAGTTCATTTGGTAAATAAAAATAGGCTTCATTAGAAATTGGCCAATTAACATTGTACTTACATTGACCCATTAAATTACATAATTAAAGAGAAAAAGGGGAAACATCATATTTTTACACAGTTCAAAACAATATATATAGAGAGTGTATAGAGAGACAGTGGTAGAGTTAGGTAAAAACAGCCTCTCTGCCTTTGAGTCTAACTAGACAGGCAGAGGAGAAAAATTATATGAGATGAAAGAAGAGCGACTGTGTTAAGTCATCCTCATAATTAAGTAATATAAAACCCGATGGTCAATCACCAACAGTGAGAAAACAAACAAATTATAAAAAAGGTGAAGTGAATTAAATCCCCATGGCAAAGAGCAACCCGACACACGTTTCAAGGCAGACCGACATACAGGGCTGTCTTTCCCCATGGGCACGCTGGCCAGTTGCCCGGGGGCTCCACAGTCATGTTGGTCAATGGAGAGCAGGCCCTGTTTTCTGGCCGTGGGCCCTCTCAGGCCGGTCAGGAGATCAGAGATCATAGCATTACCATGGCAACGCTCCACATAGCATTCTGCATGCGAGAGGACAGGAGAGCCTGCAGCCAGATGAGCTGCAGGCTACATAGAACTTATCACCACCGGACCACCAGGGCTGGCTGTGTCCCCCCCTCCTTCACCAAAGGTAAGAAGAAATGAGGGGTGAAGATGTTATTAATTTATAGGATTATAAAAAAAAAAACACATTTACTAACGGCACCCCTCAAACTCTGCAACACACACACAGTACCCCACCCCCAACCCCACAGCACTCCTCACACACAGACAGAAACCCCCACACACACAGCCCTCCCACACACACACAGCTCCCCCTCACACACACAGCACTCCTCACACACAGCACCCCTCAGCACACACACACAGCACTCCTCCACACACACAGCACCACCCCCAGAAACGCACAGCACTCCTCACACACACACACAGCACACCTCCCCACACACACTGCACTCATTACACACAGCACCCCCAACACACACAACACTCCTCATACACACACACACACACACACAGCATCCCTACACACACAGCACCTCTACCCCCACATGCACAGCACTCCTCACAAACACAGCACCCCCACACACAGCACTCCTCACACACAGAACCTCTCACACAGACAGCACCCCCTCACACACAGCACTCCTCTCACACAGCACCACTCACACACACACAGCACCCCTCACATACACACCACCCCTCAGACACACACACACAGAGCACCACACACACACACACAGCACCCCCACACACATAGCACCCCATACACACACATTCAGCACCTTTACACACAAACACATACACTGCACCTGCACCCCTCAATGTAGTATATGTGTGTGTATTCAGCAATCCTTGTGTGTATTCAGCGGACTGTGTGTATTCAGCGGACTGTGTTTGTGTATCCAGCAGTCTGTTTGTGTGTGTGTATTTAGCAGACTGTGTGTATGTATTCAGCAGTCTGTGTGTACTCAGCATTCTGTGTGTGTGTGTGTGTATTTAGCAGTCTGCCTGTGTGTGTATTCAGCAGTGTGTGTATTCAGCAGTTTGTGTGTATGTATTCAGTGGGCTGTGTGTACGTATTGAGAAATCTGTGTGTATCTTTGTGCGCGTGTATTCGGCAGACTGCGTGCATGTGTTCAGCGGACTTTGTGCATGTATTCAGCGGACTGTGTGTATGTATTCAGCAGTCTGTCTGTGTGTGTATTTAGCCGTCTGTGTGAGTGTGTATTCAGCAGTCGGTGTGTGTATGTATTCAGCAGTTGGTGTGTGAATGTGTTCAACAGTCTGTGACTGTATTCAGCAGTCTGTGTGTATTGTATTTATGTATGTATTTCATTTGTTGGAGAAACTAATAAAAATAAGCTTAATTTTATCTTTAATTTTAATTTTTATTTATGTGAGTTGTGTGTAGGTAGGGCCCCAGTGCACTGCTTTGCCCGGGGGCCCATAATGTTGTTAAGATGCCACTGCTCACATTCACCTTCGTCATGAAATGAAACACACAATGACCCTCAGGAGATGGGTACACCACACGGGGTCCACCATAATCAGCTTCCTTGACCTGACAGCAGCGTGTGTCAGTGGGGACCGAAAAGGTCAGAAAACAAGGGAAAACTTAAAAAGACATATGTCTTATACAACAAATACACTCCGCGTGTGCTAGTTCGGCAAATATATACATATATAGTCCTCGGTCCTTTCACACCTCACCCCTCTGCCAGTCTTTACATTGGCTCCCTGTATCCTATAGGAGTCAATTCAAAGTGCTAACCCATACATTTAAAGCAGTGAACAATTCGAGCCCCTCTTATATCTCTTCACTGATCCAGAGGTATGCCCCTCCTCGTTCCCTCCGCTCTGCCCGTGACCACCTCCTGACTGCTGCTCGCACCCGTACAGCCAACTCGCGCTTGCAGGACCTCTCGCAGGTGGCTCCTTTCTTATGGAATAGCCTGCCTACTGCCATCAGTCTCTCCCCTAGTCTTCAATCATTTAAGAAGGGCCTTAAAACCCATCTCTTCAGGAAAGCTTATGGCCTCCCAGAATAATCTTTACCTTACATACCTGTCTCTTGCTCTCTCCTATAGGACAGTGCTTTACTCTCTCCTCCAGCTCTGCTTCACTCCCACCCTATTTGATATTCCCTGTCCTAACGTTTCTAATACCCCACCGCCTATAGACTGTAAGCTCGTTTGAGCAGGGTCCTCTTCAACCTATTGTTCCTGTAAGCTTTCTTGTAATTGTCCTATTTAGAGTTACATCCCCCCCTCTCATAATATTGTAGAGCGCTGAGGAATCTGTTGGTGCTATATAAATGGCAATAATAATAATAATAATAATAATATATGCATTCATACACAGATACCTAGCAATTTCAAGTGAATGCGTTTTTAAAAACTTACAAATACAGATGAAATACCTTGGATGGTGTGAGTGGAACGTAAATGCCACTTAATGAACATCCTACGCTATGTACGATACGTAGGGTCATGTCCACAAAAGTAATTCACTGAAAATTACCATAATTTCTTAAGGGACGGAAAGAAACAAACCTATATTCAAATAGTATTAAGTAGACATGTGCACCAGTGAAATGTTTGTTTCGTTCTAATGATTTCGTAATAAATTAAATTTGAATTCCTCGATCCCGAATTTCGGCCGCAAACTATTAGTTTTCTAACGAAATTCGTTAAAATATAACTAGTTTTTGTCCATTAGGATGAAAACAGCACTGCGCATGTGCAAAACAAACAAAAACAAGGAGGGAGCCAGCAGCGCTACCAGCTCCCTCCTAGTAATAAATAACTATTCCAACCCCCCCCTGCACTAAAATCTATGGGGGTCAATATGATTAAATCCTCCTGCATGCCCCTACTCGCATGCCCCTACTCGCATGTCACCTAAACAAATTTAAAACTATTAGTGATTGAGCAGCTATTGCTGCCAGGCACTAGTGCAATAAGTAGGGACCTGGCACAGGTTAAATCCTGCCGCATGCCCCTACCTGTGCCAGGACCCCACGTGTAGTAAGGGAATATCGCTTAAACAGCGAGCAGCCAGTGGCTGCTCGCGGTCATTTAAAACTGAATATAAATCAGTATTTTTATATAGAAGTGATAGAGAGCTACAGTAAGAGTACATATAACCAAAAGTTATAGTACAAACTATAACAATGTTGCAATATGAAAAAGTGGCTATTTAGATCTAAATAGCTACTTTTTACACGTGCTCTTACCGTAGCACTGACACTTCATTACATTACATTACATTTATATCCAGTATTAAATGACAGCGAGCAGCGACTCGCTGTTTAGACGACATGCCCCTAATACACGTGGGGTCCTGGCACAAGTAGGGGCATGCGGCAGGATTTATCTGTGCCAGGTCCCCCCTTATTGCACAAGTGACTGGGCGGTAATAGCTGCCCAGTCACTAGTAGTTTTAAATCTGTTTAGGCGACATGCCCCTACTACACGTGCTGGTATTGATGGAATCCATGTGTTCAGAAATGACATTACATGAGTAAGACCCACTTCATGTGGAATAGAGCTATACAAACTCTCCACACCAAGGCTTTATAAGAGAACCAAGAGGTTTAGAAAAATAGATTCTGATCATTATTCCACCTCAGAATATGAGACAAGCGGGTCTGAATCAGATTCGAATCATGACGGTCCAGCCACCTCCTCCTCCAAACAAAATCCTAAAAGTATCCTTAAGGGGGTTTCTTTTTTAGGGCAACCCAATTGGAGGAAAATATACCTCCATGGGCACGAAGCCGCACAAAAACACAGTACACCAGATGGAGGAGATATTAACATCCGCAGAGAATCGGGGGCGGAGCCTGACCTCTGAGCAGAGTAGACGTGGAAAGCCTGAGCTCCTGAAACTTAGCCTGATTTTGGGGTATTTTGCCCGATTATGAGGCTTCCACGTACAGAATCCAACACACTGATGGTCAGGGGACCCCGGGCAAACGACGTTCTGACTGAAGACAGCACTCAAGCACCCGAAAAGCCCGGGAGCTCTGCTGCGGCCTACCTGGGACAAAGCTGTGGGGGATGCGGCCGATCCACCCGCGCTGCGACCCGGGACCTGAGCCCGCAGCGCTCCTATCCCCCCCCCGGACTGGTGGGGGTCATCCCGGTCCACTTCACGCTGACCAGAACGACAGGCCTCGCATCAACTACTCAGGCAAGATCGCTGAGCAAGAACCTAGCCGTGGCAAGATGGCGGATGCAGCTCCCTCGCAAGCAACGGCAGGGAGTCCAAAGCAGGTGACCACCCGCGACCACATGGCAGATTCAATAAGGAGGCTGGACGCCATATTTCAAAGGTTCTGGCTCAAATTGCAGCACCACGTCCAAGCCACCGAGGCAAGCAGGCGCACAGAAGCTAGGAGACCCCAACGACAGCCTGTGAAGGGACCTACCCAAGGCAGCACTCCAGCGACGACACCCACGAGATCTACCGCTCGCCTTCCCAAGCGGAGAGCCACTAGGGGCATACGCACCCCGCATCATCCATGAGGTCAGAAGACCCCCCGCAACACACGACGTACGACACCTCGACCTGCCGACTACTCTCTGCGGGGACTAGACTGGGCCTGTTGCAGCACCCAGGTCTGTGGAAAAAGGATGCCGGCCCTCGAACAGGCTTGGGGCTGGAGAAGTCCCTGTGCAGGCAAAATTTGCCCGACGGATGATACCGCCGTCTGGCTAAGGATGGGAGTTGGTTAACTCAGAGGGGGGACTGTCACACAAGCCCTATATCACAAGAGCACAGCAGCTGAATAAAAAAAAAAACCCTCTGCATCAGTCATTAACCAGGGACATGCCTTCTTATAATGTCCCCAATGTGCATTTAAAATGTCTCCAATGTGCCTGTATAAGGTCTCCAATATGCTTTTTATCATGCCTCCAATGTGTTCTCCCCTGCTTATAGTTTATTGCTAACTTCTTTGTTTCTATCCTCTATGTTTCTATCATTTGACACTAACCCAGCCATCACCCAGGGCAACGAGAACATGCAAAATACTCTGCTCACTTGTCTGAGGCTATTAATCTGCTTCTATTCTGTCTTTAACATGTTAAATGCAACTATATAAAACAAAAATGTGCTGTCTTTCTGAATGCTCCAATTGTTAAGCTTGAAAATGAGCTTGAGGTCTGCTATTGGGGCTCCTTGAGCATGTTTGTCATTATCGTTATGCACAAATAAAATACTAAATTTAAAAAAAAAAAAAACATCCGCAGAGAATCAGGTTGTAAATCTCACTACTTATGACCTATCCCCCTCAGAACTGAGGTCTGTCCTTTGTCCCAGAACCTGAATTGAAAAGTTTAGCTGGACAAAGGACATACATCTGCTCGCCAGGAAGTTGGTACTCCACTGCCTGGAAACCACAGATATCGCCCTTCTCGACACGCTGGTTGAACCTTTGACTAGTACTGACAAACCAGGTAATCTGGGAGCACCTTTCACAAACTTAAAAAGGAAAAGTAAATTTACATCACATATGTTTGAATTCAAATATATAAATTTATCTGTTGAACTTGCATATGATGAAATCGACAAATTGATGATCAATGAGTTGAGTCTGTAATCTGGAAGGAATTTGTTGCCTTCTTAACGACAGTCTCTTAAGAAACTGAGTCAGAATGACTCACTGGTCATCAAACCCTCTGAAAAAAGGGGGTAAGGTTGTGGTGATGGACAGAGGACAGTATACTGAGATGGAACGTCTGATAAGTGATAGTAACACCTATAGTATTCTACATTCTGATCTTACCCTTAAATGTTTATTGGAACTCCATTCTTGTTGGATGGAGCTCTCACAACTGCGTCAATAACTAAAAATGAAGTCTACCTTATGTTACTTAAACATTCTACAGTTGCTACCTTTTATGCATTACCCAAGATCCATAAGAGACAATTTATGCTCTCAGGGAGACCAATAGTCTCAGGTATAAACAATTTAACACAAAACATCGGTGTATATATAGATCACATCTTAAAGGACTTGGTCACAACACTGCCATCTTATCTTAGAGACACTAGGCAAGAGATTGGATCTGAGATTGGAGGCAAAGCACTCAACTTTTTAGATGTTACTATCAGCATCTAAAGTGATGGTAAAGTGGCCACTAACCTCTTTCATAAACCTATGGCAACAAATAACTTTCTGAACTGGAATAACTGTCACCCACAAGCACTCAAAAAGGGTATACCAGTGGGACAGTATCTTCGTCTCAGGCAAAATTGTTCATCCACGGTTGATGATTTTAAATTGAAGGCTAAGACTCTTAGACTTCAGTTTAGATACAGAGGTTACCCTAATAGATGTTTGAAATCAGCCTATAAAAAGGCACCAATGACAGAACGGAAAGATTAATGCAAGAAGCTGTATGAACTAAGTCCACTAAGGAACCAATCAGATGTATTGGCAACTTTGATGCTGGCTAGGAAGCTGTCAAAAACATATTGGAAAGATTCTGTCCGCTTATCTACCAAGATAGGCCTCTTAAACAAGTCGTTATCCCTTATGTCTCCATTACAGCGAGAAGAGGTCACAATCTGAGGAACATTCTAGCCCCAAGTCATCTGAAAACTCTGGCTGTGAAATATACTTTGCTCAAATCTCCAACTTCTGGTACTTACCAATGTGGGAGGTGCAAAGTCTGTAAATATATTCTGAGGCGTTCCAAATCCTTTACTAATTTTCAATTGCCAAACAAAAGGACTTGTCTACATACTTATATGCAGCTGACAGATCAAATATGTGGGTAAGACATGCTGTGCATTTAAGACACGAATACTTGAATATATGAATTCAGCTAACCCCCTGAGACATATCGATACTCTTAACTCAAAACACCTTAGATTCTGTGGTGTTGAGAAAGTATCTCTGGGACCTAGAAAAGGAGACCTCGATAAAGTTCTCTTTCAAAGAGAAAGTTACTGAATTTACAAACTTAGAACTCTGTCACCATCTGGCCTTAATGAAGGCTTTTCGTATTCAACTTTTATTTCCGATTAATCTGTCTGATAACCATAAGTGTGTGCATGGGTATCTGCAGGGGTGGGCAACCACCCCTTCGGATTTTTCAGTTAGTGCCGGTATTTTTCTTTAGAGATTGATAATACACTGCAATACCGGTGGTATGTGTGGAGAGAGGCAGGGATAGGAAACTACATCTTATCCCTGCTTCTCTCTCCTGACTGAATCCGCAGGGGAGCAGCAGAGAGTGCAGCCAGCAACTCTCAGACTGCAGAGACAGCCTACAGATCAGGTAAGTGAGGGATGGGGGGGGCAGCCTACAGATCAGGTAAGTGAGAGATGAGGGCAGCATACACATCAGGTAAGTGAGGGATGGGGGCAGCATACACATCAGGTAAGTGAGGGATGGGGGGCAGCATATACATCAGGTAAGTGAGACATGGGGGGGCAGCCTACAGATCAGATAAGGGAGGCATGGTGGTAGCAGATTACAGATCAGGTAAGGGAGGCATGGTGGTAGCAGCTTACAGATCGGGTAAGGGAGGCATGGTGGTAGCAGCTTACAGATCAGGCAAGGGAGGCATGGTGGTAGCAGCTTACAGATCAGGTAAGGGAGGCATTGTGGTAGCAGCTTACAGATCAGGTAAGGGAGGCATTGTGGTAGCAGCTTACAGATCAGGTAAGGGAGGCATGGTGGTAGCAGCTTACAGATCAGGTATGGGAGGCATGGTGGTAGCAGCTTACAGATCAGGTAAGGGAGGCATGGTGGTAGCAGCTTACAGATCAGGTAAGGGAGGCATGGTGGTAGCAGCTTACAGATCAAGTAAGGGAGGCATGGTGGTAGCAGCTTACAGATCAGGTAAGGGAGGCATTGTGGTAGCAGCTTACAGATCAGGTAAGGGAGGCATGGTGGTAGCAGCTTACAGATCAGGTAAGGGAGGCATGGTGGTAGCAGCTTACAGATCAGGTAAGGGAGGCATGGTGGTAGCAGCTTACAGATCAAGTAAGGGAGGCATGGTGGTAGCAGCTTACAGATCAGGTAAGGGAGGCATTGTGGTAGCAGCTTACAGATCAGGTAAGGGAGGCATGGTGGTAGCAGCTTACAGCTTACAGATCAGGTAAGGGAGGCATGGTGGTAGCAGCTTACATATCAGGTAAGGGAGGCATGGTGGTAGCAGCTTACAGATCAGGTAAGGGAGGCATGGTGGTAGCAGCTTACAGATCAGGTAAGGGAGGCATGGTGGTAGCAGCTTACAGATCAGGTAAGTGAGACATGGGGGGGGCAGCCTACAGATCAGGTAAGGGAGGCATGGTGGTAGCAGCTTACAGATCAAGTAAGGGAGGCATGGTGGTAGCAGCTTACAGATCAGGTAAGTGAGACATGGGGGGGGGGCAGCCTACAGATCGGGTAAGGGAGGCATGGTGGTAGCAGCTTACAGATCAAATAAGAGAGGCATGGTGGTAGCAGCTTACAGATCAGGTAAGTGAGACATGGGGGGCAGCCTACAGATCAGGTAAGTGAGACATGGGGGGGCAGCCTACAGATCAGGTAAGGGAGGCATGTTGGGAGCCGCCTCTGCACGTCCTAAACAAATGTGCTTGACTCAATGCAGAGTTTCCCAGCTGGAGATGAGGTGGTAGTGGGCAATCAGCAGACCCAAGGTAAGTTGTCAAACTATTCTTAAATGGTTTGACTAGTTAGTCGAGGAGGCTGCCAGAGCTCTCCGGGCACTTTAAACATTACAGCAGGCATCAGTTGTTACAGAACTTAGAGTGTTCTTTCAAGTTACAAATTTAATCCAAAGTGGTCAAGTAGCCAAAAAAACCTTTAAAATCCATATTTATTTTCCAGCAATGCTTTTTTTGTGAACTAAACCAGACATATTTTTACAAATAGTCAAATCTCATACATTTCCTAGATATTAACTATATGATTGTTATTGTACGGCATTTCCATTGAGTAATACCTTTATAAAAACTGCTTTGTTTTATATCAATAACAATGAATATAAATTCACCCACTAAATTCTGAGTACAGCTGTTCTTTCAAATCCCTCTTTTATATTGCTACATCAGATTTCTAAATATCTTTCTGAAGAGTGAAATATACTTGAGAAATTATTTCAATTGATTCTTTGGGAAGACTTTGAAGTCGGATCTGGTATCACGTTAGTTTCAGTTATTGACAATACTCTGTTAGGGTGTCAGATGTCATATATTTGGCGTATAAGCCTCCTCTATGTTATTTCTGTAGACCCTTTAGAGTTAAATGACAAGGCTGAGCATCTTAATGATATGGCGTGTACCTAGCAACTGTGAGCAATCAAGACTTGCTGAAGGCCATAAGTCATAACATATAGCAGCCCACTTAGACATTTGGAGTCCAGGCAGTCTCTCCAACAGCTGCATTCTGTAGAAAATCTTATCTACAAGATCCATACTTAAATGCGGAAGGACACAACATGATTCCTAATTACCTAATTGATCGACATTGGCAACGACATGCAGGCCTAGTTAGGTCCTCTTGTGAAGGTCAACAGCACATGAAAGTGTCAAGGTCAAACGCATTACTAACCAGACTCTGCCTGAGTGTGGTATATTCACCACTTTCCAATTAGAATCCTGAGAGCATGGAGAATACCCATTACAGTAATGTTTATGACTAGTGAAAGTCATCCTCAATACCAGCAGAGGAAAGAAAAAAGATTAAAAAATTGCAACCCTATTACTCAACCTTGTTGGTATTCAAAGCATGCACTGGGGAAAGATTTAGAGTTTTCCATTTCTTTTATGTTGTTCTTGTTGCAACAGACTAATCATGTGGCAAGCAGTCGTTCAGAACTTGAGTTTATGTTTTATTTTTTATTTTATACTTTTTAATGCTATTTGTATTTGAAATTAGATGTTTCTTCTGAGCATTCATGATTCAACATGTGGATACAGCAATCGGAAAAATAACACAAAACTAAAACAATAGTACAGCACGTCACAATTATTGATGATTATGTACTGGTTACTTGATCCTCGTCAAGAGGACATTGAAGTGAGAGTCTTAAGGGAAGCATAGTTGCAATGCAGCTAAGTGGCAAGTATTTTCGAAGTGGTGTTTGCCAAACAGGCTGTACAAGGGCCATAAAATTATTTTAAATTATTTTGCACTTTAAATTCGGCAAATTTGTTTTTCAAACAAAAATACACTTTTGGTGAGAATAGCTTTGGTAATATGTTGATACCTTTAATCAGCTGAGCACACGTAGACATGTCCAATGATTTATTATTTTATTATAGTTTTATTATATAGATTTATTATTTTTTTATAGTTTTGATTCTATTTCTCATTTGTAAAGTACATATCTCTTCCCTTTCCACTAAAATCTTCAACAATCTACTGTAAGCATAAAGCACGTCAAATGTAAAACGTCTAACTTTCTTATATCCCCCTACTCTACTCACGATGTAAATATTAACACAAATGAAACATTTGGGTTAATTTTATTGAGTTTTTACTTTTTGATATAATGCAAAAAAGTATTTTTTCAGAAACGACAGATACTGTCGTAGCAGTGGTATCTTCTAATCAGTATGATAAATGCATACCTCCCAACATTCCAAATAAGCAGAGAGGGACACTTTCATTTTATGGGTGTGAGTGGGTGTGCGGCCAGGGGTGGGGCTGTTCGGGGAGATTTTAAAATGTAATTTAGAACAAGTACAATGTTTACACAGACTGATTTCTAAATGTATTTACTGTAGTTAAAAGACACATTACTGGGAATATTATTGCAGAAAATCGCACAGATTGTGCACGGTGCACGTACGAGTTGATTAGTGACTTTTTGCATGAAAAATTGTATATAGAGTCAGACACTCCTGATTATCCTGGCAATGGCTGCCGGGTGAAACGTGGTTAGGTATTACTGGTTGGGGGATTCTTCCTGGACTCAATACCTCAAATTGTTTGACTTTACTCCCCTATCCGGGAACTAATACTTACCTTTTAGTTTCTCTGTCATCATTGGATTTATATTGGCTACTGACATGGAGGGAACATGTGCCGGCTGTAAAATACATAGGGACTAGAAATATTTTCTTTTTATTTTCAGACAAGTGCAGGGAACAGCCGACATAGGCACCTTCCCTGTCATCCCTAAAACAAATACTATGTTACAGAGACTAATCTGATGAAATACAGTGGGAGATTGATACTTTATATTTCACTGTTCTAAACTTTTGGTTATTTCTTTAGATACAACTATCCCTGGCACATTGGATTAGTTTATTAACCCTATATATGTGCAGACTTTTATATTAAAATTGAATGGAACCCACCATTTTTATCTTTCCCTTCCACCCTGTTTTTTTCATTATAGAATAGTATATCTATCACTATGAAAGAGTGAGTGTAATGGATCAATGGGTACCTCCGTTGAAGGATGCTCCTAGCGCTTCCTGAGGACTCCAAGCACTGCAGCAGACACCACAACCACCGAACCGGAGAAACATATAAATTATCTCAAGCAAATGAATGCTGTATACAGCCGAATAGGACAAACCATGCGAATAGGTTTACACTCCTAGCAGTCAAACCGGAACAGCATACAATAAATCCTCCCCCAATAATGAGACGACACTTCACTTTGAGGGTTAAGCAGGAACTACGATTTATTCACACAACCTCCTTTTAAGACATTCTCCCATGCAAGGGAGGGATCCACAACAATTAGTACAACAGCCAATAATGTACCAGTTACCTCCCACCCATCTCCTCCCACTAACTTATCTGTTAACATAATTAAACAGTCCACAATTTCCCCCAAGTTTTAGATGTACCCCAAAAATGGTATCCCCTGATAGCCCTGATCTGGGTGTGCAACATACTCAAAAATCACCCAGATCAGACTAGGGGTTCGGGAGTTATGACTGTTTAAAGTTTTGACCGACCGCACAGGCAAAGTATCCGAAAATAGTTCCATATACTTTGGCCCTGTGGTTGGTCACAGAAAAGTGAATGAAAAGATACGAATTGCCTTGGTTATAGAGCCTGGGGAGGGTTTGAATGAAATCCCTTGTTCGTGAGGTTCTTTCTACCGAATGGCGGGCCATTCGGTAGTTTCTACACTAATTCATGGAAGTCTGGAGGTCTCAGCGGTGTTTGCCTAGTCGAGTGTCCGATTTTAGTTCCAGACACTCGACGGCAAAACACCGCTGTTCGGGAGTTTAAGATGGCCGCCGCCACGTGTTCATTTCCCGAATGGCGGCCACCCAGAGGACAAAACCACACATTACACACATTGCCAATTACCCGTTTGCAACATTGTTGCGAACGGTAATTGGAGGCACACTTTAATCCTGGGTGGTCTGGTTGTTTGGTAGTTTCACTCAATATAATGAATGGAGTGATTCTACCGAACAATCAGACGAATGCTGCATACACATAACACAGTTTACCGAACACATAATATTAAAGACAGCCTGAATGCAATCTGCTACACAGTCTTAAAGGGGCATTGTTCCTAAAAGTCATAATATGTCCACGGATGGCTCTTAAAGGGCCAGTAGCAGCAATATAAAATACCACATGCCCGAATATTGCATTCAAAGGTACAAATTTACCAGGGACCATAGTCAGCAGGTAGGAGGCGGGCAGCCAGGCCTCTCCAATGCCCAGTGGCGAGGCAGGTTCCGCCACAGTGAGCCTTTAAATTGGTAGTTTTTTGAACTTATACTTATTTACTGGAAATATAGGGTATGTTTTTAACCCTCCAACTTAATTGGGAGGGTTCTTTATATATATATCCTTGTTTTGGATAATTTTAATTGTTACAATAAAAGTTATATTGTATATCCTAATATTGGGGTGTTTCACCATATCTACATTGTTTGATCACTACCCTTCATGACTAATCCCCTAGACCCTATGGTGAGACACGTTTGTTGACATGCAGGTAACAGAGGTGGACAATAAATATCTTTCATCTATTTTTGATATTTCTTCCGGATACTTTCCTCATATTTGAGAATGATGTTGATTTCCCTCCACTGACTTTTCTCGGTTGAAAATACACAGAAAATTAGTAGAAATCCAACACACAATATCCTGCTGCACAGGGAAGATGTATTTGTCAGATAACCCATTTATTATCCAGCTATAACCTGCCCTTGGCTACAAATTACCTCCACGTGTTCTTTCTCTCTGCCCTACGCTATGCCGTCATGCTCTTCACTGCTTTGCTTGTTAGAGAAAGCAACTTCTGGTCCAGTATGCACACAGGTCCGGTGCAAGGATTTTTGCCGCCCTAGGCAAAAACAAAAATTTGCCGCCCCCCCCCATGTGACATCACAATGCCCCACCCATATGAACTAAGCCAGTGCTGCACACAGTGTGTGTTTACATTAAAAAACCTGCAGGAACAGGCTATAGACACCAGGACCACTTCATTAAGCTGCAGTGGTTCTGGGGACTATAGTGTCCCTTTAACGTGAGCTAAATTAGAGATTAGTGTCACTGATAATATACTAGATTGCCTACTTCGGGGCTATCAGGGGATGTACTTTCAGGAGGTTGTTAAAATGTATGTTTTCTGTGCCTGGAGATCAGGGCCGGACTGGGAAAAAAATTAGGCCCGGGCATTTTTCAATCAGAGCGGCCCCATAAGAAGGGGGCGGGGCCAGAGAGGGTGTGTTTTTTTCATCACTAATGACAAGCACGCCCCTCTAAAAGTGAGCATGTTGGTTCAATGCGCAGAGCCCTGCTGAAGAGCTCTGGCATTAGAAAAAGGCCCTGAATTTGTTCTGCGCAGCGCAAGCAAATTTAATAGCATGCTTGCGCTGTGTTTGCTTTTAAATTGTCTCTGGTGTCTCTACAAGTGGGATACCAGAGGACAAAAGGGCCAGGAAAGTGTATGGTGCATGTGTTTGGAGCCTGCTGGTGGGATTGCGTGTGTGTAGAGTGTGGTGTGGCATTGTGTAAATAGGTCAATTTAATTTGTGTTTGTGGTGTAATATGTGTGGCTAGGGGCTGTAGAGAGTGTGTGTATAGGGGGCATAGTGTTATAGGGGATGTAGCGAGTGTGTGTTTATGGGCTGTAGTGTGTGTGTATAGGTGACATAGTGTGTGTAGGGGTTGTAGAGAGGGTGTGTTTAGAGAATGTTGTATGTGTTTGCTGACAAGGCATGTAGTGTGTGTGTAGGTGGTGCAGTGCGTGTGTGTAGGATATCTAGTGTGTATAGGAGATTGTGTGTGTGTGTGTATAGAGGATTAAGAGTGCATATAGGGTAAGGGATCTAGCGTGTATCTGGAGCATAATGTGTGTAGTGGTGCAGTGTGAGGGGTGCTGTAGTGTGTGCATATATATATATATATATATATATATATATATATATATATATATATATATATATATATAGATATATTTGGACGTATTGTATGTGTGAGGGGCGCAGTGTGTGTGTATGTAAGAGGGGTTCTGTGTGTGAGGGTGTTTTTATCTGCCGTCACATTCTAGGTTTCTAATTTTTTTGTTAACTCACTAAGGGTTATTTTATATATTATATATATATATATATATCTATATATCAATGTGTGGGAGTGTGCTGTGTGTGTGAGCTAGGGTGCTGTGTGTCTGGGGGTGCTGTGTGTGTCTGGGGTGCTGTGTGTCTGTGGGTGCTGTGTGTCTGGGGGTGCTGTGTGTGTCTGGGGGTGCTGTGTGTAAGGGTGCTGTGTGTGTCTGGGGGTGCTGTGTGTGTCTAAGGGTGCTGCATGTGTCTGGGGGTGCTGTGTGTCTGGGGGCTGTGTGTGTAAGGGTGCTGTGTGTGTAAGGGTGCTATGTGTGTCTAAGGGTGCTGTGTGTGTCTAAGGGTGCTGTGTGTGTCTGGGGGTGCTGTGTGTAAGGGTGCTGTGTGTGTCTAGGGGTGCTGCGTGTGTCTGGGGGTGCTGTGTGTGTCTAAGGGTGCTGCGTGTGTCTGGGGGTGCTGTGTGTCTGGGGGTGCTGTGTGTGTCTGGGGGTGCTGTGTGTAAGGGTGCTGCGTGTGTCTGGGGGTGCTGTGTGTGTCTAAGGGTGCTGCATGTGTCTGGGGGTGCTGTGTGTCTGGGGGCTGTGTGTGTAAGGGTGCTGTGTGTGTAAGGGTGCTATGTGTGTCTAAGGGTGCTGTGTGTGTCTAAGGGTGCTGTGTGTGTCTGGGGGTGCTGTGTGTAAGGGTGCTGTGTGTGTAAGGCTGCTGCGTGTGTCTAAGGGTGCTGCGTGTGTCTGGGGGTGCTGTGTGTCTGGGGGTGCTGTGTGTGTCTGGGGGTGCTGTGTGTATAAGGGTGCTGTGTGTGTAAGGGTGCTGTGTGTGTAAGGGTGCTGTGTGTGTCTGGGGGTGCTGCGTGTAAGGGTGCTGTGTGTGTAAAGGTGCTGCGTGTGTCTGGGGGCTGTGTCTGTAAGGGTGCTGTGTGTGTAAGGGTGCTATGTGTGTCTAAGGGTGCTGTGTGTGTCTAAGGGTGCTGTGTGTGTCTGGGGGTGCTGTGTGTAAGGGTGCTGTGTGTGTAAGGCTGCTGCGTGTCTAAGGGTGCTGCGTGTCTAAGGGTGCTGCGTGTGTAAGGGTGCTGCGTGTGTAAGGGTGCTGCGTGTGTAAGGGTGCTGCGTGTGTCTGTGGGTACTGTGTGTAAGGGTGCTGTGTGTGTCTGGGGGTGCTGTGTGTGTTTCGGGGTGCTGTGTGTGTCTGGGGGTGCTGTGTGTAAGGGTGCTGTGTCTGTCTTGGGGTGCTGTGTGTAAGGGTGCTGCGTGTGTCTGGGGGTGCTGTGTGTGTAAGGGTGCTGCGTGTGTCTGGGGGTGCTGTGTGTGTAAAGGTGCTGCGTGTGTCTGGGGGTGCTGTGTGTGTAAGGGTGCTGCGTGTCTAAGGGTGCTGCATGTGTCTGGGGGTGCTGCGTGTGTCTGGGGGTGCTGTGTGTGTGAGGGGGCTGTTAGTGTGAGTGTGAATGTATTTTTTATTTAAATTAAAATATGCTTTTTATTAATAATTAAAAATAAATAAGTTATATCCCCCCGCTCCCTTCTTACCTTTAGCCCTGGGACCTGGGTTTCTATGGAGGGTGCCGTGCTTCCTTTGCTGGTGGTCTACAGGCTCACTCTCGCGAGATCTGAGCGTTGCCGCGGTAACCGTGGCAACGTTCAGAATCCCGCGAGAGGACCCGGCGGAGCTGCTGGCTAGAGCTCCGCCGGTCCTCTCCTCCTACCTGCCTCCCTCCCTCCCCAGCAGCAGCCGCCTGTAACAGTGCATGTGGGCCGGTGAGGGAGATCTTTAATCTCCCCACCGGCTCATGGAGGCATACAGCAGGGCCGGCGCTCGGATAGCGCTGGCCCTGCAGGGGCTGGCAGGGGGAGATCCTGTGATCTCCCCTGCCGGCCTCGGCCCCACGGCCATCGCGGCCCACCGGGCATTTGCCCGGTGTGCCTGATGGCCAGTCCGGGCCTGCTGGAGATAATTGAGTTTAGTACAGCTCCTGACTCAATTATCTCTCAGGCACAGGGGAGGGATTATCTTGTTTTGTGTGGGAGTTTCCTGGACCTGAGAGCCAATGTAATTGTGTGTATGTTTTTACTGTACTCTCAGGTCCAGTGGGGAGTACCCCTTGCATGGGGACCTGCATATAAGGCCAGTTGTGGCTGCCAATAAAGGAGTTTATGCTTACCCTCAACATAGCCTCATCTCATGTGTGGGGGGAACAGCTGTATCTACTCTGGGGATTGCTATATCATTATTCTCCCCTGGGTTATAATCACTTGCTCTTGAAAGAGCCCCCTGCTCTACTCTCTAGACTAGGAGAGGTCTACCCACTGGAAGCTCGATCCTGGTCTTGGGTCCGGGGTGGGAGGAGCACAGCGAGACCCCAACCAAGCTGTAACGCTGAAAGTGGGGACTAGGGTGGTTATGGTGTCTGGTGCAGTGCTTATGGTACTCAATGATTACTAGGAAGCAGTGATTGGCGGAGGCACCCAGTCGAGGTACCAGGCGGTCCACCACAAGCATGAATTGCACTGTTTTAAAGGGTTAAGCCAGATCTCCCACATTTAAACTGACCATAAAGTAAAGAATGAAAAGCAAAAAACAATTGTCATATGTGCTAAAACCACCAAAGAGCGGGGTAAGTAGCGAACAAAACACAAACAGTACTCAGAGTTTGCAATGGTGTCTAACTCGATGATACGGTGCCAGAACAAAACATCTGGATCGACAGCAGCCAAATTTAGGTAAACTTTCTGTAATCTATACTGCAGTTGAGTTACTGCTTGGAATAATAACATTTTCCAGAAAACGACATTCAGCTTTTGAATTATATTACAGAATTTGACAGTAAATTACAACTTTCTTACTAATCTGCATGTCTGTGGTTTAATCTACTAAGCTCGGAATACTGCAGCCGGGATACAATGCTTAGAACGGTAATTATGTATACCTTATCCATTGTCTTTTGGAAGGAATTTACAGTAACTTAAGAAATGTGGTTTGCCTGAATAAGTACACACATTGCAGTCCAAAAACGCCCTGAGAATTGCAGCAGTCTACAGGAAAGAACGATTGTTTGCGTGTTTGTTATTTTATACTTCGTGATCGCTCTTCGTGTTAAGCTATTTAGAAGGCTGAAACGTGGAAAATAGAATTACAAAAACATCGAAATATATTGCAATAAGAAAAATCCAATCAAGAGCCAGAGCCTAGACGAATCCCCCTCTTCCTTCCGTATCACAAGTAGGCGAGAATCTGGTTTGGAAATAACTTAGTACCTTTAAATTTATGGCCGTGTCATGTAGCTCGGTGTTGAAGCAATTATAATTGTCAGGTTTATTCTTGCAGTGTTTTATTGATCTGGAATGGAATACTAAATGTTCTTCTACTTCTAGACCTTTTCAATAAGGACGAAGAAAAGATACATATCTCCATCTGCTACTGAACAGACACTCCAATGAGAAAGTCGTAAGAATGGCCCAGTATTACTGGGGTTAATATTCAGAAGGTGTAACATGTGAGCACTTTATAGAGCTTACAATCTAACTTGTACTTTTAAAGTTGTTTGATAATATATTGATAAAATATTGTTTTAGTTTAAGATTACCTGGAAATGTCACCAACCCATGGCTTTGTCTTACATACATGTTGTTGTCATGATACATATTTGTCTAGCTAATATCATTTTGTAACTTTTAAGTCCTGCAAGTTGCAAGGTGGGCCACCATGGAACGCATTTGTTGTTTCAGCATGTCCCACTGATGCTCAATCTGATTGAGATTTAGGGAATTCGGAGGCTAATGCAACATCTTGAACACTTTGTCATATTCCTCAAAGCATTTTTGAGCAATTTTTGCAGTGTGGCAGGGTGCATATCTTGTTGACAGAGGCCAATGCCATCAGTGAACACTATTGCAATGAAGGTGTGTACGTGGCCTGCAAAAACCTCTAGGTAGGTGGTACATGTCACAGGAACCAGGGCCGGCCTTAGGCCTGTAGGAGCCCTGTACAAAAAATGTTCACAGCGCCCCTCCCTGATCATACCTTTTCATTCGTGTATAGTGTGTGTAAAGGGGTGCAATGTTTGTATAGGATATTTATTAAATGTGTGTGAGAGGCTTTATGGCTGTGTGTGATCTGTATGCTATGTGCTGGCTGTGTGTGATATTTGTAATGGCTGTATTGGCTGTGTGTAATATATGTATGCATATATTTCACTGGCTGTGTGTGTGATATTTGTGCTGGATTTATTGGCTGTGTGTGATGGGTATTTAATTCAGATAAAAATATGCATGTAGGCACATGTGTGAGTGGAGGTGTGTATTTTTGCAGACCACAGTCAGATGCACACAGTTATACACATACACTGTCAAATACAGCCACATGCACACAGTTCCAGGGATATAGTCGCACACAGTTACATGTATATAGTCAAACACATGGGTACAGGCAGTCAGTGACACATGCACACAGGTACAGGCAGACAGTAACACACGCACACAGGTACAGGCAGACAGTGACACACAGTTAAAGGTAATCGCATTAATACACACACTGCTACAAGTATATTGTCAAACACACTGTTACAGGCAGTCACACACAGGTACAGGCAGTCCGTGATACATGTACACAGGATACAGTGAATGCCACTTACCCCATACAGAAGACAGAACTCCATGAACACAAACACCACCTCTGTTCATGCGTACACCACTCACCTAAAGTGCAGGCAGAAATCCGTTTGTACGGACGCTGGCTCCCGAACACAGAAACGACGCTGCTTCCTCAGGTAACCACACAGGAGGTAGAACTTAAGGAGAATCAAAGGGCACGCTTGCGCTGACACAGAGCCTTTTAAAGGTACAGGAGGTGGAGACCAGGGTGGAACCTCAATTAACAATTTCGCTAATCCAACTGGAAAGAACTCACAACTGCAGAGTTTGCCTATAATACGCATATACACAATTCCACACATGCTTCTCCTTTTATGCTTACGATTCCAACCCACATCTCTTCCAGGACTGTCCATTTCTTCCACTGTCCCAGATGCCTCCGCTCACATTAATCAACTAACACAAGGACTTCTCCATGCTCAAAAAACTGTACAAGACAGTCAACATCTCTATAAATTGTATGCAGACCATGATAGAAGAACCCCACCTTCATACCAAATTGATCAACTTGTCAGGTTATGCACCCAATATCTAAAACTTCCATGTCCTTCTAAGAAATTTGGCCCTAAATACATCAGTCCATTCCATATTAAGAAGATAATTTCTCCCATCGTAGTTCAGTTGGATTTGCCTCCTCACTACCGTTTCCATCCGTCCTTCCAAGTATCACTCCTGAAACAATTTAGGCAAAATACCTTCCCAGATCATCCTTCCTCCAGCTCCCGTGATTGTCACTGGGGAATCCGAATATGAAGTACAGGACATCCTTGACTCCCGCATTCAAAAAGGGAATCTTAAATACCTGATACATTGGAAGGGATACAGTCCAGAAGAGAGGTCCTGGGAACCCGTAAATAACATCAATGCTCCTTGCCTACTCCAAAGGTTCAAACTCCGACACCCTTCTGGTCCTGGTCCTGGATGTCTCCGGAGGCGACTCCTTAGACGGGGGGGGGGGGGGGGTAGACGCTCCCACACTCACCTACACACACACACACACACACATGCAGTTACAGACAGTCTATTTCTCCCACACACACACAGTTACTTACAGTCTCTCTCACACACACAGTTACAGACAGGATCAGGACCTCACTCCACAAGGATGCCATGTCGTAGCGCGACCCCCGAGACAGTGAGGTCAACTCAACCTCCCACGCCGCCACTCACGTTCATGCGAACAGCACCTCTATTCATGCGAACGCCACTTACCGATACAGAAGACAGAACTCCATGCGCACGAACACCACCTCTGTTCATGCGAACGCCACTCACCTATACTGCAGGAAGAACTCCGATCGTACAGACCCTGGCTCCCAGGTACAGCAAAAACAGAAGTCTGTTTGTGAGAATGCCACTGCTTCCACGTGCGACCACACAGAAGGTAGAACTTCAGGAGAATCAAAGGGCACCCTCGCGCTGACACAGAGCCTTTTAAAGGTACATGAGTTGGAGACCAGGATGGAACCAAGACCACCCACTTTCGCTATTTAAGTCACACACCCTTCACTCTTCGCTCAGTTGTACTGTGCTCCGGATTGTGTAATGACCTTCAGAGACTCCTTCCTGCATCCCCCACAGTGTTCACAAGTTCCAGCTGCATGTAGCCCCACCCCTGCCTCCCATTTAGCCCCACCCCCACCGCTCCTGATAATTAAATCCTCCCCCGGTGCTGTGTGGCCACAGTCCATATAGTACTCCTGCACACCCAGGGTGTGTGAGAGCTGTGTCGGCCACATGGCGCCCCCTGCTGCCATGGCGCCCTGTGCGACCGCACAGCTTGCGGCCCCTAAGGCCGGCCTTGACAGTAACATCCACATGAATGCCAGGACCCAAGGTTTCCACCGGAACATTACTCAGAGGATAACACTGCCTCCGCCAGCCTGCATTCTACCCATAGTGCATCTTCCTGCCATCTCTTCCCCAGATAAGTGAGGAACACACCTAGCAGTTAAAGGTAATCGCATTAATACACACACTGCTACAAGTATATTGTCAAACACACTGTTACAGGCAGTCACACACAGGTACAGGCAGTCCGTGATACATGTACACAGGATACAGTGAATGCCACTTACCCCATACAGAAGACAGAACTCCATGAACACAAACACCACCTCTGTTCATGCGTACACCACTCACCTAAAGTGCAGGCAGAAATCCGTTTGTACGGACGCTGGCTCCCGAACACAGAAACGACGCTGCTTCCTCAGGTAACCACACAGGAGGTAGAACTTAAGGAGAATCAAAGGGCACGCTTGCGCTGACACAGAGCCTTTTAAAGGTACAGGAGGTGGAGACCAGGGTGGAACCTCAATTAACAATTTCGCTAATCCAACTGGAAAGAACTCACAACTGCAGAGTTTGCCTATAATACGCATATACACAATTCCACACATGCTTCTCCTTTTATGCTTACGATTCCAACCCACATCTCTTCCAGGACTGTCCATTTCTTCCACTGTCCCAGATGCCTCCGCTCACATTAATCAACTAACACAAGGACTTCTCCATGCTCAAAAAACTGTACAAGACAGTCAACATCTCTATAAATTGTATGCAGACCATGATAGAAGAACCCCACCTTCATACCAAATTGATCAACTTGTCAGGTTATGCACCCAATATCTAAAACTTCCATGTCCTTCTAAGAAATTTGGCCCTAAATACATCAGTCCATTCCATATTAAGAAGATAATTTCTCCCATCGTAGTTCAGTTGGATTTGCCTCCTCACTACCGTTTCCATCCGTCCTTCCAAGTATCACTCCTGAAACAATTTAGGCAAAATACCTTCCCAGATCATCCTTCCTCCAGCTCCCGTGATTGTCACTGGGGAATCCGAATATGAAGTACAGGACATCCTTGACTCCCGCATTCGAAAAGGGAATCTTAAATACCTGATACATTGGAAGGGATACAGTCCAGAAGAGAGGTCCTGGGAACCCGTAAATAACATCAATGCTCCTTGCCTACTCCAAAGGTTCAAACTCCGACACCCTTCTGGTCCTGGTCCTGGATGTCTCCGGAGGCGACTCCTTAGACGGGGGGGGGGGGGGGGGTAGACGCTCCCACACTCACCTACACACACACACACACACACATGCAGTTACAGACAGTCTATTTCTCCCACACACACACAGTTACTTACAGTCTCTCTCACACACACAGTTACAGACAGGATCAGGACCTCACTCCACAAGGACGCCATGTCGTAGCGCGACCCCCGAGACAGTGAGGTCAACTCAACCTCCCACGCCGCCACTCACGTTCATGCGAACAGCACCTCTATTCATGCGAACGCCACTTACCGATACAGAAGACAGAACTCCATGCGCACGAACACCACCTCTGTTCATGCGAACGCCACTCACCTATACTGCAGGAAGAACTCCGATCGTACAGACCCTGGCTCCCAGGTACAGCAAAAACAGAAGTCTGTTTGTGAGAATGCCACTGCTTCCACGTGCGACCACACAGAAGGTAGAACTTCAGGAGAATCAAAGGGCACCCTCGCGCTGACACAGAGCCTTTTAAAGGTACATGAGTTGGAGACCAGGATGGAACCAAGACCACCCACTTTCGCTATTTAAGTCACACACCCTTCACTCTTCGCTCAGTTGTACTGTGCTCCGGATTGTGTAATGACCTTCAGAGACTCCTTCCTGCATCCCCCACAGTGTTCACAAGTTCCAGCTGCATGTAGCCCCACCCCTGCCTCCCATTTAGCCCCACCCCCACCGCTCCTGATAATTAAATCCTCCCCCGGTGCTGTGTGGCCACAGTCCATATAGTACTCCTGCACACCCAGGGTGTGTGAGAGCTGTGTCGGCCACATGGCGCCCCCTGCTGCCATGGCGCCCTGTGCGACCGCACAGCTTGCGGCCCCTAAGGCCGGCCTTGACAGTAACATCCACATGAATGCCAGGACCCAAGGTTTCCACCGGAACATTACTCAGAGGATAACACTGCCTCCGCCAGCCTGCATTCTACCCATAGTGCATCTTCCTGCCATCTCTTCCCCAGATAAGTGAGGAACACACCTAGCAAATCAGCTGATCTAAAAGAAAACATGATTCATTAGACCAGGCAACCTTCTTCCATTGCTCGATGGTCCAGTTCCTTCACTCACATCTCCATGAGTAGGACAGGGGTCATAATGGGCACTCTCACCAGTCTGCGACTAAGTAGCCCCATATGCAACAATCTGCAATGCACTGTGTGTTCTGACACCTTTCTATCATGGCCACCATTAAATGTTTAACCATTTTGGCAACAGTAGCTCTTCTGTTTAATTGGATCAGATAGGCTAGCCGTCACTCCATACATGAAGCAATAAGTCTTGGACGCTCATGTCCCTGAAGCCAGTCCACTGCTTGTCCTTCCTTGAACTACTTTTGGTAGGTATTAACCACTGCATACCGGGAACACCCACAAGAGTTGTTTTGGAGATGCTTTGACCCAGTCACCTAGCCATTACTTTGTGACCTCTGTCAAAGTCATTCAGTTTTTTTCATGTGCCAATTTGTCATGCTTCAAATACATGAAATTCAAAAACTTACTGTTCACTTGCCGCCTAATATATCCCACCCCTTGACAGGAGCCATTGTAACGATAAGATCAATGTTATTAACTTCACCTGTCAGTAGTTTTAATGTTGTGGCTGATCAGTGCAGAATAGCGTGGGATTGTTGTGTGTGTGAGGTTTTAATACAATGACTACGTGTTATCCTTGGTAGCAAGTTAGCAGGATTCAGCTCTGTCTCGTGGTTTTAGTCCACTTTACACAATATAAATATTTACTAAGCACATCCATATACTTACCGATATCTGTGCTGTATATTGCTCTGGTACATTATCTCAGCTAATATCTACAAACCTGAATTTATCTGATTTTGTATACAAATTCAGTATTATTTGTGTTTCTTACCTGACACCATTTTAGGTGTCCGATCACAGATAATAAATAGGCTTACCTTTAGATTGCAAATGTATTCTTTATTATTTAGGAAATTATGGCATATTGCACTCTAGCAAAGCTTGGAGACTGCTTCTTTAAGAATAAACTCTAAAATTAGAGATACATCAGATTTCTTCTACCTCCTTTAAACGTGAAAATTAAGTTTACTCGCCTTTCATTCCTTGCCGAGGCTGCCACTCTAACCTTGACCTCAGTTAATTCAATGTTCTCCATTGAGACTCATTAGGTAGCCTACTGCACATATACAGCAATCCCTATGTTGCCCCAATTGGTACCTTTCTCACAGAGATGCATTATACCATTACACTTTAATGGAGAACGTTTATGCTGAACACGAGGACCCCAAGATTCGACCCTGAAAATATTTCAGGATTGTGACCTCAATTAAAAAATTTTGGATAAGCTTTTCAAATGATTTAATATTTTTGGATAAAAATTTTTTTAATTATATTATTTTGAAAAATATTGTAATATTTTAATATTCTGATTATATTTTTAAAATAATAAAAATGTTTTATATATAGATGATTTATTTTTTATATTTTAAATAAAACAAATATTAAAAGTTTAGCCAAAAATATTAAATCAAGGACTGTAATAGGAAGCACCTCTAGCAGCTGTGTTAGTGACAGCCCCTAGAGGTGGACTTTTTCACATGAAATGCAGTGTTTACATTTATCAGAGGGTAGGGACAGTCTCGTGGCACCAAAACCACTACATTAAGTTATTATTAGCCTTTAAATAGCGCCATTTGGCTGTAATAGATCTGATGCTTAGAGCATTCCTTTAACATTGTTCCCTGTATGTTACATAATTACATAGCTGAAAAGAGACATGAGTCCATCAAGTTCAGCCTTCCTCACATCTGTTTTGCTGGTGTATGGCCTGCTTCAATTCCATATTTCTATATCAATTATAAATGGCTTATTTTAAAGACACTTTTTTATAAGAAAAATAAAACAGATGAATTACCGTATATTACGTAAATTCACTAATTCCTCACTTAGAATTTATTTCAACACATAAACTCCCAAAGAGCAATCTGCCCTTTCCAACGGCAACCAAAGTATACATTGTACATGATTCTGTTTGTCTTTCATTTTGGAAGACATTTATATAAAGACTAACCCATAATGCCGGATTGGCCACACGCATATTCCTTTGAATCCTTTGAGAGATATTTAAGTCTAGCTACTATGTGACGGAGAAGCTAATTTTATTTAACCAGGAATAAAATACTGAGACTCGAAAATAAAGGACGATTACACGGCTTTGTGGCCTAAGAATAAAATAGGTTAGAAGAAATAGTACACATGGCCCATTTATTCATGAGATCATGAGTGTGAACATAAAACCACTGACTGCATGAGAGGAATGTAAAAAAAAAGATTAGGAGAAGAGATTAAGTGTAGCAAATTACGCAGAGTGCCAGTGTAACTTTCTGAATGGCTGGCAGGTGGGCAAGTCTCTGTGTGGCAGGAAGCCACCATGCTAGATCACTGTCAGGGTACCTGAGGTCTCTACCTCCGAAAGAGGTAGAGACTTAGTAGTTTATCCTTCCGGCAGGGCTGCTTCCTCCATCCCTCGCGGCTCTCCTAGTCACTCACACGCCAGCCGCGAGGGATCCGTCCCCTTTTATAACGTCACGCACAGTGCTCGACGTCATGACGTCAGTCCGGACCGACCTGTCACTCAATTGACTGGAAGCCAGTCAGGACTCGTCGGAGGCGGGTCTAATCACTGATCCAGGGTATTTAACTCTGTTTCTCCCATTCACTCATTGCCCTGTCGTGGTTCAAGTCAGCCTAGTCACACAGTGCTCTTGTATCCTCTTGTCTTTTGGTTCTGACCCGGCTTTGTTATTTCTTACCTGTCTTTCTGTTATCCTTGACCCGGCTTGTCTCTCGCTTACCTGTCTTCTCGTTCCCTCGACCTCGGCTTGTCCCTGACCATTCTATACGTAGTTTTATGTTAAGTCCGGCCATTCTAAGGTCCGGTATACGTATCTGCTACTCTTTGTACCCTGCGTGTTGGATCCCTGACCCGATCCTGACATTACGACAGGGCCATGGATACTGCAGGTACAAATTGTCAGCTTGGTTCTCCTGATCCTAGGTTTGACGCCATGGAGCATAGGATGGATCAGATGGCACTAGCACTACAGGCGTTACTATCACGTCCTATTAATCCACCTGAGGAGATGCGTAATACTCCTGTTCCTCCCGTGGGTTCAGGGCTAGAGGTAGCTACTGTAGGTGCTTCTTCCCGAGTTACCCCACCTGTACGTTATGCTGGTTCTCCTGAGAGGTGTCGTGGCTTTTTGAACCAGATCAGTATTCATTTCGAGCTACAGCCCCATTCCTACCCTACTGATAGGGCAAAAGTGGGATTTATTATCACCTTACTCATTGAGAAGGCTCTGAGATGGGCTAATCCGTTGTGGGAGAATGATAATCCATTCGTCTATAACTATAATGCCTTTGTAGCTGCTTTTAAAAGAACTTTTGACCCCCCTGGCAGGAAGGTCAATGCAGCTAGATTACTGTTGCGCCTTAGACAAGACAACCGAACACTTGTGGATTACGCACTAGAGTTCAGGTCTTTGGCGGCAGAGGTGAAGTGGAATGAACAGGCCTATATAGACGTATTTTTAAATGGATTCTCCGATGTAATACTTGACGAGGTAGCGACAAGAGAGCTTCCCGAGGACTTGGAGGACTTAATTTCCTTTATCTCTCGCATTGACGAACGTCTAAGGGAGAGGCAGAACACTCGAGATAGAACCGGTAGATCTTCCTTTAGACTAGCTCCATCATTTCAAAGTCCTGAAACCAAAACTCCACAGTTTCCAGAACCTATGCAGTTAGGCCTTACTCGCCTGTCAGAGGAGGAGAGACAGTACAGGAGAAGGGAGGGACTGTGTATGTATTGTGGAGTCAGAGGTCACTTACGTTTGAACTGTCCCAGTCGTCCGGGAAACGCTCGCACCTAAGTTTTTCTAGAGGACAGACCTTGGGTGTTTCGATTTTGTCCTCTACTCATAACTACAAAGAACATAGACCTATTACCTATTACCCGTCTCTTTAACTTGGGAGAGGGGAACCTTAGAGACTATGGCATTGATAGACTCCGGAGCTGCTGAGAGCTTTATCGATCAAGTTTTTCTCACCAAACACGCTATCCCATCTCAGTTAAGGAAGACACCCTTGGCTGTTGAAGCCATTGATGGTAGACCTTTAGTTGAGCCTGTGATTTTCCGGGAGACCACATCTCTTAACTTAACTACTGGTATTCTACACAAGGAGGAGATATCTCTACTACTCATTTCATCTCCTTCTGTTCCCATAGTCCTGGGATACTCCTGGCTTAAGAGACATAACCCCGTTATAGATTGGAAATCAGGGGAAATAGTTTCGTGGGGTCAGGGTTGTCAAGAGAGTTGTTTAAAGAAAGTGTCACCTCTCTGTAGTGTTAACACACTTAATAACTCTACCGACTCTACTAAATTACAGATACCGTCCTTGTATCTAGATTTAAAGGCGGTATTTGACAAGGGAAAGGCTGATACCTTACCACCACATAGGCCTTTTGATTGCAAAATTAATTTACTTCCTGGTACTATGCCTCCCAGGGGTCATGTATACCCTTTGTCTACGAATGAGAACTTAGTCTTAGAGGAGTATATTCGTGAAAACCTAGACAAAGGGTTCATTAGGAGATCCTCCTCTCCTGCTGGTGCTGGATTTTTTTTTGTTAAAAAGAAGGATGGTTCTTTAAGACCCTGCATTGACTACCGAGGCCTGAACAAGATAACCATTAGAAATGCCTATCCGATTCCCTTGATCACCGAGCTTTTTGATCGATTAAAGGGTTCTAAGATTTTCACTAAGTTAGACCTTAGAGGTGCTTATAACTTGGTGAGAATTCAGCAGGGACACGAGTGGATGACTGCGTTCAATACTCGATATGGGCACTATGAGTATACTGTAATGCCTTTTGGTCTCTGTAATGCCCCGGCGGTATTTCAGGATCTAATTAATGAAGTTCTTAGGGAGTTTCAACATGATTGTGTTATTGTATACCTCGATGATATACTTATACATTCCAGGGAGATTGAGACTCACCACGGACAGGTCAGAAGGGTTTTACACAAACTTCTTCAGCATGGCTTGTACTGCAAATTAGAGAAATGCAGCTTTGACCAATCCCAAACTACCTTTCTTGGTTACGTGATTTCTGGAGAGGGGTTTGAAATGGATCCGGAGAAGCTCCAATCCATTTTAGATTGGCTTTTACCTAAGGGTCTCAAGACTATTCAGAGATTTATTGGTTTCTCTAATTACTACAGACGTTTCATTAAGGGATACTCCTCTATCATTGCTCCCATCACCAATATGACCAGACAAGGGGCTGATACTAAGAATTGGTCTACTGAAGCACTTCTGGCTTTTAAGACTCTCAAGGAGCTGTTTGCTTCCGCACCAATTTTAGTTCACCCTGATACTACTCTGCCTTTCCTACTCGAAGTTGACGCTTCTGAGACAGGTATAGGTGCCATTCTGTCCCAAAGGTTGGGTGTGGATAAACCATTACATCCATGTGGGTACTTTTCCAAAAAATTATCAGGTACTGAGAGCAGATATGACATTGGTGACAGGGAACTCCTAGCGGTCATCATGGCCTTAAAGGAGTGGAGACATTTATTGGAGGGGACTTTGCATCATGTTACTATTTTGACAGACCATAAAAACTTATCCTATATTGGGGAGGCTAAACGATAATCATCGAGACAGGCTCGTTGGTCTATATTCCTCACTCACTTCAACTACATACTCACATATAGGCCTGGTTCTAAGAATTCTAAAGCTGATGCCTTGTCTCGCCAATATGAACCTTCTGACATATCTGAGCCGGTTTTGTCCTCTATAGTACCCAAGTGTAACATTATCGCTAACACAACTCTCAAAATCCATTCTCCGCTTCTTGATCAGATCAGGAGCTTGCAGCATCTGGCACCTAGACTGACTCCTGCGTCTAGACACTTCGTTCCTCCTGAACTCCAACTGGAGCTCTTACAGTGTCTTCACGAGAGTAAGGTGGCTGGTCATCCGGGCGTCCGCAAAACTTATTCCTTGATCTCTAAGGATTTCTGGTGGCCTTCGTTACGGAGGGATATTAAGGATTTTATCGGAGCCTGTGAGGTCTGTACTAAGACTAAACTACCACATTCACTTCCTTGTGGCCTTCTACATCCTCTGGAAGTTCCAGAGAAACCTTGGTCCTGTGTGGCGATGGACTTTATTGTGGATTTGCCTGTTTCGAAAAGGCACACTGTTATCCTCACGGTGGTTGATAGGTTTACCAAGATGGCACATTTCGTACCTTTACCTAAACTTCCGACTTCTCCTGAATTGGCGGAGATATTTGCTAAAGAAATTTTTCGCCTGCATGGGATACCTTCTGAAATTACTTCTGATAGAGGCTCCCAATTTGTCTCACGTTTCTGGAGATCATTCTGTTCTCAATTAGGCATCAAATTTAATTTTTCTTCCGCCTATCATCCTCAGTCTAACGGAGCTGCCGAACGTACCAACCAAAAAATTGAGCAATATTTACGTTGTTTTGTTTCCGAACACCAGGACGATTGGGTCGGTTTGATTCCTTGGGCGGAGTTTGCGCACAACAATCTCGTTTGTGACTCTACTCATTCAAGCCCCTTCTTCATGAACTATGGCTTTCATCCATCTATTCTTCCCTCGGTTTCTCCTTCCCAAGGAGTACCGTCGATTGATGTCCATGTTGCCAATTTGAGGAAGTTGTGGGATCAGACTCGACAAATTCTTCTACACAATTCTATGCTGGTTAAGAGACACGCTGATAAACGTAGAAGGGCGGCTCCGAATTTTGTTCCAGGCGATAGAGTTTGGTTAAGTACTAGGAATATTCGGCTTAAAGTTCCTTCCATGAAATTCGCTCCTCGATATATTGGTCCCTACAGGATCTTGACTCGAATTAACCCAGTGGCGTATCGTCTAGCTCTCCCAGCTGCCTTACGCATCCCGAACTCCTTTCATGTTTCATTGCTGAAACCTCTAGTCTGTAACAGATTCTCCTCCACGATCGCCCCTCCTCGCTCTGTTCAGGTGGAGGGTCAGGAGGAGTATGAGGTTAACTCCATCATCGATTCTCGTATCTCCCGGGGGAGAGTACAATATTTGGTTGACTGGAAGGGTTATGGTCCTGAGGAGAGGAGTTGGGTACCACAAGAGGATGTTCATGCTCCTCGCCTTCGCAGGGCGTTTCACTCCCACTTTCCATCTCTCCCTGGTTCCTTCCGCCCGGTGGGCGTATCTGAGAGGGGGGGTACTGTCAGGGTACCTGAGGTCTCTACCTCCGAAAGAGGTAGAGACTTAGTAGTTTATCCTTCCGGCAGGGCTGCTTCCTCCATCCCTCGCGGCTCTCCTAGTCACTCACACGCCGGCCGCGAGGGATCCGTCCCCTTTTATAACGTCACGCACAGTGCTCGACGTCATGACGTCAGTCCGGACCGACCTGTCACTCAATTGACTGGAAGCCAGTCAGGACTCGTCGGAGGCGGGTCTAATCACTGATCCAGGGTATTTAACTCTGTTTCTCCCATTCACTCATTGCCCTGTCGTGGTTCTAGTCAGCCTAGTCACACAGTGCTCTTGTATCCTCTTGTCTTTTGGTTCTGACCCGGCTTTGTTATTTCTTACCTGTCTTTCTGTTATCCTTGACCCGGCTTGTCTCTCGCTTACCTGTCTTCTCGTTCCCTCGACCTCGGCTTGTCCCTGACCATTCTATACGTAGTTTTACGTTAAGTCCGGCCATTCTAAGGTCCGGTATACGTATCTGCTACTCTTTGTACCCTGCGTGTTGGATCCCTGACCCGATCCTGACAATCACCCAATGCCGCAGGTAGGCCATAGATGGCGGGTCAAGTTCTCGCCAGGACTGGTACTCTTTCCCTCTAGCACAGGGTCTTGTGTATTCTGCATGTCATCTGGTTGCATGGAGTGAAGTAGACCACCAAGTATAGTGTCCTGTAACTACAGCTCCGGGCCTTGAAGGGTGCTTGTGCCCCATGCCCACAGAGTCCCCTTCATTCGAGCACCCCCATGGGTGTATGGACGGCTGCCCAGAGATTGCTTCGGGTGGGCCTCCTGCCCAGAAGAGGAACAGGTGTTGCACTCAGCAGCCCTTGATGTCGGGATGATAGGAGGGGTGAGTACTGTGGAGTGGTCATTGAGTCGACCCAAGAATTCCAGGCAAATTGCATCAAATTGTGCTTCAATTGATTCCCTCCACTCCTGGCTCCTGAGGGCTGATCGGCTAGGCTGAAGCTGCAGCGTGGCAGCCATCTTGGGTGCACCTCGTTGGACTCAAGGCACCCGGCAAGGTAAGGTCTTCCTCCGATTCTGTATGCCCAGGTGGGGACCAGGATAAAGCCCGCAGGTCCATGGTGGGAGGGGCGGGGCTGTGATAATAGTCCTAGAGGACCACGTTTAGCGTCAGGAGACCGGACGCATCTCCACGCCGCCTGCTCAGCAGACTTGGTGGGACACAAAGACAGACAGGGTTACTGATCAGTTCAAGACTTGGTTCCAGACCCTAAAAGGAACACCAGCTTTCAATATTAGTTGTCCTGTGGCTGGGGACCCCTTATAGCCATAGTATTGGCTTTATATGTGTGATATTAGCCCAGTGTGTCGGGAGCTACAGAGGAACACATCCAGCCAGGTTGGATGTCAGGCCCCGCCACCATAAGTGTTTCTTTAAGACTTTATTCTTATAGTTGTGGTTGCTTATAATATCTGATTTCTTCCTGCTATCTGAGCAGATTGAATGTCTACACATTTAATGTAAATGCAACTATCAGAATTATTAAGTATTCCCAGATACTGAATGAATGCTATTGTTTCAGTGTTCATCAATATAGCATTTTAACAATGTTGCCCCGTTATATAAATGACTAAAAATGAGTGTTGATGTAGCGTCATCAGTTGAACGTGCATCTGTTGTACATAAGCATTAAATACCAGTGATATCTTTTTTCACTAGACCAACAAGGTCGGCGTCCACGGTAACAGGTTGGAGATGGGTCAATTTAGATAAGGTCCTCATTTCTTACAAATAAATCATCAGTGGATAAACTAAAAAAGTGCCCACATTTTTGCACATGCCACATTTACTGATTTTTTTCTTTTGTCCATCGGTTAATCTCTGCAAACGAATAATAACAAATTTGAATAATTATGTTGCATTTAACTTTCTGCAGAGGTTGTGATAACTTCTTTCAATATTTATATGGTAAGGGGTGGGTAAACTGTGACAAACAATGACATGACTGAATGCAAAACAAACTTTAGATTATGTATTAACCTGGACGCCATAATTACTAGGATCTTTTTCAAACTATCGATATTGCAAAACAATTAAAATTGGTATCCCTCAAGGAATCGGTGTTCCGTGAAGATTTGTAAGTACAATTAATTGTATTAATTATATTTTGTGTTGATTTGAATATGTGAAGGAATCATCGTGTGACCAGTAATATATGTGTATCCAATCATATCACTGACAAAAAAACAAATAAACATGTCATGTTCTCCTAAATGCCCCTTAAGATGTATCTCTGGCATGTAAAAAATTACACTCCAAAAAAAAAAAAAAGAAAATTGACTTTATTCCTTAATATTTTATGTGGCAACTTATTGAAAATTAAGTTGACCTTTTTTTCCACCAATAAAACGCAATGTTAAACTTGACATAATACGACTTTATGTTGACCTCCTGGTTTACGGTGATCCATCGAACGGAATGTGTAGACTTTAAATAGTAATAATGTAGATTGTTTATCGTTATCTGATGATATATATTGCTTTTTAATCCTGTACTTAATGCATTGATATAGGTGTTGCTTCTGTAAATCTATTGATAATTTCGCCCTTGGCTGTTTTAATTCTATCCTGTTTTTAAAATCTTTTTGGGCCTCCGGGGACTCTAAATCCCCTCAATCATTCCCGCTCCCATGCTGACTAACACCAATGGCGAGATTGTCTCCTCCACGGTCAATGTGTCCATTAATTTATTTCCTGACTTCGTTTTTTAATCAATATAGTATACAGATGCCAGCTGTGCAGTTAATGTCTAGCCGTGACAACTATGTGACCTGAACACTGTGATTCATGTATCGACTAACGGTATATTTCTTTCTCCTGAAAACAGAAATTCCACTTAACGAGAAACCACAAATCTCCTCTGTAGAGTTTGCCAGCCTTGAGCGATGTCTAACTGTTTAACATATGCTTAGATTTTCTTGTGTCTACTGAGAACAGAGCTTTTTGGAACAGTTTGGCTGTTTGAATATTGAAATACCCTGCTCTTGGCTCGATAATGCCCTTCAAATGTTATTACTGAGATCTGTCGTAATAGCGAATGTCAGAGAAGGTCTTAGAAGAATGACCCAGGCTTAGGGAAGCGTTCGATGGGATTTGCATCGACATGATTGCAACTCCTTCCAACATCTTAAAATCCCCTATTAACGAAATGATATATATACTTTGTAGTCTGCAGTCATTATGATAGAGCCAGAATTCGTTGTAACATACCAAAAGGGATTTATACATCTCAATTTAAAAATGGTTTATTACTGGCAAAACGCTTAGTCTTGCTAGTGGAGCACTACCGATTGAATCAATTTATAATTTGTTTTATTATTTTTCAGTTATTGTTTTTTCCTTCTTTAAATAGCCATTAACTCATCACTTGGATTTTTTCGTGGGTGTTTTTTTTTTAACAAAGGATGTAATTGATCATAAACCTTGGCTGGAAAAATACACTTAACGCTCCTACTTAGTTCAATAACTCATGTGCCATGCCATTCTTGCTGTTGTCATGGTAACAATATGTCTGTATACACTTTATTGTGAAATGTGACTTTTAGAAGCATATCCTGTTTAGGGACTGCAAGACTTGTCAAGAAGCCATTTGAATTGAAAAAAGTTAAATAAAAAATACATCTGTTCAAGAAAAATAATATTCTGCATCTCTACGCATGATTTTTTTTTGTACATTTTTTTTAAACACAAGCCAATATTTTAAAAATATATCATGTTAATATTTAAGATAATAAAGTCTCAGAATAACAGCATATTTTTCAGAAACAAACCTAAGAGTTGACAATCACACCAACTGCTTAGTTATAATGCGTAACTAGTTGGGGGAAGGATATGCCTTGTGTAATATAATAACATAGTAGCATAATAATATAGGCACGCAGGTCCATTAACCTCAACCTCCTTCACTTCTGTTTCTGTTGTTGCTCCAAATAAAGAATATATATTACAGTTACAATTAAAACCAAGACAAATAATGATTTCTGACTAAACAAGTTTGAAATATGGAAGCAGTAGGTGAAGAATGTCCTGCCCAGAGGAGCTTACAATCTAAAAGGATGAGGGACAAATATGCAGAAGATAGTGAGGGAACCAGATGATTTCGATATATCTGAGGATGAATTATTGGGAGTAGGGGCACAGTAGATGGGAGACAGCCAAGTGAGACATTAAGAGACGAGGAATTAAGGGGCAACACACAGTGAATTCAAAACGGCAATGAGATATCTTTTTGGCTCCTGAAGCTGTTATCAAATTATTATATCGTTGAATAATTCCTTAATATGAACAGATATATGTTTATTCAGTTTGTGATGTTGCTTATCCTGGACATTTTAAATAAAGGACTTGAGAAAACATTTGTACTGACTTCAGGGCCGTCTTTAATTTTGATTGGACCCTGGGCAAGCATTTACTTGGGCCCCCCTGACTACATATAGATACACACAAATACACTACCTGACACACATGCAGATACACACTGACCGCATATAGATACACACAACAACATACAGATACACACAGACACTGACACAGACACTGACACACACACAGATACAAACACTGACATACATGCAGATAAAAGGTACAGACACACTGACACACATTCAGACACACATGCAGATATACAGATACAAACACTGACACATACAGATACACACACAAACGCAAATGGACAACATACAGATACAGAGACACATTCTGACAGACGTACTGACACAGACAGCCATACTGAAACACACATACACAAATACATACTGAACCACACAGACATACAGATACACTGACAGACATACTGACACATATACACACAGACAGATGGACATACTGAAACACACATACACTGACAGACATATTGACAAACACAGACATACAGAACCACACGGACATTGACAGACTCACACATAGACATTCTGTCACACATACACACAGACAGACATACTGAAACACACATACACACAGAAACTGACAGACATACACATATACAGACATTTTGACACTCACAGACAGCCATACTGAAACACACATACATACTGAACCACACAGACACTGACAGACTCACACACAGACATACTGACACACTGACAGACATTCTGGTACATATACACACAGACAGACATACTGAAACACACATACACACAGAAACTGACAGACATACACATATACAGACATTTTGACACTCACAGACAGCCATACTGAAACACACATACATACTGAACCACACAGACACTGACAGACTCACACACACACACACACACAGACATACTGACATACATTCTGGTACACATACAGACAGACAGACATACTGAAACACACATACACACAGACACACACACATACATACATTTTGACACTCACAGACAGCCATACTGAAACACACATACATACTGAACCACACAGACACTGACAGACTCACACACACACACAGACATACTGACACACTGACAGACATTCTGGTACACATACACACAGACATACTGAAACACACATACACACAGACACACACACATACAGACATTTTGACACTCACAGACATCCATACTGAAACACACAGAGATACAGAACCACACAGACACTGACAGACTCACACACACACAGACATACTGACACACTGACAGACATTCTAGTACACATACACACAGACAGACAGACATACTGAAACACACATACACACAGACACTGACAGACATACACACATACAGACATTTTGACACTCACAGACAGCCATACTGAAACACACAGACATACAGAACCACAGGGACACTGACAGACTCATGCACACACAGACATACTGACACACTGACAGACATTCTGGCACACATACACACAGACAGACATACTGAAACACACACACACAGATAGACATACATATATACTGACACACACACACACTCAGACATTCATGCAAAATTTGATAACCACCCTCCAGTTTCTTACCTTTTCCTGGAGGGTGGATTCCCTGGGGTCCAGTGGGCTGGCTGGGGTGGCTGGGAGTTAAGCTCTCGCTCTCTCCCGGCCTGGCCCCCTTCTGAGCAGCTGGTCCTCCTTCCTCCCGCGCGGTTCCGGTTTCTGTGGGAGGAAGTGACGCACGGCGGTCACTTCCTCCCAGACGGCTGCCGAAAAGCAAGGAACCAATAGGGTGTCAGCGCTATAGGATATAAAACATACAGTATGGCAGCACTCCAAACCAGTGATACACAGGTACACACAGATTAAATAACAGATATTTACCAGAGAAAGCGCGCTAAACTGATCTGTAAATAGAGAATAACAACATATAGTGCAGACTATCTGGACAAGGTCCAAAATATGTGGAAAAGGGGGATGTAGGGAAAAAAACTCACATTTACCAGAGCCCTATCACCCCAGGCTCTGGGTTTGCAATGCTCCACTTAAGAGGGAAAATTCCCACACTGATTAGGCTCCAAGCTCCGGTATCCAGTGAGCTTGGAGCCTAATCAGTGTGGGAATTTTCCCTCTTAAGTGGAGCATTGCAAACCCAGAGCCTGGGGTGATAGGGCTCTGGTAAATGTGAGTTTTTTTCCCTACATCCCCCTTTTCCACATATTTTGGACCTTGTCCAGATAGTCTGCACTATATGTTGTTATTCTCTATTTACAGATCAGTTTAGCGCGCTTTCTCTGGTAAATAGCCGAAAAGCAAGGGCCCGGTCGCGCTGTTAAAGCGCCACAGCGCCCGACCGGGCCCCTGCTGACCCAGGCCCACCGGGTGGCCCTAAGTGCATGGGCCACCCGATGGGCCCCCATAGTTTGCGGGCCGGGGCAAACGGAGCAGCTGTCTTGGGCCCCCCAGCAGGGACAGGGCCCGGGGCAGCTGCCCCGTTTGCCCCGCGTTAAAGACGGCCCTGACTGACTTGTAGACATGGCAGGGGAAATGTGGGAGGCATTAGAAAAACGAAAGAAGTATCAATTCCAATGGAAACAAGAAAAAGTATATGCACATTATCACTGATAAGGACCAGAGATGAACCTCAACCATCAACCTCAACTCTCTAACAAAGAAGAAATCCGTTCAGAAGTGGAACCAGATTTTAATTCTAGAGACCTCGAATGTGCTAGAGGTGATATCAAAGGAGGATAAGACCTGTCGACAGAAGTTTCAGGAAAAGATGATTAACCCTTTAAGTCCGGAGGACGTACTATTACGCCACGCAGAAACCGGCTCTAAACGCCGGCGGGCGTAATAGTACGTCCTCGCTTTTATTGCCGCCCACGTGGCCGGCGGTATTCTCCCGCTGCAGATCGCGGTTGGGGGGGATGCCTGGCCCCCCGGGCAACCCCCCCTGTGGCCGGTGACCGCGATCTGCAGTCTCTGATCGCAGTGACAGGCTGTCACTGCGACCAGTATTCAGCATGTGTCAGCCGATTTCAAATCGGCTGACACATGCGGCCGGCGGCTTTCCCCTTCTGCAGATCGCGGTCGGGGGACTTACCTGGCCCCCCAGGCAGTCCCCCTGAGGTCAGTGACCGCGATCTGCTAGGTCTGAGATCGCAGTGACAGGCTGTCACTGCGATCTCAGAGCGCTCTGATCGCAGTGACAGCCTGTCACTGCGATCAGTGTTACATGTGTCAGCCTATTGGCTGACACATGTAACTGGCACAGTGATCCCCCTGCAGATTGGAAGGGGGGAGTGCTTGTACCACCCAGGCACTCCCCCCTGTGGTCAATTACCCAATCTGCAGGAGGTGATCACAGTGACAGGCAGTCACTGTGATCACTGATCCTGTGTGTCAGCCAGTGATGTGACATCACTGGCTGACACTGTCTCTGCCCCCTGTCCTGTAAAAAAAATAAAATATTAGTTCAAAAAATAAATTAAAAAAATTACAGTTACAAATAAAATATACTTAGATCATATATATTATATATATATGATCTAAGTATATATATATATATATATACACATACACACATTTACACATACACGACGTGTATTTAAATATTAATATATATATATATATATATATATATTAATATCAAATTACACGTAGACTGATACTGATTAAATATATATATAATTATTGTTATATATATATTTATATATAATATAAAAAAAATATATATGTAAATACGTAAAAAAATAAAATTAAAAAAATATTTAAAAATAAATAATTAAAAAATATATAGATGTGTGTTATTTCGTTCTAACTGTATTGTGATAATAATATATATATATTTATATCAAAATACACGTAGAACAAAATAATATATATCATAATATATATATCTATATACATAAATATATACGTATATATCACTATATATACCTATATATAAATAAAAATATTAAAAAAAAATTATATATATTTATACGTATATATACACATATGTATATATATATACATATATTAATTCTACACATATATTTATGTAATAATTTTACATAATTAGGTATCCTAATTAATTACAATTAGCGGGACCTGCCTGACAACCCATGCCGAAAGTATAGGGAATTTAATTTGCTAGCACTATATTTAACCCTATAACTTTCCAAGACACCATAAAACCTGTACATGGGGGGTACTGTTTTACTCGGGAGACTTTGCTGAACACAAATATTAGTGTTTCAAAACAGTAAAATGTATTACAACGATGATATCGCCAGTAAAAGTGACGTTTTCTGCATTTTTCACGCACAAACAGCACTTACACGGACGATATTATTGCTGCAATACTTTTTACTGTTTTGAAATACAAATATTTGTGTTGAGCGAAGTCTCCCGAGTACAACAGTACCCCACATGTACAGGTTTTATGGTGTTTTCAAAAGTTACAGCGTCAAATATAAGGCTTGTGTTTCAGTTTTTTCACATTAAAATTCGCCAGATTGCTTACGTTGCCTTTGTGACCCTATGGTAGCCCAAGAATGAAAATTACCCCTATGATGGCATACCATTTGCAATAGTAGACAACCCAAGGTATTGCAAATGGGGTTTGTCCAGACTTTTTTAGTAGCCACTTAGTCACAAACACTGGCCAAAATTGGCGTTTTTTGCATTTTTCACACACAAACAAATACTAACGCTAACTTTGGCCAGTGTTTGTGACCAAATGGCTACTAAAAAAGACTGGACATACCCCATTTGCAATACCTTGGGTTGTCTACTATTGCAAATGGTATGCCATTATGGGTGTAAATTTAATTCCTGGGCTACTATACAGTCTCAAAGGCAACGTAACCAATCTGGCGAATTTCAATTTCAAATGTAACACGCTATATTTGACCCTGTAACTTCCCAAAACACCATAAAACCTGTACATAGGGGTACTGTTTTACACGTGAGACATTGCTGAATACAAATATGTGTATTGCATTGCAGTAAAAGCAAACAGTATTATGACATCCACAGTTAAAATGTCACATAGAACTAAAAAAAAATAAAAAAATCTTTTTTTCTCCCATTTTTTTATATATTTTTTATATTAAATTATGTTCAATACCTAAATATTTAATGTTAAATGAAAGCCCTGTTTCCCCTGAATAAAATGATATATAATAAGGGGGGGGGGTGGGTGCATTTAATATGAAAGAGGTGAATTACGGTTGGACAGACATATAGCGCAAATGCCAGGTTTTGTTTACGTTTTGTTCTGTTCACAACTTGTACATTTGGCTGCGGTGTTAAGGGGTTAAAAGACAAAATGGTTTATTTATTAAATTAAAAATTCTCAAAAATAGAATTTCATATTTTGGTCATAATAATAATTTCCAACAAATGTACAATTATTGCGTCAATTTGACACAATTCCCATCTTAGTAAATAAACCCGACCATTTTTGCGAGAGGTACATGAGAAATTGTAAACATGTCGGACTAGTATTAGTGTTGAAGTAAAAACAATAAATATTTCGGAGAATGAAAAAAAAAGCGCCTTAACAATATTTTTTTGTTTTTGTTTTATTCAGTTAATACGAGTCCAATTCCATCTTGTAAAATATTCCAACCATTCTACATTTGCAGTCTTAAAACTAATTTTATAATAAATGTATTGGGTATTTTTCCATTTCAAGTGAAAACAGGTAACATGCATGATTTTTTTTTTTTTTTTTCAAGGCAGGCTTTTATTCCCACCATTTTGCATACATGAACAGTGGGCTTGTTTCAATATAAGCTGTTGTACAATAATATTGCAGCATTACAGTGCAGTAAAGTCAGTCGTGATAGCGATAATATAATTACAAGTCTGGAAGCATCCATGAAGTGTACTACAGGTGCCATATCTGTATACAGGCGTTTATAATAAAGGGTGCGAATGTAATGCAGTTAAATATGACATACTGTGACATTGCCGACAGATATTACAAAATAGATGGGCATTTTTATGAAGATGTGCTTAATGAACTCAAGAGTAACGAGTATATTAGATATGTAAGTCTATCAGTGCTAACTTTAAGTATTTAAATTAATACTAATATAAGTATAGCAGGCTTAGTAGCACATGTCTTATAAAGATAACTAATAGTCGGTATGGGGAAGTATGTAGAAAAATCGCATGGTTGCAACTGTGCATCAGGCCCACCTGCTATCCAAGTTGTAGGAGCTATGTGAGTTTTCAGGTTAACCTTTAAAGGCGAGTGCCCTGCCCAGTGCATCAACATCAGGCACCCGTGGGTGCCAACATATACAGCCCCCCACAATGAGCTTCTCGGTATAGCGGGCACTCGAGGTACCCCCAGTCCATGAGACCCCCCTCTCCTAGAGTCCACTAACTGGGACTGTCCCAGTAGATTCTCAATAAGTAAGACAGGGTACCTCCGTGGGCCCCCTCCATCACCGGCCACTGCTCCGAAGCTTAGTCCATGCGGCCCCGCACAGACCAGCCCGGCCGGGCTCGCAGCAACGGGAAGCAACATTCTCCAGGTCTCCGGATCTCCTAGAGATGGAGGTCACTCCTGTCCGACCCGAGACAGTCCGGTAGCCATGATGCCACTGCATGTCGGCAGTCCTCTCGGTGCTCCTGAGTGATTTCTGGGCGGACTCCTGCGTGAGGAGTCGTTTAATCCGCTCCATGACAAGGCAAGTAGGGGGCCCCACAATGTATGTCTTGTCTCCCCTGTAGTGGCTGAGTACATACTGGCAGAGCTGCATCCAACGTCCCGCAATTGCAGGCTGGTAACCGCAAGCCTGTATATGAAAATTTGCATCTTCAAAACAGGAAACAATGTAAAAGATTTAACAGGTGACTGGGATGACCCCCCCGGTCCTCCGGGGGGGGGGGGGAGGGGGAGTGCAGGGCCGCAGTGTGTTCTCTCCGGTCGCCTCTTGCACGTTAGGAGAGATAGGCGCTTTCATATAATGCTCGTTCACTGAGCATGTGCAGAGTGCTTCCAGGCACAGCAATAGGCCTCAGGTTCATGCCATCATGTAGGCCCAAGTTTTCAGCTTCCTCACTTTTGTAAGATCTGCAGCCGCCGGTTGGTCTCTTTGTGATGCTGGCAGGTTACCCTATTCAGATATCTTATTTTGAAGGGCTAATAGTCAGTCTGTGGGCAGAAAATCAGTGTTTATTCAGGCTTAGCACCAGAGCTGCATGAGATGGCTTCCTTTCGGCTCCACGGTCCGGCCCGCCCCCAACATGCATGATTTTGATTCAGCTATAGATTATTTGTGAAATATTATCAATATTTTACTGAGGTGCATATCATTGATGTCAACGACCTTGAGGAGGAAACTGATTGTAAAAAGAAGCATGCCTTTTCAATATCTCAGTAAGTTAAAGTAAATGATGTCAGTAATCGGATTAGTTAAAGGTGCTTTATTAATGAGATAAAGGTAATTGTTTGAAGAAAGCGACTTCCAGTTTTAAAATATACCCCTTGCAACAATTGGGACATCTGAACTTGTGAATGTTTCCGCTACGTCACGGAGGGTTTTATAGAATTGGACATTGCTGCTGTTTTACTGGAACTAACTCTTTAGCGCAGCTTATTAAATTAATTTCCTATGCTAAACACAATGCCTGGTCACACATTAATCTTTCTCTTTCTCATCCAAAAGAAGTGCTTGCTAGTGTATTATCCCTCACGGCACATTTGGTGACTAATATTGAGGGTTCATTGACTAAACCAGAAATCAAGCAGAGTTGACCAAGGAATTGAACATCATAGACTAGCGTCGTCAAGGAAGAGATGTTTGTCTACTTTGGATATTTTGTCATGGAATATATTTATCACATAGCGATATATACAATTCAATGCTAGATTGATCCTCTAAACTAAATTATGTGTAAAAGAAATAATAGAGTAATACATAAAATAAATATAGACTTTGTAACACATTAAGAGATATTCTATTATCTGGTAAAACATTGCTGTTTCCTGGCTTGATATTGTTTTTAATCTGTTACGTGTATTAACAGTGGAGAATAAAGCCTCTTTTTTTCTATATTTGACTGAAAGAGGAACCCAAGAGAAATGAAAGTTTGCACATACTTTTATATAATGCTTATGATAGTTTAATCACAAAATTACTTTACCTGCCTGGGATATTTCTCCTGGATATTTTGGCCGCCCACAATCACAGGACCAGCAATACAGGAGATGGCCAAGAGGGCCTTAGGATAGACATTCAAATTTCTTAAGATATGGTTGAAAGACTTTCCAAGTCCCTAGTTCCAACCTTAGTTAGATCTTTCGACATTCCTTTCTCCTGTTCGGTTCCCTCCTCTTCTCTTTCTCTCTATACTCTCTCTCTGATTTTTCCCCTGTCGACATTTCTCTATGTCTTTTGCTTTTATCTCTTTTTTTCAGCTGTTAGTTTATACTTTTATTTCAAAGTCCTTTAGTCTTTTTGGTAATGGTAACTAAAATGTTATTTTATTTGTACAGGAATGGAGCTTCCACTCAGTAGACTGATGTATCATGCCTGTGTTTTTCAGTGGTTAGTCCTCCGACTGCAATATCTCAGAGCCCCAGGTCTGATTCACATCAAGGTCAGCTTAGCCTTTCATTCAGAGATTGATAGGATGAATTCCATCAAGATGGGAAATTATAAATTCTATACCCAGGGAGTGTGGGTGGTGTCATTTCTGGATATAGCCATAGTCGGTGTATTTTATTTGCTCTGTTTTTCAATCAATAAATCGACAAATGCAATATCTAAATTAATAATAGGTTTTCAGGTTTCAATTCTTCCTGTGATCATTTCATGTAATGTTACAGGTAAATACGTGACATTCTCTTACAGGGTTATTTATGAAATTATGATATTTAGATTGTTGAAATTAAAATTTTAAGGCAAAAAAAGCCAAATTGGAAACATTCTCCAGTACAGATATTTTGTTAGTTAGTTTTTTTTGGCCTAGACCTTGCAGTTCTCAACAAGTCCGGGTTTAATTATACCACTGTAAATATAAATCTCTCTGGAATCGAAGTGGAATAAACAGGATTTTCTTGCTTCTGTTAATGAACATTCTTTAAGGCACTGCACGGCGTTTCAAACTGTACATCTCTCGGAACATGGCAGGATACATTGGGTTAGAGCTTGACATCCATGAAGACAGATGTGGAAACAGTTTTTCTTCTGCTGCCGGATGGAAGTTTAAATACAAGATTTGGTGGATGGCTCATTATGGAGTTTACCCTGGGGTCACGCCGCTTTGCTTAATCAACACAGCCACCCAATACATTTCTTCATTCAATGTATTTAACAAAATGCTATCATCCAGACTATCGGATTACACCTGCAGCGATAACCTCTGATCTAATCTCCGCACTGACACAGTTCAGGCTGAGGTTACCACGCTAACTCTGTCACTTTGTGTCTCTTCCACTGAAGGCAATTCTGTCAGCTCAAGGCATTTAAAAACAAATACCATAAAAAGTGTAATTGTTTGCTTCCTAGCCTAGTTATACACTGCGTGCAGAATTATTAGGCAAATGAGTATTTTGACCACATCATCCTCTTTATGCATGTTGTCTTACTCCAAGCTGTATAGGCTCGAAAGCCTACTACCAATTAAGCATATTAGGTGATGTGCATCTCTGTAATGAGAAGGGGTGTGGTCTAATGACATCAACACCCTATATCAGGTGTGCATAATTATTAGGCAACTTCCTTTCCTTTGGCTAAATGGGTCAAAAGAAGGACTTGACAGGCTCAGAAAAGTCAAAAATAGTGAGATATATTGCAGAGGGATGCAGCACTCTTAAAATTGCAAAGCTTCTGAAGCGTGATCATCGAACAATCAAGCGTTTCATTCAAAATAGTCAACAGGGTCGCAAGAAGCGTGTGGAGAAACCAAGGCGCAAAATAACTGCCCATGAACTCAGAAAAGTCAAGCGTGCAGCTGCCAAGATGCCACTTGCCACCAGTTTGGCCATATTTCAGAGCTGCAACATCACTGGAGTGCCCGAAAGCACAAGGTGTGCAATACTCAGAGACATGGCCAAGGTAAGAAAGGCTGAAAGACGACCACCACTGAACAAGACACACAAGCTGAAACGTCAAGACTGGGCCAAGAAATATCTCAAGACTGATTTTTCTAAGGTTTTATGGACTGATGAAATGAGAGTGAGTCTTGATGGGCCAGATGGATGGATTGGTAAAGGGCAGAGAGCTCCAGTCCGACTCAGACGCCAGCAAGGTGGAGGTGGAGTACTGGTTTGGGCTGGTATAATCAAAGATGAGCTTGTGGGGCCTTTTCGGGTTGAGAATGGAGTCAAGCTCAACTCCCAGTTTCTGGAAGACACCTTCTTCAAGCAGTGGTACAGGAAGAAGTCTGCATCCTTCAAGAAAAACATGATTTTCATGCAGGACAATGCTCCATCACACGCGTCCAAGTACTCCACAGCGTGGCTGGCAAGAAAGGGTATAAAAGAAGAAAATCTAATGACATGGCCTCCTTGTTCACCTGATCTGAACCCCATTGAGAACCTGTGGTCCATCATCAAATGTGAGATTTACAAGGAGGGAAAACAGTACACCTCTCTGAACAGTGTCTGGGAGGCTGTGGTTGCTTCTGCACGCAATGTTGATGGTGAACAGATCAAAACACTGACAGAATCCATGGATGGCAGGCTTTTGAGTGTCCTTGCAAAGAAAGGTGGCTATATCGGTCACTGATTTGTTTTTGTTATGTTTTTGAATGTCAGAAATGTATATTTGTGAATGTTGAGATGTTATATTGGTTTCACTGGTAAAAATAAATAATTGAAATGGGTATATATTTGTTTTTTGTTAAGTTGCCTAATAATTATGCACAGTAATAGTCACCTGCACACACAGATATCCCCCTAAAATAGCTATAACTAAAAACAAACTAAAAACTACTTCCAAAAATATTCAGCTTTGATATTAATGAGTTTTTTGGGTTCATTGAGAACATGGTTGTTGTTCAATAATAAAATTAATCCTCAAAAACACAACTTGCCTAATAATTCTGCACTCCCTGTAGTGTGATAAATACGACTGCAAGTATTTACTAGCTGTTTGCAGTAGAGATGTCCCGAATAGTTCGCCGGAGAATAGTTCCAGGCGAACATAGCTTGTTCACGTTCGCCACGGCGGGCGAACATATGCGATGTTCGGTCCGCCCCCTATTCATCATCATTGAGTAAACTTTGACCCTGTACCTCACAGTCAGCAGACACATTCCAGCCAATCAGCAGCAGACCTTCCCTCTCAGACCCCCCCTCCCCCCACCTCCTGGACAGCATCCATTTTAGATTCATTCGGAAGCTGCATTCTTAGTGAGAGGATGGACAGTGTAGCTGGTGCTGATTTAATAGGGAAATCGAAAGCTAGGCTAGTGTATTCAGTGTCCACTACAGTCCTGAAGGACTCATCTGATCTCTGCTATAAGGACAGCACCCCAAAAAGCCCTTTTTAGGGCTAGAACATCAGTCTGCTTTTTTTTCCCTGTGTAATCTAATTGCAGTTGCCTGCCTGCCAGCGTGTGTGTCAGGCTCATAGCGTGTACTGTGCCCACTTGCCCAGTGCCACCACTCATATCTGGTGTCACAATAGCTTGCATTTTAAAAAAGAAAACTTTAACTGTAATATAATAGCAGTCAGTTTCCTTCACACATGTGCGTTTCAGGGCCTGCCAGGGCACAGTGTCACACCAGTGCAACTCATATCTGGTGTAACAGTAGTGTACATTAAAAAAAAACTAGAAATTTGACTGTGAAATAATAGCAGTCAGTTTCCTTCACACGTGTGCGTTTCAGGGCCTGCCAGGGCACAGTGTCACACCAGTGCAACTCATATCTGGTGTAACAGTAGTGTACATTTAAAAAAAAACTAGAAATTTGACTGTGAAATAATAGCAGTCAGTTTCCTTCACACGTGTGCGTTTCAGGGCCTGCCAGGGCACAGTGTCACACCAGTGCAACTCATATCTGGTGTAACAGTAGTGTACATTTAAAAAAAAACTAGAAATTTGACTGTGAAATAATAGCAGTCAGTTTCCTTCACACGTGTGCGTTTCAGGGCCTGCCAGGGCACAGTGTCACACCAGTGCAACTCATATCTGGTGTAACAGTAGTGTACATTTAAAAAAAAAAAAATGTTTGACTGTAATAGATTGAATAGCAGTTAGTTGTCTGCAAGCGTGTGTGTCAGGCCTACAGCGTCTACTCTGCCAACTTCTGCCAGTGCACAGTGCCACTCATATCTGTTGACACAGTAGCTTGCACGCATAGTACCACTAATCGAAAAAAAAATGACAGGTAGAGGCAGGCCACCCCGCAGGGGCTGTCGTGGTCGTGGTGCTGTGATTCCCTTTGGCCCTAGAATAATGCCCAGTGCTCAGAGGCCACGTACCCTGAACTTGAAAAGTTCTGAGGACATAGTTGACTGGCTAACACAGGACACCCAATCTTCTACAGCTTCCGCTCGGAACCTTGACGCACCATCCTCCTCCAGCTTAGCTTCGGGCACCTCTCAAGTTATCACTCGCATGCCTGCCACCACCACCAACACTAGCACCACAGCCGCTTCACTTGATCTGTCAGAGGAGTTATTTACACATCAGTTGGAAGAAATGAGTGATGCGCAACCATTATTGCCAGAGGATGTAGATAACAGGGATATGTCTCAGTCAGGCAGCATTACACACATGGACGTACGGTGTGATGATGATGATGTTGTACCCGCTGCTGCTTCCTTTGCTGAGTTGTCAGATACAAGTGAAGCGGTTGATGATGACAATGCGTCCGTGGATGTCAAATGGGTGCCCGCTAGAAGAGAAGAAGAACAGATGGGGAGACAGAGAGGAGGAGGAGACGAGTAGGAAGCAGGAGGAGGTCGTCGCAAGGAGCTAGTGGCACAGTCAGACAGCATGCATCGGCACCCGGGGTCAGCAAGACAGCACGCCAATCAACGCATGCTGTTACCACCACCAGAATGCCGTCATTGCAGAGCTCAGCAGTGTGGCATTTTTTTGGTGTGTCTGCCTCTGACAACAGCGATGCCATTTGCAACCTGTGCCAAAAGAACTGAGTCGTGGGAAGTCCAACACCCACCTAGGTACAACTGCTTTGCAAAGTCACATGATCGCACATCACAAACGCCTATGGGATCAACACATGAGTACAAGCAGCACACAAACTCAAAGCCGCCATCCTCCTCCTGGTCCAGCATCTTCAGCCACATTAACCACTGCTGTCCTCCTTGCCCCCTCTCAACCATCTGCCCCTCCATCTCTCGCCTTGAGCAGTTCCTGCTCATCTGCCCACAGTCAGGTGTCTGTCAAGGACATGTTTGAGCGTAAGAAGCCAATGTCACAAAGTCAACCCCTTGCCCGGCGTCTGACAGCTGGCTTGACTGAACTCTTAGCCCGCCAGCTTTTACCATACACGCTGGTGGAGTCTGAGGCGTTCAAAAAATGTGTAGCTATTGGGACACCGCAGTGGAAGGTACCCGACCGAAATTTCTTTGCACAAAAGGCAATCTTCAACCTGTACTCGATTGTGCAAAAGGAAGTAATGGCATGTCTGACACACAGTGTTGGGGCAAGGGTCCATCTGACCACTGAAACCTGGTCTGCAAAGCATGGTCAGGGCAGGTATATCACCTACACTGCGCATTGGGTAAACCTGCTGATGGCTGCCAAGCATGGAATGCGTGGCTCTGCAGAGGAGTTGGTGACACTGCCACGACTTGCAGGCAGGCCTGCTGCCACCTCCTCTAGTCCTCCTACTCCATCCTCTTCGATAACCTCCTCGGCTGAGTCCTCTTCTGCTGCTGTGTCTTGCTCCACATCAACGGCACCCCCCCAGCTCCCCAGGTACTGTTCCACATCCCGGATACGGCAGTGTCACGCCGTCTTGGGATTGACTTGCCTGAAAGCAGAGAGTCAAACCGGACCAGCACTCCTGTCCGCCCTGAACGCACAGGTGGATCAGTGGCTGACTCCGCACCAACTGGAGATTGGCAAAGTGGTTTGTGACAACGGAAGAAATTTGTTGGCGTCATTGAAGTTGGGCAAGTTGACACATGTGCCGTGCATGGCACATGTGTGTAATCTGATCGTACAACGCTTTGTGCATAAGTACCCAGGCTTACAGGACGTCCTTAAGCAGGCCAGGAAGGTGTGTGGCCATTTCAGGCACTTTTCCGATATCCAGTGGCGAAACAACATGCCAGTGAGGCGCATGATTTGCGACAGCCCGACACGTTGGAATTCAACACTCCTAATGTTCGACCGCCTGCTCCAACAAGAAAAAGCCGTTAACGAGTATTTGTATGACCGGGGTGCTAGGACAGCCTCTGCGGAGCTGGGAATTTTTTTGCCACGTTACTGGACGCTCATGCGCAATGCCTGTAGGCTCATACGTCCTTTTGAGGAGGTGACAAACCTAGTCAGTCGCACCGAAGGCACCATCAGCGACATCATACCATTTGTTTTTTTCCTTGAGCGTTCCCTGTGAAGAGTGCTGGATCAGGCCGTAGATGAGCGTGAAGAGGAAGAGTTGTGGTCACCATCACCACCAGAAACAGCCTTATCAGCATCGCTTGCTGGACCTGCGGCAACGCTGGAAGAGGATTGTGAGGAAGAGGAGTCAGAGGAGTAATGTGGCTTTGAGGAGGAGGAGGAAGACCAACCACAACAGGCATCCCAGGGTGCTCATTGTCACCTATCTGGTACCCGTGGTGTTGTACGTGGCTGGGGGGAAGAACATACCTTCAGAGAGATCACTGAGGACGAGGAACAGGACATAAGTAGCTCGGCATCCAACCTTGTGCAAATGGGGTCTTTCATGCTGTCGTGCCTGTTGAGGGACCCTCGTATAAAAAGGCTGAAGGAGAACGACCTGTACTGGGTGTCCACGTTACTAGACCCCCGGTATAAGCAGAAAGTACCTGAAATGTTACCGAATTACGGCAAGTCGGAAAGGATGCAGCAGTTCCAAAATCAATTAAAAAGTATGCTTTACACAGCGTATAAGGGTGATGTCACAGCACAACGGAAATCTAACAGGGGAAGAGGTGAAAGTAATCCTCCTCCTCCCACGACCACGCCGGCAAGGACAGGACGCTTTACAGACGTGTTGTTGATGGAGGACATGCGGAGCTTTTTAAGTCCTACGCATCGCCACAGCCCTTTGGGGTCCACCCTCAGAGAACGGCTCGACCGACAGGTAGCAGACTACCTCGCCTTAACTGCAGATATCAACACTCTGAGGAGCGATGAACCCCTTGACTACTGGGTGTGCAGGCTTGACCTGTGGCCTGAGCTATACCAATTTGCGATAGAACTTCTGGCCTGCCCCGCTTCAAGTGTCCTGTCAGAAAGGACCTTCAGTGCAGCAGGAGGTATTGTCACTGAGAAGAGAAGTCGCCTAGGTCAAAAAAGTCTAGATTACCTCACCTTTCTTAAGATGAATGAGGGATGGATCCCGAAGGGACTGACAGTGGGCAATACATTCGACTAAAAAAGGCCTGATGAGGGGGACTACTTAACACACCACTCCTATCTGGTGGCACATTAGATTGCACGCGCAGTGCCCCAAATTTGAAGTAGGAGGACCGACCAAGCATGTTTTTCCATCTCCCGCTTCCTAAAATTGATGCCTTATATACACGTCCCCTGATAGGGGACGTAACAGGGATTAAACTGATAAGAATAGTACTACTTAACACACCCCTCCTATCTGGTGGCACATTAGATTGCACGCGCAGTGCCCCAAATTTGAAGTAGGAAGACCGACCAAGCATGTTTTTCCATCTCCCGCTTCCTAAAATCGATGCCTTATATACACGTCCCCTGATAAGGGACGTAACAGGGATTAAACTGATAAGAATAGTACTACTTAACACACCACTCCTATCTGGTGGCACATTAGATTGCACGCGCAGTGCCCCAAATTTGAAGTAGGAAGACCGACCAAGCTTGTTTTTCCATCTCCCGCTTCCTAAAATCGATGCCTTATATACACGTCCCCTGATAGGGGACGTAACAGGCAGGGCCGGTGCAAGGATTTTTGGGTACATAGGCGAAGATGCATTTTTCCGCCCCCCCCCCCCCGTAAAATTAACATCTTCACCTATGTGCCTCCTAACCAGCCCCTCCCTCTTCCCCGTCCCTTAGTGTTCCTCTCCCCTCCCCCCTCCTTTCCCTGTCCCTTGGTTTTTCTCTCCCCTCCCTGTCTGTCCCTTGGTGCACCCCCCACCCTCTTAGCGGTCACACTCCCCTTCCTGGTGTGCCTCCTACCTGTCTTGTAGCGTTGCGGAGCAGACCCTCTACAGGAGCTTCAGTTTTCTGTACCTGGCTGGATTGACAGGAAGTGCTCTCTCAGTGAGCACCTCCTCTCCATCTGGCCAGGTACAGGAAACAGAAGCTTCTGTACTGCGCTCCGCTCCGCCGCGCTACACTCAGTGGTGTATACACACTAACAGTCACACACACTCAATGACAAACACACAGACGTCACTGACAGACTCACTGATCTGACACACACTCATTCATTGACAGACACACACTCAATCACAAACATACTCTTACTGACTTGACAGACACTCACAAACACACACTCATACACTGACAGACACACACATTCATACAATCATTCACAGACACACACACAGACACATACACACATACACAGACACACACATACACACACACTCACAGACAAACACATACACAGACACACACACACAGAAACACTCACAAACACATACACAGACACACACTCACAGACAAGCACATACACACACTCACACATACACAGACACACACACTCACAGACAAACACATACAGACACACACTCACAGACAAACACATACACTCACAAAGACAAACACATACACACACACTGACAAACACATACACACACACACTGACAAACACATACACACACACACTGACACACACACACACACTGACAGACACATACACACACACTCACAGACACACACTCACACTCAGACAAACACATACACAGACACACACACTCACAGACAAACACACACTCACACATACACTTTCAGACACACACTCACAGACACACACTCACAAACACATACACAGACACACACACTCAGACAAACACACACTCACACATACACTTTCAGACACACACACACTCACAGGCACACACACACTCACACATACACTTTCAGACACACACAAATTAATAATAATATCCACCCAGCCTCCCTACCTGGAGAGCTGGTGTGGATGTGTCCCTGGGGTCCAGTGGGGCTTCAGTGCGGCTGGCGGCAGCGTTCTAATGAGAGGCGGCGAGGGAGCTCTAACCTGTCTGCTCTGCTCCCTCGCGGGCTGTCTGCTGATGCCGGGAGCCGGAATATGACGTCATATTCCGGCTCCCGCAGAATCAGCACACGGCGCGCGAGGGAGCAGAGCAGACAGGTTGGAGCTCCCTCGCCGCCTCTCATTAGAACGCTGCCACCCGCCGGGGGTCCAGAAGGTGACCTGGCAGGAGGGAGCGCTTCCCTCCTGCCGGTCACCGAAATCATAAGAATAGTACTACTTAACACACCAATCCTATCTGGTGGCACATTAGATTGCACGCACAGTGCCCCAAATTTGAAGTAGGAGGACCGACCAAGCATCTTTTTCCATCTCCCGCTTCCTAAAATCGATGCCTTACATACACGTCCCCTGATAGGGGACGTAACAGGGATTCAACTGATAGGAATAGTACTACTTAACACACCACTCCTATCTGGTGTCACATTAGATTCCACGCGCAGTGCCCCAAATTTGAAGTAGGAGGACCGACCAAGCATCTTTTTCCATCTCCCGCTTCCTAAAATCGATGCCTTATATACACGTCCCTTGATAGGGGACGTAACAGGGATTAAACTGATAGGAATAGTACTACTTAACACACCACTCCTATCTGGTGGCACATTCGATTGCACGCGCAGTTCCCCAAATTTGAAGTAGGAGGACCGACCAAGCATGTTTTTCCATCTCCCGCTTCCTAAAATCGATGCCTCTATACACGTCCCCTGATAGGGGACGTAACAGGGATTAAACTGATAGGAATAGTACTACCTAACACACCACTCCTATCTGGTGGCACATTAGATTGCACGCGCAGTGCCACAAATTTGAAGTAGGAGGACCGACCAAGCATCTTTTTCCATCTCCCGCTTCCTAAAATCGATGCCTTATATACACGTCCCCTGATAGGGGATGTAACAGGGATTAAACTGATTGGAATAGTACTACTTAACACACCTTATAATAACGCAGAGAGAGGCAATGCAGAGAGAGGAGTCTGAAGAAGAGGAGTCAGAGGAGGAAGGTGGCTTTGAGGAGGTGGAAGACCAAACACAGCAGGCGTCCCAGGGTGCTTGTTGTCACCTTTTGGGGTCCCTTGGTGTTGTACGTGGCTGGGTGGAGGAAGAGACCTTCAATGACATCAGTGAGGACAAGGAACGGGACATGGCTAGCTTGGTATCCAACCTTGTGCAAATGGGGAGTTTGCGGTTGTGCAAATGGACTGCGGTTGTTTGCGGTGCATTAAACGGGGAGTTTGGTCTGTCACTGTGAAGCAGGCGTAACCCTTACACTACCTGATCGATACAACATCATACCTGATGTTTTAAAGCACGTTATTCCAAACAATTTAGGAATGTTAGGTGATTTATGCCCTTTATGGATTAAAACCAGACTCTGCATCAACTATGTAATTTTCCATGGGAGTTTTGCCATGGATCTCCCTCCGGCATGCCACAGTCCAGGTGTTAGTCCCCTTGAAACAACTTTTCCATAACTATTGTGGCCAGAAAGAGTCCCTGTGGGTTTTAAAATTTGCCTGCCCATTGAAGTCTATGGCGGTTCGCCCAGTTCGCCCGTTCGCGATCATTTGCGGAAGTTCGCGTTCGCCGAAAATTTTATGTTCGCAACATCACTATTTAAAACTTAACTTTTCTCCCATGCCATGCAGGTCCCACCTCCATGACTGAGATCATCAATGCCCATTAGAAAGCATCAGGAGGTTATTGCGCACGTGTGGCAAAACGCCGTCCTGCGCCAGTCAGCATCTCCTTATAGAGTTGTTTTGAACCAATGGCTGGAGAATGTTCAGCAGAGCATGTAGAAGCTGCATGTAGGTTCACACTTTGCAGCACTGACCCAGGAAGCACATCCTTTGGCTGTACCTAGAGATGTGACTAGCCATCAATGTTAACACTGCCTTTTCAGATAATTTACAGTGCTCAACCTACAAGGGCATGCTATAGGCACCAGAACAACTACATAGAGGTTCTGGTGACCATAGTGTGGTCCTAGTGACTATAGTGTCCATTTTAAGTGTAGTGGTTCTGGTAACCTTTTAGGTCAAAATAGCCAAACTGTAAATATTCTCTAATTCAGCTAGACTTCATGTTCAGGTACTTTGGCCTTCAACTTAAAATTCACTCTGAATTCTCACGTTAATAAATAGCCCTATTAGGGCAGGACAACGTCCAGTGGAATATAACAACCCATATCCTTGTTCTTTGGTTCTCTGTACCGCTCCTCTACCTGTCCTTGTTTTCTTCCTGTTTTAACATCCTTTTAGATCATATAGACACTATCTAGTTGTTTTTTTTTTCCTTTTACATGACCATTCTGAGATCATCTCCCTGGGGTCCCCTAGACATATAAACCCCACTAAAACTTAAATACTGTTTAATGGACAACCACTGTAAAAACACAAAATATAAGATATGTAACATGAAGGTTGTTATACAATCCAAAGGTTACAGATTACCACCGTTAGATGTAAACATTGGCCATTGTATCTGCCCTTCTCGACGTGTTTTAAAACAGTTAAAATGTATCTAATCCGAGTTTAAAATGGTATACACCATGCCACCATGCACCGTAGTAAAGGATTGAGACGGCCTGGATCGAAGATTGACTCACACTACAAACAGGAGGGAGTGCCGTGATATACAAATCGATAGTGATTGGCTGCCGCACACCTGTCGTAAAAAACGCTCGATCTCGATAACTTTTTATGGAGTTTTTTTTATAATTTATTACTGTTTGCTCCGTTGTTAATCTCAATTTCTCTGTTTATATTAACTAATCGTTCGTACTAGAGGTTTACACAGTTAAATCAGTCAATAAACAAAATCAAAACACTAAAACAAATAAAAAATACTAGTTGCAAATGTGAGTATTAGCACTCATGAATGGGAATGCGATTCTTTATCAGCACTTGCATGTCTTATCGTAGAAGAGAAGAAGAAAGACACGGTTCAAAACAAATTAAATCTAATAAATCCAATGTGTATTACTTATTATTTATGAAATGTTTGGTGCTTCAATGCACACTCCGTGCCGGGGAGATCCTTAAAGCATTGCGCTTGCGTTCAGTCAAGCAATAAAGACATGGTTTCTATAAAACTAGTTCATTCATTTTAGGGTGTAGTTTATTTTAATGAACTGTGAATTTATATGACTCGTGGTGCAGTTTATTTTCAAAGCAGGAGAAAGGACTATACTTGAAGACACATCTTTTTCCTCGCCGACCTGTATTTCTTAGATTGTTTTTCCTTTTCTCCCTAATTCTGATATTTTGTTGCCTACATTCATGTATTTGTAAAAATAATACAAAAACGCATCATGATGTTCTGTTTCCGGCAGTATAGAATGATAGATATAGAGTTTTGTATTTTGATTTTTTAAATTATTTTAACCCTTTCCTGACCTTAGGGCGTGCTATGGTCTTACCAAGGGAGGGCTTTAACGCTGTTAGGGTGGCATAGCACACCCTAACGATCGGGCCCTCTCTCCGGCCCGAATACTCACCCTTTTTGACAGATCCGATAAGGGGGACTGTCTGACAACCTAGGCAGACCCCCTGCAGCCAATCCTGCCGATACAAGTGACTATAATACAGGCAAATATTGTAAGTCAGGAAATGCAGATATCAGTAGAGATAAGTAACGACGGCATGGTTTGCATGCTTTCCATTTAAAGACGTGAAACATGCTTTTTTACAAACATGCTTTTTGGGATTTGTGCTTTCGATTTTACATTAAGGGACTCAAAGATCCTTTTCAGCCACTGCTCTCTAAAATTGCCGCCTTTTGCTCTGTTTACAACAAATTGATTTTTTCCCCATCTTTGTTTTGAATCCATCTAGAAGTGTACTCCTTTTGTGTTAATCTATCTCTGTTTGTATTTGATAATTAATGTATTTATTAGCATTCTGGTGCTTTGGATGGAAAGGTTACATTTAAGGGGGTCCTCAAGATTAAAATATGGCCATTCTAATACATATTATCAACCAAGGTCCCCCCCTCTAAACCTTGGGCTTGGGTTCCCCATACCATCTGGCCCAAAATATAACTCAAACAAGACAAAATCATATCTAACAACACAGACGTGTGCCCCTTCAAATATTGTCAACGGCCTGGTGTCTTCCATCTAATCACCCCCTTGTTTTTCATCATAGTCAAAGCACAGGTAGGGGAGTGTTACATCTCTCAATTCAGAATCCATTTGTTTCGGGGTCCTGTACATTTTAGAATATGTAATGATATTAATGTATAAGTGTTCACCAATCAGTAGTAACTTTTACTAATGGGATACATGCTTAAAAGATACAAATTGTGCAAATATTCTGTCACCACAGGACAACCTCCAACAGCCGACGATAACTCTCAAGGATAGTAAGAAACCCACATGGCTAGCAAGTGTTTTCTACCAATTCACTCAGCTTGTTCCTAACACCATTTTAGGTAAGACCATTAACTCGCCCATGTGGGTAAACAACAAAACCACAACAGATTTCAAAATATATTGACATACCAACCTCTAAGGAATCTGTTGGCGCTATATAAATGGCAATAATAACAATAATAATAATAATAATAAGGCATTGGTATTTACTGAATTGTGGGTACTGAAATTTGGTACATGAAGTGTTAGGATAAGATGACTCCAATCCTTAACATAAGACTGATAAATATCTGAATGTTCTGAGACACTGTGAGGAACACAATATTCTGCCCTTCCTGCTCTTTATACTATGGGGTAAAGGGGCCATTGAATAGCTGGAGAGTTCTGGAGACCAAAGGACTCCTCAAAGTCCAGACAGATCTTTCGTAATGTAGAGTGCCAGAAACAGATAATTTATGGTCTCAATATCCGAGGAACTCTTGGAGCCCAACCAGAGTTAACCAGAGTTATGGATAATGAGAAAGGCATCTTCAAAGTCAGTACTCAGCATGCATATTACTGGGTCAGAAAATAATCAGTCGTTCCCATGTCTTTGATGCCTTTTAATGTGTCTCCTCCCTCTTAAACCTGTAGCCCAGTTGTGCAATATGATTGACTTAGTTGGAATAGAGGAACATATTGTGACATTGTCACGAGTAACTTGGTATTAAACAGCAGGAAGAATCCTGCAATATGAACAATAAACCAACTTGTAAGAATTGGTGGGATATCGCAAAATGTTATTTCATTAAGACAAATACAAAGGTCACACAGAAGTATTGGAACATCTAGTAAATGTGTGTCATTATCAATATGTAGCAAAATACATGGTTAATAAACCTGATGCCATGTTCACTAAATGCACACCTTATGCAAAGAGGAATTCAATGATGAACTCCATCTTGTATCACTTTGTACAGTAATACCCTGCTGTCAGCCAGTTTTCTCCACTTGATTGGCTATAATTTATCAGGAAGGACCACTCTCTGTCAGTCTCCAGCTGCTCGCTCCGTACATTATACCACCACGCTTTGTAAGAAGAACTGGACAGGAGACATATGGGCAGCAGATGCTGCAATCGCTAATCCCAAACTGTGATGAAACCTCGCACTGACTCTAACAGGAATAACTATTTACAGACACTTCAATTTCATCATTGCCTTTTAGCAAGCAACTGGATTGATTTAGGTACTCAGATTAAATCAATAAATGTATCTGCAAGTGAATATAATTACACATGCACGTATTCCCAATATAATTACACATGCACGTCTCCCCAATATAATTACACATGCACGTCTCCCCAATATAATTACACATGCATGTCTTCCCAATATAATTACACATGCACGTCTCCCTAATATAAGTACACATGCACGTTTTCCCAATATAATAAACCATGCACGTCTTCCCAATATAATTACACATGCACGTCTCCCCAATATAAGTACACATGCACGTCTTCCCAATATAATAAACCATGCACGTCTTCCCAATATAATTACACATGCACGTCTCCCCAATATAATTACACATGCACGTCTTCCCAATATAATTACACATGCACGTCTTCCCAATATAATAAACCATGCACGTCTTCCCAATATAATTACACATGCACGTCTTCCCAATATAATTACACATGCACGTCTCCCCAATATAATTACACATGCACGTCTTCCCAATATAATAAACCATGCACGTCTTCCCAATATAATTACACATGCACGTCTTCCCAATATAATTACACATGCACGTCTCCCCAATATAATTACACATGCACGTCTTCCCAATATAATTAAGCATGCACGTCTTCCCAATATAATTACACATGCACGTCTCCCCAATATAATTACACATGCACGTCTTCCCAATATAATAAACCATGCACGTCTCCCCAATATAATTACACATGCACGTCTTCCCAATATAATAAACCATGCACGTCTTCCCAATATAATTACACATGCACGTCTCCCCAATATAATTACACATGCACGTCTTCCCAATATAATTACACATGCACGTCTTCCCAATATAATAAACCATGCACGTCTTCCCAATATAATTACACATGCACGCCTTCCCAATATAATTACACATGCACGTCTCCCCAATATAATTACACATGCACGTCTTCCCAATATAATTAAGCATGCACGTCTTCCCAATATAATTACACATGCACGTCTTCCCAATATAATTACACATGCACGTCTTCCCAATATAATTACACATGCACGTCTTCCCAATATAATAAACCATGCACGTCTTCCCAATATAATTACACATGCACGTCTTCCCAATATAATTACACATGCACGTCTCCCCAATATAATTACACATGCACGTCTACCACATATATAACACATGCACGTCTCCACAATATAATCACACATGCACGTCTTTCCAATATAATTACACATGCACGTCTACCACATATATAACACATGCACGTCTCCACAATATAATTAAACATGTACGACTGCTTAATATAATTACATATGTTCTACATTTTTCTATTCTATTTCTGAATTTATACAAAGACTAAAAATATATAATCCAAAAAGAAGAGACCTTCCTGGTCTTGCAATGAGGGACATTCCGCTTTCTTAGCTGATTAACTGATTCAGCACGTTACAGCATCAATGTTTTAATCGTCTTCAGGACTTTTATTTTATGATATATTTATCTCAATAAAAACAACGTTATCAATATGATGTAACCTGTGAATTCAGGAATCGCTAAGTCGTACTGCACACGGTAAGTCGGTCTATCTGATCTCTTGGCCAGCAAGTCTTTACAGGGAGAAGGACAGAATTAATTGTAGCAGTTACCTCTGCAGCCAGCGTGACAGCCTTACAGACTAAATGAGTGTGTTTATACATGTGTGTTTGTGTGTTTGTGTGTGTATACAGCATATGTCTGTGTGTGTTTCCATCACTGTGAGCTGTACTCCACAACTGGAATAAAAAGTAGAATTTCTGTCTATTTTACTTTCATAGAGAAAAGGATGTAAGTGTCTCACAGTGTTTGTCATTTGTCACCAGCTTGGATCATATGTCACCTATGTCATAATCTAGATACCATTTAAATAAACTGGCAAGCGATTTTAATAATGTTCTGCTCGAGCACAAGACAGATTTAACCAATGTAACTGTTTTTATTATACTCAACTAAATACTGTAGAAATATTGTGTAACCATGTTTTCATGGTATACGGATGGTCCGGATTATTATCTCTATTACTAACTTATAAATATGTGTATTTATAATATTACTCTTTTAATCCATAAACACATGATGTCTCTACACAACATTTTATTTTTATTTTTTCCAGGAGTCCATCGCACTGAGATAATGACCTTTTTATGCTCAATAACCACAGCCATCGATATAAGATGCAAAATCACTGTTTTCAAGTATTATGTATTTGTATATTTTGAGTTGAGGCACATTTCACTGGTGAAACCAAGTTATTAGAAAAATAACACCATAATCCCATCATTAGACATGCTCACACTGTGCCCAGGGCACCAGGACCTAACAGAGATCCCTGGAATAGTGCTCCCTGCATGGTCTACCCATAATGGGCACATCCACCCACTTGCTGAGCTCCAGTTGGGCATCACAGCATCCCTTTTACTCAGACAGCGCCCCGAGACCCGTTTGTTGAGGGGTATGTGTTTACAATAAGGCATAAAATCTAGGGAAACATTTAATTGATGAGAGATCATTAAGAACACTCGAGATACATCTTCGTGATTTTATATGAAACCACCCTGGCTTCATATAGAGTTGAAATGTCAATGGGCAGCCATCTAACAAGGCCACTAAACTGTCAACGACTGTCTTGGTTAAATAATGCTGTTAGCTCAGAAAAAAATCACCAACAAAATAAATTTTAGTCTTCAGTGCATGTGAACCGGGGTTTCTGTGACCCGATTCCTTATCTTTGCTCTTTAATTGCCTCTTCTAATGCACACACAAAACAAAATCCTTTCCTGTCCTTGTGATCCAAAAACTGACTATCCCATCTATTATTTTTCTGAATGGTAATACGATAACCAAAGACTCCTTCTCCAGAAACGATTCCAGAAAATGATTTGCTAACAGATGCATCAAGTCACATCCAATAGAATTTTAGATCGCTACCAATGAAATCTCAGTAGTTAAAGTTACACGTGGTACATTTGTTTTTGCAGCTTGAATCTCTCGAGGGCTCGAACAGTCATTTATCAAAGTCGCATAGCTGTACCACGAGGGAATTCAATTTAGCTGTCAGAAATAACTAACTAGGAAGGTTTTCGTTTGCAAATCTGGTTGTAGAGTTTACCTTGTGCTGGAGTAAATACGATATTTTTGCAGTATTTGTACTAAAACTATACATTCTGTTTTTGTGTTGGGTTATTTGAAACGTTTAAATGTCACAGATCAATCACATTTTATGGTCTGCAATTTGGGGAACTAAACATACTAGACAGAATTTATTTAAAAAAAAAAAAACTTTTTTAGTTTGTGCTAATTTATCCGAAAATTTTCCCTCTGTTTTTCAATCTGTCGTTTTATTTATTTTATTAGATTTGTTAAACAGCTTACGTCCAGGTTTTGTAATTTCCAACTGTTTGATAATCACGCTTTCTCTATTGATTAAAAGAAAAATATCCAGTAAATCAGGATGAAGACACAAATATTATCAAAGCAGGAAATCGCCCAATGAAATGGACGGCGTAGGAAATTGCTGCAATCACTTGTATCGCTCGGGAAAATTACTGCCGAAAACAAATTGTAATTAAGAAAATTACTGAGAAAATCCCCAATTATAAAGTCAAAACTGCAATTTAGGTAAAACCAGCTTTCGGGCAGGAGAAGTTTCAAAGACAAAAAAAAAGGGGGGGGGCGTGGGGGGAACATGTCGTTTGCAATTGAGCTCCCAAATTATGAAGGGTGATGTTTATGGGATGTGATAAACGGAGAAAGGTCATTATTTAGGGACAAAGCTCCTTTCTGTTAATGCTACCTTTTCCCTACCATGCATGATTACTAAAAAAGCAAAACTGGGCAAAAATATAGGACTTTTATTAAGTCCTGCTCCTGGGAAAACACTTGTAGGGTCAGTGATTCCAGTCATAGCTAAACCTCAAATTTACGTAATGTGCTCTGTGAAACAGCAATTTATTCAAAGCGTAACAATGCTGTGATTGCTTTATCCAAATCAGGAAAGGTGAGTCATGTACAAAGAATTTGTTTGCATCCACTGTATACTAAATCCTCGTTTTTAATTTGTAAATGAAATGTTGTCCTGGGTTTATTAAGAGAAGAAAGCACCGAACACATTAACCAGTGTGAAAGCAGGAATGTAAGATTGCAAGATTTAGGAGAACATTTCTATCTAACAGCTGGGGTTAGAGTAAACATCTTGCAAAAGCAATTAAAGAGTCACCAAGTCTGTTTTTAACTTAGGGCTGCTTTAATAGCAGTCGAGGTTAGGGGTAGAACGAACCCAGAATGAATATAAACCGACACAAGTTTTAAAGATGAATTCCATTTTATCATTTCTCATTTTATCAGATTCCGTCTTGCTTTGCCTGGGTCACTGACAGTCACTGACCGAACTAATATGGAATCAACAGAATTGTTTGTAACCAATTTTCTATCGAAAGAAGGGCCTTACATTGAAATTCGCTGTTATTAACACACGCTTGTGATTGGCTGACGCTAAGAGCACATTCCTGCAGCCTGGTTAGCTGTTATTATTTATTATTGTAATAATATTTATGAAGGCTATAAAAATACAATATTATGAATTTTAAAAAAATGTATTCAAATAATAAATAAAAGGAAATCATTGTTACCCTATACCTGGTGTAGGCAACCTTCGGCACTCCAAATGTTGTGGACTACATCTCCCCTGATGCTTTGCCAGCATTACGGCTCTCAGAGCATTGTGGGAGATGCAGCACACAACATCTGGAGTGCCTTAGGTTGCCTACCACTGCCCTATATCCTACCCAATTGGATAATTACTCAACTTTGTTCTCCCTGCACACTGGTCTTGCCATAGCCTGTCTGCCTTCCTTGCATCAATCCTGATGTTCCCAGCCAATCTAATTATTTCTCATGTTTGGCAAATTGCTATGCTGTGCCAATCAGCAGTCAGTGGATCTCTATGTGGAGCTTCTCCATGCAGAGTGAGTGTGGGACGAGGAACGTCAGTCCTACAATCTTTGCAAGATTGAACCCAGGAAGTCCCTCTAGTGGCTGTCGGGGTGACAGCCCAGAACCACTACATTAAACTGTTGTGGATCTGATGTCTATAATTTCCTTTTAATGGAGAAAAATGTCAACCCTCTTTACGAGTGAGTAGTTTTTGTTCATGGATAACAAATAAAATGAAGTAAATGTACACAATTTAAATTCTTCTCTTATTCATAATTTTTCATCCCTGGAGGAATATTGGTTAAAGGCAAGAAAAGAAAAGGTAAAATATACTTCCTATAGATATTTCTAAGTAACGAGTTGCCATGTTTGTGTATGCAGAGAGAGTGCAAGCACCATAACAACCTAAGCACTTTTCTTACTTTATGGTGCGAGGACAGGTCTCCCAACCAACCTAATTTTAATAGTATTAAAATAATATTTTAACCTGAATTTTTTAAATCCGACTTCCATTTGCTACAGTTTACTGAATTATCTGTTATGTGTGTGTCATTTTTAGCCACTTGAATTATTGTGGGATAGTATCTGAATATTGTTAAGGTTGTAGACACTTACCAGCATTCATTAACGCAACCACCGTATAAAAAAAGTAAAATGTATCATTCATCATTTGTCTGAAGTTTCTGTGGAATCAGTGTCAAAGTAGATGAGGAATTGAGACAAAGGGGAGCGAACATTGAAATGAATAGACGTTCAAACAGAATGACTTATCTTTGATGCTAATAGACTGGTGTAAACAGGAGCTCACTTTACACATCATTCTACGCACTTAGGAACCGTTTCCCACAGGCTGTAGGGAATTTAAAACTCACACTATATGTTTCCATAACAACCATTGTGTGTGTTGATTTACAGATAGTGTGATCGGTGTAGCAAGAAGTGGAAAGATAGAATGGTTTATCTGAACGTGTACTGACCTTACTGCAATCCTATGACCTATCACACAATTAAAGGGACACTATAGGCAAAAAAAAACAACTTTAGCTTAATGAAGCAGTTTTTGTGTATAGATCAAGTCCCTGCAGTCTCACTGTTCAATTCACTGCCATTTAGGAGTTAAATCACTTTTATTTCTTTTTATTCAGCCTTAGCCACACCTCCCTTGGCTGTGACTCGCACTCACACAGCCTGCATGAAAAAATTATTTCATTTTCAATCAGATGCTAACTATCTTTAGATGGTTTTATCTCCTGCTCTGCAAATTGAAATTTAAACATTCACAGCGGTCTCCTGCAGGGTCTACAATGGTATTCACAGAGCAGGAGATGAGACATTCTAGATTAAACGGTGCACTTAAAGAAGTTTAAACATTAGATCTCTCTTTACCTGGAAAATTTAGGAAGGCTGTGTAAGCCACATGAAGGTTCTATGGACCATTCCTGTTCCATCTCTTTCAATGGAAATTGATAAATATACGAAGAGAAAATGAACTGGGTCTTTTAGAAGTATGCCTGGCCACAGTTTACCATATGTTTTAATATTTTAGATTGGGAATCTCTCATAAACACCAATAATTCCAATCAATTACATAATTCTCACCTAGGCTGTATGGGCTCCTAATGACCACTGCACTAATGGACATATCTTTTTATACTTCAAAAATCCTTTTATTGGTAAAATGCGTTGTGTAGTATTTATTTTATTTCTTTTAGCATTAAAGTATATTTGGTTTTCACTTATTATATGTGTTAGAGCATGTATTACACTTTTTATGCTTTTTAATAGTTTTTAACTATTTTATTTGTTCCTGGCACATCCAACTTCAATTTTGGACAACTACTCCAAACCATATCCCTGGTGCGGATTATACCACCCATGCACAGATATTTGAGCAATATACCGCTCTATCAAATGTGAGTAAAATACATTCATTTATTTTTATATGCATTTTAATTACAGTGAGCACTATTGTATATCGCTTTGTTTTTTATATAACCCTCTGTACGCTGAGACACTGGCTTTCAGAGTTGTATATCCATCATTGGATTGTACTGCTACAAGCAGTGTTACTTAGAGCTAGTTTAAGCTCTACGAAATGTGAGTCCGATGCCAATTATTATTATTGAGAGCTCTATCTTCATGCTTAAACAGTCTGCACTATTAAATTTCACTTTGTATCTATTTACATATGTTGACAAGCACCTTAATCAAGAACTGATACTTTTTAATAAATTAAAAGCAGTTGTGATTGTGATTGGACTGTGGATATTGGACTTTATAAGTTTATTCATTATTTATTCCTTGCATATTCCTTTACTCATTTTATCTTTATATCCATCCATTGGCGCAACCTGTTTTTGTGTATTAAATATCTTTGCTAATATATGTACAGAAATGGATTTACTCTTTAACATGTGCAGGATTTCTATATGTTATCCTCCTATTGATGCGGAATTTCTTCAAACAGATATCATAACATTTCCCTACATGAAGGACGTTTTAAAAAGTTGAAGCTTTTGGCACATAAACTTTGACAAAGCATCATAATTTTGTAACACTCGCTGAATGGTTTCACTTCGTACAATAGTGCAGGTGTGAAATATATCAAATGAAATAAATGAAATACAGTGTTACTCCCTATGTCACACTACGTACCCAAGCTTTTGGTAATGGGTAAAGTGGAGGTTTGGTAACTCGTGTGGACAAGTTGGATCTCTTGGAAATACAAGTTGTGTCAGATTGGTTATTTGGTGGATATCGTGGAGTTAGCTATTGACTTTTAGAGTCTGGCACTGAATCTATTTAGGAAGGGTCGACATGGTAGGTATGTATGATTATGTACACAGAGATATAATGGAAGATGGGGCCCACAAACATCTGCAAAGCGTTTTCTCAATAGTATTTATTTTCACAGAGTTAATTATCATTACAAGTGTTTCACTCCCAGGATGCTCAGACAGCTAAATCAATCACGGCCGCAGCAGTTCAACTCCCATCATGCAGAGCCACCAATGATGTTTATATTAAGTTGAAGTCCGAAAACTGAAGAGGCTCGACACCCTGTCGGATCGTATAACATATTGTTATTAACTGCAACATGTGCAGAACTCATTGTGTTTTATTGCACGTTCTCTGAAATTGTTGGAAACCTTGAGATAAAAGCTATAGACATTTATTTCTAGCTAATAAAATAAAGCCCACATGGTTATGCGTGGATTGTTATTACATGGCTGTAATTTTTTTAAAGGGGAAGTCAAGAGCTGAGGGAGCGACGCAGCATTAAAGAGACATTCTTCATTGATATAAAACGTGTATATACAATATGGCATAACTTTGTGTACTGCAAATGTCCAGAAAAATCCTAATTAGCCCGTTATTCATATATGGTAATCCTGGAAACGTCATCAAAATGTTTTCGATTTTTTTCATTTTTGAAGAAACATGGATTACTGTCATTTAAAGTTTACCAACTATGCAATGTATGGACAACAGGATGGATTACGTCCTACACTGCCAGTGCTTTCACCTACTGGCTTCAGCTCAATTCATGGATTAAAGCTTAATATCCTATTCCCAAAACTGTGTATCTTGGCTTTTCACCAAAAACAGACAACGCCAGAGTCCGTCTTACTCCTTCCTTCATAACATAATCAACATGACTCACGTCAATCAGATTTTCTCGATGCCTTCTCTTTGTCCATATTCTCACATTATTTAACATGATTTGGACATGGTAAGTCAAGTATTACTTTGATTTATCATAGATTTTTTGCAGTCTACTCTCTGTTTGTGCACTTCTCGGGCTCTAAAATGTCACATTTCATACTCATACCATCAACACGTCTTTTTTTTTATTTTTTATTCTTTATTTTTGTTTTGCAGTTGGTTACAAGTTATCAACGGACGCCACAACAGCTTATTTCAAGGTTCATATCAGTTAGACAGTGGCATGATAAGTCGCACAATTTTATAATTTCTAGGCATATCGATTAAACATCTAAAGTGATAGAGTAAGCTTAACTAGAATACAATGAAATAAAATAGAATACAATGAAATAAAATAGAATACAATGAAATAAAATAACTTAGTAGTTGCTCGTCAGTGCTAGATTTGCTATGCTAGCATAGTTATAATGTTTGAACCTGTTTTGCAGTTTAGCAGTAGCTGATTAAAATATGGTGCACATGGTAGTCATGCTGTGAGTGCATAGGCTAGGAGGTCTATAGGTTAGATAGCGGTTAGCAGTACTAAGATTTTCCTACATTACAGAGTCACATCGTTAGTCTCTCTAGACATGTTAATGCTCTGCTGTGTCATTAGGTAACTGAGTGTCTAAGCTCTGGGAACAAGTTTCAACTGAAATAACTTTGCAATGACAGGTTAGTGCTGGTATGAGCATGAATGGGTGCATAGTCTGTGTGGGAAAAGCCTTAGATTACTGAGACTGGTTATTTGGCTGTCGGGAGAGCAGTTTGTGCTAAAAATACCCATGTGAGGCAGTGTGAAGGGCACTTCATCCGATACCCAGCGCTGGCAGGTCTTGGGCTTTGTCACAACCATTCTTCCCATTGTAGCCCCCGGGCTTGCTGTCTCCGTTTCGGAGCTTGGTTCCGGCAGTGCTCCGTGGAGTGTGCAGCCGCATAGTCATTTGTGTTACAGGGAAGTCCAGCGGCATGGTTGAGAGAGGAGTAGAGACTGTGTGGAGTAGTCGGAGGAGGTTTGGGGAATTCCGTCTAAGTCTCTTGACTTTTAGGGTCCCAGGCTTTGGCTCAAGCTGTGGTTGTGACCGTATGTGGAGTCCTCTGAGTGGTTTCCGTGGTGTCGCTTTGTCGCCGTGTGAGGCATGATGCTTGGTCCGCTGCTTTGGTAGGATTCTCCCCGTTTTCGCAGCTGGGCGCTTGGGAGGTGGTCTCCTCACCAAATGGTGGGTATTCGCTGGCTAAGGGGCGGGACAGCCCGTCTGCAACAGTGGTGATGCGGGTGGGTAGAATTTGCATTGTAGTTGTAGCCAGAATTTTTTAAAGTGCCTGTCCAGCCGGGTGAGTATGTCGCCTGAGTGTGGGAGCCATGCTTCTTCCGCCATGTTGACAGGGCAGTTTTGTTGCAGATCTGTGCTTGCGGTTTGTCCCCCTAGTCGCGTGCGAGTTAGCGCTCCCGGTGGAAACCGGGATGTAGCGTCCGACCCAGCAGGCTTGTATGTGTCTTGTGGTGCTGTGCCATATGCTTCCTCCATTTTGGAGGCCCCAAAATTCCTTGCTTGGAATGGTCGCGGGCAATGGTCGCGGGCATAGTCGGAGGGTGCCGTGCATAGGGTTCCACTGTTGGCGGGGACCGGGATGTCCCCCACCGGTCCATAGGGGGGGGAGGGAGTGTTCCATGCTCACAGGTGGCTGTGTGCGACTTGCGGGAAGGTGGCCGCCTTTCTCCGCCGCCTCCCGCGGTAGGCCCCATGTTGCCGTTGCAGTGTCCGGCATCACTCGGTTCGGGCCGGTCTTCCCAGTCCGATGGGCCCCCTTGCAGGAGGTTAGTGGCATTGTGGCTCGTTTTGACCGCCGTTTTTGTGCCTGTTATGCCAGAGCTCGTGCAGTGCACGTCTTCTCTGGTCGCTGGTTAAGCTCCGCCCCCTACACATGTCTTTTTAAGTAACTGCCTACCCTTCCCTGATGATGCTACCCTGTGGGAACCACACGGTGAGGCATCTACCTGCTTGGATCTCACCTGGAACTCATTCCTCCAGAACTGTAATTGCATTATGATTTTTCTGTAGCGGCAGCAGACACAAAGTCTTTTTTGTACCAGAACCTTCTGTTATGTTGACATTTATCTTTCTTTGTTCCCGTTTTTTTTCACTTCCTTTCTCCTCCTCCTGAATGTTCATCCAACTGGGCATAAGATGAAGAAGGTTTTGGTGGACTATTCCAATTCGTTATATGCTGTCATAACACTAGGAAAGAAACCGATTTATCAGTAGATTTAAATGTTGTCTTTTTCCCTGGAGCTGAAGAGGGTATAACATTGTGAAGCAAACTCCATCCTAAATGCCAGACATATCTGCAAATGGTAATTACCAGTACATTCACCATGGCTAGGTTGGATGAGAACTGCGTGAATCTGTGGGGAAAATTGTTATAAAATTATTTATGTAAAGACATTTTTAGTGGAAAAAAAAAAGAATGCAATATTTTTTAAATGAATCTATCATTCACAGATCACGCATACGACTATTTCACTTTTAGGTAGGTATGGGTTTAAATAAAAAATAAGTATTTCATAAAGATTATGTCTTTATGAAATACTCACATTGACTGTGTTGGTATTTCATTGAAATCCCAACTCGATCAAAAGATATCGTAAGACAAAGTAGGGACTATCTTTCCTCTACCTGGCAAAACTTGACCAGTTTTGTCATTTCCCACAGATGTTATTAGTGAGAGGGGAAAGGATCTAGTTGAATCCTTCATAGATGAATGCTCAGGAGAACAACCCTGATGTGATCTAAAGAGAAATACAGAAAGAGCATGCGGGGGGGCGGCTGCGAGGGACAGGTTCAGAAAGTATAACTCACCTCCGCCTGCACAATGCGGCCATCGCCCTGCCACCTGTAAAGTAACTGTTGGTTGTCTTTGCAAATTATGCAAAGACCCCAGTTGGTGACAGAGCTGACAATCTATACAATGTGATGGTGAGAGCAGCAACTAATGTATTGATAAAAAAACAAAAAGCAATACTCATCTTAAGTTCGCTATTTCCTGGAAACTTGGTACTAAGAACTGTGAAATACTGAAATGTCAAGTAGGGGTCGGAGGCTGCATGTGACGCTGTCTGTGGACTCCAGGTTTGTAGATTTTAATACGAATAATGTATTTTATAGTAATTTTACTATTATATATAAATCAAACAGTCATGTACAAATGTTGTTGTGTGTGTGCTTGTGTGATTTTGTGTGCTTGTGCATGAGTATTTCTGTCTCTGTCTCTGTGACTGTATGCGGAATAAAAAATGTTAGGATTAAAAATAAAAACGAAGGAAAAAAAGACACAGAGCTGGTTAGAATAAGAAAAAAAAAAAAAAAGACCATCGTAAAAGTAAAAATAAATAAATGAAAGCAATAAATTTCCCTCAAGCTAATAGGTGAATACTAGACCAATCATATATAGTACCCCAGTGGTTAATATTTACGACATCTGAGCTGTTGTAGATTTGCAGCACAACTCGTTTTTATAGTCAATTTCCCTTTGTATATATTTTTCCTAAACTTGAATGCATTAATTAAATTGAATATGTGCCTAGTATTTTTACACAGCTTTTACTTTTTTGGTGGTCTAATACTTCTGTGTTAGATTCCAGCGACTTCTTATGAGAATTAAGTAAATACCACCGAGGCAGCATTGCTCCTTTTTACTTTGCAAACATGAGCCGGCTCAGCAATATTTATCCGGCAGACGGAATGGATTATTCGGTGACATACAAATGACCCGTGGAACAGTTTGCAGACCTCATTTACCTTTACTTTCTTTAAACGGTTAACAGCATGTTATACTCTTTTTTTTTTTTTTTTAATGAAAAAGCTTAAATGCAATTTCCAGCAATGGGGACAAACACAGGAAAATACGCTGGTGATATTTAGACGACAAAGATAACTGACAAAAGCCCAAACATGGGATATTGGCAAGTACAACGTGTGCACGTTTTTTAATGATGCTACCAGAGATGTAAGCAGTGGGAAGATCTACGTATCGATACATTTCTGATTAAGTTGTTTCCCAAAGTCAAGTTATGTCAGTTACGTCAAATTGTTTTGGGTGGTGCTTCTATCACAGGAAGTTCCCGGACAAAGCCTGACAAACCTTACAAAAAGCAGCGATACCTTTGTCAAGTTTTGATAAGTCACCCAGTCATCACTCGTGACAGCTGAGTGAGGAAAAGGCAATGTCAATGGAGATTCCTGCTGTCTCGAGGGATCTTCCATAGTCTTATAAATGAGCAAAACTACAGCACTGTTGTGGGCTCCTGACAGATGAAGCTCCAGGAACTGAAGAGGGCCCACTGGATCGACATGGCGTTGGCCATGGGGTGCAAGAAGTACCTTTCCGTATACCCCCCAGCAAAACCTGCAAAGATCCCAGAAGGTGACAGAGCCTCCTCAAATGAACTCTAGAAAGGAGATTTTCTAAAAGATCTCATAGAAAAAAAGGAAATATGTGGCATGGATTGTTTTTTTCTTTCAACATCTACAGTTATAAAAAAGATTATTAACCTCAATAGTTGTTTTAAAGATAAAATAAACCTGAGCAGTTGGGTATTTTGGTAGTCCTCTGGCCTAACGTTTTTGAGGCCGGCTCCTGTTTGAAAGGTAGCCAGTTGGCAAGTTCTGTCAGGTCCCTGACATGGAATCTCCTGTGGATAAAAGGAGATTGTTTGAACTGAAGTTTGTTACTTGAGTAATGGAGGATTCCTCAGACGTGACTTATACCTTTCAAATGATAGGGTGTTTGTTTTACCTCATGCATTATACCTTTAACTCGGCAAGTGGCCTGAACGGGGCTTGTCATTGATTAATATATCACATTCACTCATCTCATGTGGACAAACTATTCCGTGCCAGAAATTTAAAGAAACTCTGTCATGTACGACGTGGCCCATTTTAATGGATACTAATTTTATGTATATGTATTTGTATATATGTTTTATCATGTTTTTCATGTGAGTTTCCAAAAATAAAAAATAGTACATATAATAGGGAAAAATAGAGCATTAAATACACACATTGAAAGCATTATGCACTAGAAAAAAAGTGTGTCAAAAGAACACATTAACTTATAGATTTAGCATAGAAAAGCCAACTTGGTTGAATAGATCTTGTTTTTAAAAATATTTAGCATTTATAAAATGTATTAGCAACTTCTTAATTGATCCATACATTTGTAGCAGTGATAAATGAAAAGCAAGTTAGTCTATCTATATTTGTTTGTTAGTTTCTAAAATCTTACCGCCATGGTAGTACTAACCAGTCACAGGATAAATGGGCGTGTAGAGAGTTGCACTTATGAGCTTCCTTCTTAGTTTTATTATTTGTAAAGCAATGTATTTCCTAAACTTTTGTGGGCAGTGGAATTGTGGTGGACTGTATCTTTCCATACTTCCAAGGAGGGACAGTTCCTATTTTGGGCCCAAATTCCTCTGTCCAGTTTTACGAGGAGCCCCATATTGTCGGTGTGAATAAAAGAACTCTACAGCTTTAATAATACTCACAGCAATGTGTCTGTACAAATAAGATACATTGGATATGTTTGTAACGGACCGTTTCGCTCACAAGGGGATAAGAACCGTTTAGGCGATAATCCCCTTCCAGATACACCAGCAGTACTGCAATCACCAGTCTCCCGAACTGCAAACTACACAAATTCACCAACTCCCGAACAAGAGACACACGAACACTGGAAGCAGCCGGACAGGAAAAGCCATACGAACAGCTTACAATCCTGGCAATCGGCATACAATCAAATCGCCCCCAAGAATGAGACGACACTTCACTTTGAGGGTTAAGCAGAAACTCCTTTACTGGGGCTACCTGCCCAGCTTTTATGCAGGTTTCCCACCTGGTGGACACTCCCCTAGGGGACCAGATGGGAAACTGGGAAACATATAGGACATGGACCAATCACAGACATACACCTTTAAACAATCCCACAATGCATCACAATCCCTCCTCCCTGGCCTGGAGATAATTGGAGAAGTAATCCAATTATCTCCAAGGACAGAGGCAAAACTCCATTACCCACATGGCAGACAAAAAGACAGTAAAAGACACAATATTACCCACTGACACATTTAGTACACAAAACACATACATGCAACATATCTCCAGATAGCTTAGATCTGAGCGCACATTATTACTGAATGGCGCTCAGATCACATACAGGGCCGGCCTTAGGGGTGTGCGAGCTGTGCGGCCGCACAGGGCGCCATGGTGCAGGGGGCGCCCTGCGGCCGCATAGCTCACACGGCATGTCTGTTAGCCGCAATGCTAACAAGACATTTGCCTTGGGCGGCATTTTCCAGGGGGCGGCAAAAAAAGCCGCCCCCAAATGCCCAAGGCAAATGTCTTGTTAGCATTGTGGCTAACAGACATGCCTGGCTGCTGGGCGGTCGGGCGGCGCTGGCGGGCGGCTGGCGAGGGAGCACTTCCTCTGAGCTGTATGCTCAGCTCCCTCGCGCGCCGCAGAGTGAGGCTGGGAGCCGGAATATGACGTCATATTCCGGCTCCCAGCCTCACTCTGCGGCGCGCGAGGGAGCTGAGCATACAGCTCAGAGAAAGTGCTCCCTCGCCAGCCGCCTGCCAGCGCCGCCCAGCAGCCACTGGACCACCAGGGAGAAATAGGAACCCCCCCCAGCATTCCCAAAGGTAAGGAGGCTGGGGGGGGGGGTGTCTAAACAAATTTAAAAAAATGTGTTAATGTGGGTGAGTGTGTGTGTCTGTTAGTGTGTGTGTGGGTGTGTGTGTGTGTATGTTAGTGTGTGTGTGTGTCTGTTAGTGTGTGTGTGTGTGTGTGTATGTTAGTGTGTGTCTGTGTCTGTTAGTGTGTCTGTGTATGTTAGTGTGTGTCTGTGTCTGTTAGTGTGTGTCTGTGTCTGTTAGTGTGTGTCTGTGTCTGTTAGTGTGTCTGTGTATGTTAGTGTGTGTCTGTGTCTGTTACTGTGTGTGTGTGTCTGTTAGTGTGTGTCTGTGAGTGTGTTTGTCTGTTAGTGAGTGTGTGTGTCTGTCTGCCTGTGTGTGTGTGACTGTTTGCCTATATTTGTGTGTGTGTGTGAGACTGTCTGCGCGTGTGTGTGTGAGACTGTCTGCGCGTGTGTGTGTGTGACTGTCTGCGCGTGTGTGTGACTGTCTGCGCGTGTGTGTGTGTGACTGTCTGCGTTTGTGTGTGTGTGACTGTCTGCATGTGTGTGTGTGACTGTCTGCGTGTGTGTGTGTGACTGTCTGCCAGTGTGTGTGTGTGTGTGTCTGTCTGTGTGTGACTGTGTGTGTGTGGCTGTCTGACAGTGTGTGTTTGACTGTTTGTCTGTGTGTGTTTGACTGTTTGTCTGTGTGTGTTTGACTGTTTGTCTGTGTGTGTGTGGCTGTTTGCCTCTGTGTGTTTGGCTGTCTGCCTGTGTGTTTGTGTGTGGCTGTCTGCCTGTGTGTGTGTGGCTGTCTGCCTGCCTGTGTGTGTGTGTGTGTGTGACAGGGTGTGTGGGAAGGGGTAAGGAGTGGGGGAGGGGGGGGGGCGCTGTGAAGATTTTTTGCACAGGGCGGCCAAATGCCTAAGGCCGGCCCTGATCACATACATATAGTTCAATCGCCATGGAGCCAAATTCTTTCCCATAGTCTTTCGTTACACGAATAGGCTCCATGGCATGGCTATCTGGGGTGAGGCTGTTCATACGGTCAAACTACCGAATGAACAGCCAGTCGGTTCCACTACCGAATGCCGAGGTAAGGAGGCTGGCGGCTCAGCAGTGTTCGCGCAATAAAGTGTCCGTTTTCAGTTCCATAGTTTGAGTGCTGAACACCGCTGGCCGTTTGGGAGTTAAAATGGCCGCTGCCACGTGTTCAGCAAACGAACAAAGGCCACCCAGCATTCATCAATTAAGCTGCGGTTAACCACAGCTTCTGGGCGGTCAATTGACGGCACACTCCAGTTCCTAGGCGGTCCCTCGTACGGTAGTTTGTTCGGTAGCTGGAATCTACCGAACACCCCGGCAGAAAGGCATGAACAAGCCTTTCTGCAGGGAAAATAAAAGCTTTAACCTGCAGGGCCATAGTCCAAAGGGAGCAGGCGAGCAACCAGGCTCCTCCAGGGCACAGTGGCGAGGTTGGTTTCGCCACACTTCTCCCCTTTACCCCCTAGACTAACAGGGTATCTGACCTCCTGCCGGTCAGTGCCCTGGTTAGTCCAGCAACTCACCCACGAAGCACTAACAGCAGTACAGCCCACCCACAATAACTGGTTACTACACTTGGATAAAGTAGCAACTTGTCCATGTCCAGGTGCCTCACCACGGCTGTGCGGGGAACTGGTAGACTGCCTTGGTGGGTTGCTGAGTGGGCAGAGACCAGCGGTACTCTGCCCTGTTGACAGCGCTACCACGGAAGTAGCCTGGTTGGAGCCTGGTTGTGGGAGGGGGAGACCGACTGTCTCCCCTCTGGATACACCGCTCTGTGGCTGGGGGACAGGACCGACCGTCCCTACCCCTTGTGCTGCAAGTGCAGAGACTACGGTCCCATCTGCACAGTTGTGGGGATTAACTTGGTGGGTTAGGTTGCCGCTGGAGAGAGGGTGTAACAAGCTCCTCTCTCTGAACTGTAGACTGCCGGTGGGGAGAGGGGGTAACCCGCTCCTCTCCCTGACACTCTCTCTGCTGGTGGAGAGGGGGACCCACTGTCTCCCCTTTCAATATTTTGTCCTGCGGCTGGGGTGAGACACTGACGGTCTCTGCTCCCTGCAGGACACTCTGCCACTGGGGAGGAAGGATGGCACCTTCCGCTCCCTGGGGTACACACTGCCGCTGGGGAGGAAGGACGGCACCTTCAGCTCCCTGGGATACACACTGCCGCTAGGGAGGAAGGATGGCACCTTCAGCTACCTGGGGTACACACTGCCGCTGGGGAGAAAGGACAACACCTTCAGCTCCCTGGGATACACACTGCTGCTGGGGAGGAAGGACAACACCTTCAGCTCCCTGCGGTACACACTGCCGCTGGGGAGGAAGGACAACACCTTCAGCTCCCTGGGGTACACACTGCCGCTGGGGAGGAAGGACAACACCTTCAGCTCCCTGGGGTACACACTGCCACTGGGGAGGTAGGACAACACCTTCAGCTCCCTAGGGTACACACTGCCACTGGGGAGGAAGGACGGCACCTTCAGCTCCCTGGGGTACACACTGCCGCTGGGGAGGAAGGACAACACCTTCAGCTCCCTGGGATACACACTGCCGCTGGGGAGGAAGTACAACACCTTCAGCTCCCTGGGGTATACACTGCCACTGGGGAGGAAGGACAACACCTTCAGCTCCCTGGGATACACACTGCCGCTGGGGAGGAAGGACAACACCTTCAGCTCCCTGGGATACACACTGCCGCTGGGGAGAAAGGACGACACCTTCAGCTCCCTGGGATACACACTGCCGCTGGGGAGGAAGGATGGCACCTTCAGCTCCCTGGGGTACACACTGCCGCTGGGGAGGAAGGACGACACCTTCAGCTCCCTGTAACACACACTGCCGCTGGGGAGGAAGGACAACACGCTTCTCTCCCTGCAACTTGCTCGGCCACTGGGGTCTCTCCCAACCTGCCGACTTACGTGCCCGCCCTGCTCCGACCTCCAGGTACTCTTCTACATGTCTCCTCACAAGCTGCACGCATCTCTCCGGGGGGTTGGGTCCGAAGAAAATCAGCCGTGATCTCAGCTCTTTCTCAAACTCCTCCTGCGTGTAGCTGGGTGCCATGCTTGTTCTCCTGAAGTTGCTTCTTTTGTAGATAGGGGTGCTGTATGATGCCCATAATGGGAAAACTCGCCCAGAAAACAAGCAAGGCTGCCCACTGAAATGGCGGGTCAGCCTCAGGGGCGTATTAGCCGCGAGGCAAACAAGGCATTTGCCTTGGGCGGCATTTTCCAGGGGGCAGCAAAAAAAGCCGCCCCCCAAATGCCCAAGGCAAATGTCTTGTTAGCCTTGCGGCTAACAGACATGCTGGGCTGCTTCTGGGCGGTCGGGCGGCGCTGCTGGGCGGGCGGCGAGGGAGCACTCCCCCTGAGCTGTCTGCTCAGCTCCCTCGCGCACCGCACAGTGAGGCTGGGAGCCGGAATATGACGTCATATTCCGGCTCCGCCTCCCAGCCTCACTGTGCGTCGCGCGAGGGAGCTGAGCAGAGAGCTCAGGGGGAGTGCTCCCTCGCCGCCCGCCCAGCAGCGCCGCCCGACCGCCCAGCAGCCACTGGACCACCAGGGTGAAAGATGACCCCCCCAGCATTCCCAAAGGTAAGGAGGCTGGGGGGGTTAAAGTAAAAAAAAAAAAAAGAAAAGTGTTAATGTGTGTGTGTGTGTCTGTTAGTGAGTGTGTGTGTTAGTGAGTGTGTGTGTCTGTTAGTGAGTGTGTGTGTTAGTGAGTGTGTGTGTCTGTTAGTGAGTGTGTGTGTCTGTTAGTGAGTGTGTGTGTCTGTTAGTGAGTGTGTGTGTCTTAGTGAGTGTGTGTGTCTTAGTGAGTGTGTGTGTCTTAGTGAGTGTGTGTGTCTTAGTGAGTGTGTGTGTGTGTGTGTCTTTGTGAGTGTGTGTGTCTGTTAGTGTGTGTGTGTGTCTGTTAGTGTGTGTGTGTGTCTGTTAGTGTGTGTGTGTGTGTGTGTGTGTGTGTGTCTGTTAGTGTGTGTGTGTGTGTGTGTGTGTGTCTGTTAGTGTGTGTGTGTGTGTGTGTGTGTCTGTTAGTGTGTGTGTGTGTGTGTGTGTCTGAGTGTGGGTGTCTGTGAGTGTGTTTGCCTGTGAGTGTGTGTGTGTTTGCCTGTGAGTGTGTGTGTGTGTTTGCCTGTGAGTGTGTGTGTGTGTTTGCCTGTGAGTGTGTGTGCGTGTTTGCCTGTGAGTGTGTCTGTGAGTGTGTCTGTGAGTGTGTCTGTTAGTGTGTCTGTGAGTGTGTCTGTGAGTGTGTCTGTTAGTGTGTCTGTTAGTGTGTCTGTTAGTGTGTCTGTTAGCGAGTGTGTGTGTCTGTTAGCGAGTGTGTGTGTCTGTTAGCGAGTGTGTGTGTCTGTTAGCGAGTGTGTGTTTCTGTTAGCGAGTGTGTGTTTCTGTTAGCGAGTGTGTGTTTCTGTTAGCGAGTGTGTGTTTCTGTTAGTTAGTGTATGCGTATGTGTCAGTGAATGTGTGTGTGTGTGTGTGTATTTAGAATGCGGGGCGCGGTAAAGGTTGGGTGGGGGTGGCGCGCGGGGGGGGGGGGGGGGGGCACAAAACCAGGATACACCACTGGTCAGCCTGTTTTTAAGCATGCCAAGCTGACTGACAGCTTGTCTTGCTGGCCCCTACCATAATGGGGCTCTCTAAAGCTGTCTGCATTGTCCTAGTGTGTGCACACTGCTGCCTGAATACAGCTATCTGGTGTCACTGGAGACACTGGTTAAGGTTGGGAAGCTGTATAGTGTGCATTGTAAAGAAAGCCTTGTGTTGACTCATCCGTTATACAGTAAGTAAAAGACTTCCTCTGGTTTGAGACCTCATGCCTGTGTGTATCATTTATTGCGTAGATAATCAAGTATTGCATTTACTAAATAAGCCCCAGCCCAGACTTTGGGACACAACAAACAAAAGCAGGACTGCGGTACAAGCCCCCAATATTGGGACTCTCCTGCCAAAATCGAGACTGTTTGGAGGCCTGAGTAAAAGGGAGAGAAGAGGTTGTACACTAGCTTTATACAGCCAATCCAGACAAGTAAATCTCTCCTACCTTTTTTTTTCTAGCTAGAAGATGAGAATTCACAGTAAGCTACACGGCCAATGGTAATAAGCTAAATATTGAATTAAGTTACCATATATACTCGAGTAGAAGCCAACCCGGATATAAGCCGAGGCCCCTAATTTTACCCCAAAAAACTGGGAAAACGTATTGACTCGAGTATAAGACTAGGGTGGGAAATGCAGCAGCTACTGGTAAATTTCTAAATAAAATTAGATCCTAAAAAAATTATATTAATTGAATATTTATTTACAGTGTGTGTATATAATGAATGCAGTGTGTGTATGAGTGCAGTGTGTGTGTATGAATGCAGTGTGTGTATGAATGCAGTGTGTGTGTATGAGTGCAGTGTGTGTATGAGTGCAGTGTGTGTATGAATGCAGTGTGTGTATGATTGCAGTGTGTGTGTATGAGTGCAGTGTGTGTGTGTATGAGTGCAGTGTGTGTATGAGTGCAGTGTGTGTATATGAGTGCAGTGTGTGTGAATGCAGTGTGTGTGAATGCAATGTGTGTACGAGTGCAGTGTGTGTATATGAGTGCAGTGTGTGTGAATGCAGTGTGTGTATGAGTGCAGTGTGTGTGTGAGTGCATTGTGTGTATGAATGCAGTGTGTATGAGTGCAGTGTGTGTATGAAGGCAGTGTGTGTATGAATGCAGTGTGTGTGTATGAATGCAGTGTGTGTGTGAGTGCAGTTTGTGTATATGAGTGCAGTGTGTGTGAATGCAGTGTGTGTATGAGTGCAGTGTGTGTATGAGTGCAGTGTGTTTATGAGCGCAGTGTGTGTATATGAGTGCAGTATGTGAGAATGCAGTGTGTGTGTATGAGTGCAGTGTGTGTATGAGTGCAGTGTGTGTATATGAGTGCAGTGTGTGTGAATGCAGTGTGTGTGAATGCAGTGTGTGAATGAGTGCAGTGTGTGTATGAATACAGTGTGTATGAGTGCAGTGTGTGTATGAATGCAGTGTGTGTATGAATGCAGTGTGTGTGTGTATGAGTGAAGTGTGTGTGTATATGAATGCAGTGTGAGTGTGTGTGCGATGCAGTGTGTGTGTGTGTGTGTGTGTGTTGCAGAGCCTTGGTGTGGGGTGGGCATTTTTATTATAATTTTTTTTAATTATTTTAATATTTTGTTTTTATTATTATTAAAATATTATTTTATTTTATTATTATTTTATTTTATTATTATTATTTTTTTTGTCCCCCCTCCCTGCTTGATACATGGCAGGGAGGGGGGCTCTCACTCCCTGGTGGTCCAGTGGCATTGGCAGTTCAGTGGAGGGCGCTGGCAGAGAGCGCTTACCTCTCCTGCAGCTCCCTTCTCCTCCGCGCCGGTCCGTGCAGCTCCCTCTGCCAACTCACACTGTAAGTCTCGCGAGAGCCGCACTATGACCCGCGCGGCGCTCGCGAGACTTACACTGGGAGCTGACAGAGGTGCTGAGCGTACCGGCGCGGAGGAGGAGGGAGCTGACAGGAGCTGCAGGAGAGGTAAGTAAACGCTCTCAGACATTGACTCGAGTATAAGTCGAGTTGGGGTTTTTCAGCACAAAAAATGTGCCAAAAAACTCGACTTATACTCGAGTATATACGGTAAATATTAGCAAAACAATTTCCCTATGGGGAAGCAATGGATCGGCTGAGATTATCAAGATTGCTGATCTCAGCCAGGGATCACCTCTGTGCTTAATCTTTAAACAATTTTCAATGCAATAATTTTCCTGTATTTTTTTTTTTTCAACTTTAGCAGCAAGGGTCTACATAGAATTGTAAATGATCCTTTGCCATAAATTAATATCCATACCAACAGCAAAGCCCTCATTTACATTTCACTCACTTTCTCTTGGATCACACTTACCGTACACTTAGTACGTAGTTATTCCGAAATCCATCATACCCACTGTAGCGCTACGGAATCTAATGGCGCCATATAAATAATAAAATAATAATAATAATAATAATAATAATGATACCACCACGCTGACTTGTTTTGATGGTAAATGATATTGCTGTAAAATGTATTCAAGAATAATATTTAACATAATAGTCTTTCAACTAATGTGCTCACACAGCTGACAAGCCCACAGGTCTATAATTCATCTGTTTAAAGATTTCTACCACATCTGCTTTACACCAGTTGTTTGACACAATGCAAATGAACTGATCCTTGTTCCTTACAAGACCTTGCCGCATGAGGCTTTCATTCCAATAATCCATTTAGATGTGCTGTTAGTTGAAGTGAAGCTACATAGCTTATCACCTGTTACTAGTTCACTGCATCACACACATCTGTATCACATCTCTGGGCTATGTAGGTCAGTCTCTCATCATCTCCATCCTCCGATTCTAGAGTTTCACACTGTAGTCTAGTGTCCTATGCCCTTTTCCTCTGTTAATACTTTCGGTTCTGACCTTGGCTCTTGTGACCCAGACTCGCAATATTTTTTCTTCCAGCCATTTAACTTCTGCCTACATACATTTATTTTTGGCATTTATGTTTGCCCTAAGCCATCTTGTGCCATAGACTCTGCTTTGATCTGTTTCCAGGCCCTCCATAGATTCTACTCTCAAACCTTCTACAGATTGTAGTTCTCAGGTCTGCTATGGATTAATGCTAACAAGTCTGTTATAAATTCCTGCTTTCTTTTGAGACTACGACCAACCTCCATGTGCGTTAATCTGAGAGACAAGCCATTTTACTTATTGTCAATCTTCTCTTTCTCCACTGATAGCAGTCAGGCCTAGGTTACAAGTTCCTCGGAGGTCCTCAGTTCTTTTTAGTCTTTCATTGGCTCTTGATATACTCTGTTGATTCTGAATGAAGATTGGTTACAATTTCACACACGAAAGAAACACAAAATAAAACTAGCTTTCACAGAGGGCGGATATTTCAGATAATAAGAAACCAATCATGAAGCTTTCTCAGAAGACCCACAACCAGATGTCCTTTCCTATTCTCCAACCTTCTACAGATTGTAGTTCTCAGGACTGCTACAGATTACTGCTAACAAGTTTGTTACAAATTCATGCTCTCTTTTGAAACTATGGCTAACCTCCATGTGTGTTAATCTGAGAGACATGCCATTTTACTTATTTTCAATCTTCCATGTGTGTCATAAGGCCAACAGTACTCCAATGATGTTGTCTTTCTCCACGGACGGCAGTCACAAGTTCCTCGGAGGTTCTAATTTATTTTCAGTGTTTCATTGGCTTTTGATGTATTTTGCTGATTCAGAATGAAGAGTAGTCAAAATTAAAAATTTTTTTTAAATAATAAGAAACAACCGATGGAGCATTCTCAGAAGTTCTACAACCAGATGTCATATCCCGTCTCACAGAGCAGTGGGCTAACTCCAACATATTAACAAAAACTAGCTAAATCCCCATCCCCAATTAGCCAAAGCATAGTGTAGAAGAGAACACAAACGAAAGTTGCAAAATGTTCAAAATGGGGTCAGTGCTAAGATGCCACAGGAAGTTGGTTGTGTAAAGGGTACAGGCAGCACAACTAAGGGAAAAGGGGTCCCCTCTAGTCCCCTATAGATAAGTATAAAACAAAGCAAAGAAAAAGGAAAGGGTGCACCTTAAAAAATAGTATTTAAAAAAAGGAGGTGTATATAAGTGGATAATAAAATATAGTCCAAATAACTTAACACTAGTCCAATGTATCGTAATCCACAGAAGTAGGGAGAGTTCTTGCGAAACAGCAGATAAGATGAATCGCCATGGGTGTAGGCTTGTAATTCAATGGAACATATGGGGAGAAAACGAAAAGACTGGACTCCAATGGTACAGTATGTAGATACACTTAAATATTGGAACATCTGCTAACCGGTACCACTTCATATATCCTTGAGTGGGGATCATTCCACTTCACACATTCCATACCAGAGCTGGATTGTACCATTGGAGTCCCGTCTTTTTGATTTCTCCCCAAATGTTCCATTGAATTACAAGCCTACACCCGTGACGATTCATCTTATCTGCTGTTTCACAAGAACTCTCCCTTCTACTGTAGATTACACTACATTGGACAAGTGTTAAGTTATTTGGAATGTTGCAAAATGTCCTCACAAAGCATCGAGCTGTGAGGATAGATATATAAAGGAGAAGGTTGGGTGGCTAACACAGCCATAGGCACAGGCCTAAAATATTATTTGCAGAACCAATGTTTACTGTGAAAAACATACAGACAGATGTCATCAAGTAGCAAACTAGTTGTTGATCCACTGGGGTCCATTTAGCAACAAAACTCACAAAATTGCATTTATGTAACATAAATCATGAAAAGAAATAACATCTTTGTATAGGTCTAGATAAATCTTTGAACATATTACTGTTTGCGTGACCTAAGGGGTAACATATGGCGCACAGTTTGTCAGGACTGATCTTGATACATCGTATCATGACATCTCCTTGTTGCTTTAAATTAGGGTGAAATAAGAACTCTGTTGCTTTCATTTCTTTACTTGTATTCATAACGATCAATTATTAGATTCATTCATTTTATGAAATCCATACTGACAACATACTACAAATTTAATTTGCACAATGAAAGAGCCATGAAGGTTTTTTGAAATGATCCATAGTGCATTTAACTACATTACTTGTTAAATTTACTCCAGGTTTGAGAAAGTACATTCCCCCATCGAGTTGAAACATCCCATTAACATCTGTGCACCAAATATACTGATCTTTTACGCAACAAGACATGGCAAAAATACAGATCACAAGTTCTGGAAAAATATATGAAGTTAAACGTGAAGACAGCAAGCTATATGAAAAGCAGTGAATACATTTTAGTTTATTTTTAAAGTTCAAGATATATACCCAAAGTGTTTGTGTGTACAATATGAGAGAAAATATCAGATAATAGGTAACTTAAGCATATGCAATCTTTAAAGCATCTTCACCCAACAAACTGCAAGAAATGTGTTTCTCGGAACTCTTAAGTTCAAAGGGGTCATAAGCTCGACGTTTTTTTTTCGGATCAAGCCTTTTAAACGTATCTACAAACACTACCAGGTAAGTCTCGCGAGAATCAAAACTTGCCTATCAGGGCGCTATAATCTGACTGAGCATCCAGAATGTAGGAAGGCCCTTATAAAGACCTTCTCTACCTTCAAAGCTCAGTTGGCTTGGAGCCCTCATGGGGCTCACATGGATTTTTCTTGTTTGTTTAATGGTTTTGATATTTGGGGGGGATTTCTTAACATGTATTTTTTTTTTTGTCTTTGTTAACCTTTTTATTAGGTTGTATTGGTTTTTATTGGGCTTTTTTTTTTTTGACAAGAAAAAAGATTGAAAAAGACTTTAAAAATCTTTTTTTTTTTCAGGTTGTTAACTGTTAGATTGTCCTGTTGTTTTTCTTTTACTAGTGTGAGGGGTAGGGAGATATTTTGGAGGGTTACCTGGGAGTTTGGGGACAACCCGGGCTGGGGTAACTTTATAGGTCCAGGAAATTGACCATCTCCTGGGAACGTTTTGGAATTTAGTTATATCCAGCAGAATGACTCATTATGTCATCTAATAAAGTAAACTGATTAAATTCAGGGTCGTTACAGGTTGAATGGTTTTAATACAGTAAGTATCATCCAGCAGTTAATTTTTATTATTATTATTATTTATATAAGAGGCAACAAAGGAGGAGGAGATCAGTTGTACCAGGAAGATGGTAGGATTTCCTAAAGAAGTGAGCTAATAAGTCTATTTGTCTAGACCAGGTCCTCAAACTCCAGCCCCCCCCCCACCCCAGATGTTGATGAACTACAACTCCCATGATTCTTTGAATTACATAGATAGCCAGAGAATCATGGGACTTGTAGTTCAGCAACATCTGGGGGGCCGGAGTTTGAGGACCCATGGTCTAGAAGTATGGGTTCCTCTCGAAAGAAAGTCTTGATGAGGATAAATAGGAAAAAATACTTACTGAAGTGTATCTAGGCCCAAAAAATAGCACATGGACTGACTAAATAAATCGATCATTGAAATGTACATATTTCATGCTGCATTTATGAAATAATGCTGGTAACCAATAACTTTTAGGCTTTTTTTTGTATTAAGAAATACATTATTCATTCACATTCATTCATATTGATTAACTTAATATCATGCTTTAGAAACTCAATAATAATATAATGAAGGCGGCATTAAAAAAAATGCTCCAAATTAATGTGTTTCTGGTCAAATATATCAAGTCGTCGCTGTCTTCCTAGGAACGTGTCAGGAAGATAGTCAGGGAGTAACCTTTCTGAAATAGACAACTAAATAGACATATCTGATATTATGTCTTTCATCTCCAATAATACGATCACATTAGTTTGTCTTTTCTAGATTACTTTCATCTGCTACAATACTTGCCAAAAATCATCTGAAACTCAAAGTTAGAGTTTAACTTATACCCCCTTCAACTTTGTAATGGTGGAGTGCACTGAGAAGGTCAGAGGTCAGAAGATTATTTTTGCATTTAGTGAGGGCTTCATTTCTGGTTTTCGGGTTGCAGTCCTTTTGAAATTAGCATCCCGGGATATAATTGGCCTTACCACATGCCAAAATAATAAAGGAAGCGTTTGCCTTTAGATCTGGGCCTGCAGATAAGTAGGAAGCCACATGAAGATGTATTTCAAAGCCCTGGATTTGTCTTGCTCAGTGTGAGCCTGAGACACGAATCTGCATTCAGTAGAACAGTTACCCGGTGTCTCCATCTAGGATTTCAAATTCAGGTCTATAACGCTTTGGTGTGAAGATAAAAGAAGCAATAAAGACTTTTTCTGTAATCTATTACATTTAGGAAACTGCTGATTTTATTTGCTCAACCTCATTTACTGTTTCCATATTTTCATCAGAAGATGACAAACTAGATCCTTCTCACCGGGCTGCCTTTTAAAACATTGTGTCCCCCCCCCTAAAATATAAGCACGACTATTTCTTTATTCCGTTTTTGGGATTCCCAAAAATAAATGTGTGCCGTTGCGTACATTACTTATTTATTGTCGGAATTACTGGCATAAAACTAAATAGTATCTAAATGTTAAATAATTACAATTAAAAATGTAAAAAAAGTCTGCATATGTCAAACCTGAATCTAGCTTATATTGAAAAGATTATTTTTGTGTGTGTGTGTTTGCATTTCCCACATTTCACTTTTTTTTTTATAAGCTGCAGTAATAATATATATTTATATATAAAGGGGTCAAAATGTCCACAAGCCCGCTCGCACTGGTATAGTTGGATATTCTGATGTATCGGCCCTTTCTGGATCAGACAGGCTCCAGGCTGTGTAATACAGAACACAGTACAATCACACACACACGTGCATCACGCATGCTCCATATTACACCACACGCAGAATTCACAATGGAGTAGGGCAGCAGTGAGCACACCCATCGCTCTCCAATCGCCTGCCGCCACACCACCAGGGAAGGAGGTAAAGAATCAGAGGACAGACATCGCTGGGAGACAATTGCATCGTGAAGCATCATACGGTGCATTTGGGGAGCGTAACTTGCATCTTTTTTCTATTTATAAAAAACAAACGTGTTTATATTTGTAATATTTCTGCCACATTGTGAGGTGCCAGATTTGTGTGTGTGTAGTTAGTGTGTGTCTGCGGTTTGTGTCTGGTTTGTTGGTGTTTGCATGTGGTGTGAGTCTGGGTAGTGTAAGTGTGTGTGGTTAGATAGTGTGTGCATGTCTGGGTAATTAGTAAGTGTGGTTTGTGCATGGGTTGTCAATCTGTGTGGTGTGTCTGGATAGTTAGTGTGCGCATGTGTCTGGGTAGTTAGCATGTGTGGTTTGTGCATAGGTTGTCAATGCGTGTGGTGTGTGTCTTGGTAGTTAATGTGTCTTCGTGATGTGTGTGTCTGAGTAGTTAGTGTGTGCACAAGCAACTTACACCCTAATTTGTAGTGAATTAGAGATAACAACACACTAGAAGGATTTGGGAATTGTTATAGATAACAAATTAGGCAGCAATATGCAATGTCAATCTGCAGTGGCTAAGGCCAGTAAGGTTTTGTCATGTATAAATAGGGGCATACATTCTCGGGACGAAAATATAATTTTGCCTCTTTATAAATTGTTGGTAACACCACACCTTGAATATGCTGTGCAATTTTGGGCACCTGTTCTAAAGAAGGATATTATGGCACTAGAAAAGGTGCAGAGACGAGCTACAAAATTGATAAAAGGAATGGAGCATTTTAGTTATGAAAAAAGATTAACAAATGCAAATATCTTTAGTTTGGAAAAACGGCGCCTCAAAGGGAATATGATAACATTATACAAATATATTCAGGGCCAATACAAACCATTGTCTGGAAATCTATACATGAACGGGGCTATACATAGGACACAAGGTCATTCATTTAGACTGGAGAGTTACTCTAAGGCAAAGGAAAGGATTTTTTTCAGTAAGATCAATAAGAATGTGTCATTCTCTGCCTGAAGTGGTGGTTTTATCATATTCTGTGCAAAAGTTAAAACAGCAATTGGATAAATATTTGCAAAAAAATAATATGCAAGGATATGATTTTTAATGAGCGATTTCTTGATCCAAGGAAATATCCAACTGCCATGCTGGGGTCAATAAGAATGTGTTTTCCTTGTTTGTTGCAAAATTGAAAGCACTTTTAAACTGTGTAACTCCATAACTCTGAATCGGACAATGGACAAACCGTTTCATTTGATTTGTGATTCGGAATTTCACCCGTGGCGCCAAAAAAAACTAGGGATTAATGATAAAAATTAATCAGTCTATTCTTACATTATGTATATATTTTGCAGTACAATGATAGGCCCATTTTCGTGTCCCTTTAGTTTGACCAAAGCATTTTGACCAAAACTATTTAACACTAGCACTATTTAATTTGTCTTCCATGTAAAAAATGAGTGGAAGACCCACCGATATTTGTGTACTGTGACATAGTGGTGGACATAGCACGACATGGCCATAGGGTGGAACTGAATCCCCATATGTAAAATTTTAAATTGTAATTTTGTGTCTACACTGTTCCTTAATCTGATATGCATTTTGTTCAAAGACTCCTTTCAACTTTTTTCGGCACTAACAACAGCTAGAGTGTATCTGTATTCATTAAATAATAAAAATTCACACTCCACAAGCACAACTACACTTTGTGTAGATAGTCATCTTACCGCCTAAAAAGCTCTCTCTGTAGCTTCTAGACTTGTGCACAGCGAGGAATTTCAGCTCTGCTAGTAATTTCTTCCGAAGATAGATCAATTTATGACACCCAAATTTTAGCTAGATGTCGTTTGGCTCAGCCGAATATCAATTTGAGAATCGAATCAAGACAACAAACCAAAATAATTGACCAATCAGTGCACTGAAAAATATACACCTTATATATTACCTATATATTTTGCAGTACACTGATAGGAGCATTTTCCTGCCATTGGGTTCACAAATCAACTGAGACAAAGTAACCAACAGAAGGAAAACAAGAGGAGAAGTAAAGGAAAAACCGCCCCTCTCTCCCTACCACCCTGAACATGTTTGGCATTGAGTGCTTTGGTTTGTGATATATTTTGACTCGGAATTATGGAATTTGCCCAAACACATGATCGGCCTAAATTGCAATTTGGTCTGAAATTAATCTCTGAGTCTCATGTATGCATATTTATTGACGATAGTTTTCTGGTAGAATCAACATTTATGAAAATTTTGCTTTAACATCTTCATTATTTGTTGCTGAATATATTCCTTAGTCTCTTCAGCTTTTTTTTTAGTGTATACCATTCTACCCCATATTTTTTGCACAATACGTCTACTTAATATTAATGAAAAAGGGTAGGCTTTGAAATGTTTGGTCATATCATTTCTAATATTGTATGTGGAACTGGAATTTCTTGTAGAAGAAGAATGCCCTATTCTCTTATAACATGCTATGTTTGACGGACTTGTAACAGGTGGCTGTGTATGGATTTAGTGCTGGAAGAAACTATATTTTTTAATCTCTTGCCAAAATTGACTCCCATTCGATGACCTTCCATTAAGTCAACTGCAGACGTAATGAGACCAGGAACTTGAAATTCATGAAGAATTAGTGTGTATCCTCGAAAGACAATTACAGGATTTCAGCCAAATCACGCGTTTGTAATGTTTAAGGCATATGATGTTGTGTTAACTAGATGGGCAGGGGTCCAAAGATTTATTTTCGAAAGATCAAACATCTTCTTCATCAAAGCCCTATAGAGTCATTTTAAAGCGGACATGCAGGATCTGTGTTTTATAACTGTGAAAGTTAATTTGCTATAGTTATAAACTTGAAATCCCCTGCAGCAACAGAACAAATCAGACAGTTAACATTTATTGTGTGTATATTATTTTGTATGGATAGGAAAATATTATTTTTCCCCCTTTTTCCACACATAATTTTTAATAAAGACAACTTAGAAAGGAGATGTGCACATGTAATGAAGCACGTACAGTTGTGCTCAAAAGTTTGCATACCCCGGCAGAAATTGTGAAATTTTGGCATTGATTTTGAAAATATGACTAATCATGCAAAAAAGGTATTTTATTGAAGGATAGTGATCATATGAAGCCATTTATTATCACATAGTTGTTTGGCTCCTTTTTAAATCATGATGATAACAGAAATCGCCCAGATGGCTCTGATCATAAGTTTACATACCCTTGAATGTTTGGCCTTGTTACAGACACACAAGGTGACACACACAGGTTAAAATGTCAATTAAATGTTAATATCCCACACCTGTGGCTTTTTAAATTGCAATTAGTGTCTGTATATAAATAGTCAGTGAGTTTGTTAGCTCTCATGTGGATGCACTGAGCAGGCTAGATAATGAGCTATGGGGAGCAGAAAAGAACTGTCAAAAGACCAGTGTAACAAGGTAATGGAACTTTATAGAGATGGTATAAAAAGATATTCAAAGCCTTAAAAATGCCAGTCAGGACTGTTCAATCACTTATTAAGAAGTGGAAAATTCAGGGATCTCTTGATACCAAGCCAAGGTCAGGTAGATCTAGAAATTTCAGCCACAACTGCCAGAAGAATTGTTCGTAATACAAAGAAAAACCCATAGGTAACCTAAGGAGAAATACAGGCTGCTCTGTGGTTGTTTCAAGGAGCACAATACGGTGATACTTGAACAAAAATGAGCTGCCTTGTCGAGTTGCCAGAAGGTAGCCTTTACTGCGCCAATACCACAAAAAAAGTCCGGTTACAATATGTCCGACAACACCTTGACACACCTCAGCTTCTGGCACACTGTAATTTGGAGTGATGAGACCAAAATGAAGCTTTATGGTCATAACCATAAGCGCTATGTTTCGAGAGGGGTCAACAAGGCCTATAGTGAAAAGAATACCATCCCCACTGTGAAGCATGGGGGTCGATCACTCATGTTTAGGGGGGGTGAGCTCTAAAGGCAATGGGAATCTTGTGAAAATGGATGGCAAGATGAGTGCAGCATGTTATCAGAAAATACTGGCAGGCAATTTGCATTCTCCTGCACGAAGGTTGCACATGGAATGCTCTTGGACTTTCCAGCATGACAATGACCCTAAGCACAATTCCAAGTTGACCCTCCAGTGGTTACAGCAGAAAAAGGTGAAGGTTCTTGTGGCAAAACTAGCCACTTCAATGTTCATTCATTTAATTTGACTTCACACAGAACATGGACTTCTTGTTCGTGAAGTCGAACAAAATACCGAATGGAGGACCACACAAGGGAGTCATGTGTCTCCAACTGAACTGGCAACATAGAGAAACCAGATTGGTTCAAGAGGCCTAACATAGGATTCCAGACCTGTGGCAACTGTAAGGCGTGTGGTCACATGTATAAGACATTTAACCCCTTAAGGACACACGACATGTGTGACATGTCATGATTCCCTTTTATTCCAGAAGTTTGGTCCTTAAGGGGTTAAAGAATTTAAAAGTAATCAAACAGGCAAGGTTTTTAAGATTCATGGCCATCTATCATGTTCCTCCTCGCATGTTGTGTATCTAATAACCTGCGGTTGCGGTGCACAGTATGTGGGGAGGACGGGTAGAAAAGCGAAAGTTAGGTGTCTGGAGCATTATAACAATGTACGTAAACAAATTACTACCCATTCAGTTCCCACACACTGCAATTCTTGTCCATCCTTTACTAATAACCTTCATTATATAGCCATAGAACAGGTTGTTTTAGATGAGAGAGGGGGGATATTATGCTAAAATGAAGGAAAAGAGAAGGGTTCTGGATCCATAGACTAAAAACCTTACCACCTAGAGGCCTAAACGTTGAATTTGATTTGGTTTGCTTTTTAATATAGATTTTAAAATAGATTTTATGAATTAAAAAATGTTTTTTAATATTGTTTTTTATTTAAATTACTATTGATTATCCATTTAAATCTTGGTCATTTATGGTCTGTTATCTATTATCATCTACTGATATTGTTGCTATTGCTATTTTTATTATGCTTTTTGTAATCTAATATTATTTTAGAAGCTTCTTGTAAGAGAAAGAATTTCTTAATAGCTTTAAGAGTCAAATGAATAATACACCACTTACATTTTTTCTTGGAATGTAAAGCAGTGCATGTCTAAAAGAATATATTGAATCTTTAAATTTGTTTGTTTTGTTATTCTTTTTTTATATCTTTTTGCAACATTGTATCCAATCACAAATATTTCGGAGAGGTATGAATGAACTCAATGACACATAAGCGCTGTATGAGCCCTTTATACGAATGGAACGCAAGAATGGAACGCACACGCTCACGTTCATCCGTACAGACAACGCGTGACGTCACCCAATCTCGGAGTGATGATTTACAGTCGCGCTTTACAACGCCGGATTGGCCGGCTGCCCAAAAAAGAAGCGGCAAGGATGGTTTAAAAGATGTGACGAAAAGAAAAGGCATCAGACTGACTCCACTTTGAGGACTTAACTGCGATACCCCTGAGGAAGTCCGGATCACCGGACGAAACGCGTAGGGTTGGGCCCCTGTGGGATTTTTATTTATTATTTGTTTATTTTATTTGGATTTTATTATTTTGTTGTATCCAATAAATTTGTCCATATCATCAAGAAGCCGTTTTCTATGTCTGGAGCAACAATCTTCTGAGACCTCTATATGCCTGAACAACACTTCTAGTTTGTAAGTGCCATTTAATTCAGTGCAGGTTTTGGTCTTTATAGTCTGCACTTATTATTGTGTATTTTTCTGTTTCCCACATGCCCTTTCTGGAGTCTGAGGAGTTCATACCATTTTAATACCATCTTTATACTTTTTGACATGCCTGCAATCAATCAACCTATGTGAGTGCAACCTTGAAAGCATACAATTCACTGGTTTTGATATACTACTCTATGTGTTGTTTTTATTCTCCCCTCTGTAGATATCTATTTTGTTTATAACATAGAGAAACCACAAACACCTAATGGTTGAATGGGTGGTAGCCGTTCATATGAATGAACACGTGGCAGCGGCCATCTTGGTGCACGAACGGCCAGCAGTGTTTGGTCATTGAGTGCATGGAACTAAAATCGGCCACTCAACCTCGCGAACACCACTGGACTTCCATACCGTTCGTGCCGATACTTCCGTTTGTTCAAATTGAGCGACGTTCGCCTAAATGAAATCACCGCCCTTCAGACACACAACTACCCAGTATATACAGTTGCAAGAAAAAGTATGTGAACCCTTTGGAATGATATGGATTTCTGCACAAATTGGTCATAAAATGTGATCTGATCATCATCTAAGTCACAACAATAGACAATCACAGTCTGCTTAAACTAATAACACACAAAGAATGAAATGTTCCCATGTTTTTATTGAACACACCATGTAAACATTCACAGTGCAGGTGTAAAAAATGTATGTGAAACCCTTGGCTTTCAAAACTGGTTGAACCTCCTTTGGCAGCAATAATTTCAACCAAATGTTTCCTGTAGTTGCATATCAGACGTGCACAACGGTCAGGAGTAATTCTTGACCATTCCTCTTTACAGAACTGTTTCAGTTCAGCAATATTCTTGGGATGTAAATAAAAAATAAATGAATACATCAATATTGGAATTTACCTGCCTCCCTCCAACACACAATCCTTACAAACACACACAAATGGATTGCTGCTCACTTCCTTATACTCAACCTGTCCAAAACAGAACTTCTGATCTTTCCTCCCTCAAGTGTTACTACTCCCGTGCCTGTCTCCCTCCAAGTCCACAGCGCTACCATCACTTCTACCTCAAAGGCTCGCTGCCTGGGTATTCTTTTTGACTCCAACCTCTCCTTCACCCCTCATGTCCAATCAATCGCCAAATCCTGTCGCTTCCATCTCAAAAACATAGCGCGGATCCACCCCTATTTAACCCCGGATGCTGCTAAAGTGCTGGTCCATGCTCTTGTTCTCTCTCGCCTGGACTACTGCAATACTCTTCTCAGTGGTCTTACGTGTTACCATTGCAATCTATAATGAATGTGGCGGCAAGGCTAATTTTCCTGTCCGCTCGCACCTCCCACGCCTCCCCGCTCTGTGAGTCCCTGCATTGGCTCCCAGTTAGATATAGGGCTCAATTTAAAATTGTGATGCTTGCTTACAAGTCCCTACATAATGCTGCTCCAACCTACCTATCCTCCCTAATACACAAGTGTGTCCGGTCGAGGTCCCTACGCTCTGCCGAAGACATATATCCTCTGCCCATACTCCCACCTGTAATGCTCGCCTCCAAGACTTTTCAAGGGCTGCACCTCTTCTGTGGAACTCCCTTCCCTCCTCCATAAGTAGTGATGTCCCGAACTGTTCGCTGCCGAATAGTTCCTGGCGAACATTGCTTGTTCGCGTTCGCCACGGATGGCGAACACATGCGCTGTTCGGTCCGCCCCCTATTCGTCATCATTGAGTAAACTTTGACCCTGTACCTCACAGTCAGCAGACACTTTCCAGTCAATCAGCAGCAGACCCTCCCTCCAAGACCCTCGCACCTCCTGGACAGCATCCATTTTACATTCATTGTGAAGCTGCATTCTTAGTGAGAGGAGGAACAGTGTAGCTGCTGCTGATTTGATAGGGAAATTGATAGCTAGGCTAGTATATTCAGTGTCCACTACAGTCCTGAAGGACTCATCTGATCTCTGCTGTAAGGACAGCACCCCAAAAAGCCCTTTTTAGGGCTAGAACATCAGTCTGCTTTTTTTTTCTGTGTAATGTAATTGCAGTTGCCTGCCTGCCAGCCTGTGTGTCCGGCTCACAGCATATACTGTGCCCACTTGCCCAGTGCCACCACTCACTCACTGGTGTCACAATAGCTTGCATTTAAAAAAAAAAAAGTTTTGGACTGTAATATAATAGCAGTCAGTTTCCTTCACGCGTGTGCGTTTCAGGACCTGCCCAGTGCCACCACTCACTCACTGGTGTCACAATAGTTTGCATTTAAAAAAACAAAACTTTTTTGACTGTAATATAATAGCATTAACAGAGAAAGGATAGGGGGCACTCCCGAGACCTGAATTTTGCATGAAAGGTGCTGCCGCTGTGACCAAAATTTCATGAATGAGAAAATAGTGCAGCGCACTCAGACTACAAAAATACAAAAAACAAAGAAGGCTACTAAAATGCCTAACTAAGTATAAATATGGGGATTTGGTTCCACCATATGGCCATATGTTGTTAAGCCCACCACTACTTTCAAAGGACCCACCGATAATGGGGTACTTTGAAAGTAGTGGTGGGCTTAACAACATATGGCCATATGGTGGAACCAAATCCCCATACTTATTCTTAGTTAGGCATTTTAGTAGCCTTCTTTGTTTTTTGTATTTTTGTAGTCTGAGTGCGCTGCACTATTTTCTCATTCATGTAATATAATAGCAGTCAGTTTCCTTCACGCGTGTGCGTTTCAGGGCCTGCCAGGGCACAGTGTCACACCAGTGCAACTCATATCTGGTGTAACAGTAGTGTACATTTAAAAAAAAAATTTGGGGGACTGTAATAGATTGAATAGCAGTTAGTTGTCTGCCAGCGTGTGTGTCAGGCTCACAGCGTATACTGTGCCCACTTGCCCAGTGCCACCACTCATATCTGGTGTCACAATAACTTGCATTTAAAAAAAAACTAAACTTTTTGGACTGTAATATAATAGCAGTCAGTTTTCTTCACGAGTGTGCGTTTCAGGGCCTACCCAGTGCCACCACTCACTCATATCTGGTGTCCCAATAGCTTGCATTTAAAAAAAACTCAACTTTTTGGACTGTAATATAATAGCAGTCAGTTTTCTTCACGAGTGTGCGTTTCAGGGCCTGCCCAGTGCCACCACTCACTCACTGGTGTCACAATAGCTTGCATTTAAAACAAAAAATACTTTTTTGACTGTAATATAATAGCAGTCAGTTTCCTTCACTAGTGTGCATATCGGGGCCTGCCCAGTGCCACCACTCACTCACTGGTGTCCCAATAGCTTGCATTTAAAAAAAACTCAACTTTTTGGACTGTAATATAATAGCAGTCAGTTTCCTTCACAAGTGTGCGTTTCAGGGCCTGCCCAGTGCCACCACTCACTCATATCTGGTGTCCCAATAGCTTGCATTTAAAAAAAACTCAACTTTTTTGACTGTAATATAATAGCAGTCAGTTTCCTTCACGAGTGTGCGTTTCAGGGCCTGCACAGTGCCACCACTCACTCACTGGTGTCCCAATAGCTTGCATTTAAAAAAAACTAAACTTTTTTGACTGTAATATAATAGCAGTCAGTTTCCTTCACGAGTGTGCGTTTCAGGGCCTGCCAGGGCACAGTGTCACACCAGTGCCACTCATATCTGTTGTCACAGTAGCTTGCACGCATAGTACCACTAATCGAAAAAAAAATGACAGGCAGAGGCAGGCCACCCCGCAGGGGCCGTCGTGGTCGTGGTGCTGTGATTCCCTTTGGCCCTAGAATAATGCCCAGTGTTCAGAGGCCTCGTACCCTGAACTTGAAAAGTTCTGAGGACATAGTTGACTGGCTAACACAGGACACCCAATCTTCTACAGCTTCCGCTCGGAACCTTGATGCACCATCCTCCTCCAGCTTAGCTTCGGGCACCTCTCAAGTTACCACTCGCCCGCCTGCCACCACCACCAACACTAGCACCACAGCCGCTTCACTTGATCTGTCAGAGGAGTTATTTACACATCAGTTGAAAGAAATGAGTGATGCGCAACCATTATTGCCAGAGGATGTAGATAACAGGGATATGTCTCAGTCAGGCAGCATTACACATGTACGGTGTGATGATGATGATGTTGTACCCGCTGCTGCTTCCTTTGCAGAGTTGTCAGATACAAGTGAAGTGGTTGATGATGACGATGTGTCCGTGGATGATGATCATGATGCGTCCCACTAGAAGAGAAGAAGAACAGGGGGAAAGTTCAGATGGGGAGACAGAGAGGAGGAGGAGGAGACGAGTTGGAAGCAGGGGGAGGTCGTCGCAAGGAGCTAGTGGCACAGTCAGACAGCATGCATTGGCACCCGGGGTCAGCCAGACAGCACGCCAATCAACGCATGCTGTTGCCACCACCAGAATGCCATCATTGCAGAGTTCAGCCATGTGGCATTTTTTTTGTGTGTCTGCCTCTGACAACAGCGATGCCATTTGCAACACGTGCCAAAAGAAACTGAGTCGTGGGAAGTCCAACACCCATCTAGGTACAACTGCTTTGCGAAGGCACATGATCGCACATCACAAACGCCTATGGGATCAACACATGAGTACAAGCAGCACACAAACTCAAAGCCCCCATCCTCCTCCTGGTCCAGCATCTTCAGCCACGTTAACCACTGCTGTCCTCCTTGCCCCCTCTCAAGCATCCGCCCCTCCGTCTCTCGCCCTGAGCAGTTCCTGCTCATCTGCCCACAGTCAGGTGATGTCAAGGACATGTTTGAGCGTAAGAAGCCAATGTCACAAAGTCACCCCCTTGCCCAGCGTCTGACAGCTGGCTTGACTGAACTCTTAGCCCGCCAGCTTTTACCATACAAGCTGGTGGAGTTTGAGGCGTTCAAAAAATTTGCAGCTATTGGGACACCGCAGTGGAAGGTACCCGGCCGAAATTTCTTTGCACAAAAGGCAATCCCCAACCTGTACTCGATTGTGCAAAAGGAAGTAATGGCATGTCTGGCACACAGTGTTGGGGCAAGGGTCCATCTGACCACTGATACCTGGTCTGCAAAGCATGGTATGGGCAGGTATATCACCTACACTGCGCATTGGGTAAACCTGCTGACGGCTGCCAAGCATGGAATGCGTGGCTCTGCAGAGTTGGTGACACCACCACGACTTGCAGGCAGGCCTGCTGCCACCTCCTCTACTCCTCCTACTCCATCCTCTTTCATAACCTTCTCGGCTGAGTCCTCTTCTGCTGCTGCATCTTGCTCCACATCAACGGCACCCCCCAGCTCCCCAGGTACTGTTCCACATCCCGGATACGGCAGTGTCATGCCGTCTTGGCGTTGACTTGCCTGAAAGCAGAGAGTCACACCGGACCAGCACTCCTGTCCGCCCTGAACACACAGGTGGATCAGTGGCTGACTCCGCACAAACTGGAGATCGGCAAAGTGGTTTGTGACAACGGAAGAAATTTGTTGGCAGCATTGCATTTGGGCAAGTTGACACATGTGCCGTGCATGGCACGTGTGTGTAATCTGATCGTACAACGCTTTGTGCATAAGTACCCAGGCTTACAGGACGTCCTTAAGCAGGCCAGGAAGGTGTGTGGCCATTTCAGGCATTCCTACACAGCCATGGCGCACTTTTCCAATATCCAGCGGCGAAACAACATGCCAGTGAGGCGCTTGATTTGCGACAGCCCGACACCTTGGAATTCAACACTCCTAATGTTCGACCGCCTGCTCCAACAAGAAAAAGCCGTTAACGAGTATTTGTATGACCGGGGTGCTAGGACAGCCTCTGCGGAGCTGGGAATTTTTTTGCCACGTTACTGGACGCTCATGCGCAATGCCTGTAGGCTCATGCGTCCTTTTGAGGAGGTGACAAACCTAGTCAGTCGCACCAAAGGCACCATAAGCGACATCATACCATTTGTTTTCTTCCTGGAGCCTGCCCTGCGAAGAGTGCTGGATCAGGCCGTAGATGAGCGTGAAGAGGAAGAGTTGTGGTCACCATCACCACCAGAAACAGTCTTATCTGCATCGCTTGCTGGACCTGCGGCAACGCTGGAAGAGGATTGTGAGGAAGAGGAGTCAGAGGAGGAATGTGGCTTAGCGGAGGAGGAGGAAGACCAACTACAACAGGCATCCCAGGGTGCTCGCTGTCACCTATCTGGTACCTGTGGTGTTGTACGTGGCTGGGGGGAAGAACATACCTTCAGAGAGATCACTGAGGACGAGGAACAGGACATGAGTAGCTCGGCATCCAACCTTGTGCAAATGGGGTCTTTCATGCTGTCGTGCCTGTTGAGGAACCCTCGTATAAAAAGGCTGAAGGAGAATGACCTGTACTGGGTGTCCACGCTACTATACCCCCGGTATAAGCAGAAAGTGCCTGAAATGTTACCGAATTACGGCAAGTCGGAAAGGATGCAGCAGTTCCAAAATCAACTAAAATGTATGCTTTACACAGCGTATAAGGGTCACAGCACAACGGGAATCTAACAGGGGAAGAGGTGAAAGTAATCCTCCTCCTCCCACGACCACGCTGGCAAGGACAGGACGCTTTACAGACGTGTTGTTGATTGTGGACATTCTGAGCTTTTTAAGTCCTACACATCGCCACAGCCCTTCATGGTCCACCCTCAGAGAACGACTCGACCGACAGGTAGCAGAGTACCTCGCCTTAACTGCAGATATCGACACTCTGAGGAGCGATGAACCCCTTGACTACTGGGTGTGCAGGCTTGACCTGTGGCCTGAGCTATCCCAATTTGCGATAGAACTTCTGGCCTGCCCCGCTTCAAGTGTCCTGTCAGAAAGGACCTTCAGTGCAGCAGGAGGTATTGTCACTGAGAAGAGAAGTCGCCTAGGTCAAAAAAGTCTAGATTACCTCACCTTTATTAAGATGAATGAGGGATGGATCCCGAAGGGACTGACAGTGGGCGATACATTTGACTAAAAAAGGCCTGATGAGGGGGACGTAACAGGGTGTCGCGGTTGCCGGCCCGCCGCGTGATATTTAAATCCCTAGCTCACCCCAGTACCTTGCCCTGTCGTGGTTTCCGGTTCCTGGTATCCTGATCTTGGCTTTTCCCTGGTTATTCTGAATTCTGGTTTCCCTGACTTGGCTTGTGTAAACTGTATTGCGTATTTTCTGGCTTCCTTGACCTCAGCTTTCCCTTTGACCATTCTCTGTCTCCCATTCTAAGGTCCGGTTTACGCTCTGTCCTTATATTTTCCTTTTCTTGCCTATGTATATGTTTACATAGTTTCTGCGTGCTGGACCACACTAGTAGTCGTGACATTGGGATTAAACTGAGAAGAATAGTACTACTTAACACACCACTCCTATTTGGTGGCATATTAGATTGCACGCGCAGTGCCCCAAATTTGAAGTAGGAGGACCAACCAAGCATCTTTTTCCATCTCCCGGTTCCTAAAATCGATGCCTTATATACACGTCCCCTGATAGGGGACGTAACAGGGATTAAACTGTTAAGAATAGTACTACTTAACACACCACTCCTATCTGGTGGCACATTAGATTGCACGCGCAGTGCCCCAAATTTGAAGTAGGAGGACCAACCAAGCATCTTTTTCCATCTCCCGGTTCCTAAAATCGATGCCTTATATACACGTCCCCTGACAGGGGATGTAACAGGGATTAAACTGATAGGAATAGTACTACTTAACACACCTTATAATAATGCAGAGAGAGGCAATGCAGAGAGAGGAGTCTGAAGAAGAGGAGTCAGAGGAGGAAGGTGGCTTTGAGGAGGTGGAAGACCAAACACAGCAGGCGTCCCACGGGGCTTGTTGTCACCTTTCGGGGACCCTTGGTGTTGTACGTGGCTGGGTGGAGGAAGAGAGACCTTCAATGACATCAGTGAGGACAAGGAATGGGACATGGCTAGTTTGGTATCCAACCTTGTGCAAATGGGGAGTTTGCGGTTGTGCAAATGGACTGTTTGCGTTTTTTTGCGGTGCGTTAAACGGGGAGTTTGGTCTGTCACTGTGAAGCAGGCGTAACCCTTACACTACCTGATCGATACAACATCATACCTGATGTTTTAAAGCACGTTATTCCAAACAATTTAGGAATGTTAGGTGATTTATGCCCTTTATGGATTAAAACCATACTCTGCATCAACTATGTAATTTTCCATGGGAGTTTTGCCATGGATCCACCTCCGGCATGCCACAGTCCAGGTGTTAGTCCCCTTGAAACAACTTTTCCATCACTATTGTGGCCAGAAAGAGTCCCTGTGGGTTTTAAAATTCGCCTGCCTATTGAAGTCTATGGCGGTTTGCCCGTTCGCGAACATTTGCGGAAGTTCGCGTTCGCCGTTCGCGACATCACTATACATAAGAATTTAACCCAGTTTCCACTCATTCAAAAAATCATTGAAAACTCACTTCTTCAAAAAAGCACCTGCTAACAAACTGTTAGCAGGTATTCATCCCCCACCGCCCATGACTCCTCTCCTGCAATTGTCAAAAATTACCTATTAAGCCCTCAGCGAATACTTTTCTTACAACTTACTTCGTACTCCTACTTTTACCCTTTGTGTCATTATACCCCACTCCCTCTAGAATGTAAGCTCATTGAGCAGGGCCCTCCACCTCTCTGTTCCTGTATGTCGAGTTGTCTGGTACGTCGAGTTGTCTGTTAGTCCACCCTTTGTCCAGCGCTACGGAATTTGATGGCGCTATATAAATAATAAAATAATAATAAAATAATAACATCACCCTTACACAGCATCCAAACACACACATCACCCTCACACAGCATACAAATACACACATCACCCTCAAACAGCATCCTAACACACACACATCACCCTCACACAGCACCCTAACACACACATCACCCTCACACACACATCACTCTCACACAGCATCCTAACACACACACATCACCCTCACATAGCATCCTAACACACACACACACAGCACCCTAACACACACACATCACCCTCACACAGCACCCTAACACACACATCACCCTCACACAGCACCCTAACACACACACACATCACCCTCACACAGCATCCTAACATACACACACACACATCACCCTCACACATCACCCTCACACAGCACCCTAACACACACACACATCACCCTCACTCAGCACACTAACACACACAGCACCCTCCCACAGCACCCTAACACACAGCACCCTAACACACACACACATCACCCTCACACAGCATCCTAACACACACGCACAGCACCCTAACACACATCACCCTCACACAGCACCCTAACACACATCACCCTTACACAGCATCCTAACGCACACACATCACCCTTACACACACACACACATCACCCTCGCACACAGCACCCTAACACACACACACACACACACACACCACCATCATACAGCACCCTAGCACACACAGCACCCTAACACACACACAGCACCCTAACACACACACACAGCACCCTCTCACTCACACAGCACCCTAACACACACAGCACCCTAACACACACACATCACCCTCACACAGCATCCTAACACACACACAGCACCCTAACACACATCACCCTCACACAGCACCCTAACACACATCACCCTTACACAGCATCCTAACGCACAGACATCACCCTTACACACACACACACATCACCCTCGCACACAGCACCCTAACACACACACACACACACATCACACTCATACAGCACCCTAACACACACAGCACCCTAACACACACATCACCCTAACACACACACAGCACCCTAACACACACACAGCACCCTCACACACACAGCACCCTAACACTCACAGCACCCTAACACACAGCACCCTCACTCACACACACAGAACCCTCACACAGCACCCTAACACACACATCACCCTAACATACACACATCACCCTTGCACAGTACCCTAACACATAGCACCCTAACACACACAGCACACTAAAACACACAGCACCCACACACACTACACACCTGACACACACACTGCACACTTTACACACACACTGCACACCTCACACACACATACTGCACCCCCCACACACACAGCACCCACACGCACACACTATACTCCTCACAAATGCACACTACACACCTCACACATACACACAACAGCCCCCAAACATGCTGCACAACTCACCCACACACACAATACTTCCAAACATATATGTATATATACTACAGAACCCCTCACACACAAACTGCACACCTAAACACATTAAATTCCAGACAAGCACTAGATTCCTTACCCAACTCTGGATCATCTACAAATATACACACATTAGATCTCTATATACATTCTGAATCCTCTACAAACGCACACACACACACACACACACACACTCAGTAGTTCTCCTATACACACTCTGGGTCCTTCAAACACACACTAGATCCCCTACACACAGACGCTGCACCACCTACACACACACTACATTTCTGACATACACACTCGGGATCCCCTATGCCCACACTAGATTCAATGTAAACAAACACATCGTGTCTCCATAAATGGGATACAGTGAGTATCCCAATTATGGAAACCCATGAGACAAGTTTCAAGCAAACACAACGCAAGCATGTTATTACATTTGCTTGCACTGTGCTAAACATATACAGGGTCTTTTTCTCATGCCCTGGAAGAGCATTGAACCAACATGCTCACTTTAAGATGGGGCGTGCTTGTCATTGGGGATGACAAAACACACCCTATCTGGCCGCGCCCCCTTTTTCAGTGGCCCGCTGTGAATAAAAAATGCCCGGGACGAATTTTTTCCCCAGTCCACCCCTGAGCACAACTGTATTATCTGATGAACATGCAAAGTGTTTTATTACTTATTTTTTCCTGGTCCTGTGTAGGTTAACTTATATGTGTATTTCAAAGCAGGAAACTGCTGAAAAAACTGCTACGAGTTTAGTTTACTCACAGTCTGGTTCACAGTTTCATAAACTGCAATGATTTCCTGGGTTAAAACAGCACTGGGACCAGGGCCGGATTGGGGATACAAAGCAGCCCTGGAAAAAAATCTATGCCAGCCCCATAAGTTATTGCGCCATATATTGTCACATGCAGGGCCGCCATCAGGGGGTGACAACCATAACAGTTGTCACGGGCCCGGTGGCCCTGGGGGGGCCCGGCCGCCCGGGCCCCACGTGTGGGGCCCATCGGGTGGCCCACACACTTAGGGCCACCCGATGAGATGAACCCCCTCCTTCAGGGGCCCGGTCAGCGCTGTGGCCGTTGTATAGCGCGACCGGGCCCCTTTAAAAAAAAAAAAAAAAGCAGCCGCAAGTGCTGCTGGGAGGAAGTGGTCACTTCCTCCCAGCTCACTCCGCGCGGGAGGAGCGCGCGCGCGCCCGCCCAGCCGTGAAGAAGGAGAGCCAGTGAAGAGGGAGCAGCGCCGACTCCCATCATCCCCAGCCACCCTCCTGCAAAGAAAAGGTAAGAGACAGGAGGGTGGCTGGAAAATGAGCTGTGTGTGTGCATGTATGTATGTATGTATGTCTGTATGTGTGTGTCTGAATGCATGTCTGTCTGTCTGTCTGTGTATGTATGTATGTCTGTATGCATGTATGTCTGTCTGTATGCATGTCTGTGTGTATGTCTATGTCTGTCTGTATGCATGTCTGTGTGTCTGTATGCATGTGCATGTATGTCTGTCTTTCTATGAGCTGTGTGTGTGCATGTATGTATGTATGTATGTCTGTATGTGTGTGTCTGAATGCATGTCTGTCTGTCTGTCTGTCTGTGTATGTATGTATGTCTGTATGCATGTATGTCTGTCTGTATGCATGTCTGTGTGTATGTCTATGTCTGTCTGTATGCATGTCTGTGTGTCTGTATGCATGTGCATGTATGTCTGTCTTTCTGTCTGTGTCTGTCTGTCTGTATGCATGTCTGTCTGTCTGTATGTGTATGTCTGTATGCATGTATGTCTATGTATGTCTGTCTGTCTGTCTGTATGCATGTATGTCTGTCTGTCTGTGTATGTCTGTCTGTATGCATGCATGTATGTCTATGTATGTATGTATGTCTGTCTGTATGTGTATGTCTGTATGCATGCATGTATGTATGTATGTCTGTCTGGATGCATGCATGTCTGTCTGTATGTCTGTGTGTATGTCTATGTATGTATGTCAAAGAAACAGCAACCTCAAAACCTCACCCTACTGATGTGAATATTTCTACTTTAAACATCATATCATAATGTTCCTGGACATATTAAAAACCTAACTTGTTTGTTGCCACTCATATTATGTATGTATGTCTGTGTGTCTGTATGCATGTATGTGTGTGTGTCTGTCTGTGTGTGTATGTCTGTCTGTATGTATGTATGTATATCTGTCTGTATGTGTATGGCTGTATGCATGTATGTCTATGTATGTATGTATGTATGTCTGGATGCATGCATGTCTGTGTGTATGTCTATGTCTGTCTGTCTGTATGTGTGTATGTATGCATGTGTGTGCATGTATGTCTGTCTGTCTGTATGCATGCATGTCTGTCTGTATGCATGTATGTCTGTATGCATGTATGTATATGTATGTATGTCTGTCTGTATGTCTGTCTGTCTGTATGCGTGTATGTCTGTCTGTCTGTGTATGTATGTATGTCTGTCTGCATGGATGTATGTCTGTCTGTATGTCTATGTATGTATGTATGTCTGTATGCATGTATGTCTATGTATGTATGTATGCATGAATGTCTGTGTATGTCTATGTATGTATGTCTGTCTGTCTGTATGTATATGTATGTATGTATGTCTGTATGCATGTATGTATGTATGTATGTCTGGATGCATGTTTGTGTGTATGTCTGTATGTATGTCTGTGTGTATGTCTATGTCTGTCTGACTGCATGCATGTATGTCTACGTATGTATGTCTGTCTATGTATGTTTGTGTATGTATGTATGTATGTCTGTATGTCATTATATATGTATATATGTATGTCTGTATGTCAGTATGAATGTATGTCTGCATATCATTATGAACGTAGGTCTGTGTGTATGTGTGTATGGATGTCTGTATGCATGTATGTCTGTCAGTATATATGCATTTATGTCAGTCTGTATGTATGTATGTATGTATGTCTCTATGCCATTATGAATGTATGTCTGTGTATGTCTGTATGCCATTATGAATGTATGTGTGTATGGATGTCAGTGTCTGTATGTATGAATGTGTATGTATGTATGTATGTATGTCGGTGTCTGTCTGTATGTATGTATGTATGTGTCTTTATGTCCTCTTGCATGTGTGTCTGTATGTATGTTAGTATGTGTCTGTCTGTCACTATGTATGCCTGTGTGTATGTCTCAGTATGTGTGTGTCAGTATGTATGCCTGTATGCGTGTATGTCTGTTTCAGTATGTGTGTCTGTTAGTATGTATCTGTGTCCTTTTGTATCAGTGTGTGTGTTTGTGTCTGTGTGTGGACCCAGTGGGTGGTATTTGGAGGCGGGCCCCAGGGGGCCCAGACCCTGAGCTGAGTTAGGGGCCCCAAAATTTCTGGTGGCGGCCCTGGTCACATGTAATATGTAAGGTTATGTCTTGCCACCCCAGATGATTGAGTAATATATAAACACACACACTCATATATATATATCATAAATATATATTTTTTTCTAATATAAAATATTGGTCCTTTCAGATTAAAATGTTTAATTATACAGTAAGCATACTCACATGCAGACACAGACAATCTCACTGACACACACACGCTCATTGATACACAGCCTCATTGACAAACAATCTCACTGATATACATAAGCTCAATGACAAAAAAAACACAAGCTCACAGATGCACACACATAGGCTTACTGACAGACAATCTCACTGACACACACAGACAAGCTTATTGGTATACACACACAAACATAGTACAGACAAACTCTGACACGCACAATCTTTCTACAGACAAGCTCACTGTCACACACACACGATCACTACAGAAAAGCTCACTGACACACACATGCTCCATACAGAAAAGCTCACTGACACACATGCTCCCAACAGAAAAGTTTGTAATAAACATGGTCTAGAAATTCTGTGGCCACCCTTTACTTTTTCCTGCAAACGAGTCATTGGCACTATGCCATACCACATTCTCTATTCACATACACATTCTTTTTTCCCGCCCACATTCTCATTGTACCCCTTCCCATCCCATTTGGTTTTCTCCTTTTCTTCCTCATTGCCACACTTTGAGACTCCATCTCCCTTCTCCCTGAATGTGACTCGTCTCCTCTGTATGTTGTATCTGCTCTCACATTTTCTCTTGTTGTATGATAGAGTGGGTGATAGAGAACAGAGATAGGTTAATCTGTCATGTCCCCATGCCTTCTACAAAGCATGTTTGGCTACATGCATTGGAGTGAACTGAAGAACTGAAGAAATTATGGCTATGCTACACACATAACAACAAAAAAATAAAGTGTGTTGTGCCTTTAAAACTGTGTCAACAGACTATTGTGCATTTCAATTCAAGTCAAGGTACTTAATAGCAAAAAATAGCAATAACTTGTGCTAATGTACTGCAAATCCAAAGCGCAATTTTATTTCATGAGTGTGTACAAAATTATTTAAAGTGCTTATTGGGCAGACTAGATGGGCCGAACGGTTCTTATCTGCCGTCACATTCTATGTTTCTATGTAAAACAGTTCCAGGGCGTTTTGTGCTTTTGCCGGTCATCTTCGGGAGTTCTATGCGAAAGAAATACCGAACGCACACTCTTTCTATTTAGTAGTGTTTGTTCGTATGGTTCATACGAACAAACCCACCAAACGGCACTGTCCTAACATGTGTGGGAAGGAAGCAGGCGTTTGTCAAAGTTCAGCAGTGCTCAGGAGATACCGTGTCCAATTTTAGTTCCCCGCGATCGATGCCCAACACTGCTGCCTCCATTCCCGCAAACAAAATGGCCGTCAACACAGTTCCCACGTGTTCCTGCATACGAATAGCAACCACCCAGCCGCACAATTAGAACACACGATAATTGAATTGTCAGGAGAGGTTACGAGGGGTTAACAAGCCCAGAGGTGGTCCGCCGTTCGTGAGTTGGTTACGAGTCATCGTCACTGATGGTCCATTTCTTACATTGAAGTGGCAGCAGTAAGCTCTTTGCGTCAAAATAATGGACCTATATTTTAAAAATATAATTACACTATTTTTACTCATATTAATTTGTGATATTACCTATGATGACTCTTCCAAGACTCAGTTATACTATGTACCTTCAAGAAAAAAAATGTAACTAAAAATAAATAAGTTATTTACCTGTCAAACCCTACTCTAAATTTTGGCCCACCCTGTCCCTAGTGCCCTTGACCAAGTAGTATATATATATTAATATATGCTATTATATATCAAAGTATTTATTTTTTGCTAATTGTTCCCCTTTAATCTTTTGCATAATATTTCTCAAAGAACTATAGGTTAAGGACCTTATTTGGATATCTCTAAGCTCTGCTAGAACAATATCGAGATGGAAGAGTTTGAGGGTGAGGGTAGAACACACGTCTAACTTCGAGATCTACAATAGAGAAAACAAGAATCTTGGGACTATTTTCTCACATGTTGAATCACACGGCTTTCACTGCTCAAAAAAATATAGTTTTTCCATAAAATGTGCTTTTCTTTCCGTTCTCCACCTTAATTATGCTGCAAAAGGATTTCAGGCTTCAGTGTTTATCCTGGAATAAGTTATTGTGGAAAATATCTGTAATGAGTCCGTCCTCGATGAGTGTATGGATGTATGGATTCAATTGGCGGCATTCAGAATTACATTACTATAAATCCTATACTGAAAGGTCTGAGAAGATGCCTCGATCTTTGATTCACCTCAGGTCACTGTGAAATGGATCTTCTGTTTGATCACCTTTTCTCCAGGTGTTTCAATTGAAGTCATGTAATACAGTATAGGGTGTGGTGGGCTTATTCCTTATTTATGGTTATTTTTATGTAACAAAGTAATAATGACACGAAACAACACTTGGTCCTCTCCATCCAATAATTTTAATTTTTTTTTTAACAGGATTAAGCCAAGTAGCAGACATCAAATGGGTCTAAAATGTATTTTTTTTTTCATAGACTTTTTTGGGAGAAAAAGAAAAGAATGATTGTTGGCAACGCTTAACCTGAGTTTACAACATTAGACAATGTCATTGTTACAAGTGCTGCTATTTCCACCATTTACATACACCCACCACAACCACAAGTGATGTTTATATGGCAGTGTTTCCGCCATCACATAAATTTATAGGGACTCTTTAGGTAACCTGACCACTTCAACCCAATGAAATGGTCTGGGTGCCGTGCCCCCCTTTTCAGTGAGACTAATTGGCGCAGTTCTGCATTTTGTCGCACATGTGCACCAGCCTCTCAATGCTTCCTCGGTGATCTCAGCTACAGATGTTGGAGACTAGCGTTACCAGGCAGAAAAGGTAAATACATTTCCTCTTTTCAGTACTGACGGTGGGGTTATCATGGCAGAGACTCTGCTTGGTTTACATCAATAATACCAATAAGGAAAGGAAGTTGGCACCAACCAACACTGGAGTTGGTTTCCTTAACTTTACTGTGGTATTTAAGGTTCTTCTGACATTCAGATTGACCCAGTCTACTCAAGAATAGTTGGCGTTACAGTCCTGAGCCGCACCTCTCACCATCTTAAATCAGCTCTCACCCAAGACGATCTCAGATCTCAGCTAGCACTGAGACATGGATGTCATACTGTCTAATGGAGGTCATTTAGTTGCTCCAATGGCCATTGGAGGGATGCCCGCCTGCCAACGTCAAGGCAGACCCCCCTAAGCGGGTCCTAACACTGACCCTTCACCCTGCTTCCTTGAGCTTCAGGCAAAGATATCTCTAATGAGACAGAAAGGGGTATTTTTTATATACACCCCTTTACTTATTAACCCTTAATAGGGAACACATGGGATGGGTAGCAGCATTGTAACCAGGCTGTGTGATACAAAGTAAATACAAATACAAAAAGAGAAGTCCTGCGCTTAAGCAGCAAGGACTACAACACACATCGGCCCCAATATATAGTAAAAACCAAAGAAAAGAAAATGTTACTTGCGCTTTCTCCTTAATCCCTATGTATATTTAGACAAATGGAGGTCATTTAGTTGCTCCAATGGCCATTGGAGGGATGCCCGCCTGCCAACGTCAAGGCAGACCCCCCTAAGCGGGTCCTAACACTGACCCTTCAGCCTGCTTCCTTGAGCTTCAGGCAAAGATATCTCTAATGAGACAGAAAGGGGTATTTTTTATATACACCCCTTTACTTATTAACCCTTAATAGGGAACACATGGGATGGGTAGCAGCATTGTAACCAGGCTGTGTGATACAAAGTAAATACAAATACAAAAAGAGAAGTCCTGCGCTTAAGCAGCAAGGTGTATATAAAAAATAAAATGTGTGTTGTAGTCCTTGCTGCTTAAGCGCAGGACTTCTCTTTTTGTAGTCATACTGTCTAAGGCTGCATTTTATATCTGTGTTTCTCAACCTTTTATGGAGAAGTAACCCATGCAGGCCTGGAGAACAAGCCTGATTAAACGTAGTAAATAATATTTTTATATTGTGTGTAAGCATGTATATAAACATGTATAGAATAAGTAAAGAAACGGAGCACTCCACAGGGAATTTTTAAATGTGTATTGAAAAATAAGTTATATAAATAAATAAATATATATATATATAGAGAGAGAGAGAAAGAGAAGACACTAACATACACACACTTACACACAGAGGACACTGACACATTCATTTGCACACAGAGGACACTAACACACAATTATAAATAGAGTACACTGACAAATGCACACAATGGACATTGACACACACACACACACATTTATACACAGACAAAATTGCTACACACACATTTACACAGAGCACACTGACACATATACACACAGAGAAGATTAACGCACACACACATATACACACAGAGGACACTGACACACACACAGAGGACACTGACACACAGACATATGACACTGCCATACACATGTTTACATAGAGAGGAAACCACCACACACACATTTACACACAGAGTACACTGACACACATATACACTCACTGACAGACACACTTTTACTGATTTGACATACAATGACAGACACACATACAGATACAAACACATTCACTGACAGACACACACACTGACTGATAGGCACACTTACTGACACAATCACATTCACTGACAGACACACACACATGCACTGGAAGATATACTCTGACAGACACACTCACATTCACTGACAGACACACACACATGCACTGGAAGATATACTCTGACAGACACACTCACATTCACTGACAGACACACACACATGCACTGGAAGATATACTCTGACAGACACACTCCCCGACACACACTCTCATTGATTTGACTCATAGCTCTGAACTCTTCACATTAACATATTATATGATGTACTTACAGTTATTACAGTCATCAGCTCTCAGTCATTTCTGAACGAAAAATATATAAATACAGGGATGCCAGTTTTAATATGTGAATGTAGGTAACTATGAATACAGAGTCAAATTATTTGGACAAAATCTTGTGACACATTACATGGCATTTATAAAAAGACATAACTTGCTTTCTCATGGTCTTTTAACCCAACACCTTTTATTAAATAAGATTTTGTGTTAGCAAGTCTGGAGTTGTTATGATAAAATTAATAAATGAGTTTCAAAGGGAAAAACCCAAACATAGCACATTGGACTCATACATCCAAGCCAAATGTCTTTATTCCTCTTGCCACAGCCAACTCAATGGAACTAACCTTAATTTGTCTTGTTAAAGGTTTTAAGAGTCTTCTGGGTGTCCAAGATGATTAATGCTCACATTAATTTTAGTATAAAAAGGGGCATATTTTCCAACATCAGTATTTAAAACACATTGAACGCCAGCATGCGTATTGACACGATAATCTGGATTAGTTGTACTCTTTCAAAGTTAAGAGGGTGCAAGTGCCCACAGTGCTAATCAACGTTAACACAGAGCCAACATATTTAGTGCTCAGAGGTATACCTAGGGTACATAGCACATCCCATTTGAACTGTAACAAAACTAAACTTTTTGTTATAAAATTAGACTCACATACTGAAATTCACATACACATGAAAATTCATATGCATACACATTGATATTCACAAATACTTCCAAATAAACAGAGACATTCATATACACACACATGGACATATATGCACAGACACATCTTAATATACATACGCAAACACACATAGACACATACACACACAGTGACTTACAGACACAAAGACTCATATACATACACACAGACTCATATATACACACATTCTACATAAACTCACATTCATGTACGTAGGCAAATTCATACACATACACTTACACAGATTCAGATACACACACATTCAAATACTCACACTGGCTCACACAGACACATTCAACTATATACACACATTTCATTTTAGTTTTATAATTATTATTTTGCACTTGCGCTCCATGCTACTCTGTACTGTTGACATCTCGACTTGAACTTTAGTACGGGGCGAATGAGGGATCTGTGTAATCCGTACAGAATAATCCCAGTATCTCCTTCACCAGCCACACCACAAGCACCATCATGCACCACGCATCCAATGCACCGATAGGCAGCTATCTGCTCTGGCAAGAGAGGGGTATACAGTGCACCTCCCTGTCTCATGTCACCCGCCGTCTCTCATTATGCAACGGTTACTGATTCTTGTGTATTTGCAGCCTATTTTCGAGTTTGCAGCATTTAGAGTTTAATTTAGAGTTTGTAGACTGCGAATGTGGTTTGTGCGTGAAAGTTTCACTTCATGACGGTCAGTTCTTCCATGCTGCGCAACATCTGTCCAAAGTGATTCTTCTGTACAGGTTTTTCATATTTCTAAAGGAAGAAGATACAAAATGCTCACATAAAGCAGGGATTCACCACACGACATATGCATAGTCGCCTTTTCGGCAAATGCGTTTTAAAAAAAACCAAAACCCAAGGATACTTAGACACCTTATATTTGGGGAAATTATCACAGCTTTATTAATAAATTAAACATGTCAATTAATAAAGGTCATTGTCAACATATTTAAATATATTATCGCAGCCCAAACTCTTTTAACAATTCGACCCATAAGCAAACAATATTAACATATAAATAACATCTCACCACTTAAACCATCCCCACCGAGGGCATGATTTACCGTGTTCCACCATGTATAGGTATACCAAGATACCCTACACACACCAGGTTTGGAGCTACCGACGAGCTCAAACCAACCAAAATCTATCTGAACTAAACTATGTTACATCTGGACAATCAACCTATACCCCAACTTGTTTATCCATCCATGCTATACTGCACTATAATCAGATGGTACAATATATAGAAGCAGTGCGATACTGCACTATAATCAAATCGTACAATATATAGAAGCAGTGCTATACTGCACTATAATCAGATGGTACAATATAGAAGCAGTGCTACACTGTACTATAATCAGATCGTACAATATATAGAAGCAGTGCTACACTGTACTATAATCAGATGGTACAATATATAGAAGCAGTGCTATACTGCACTATTATCCGATGGTACAATATATAGAAGCAGTGCTACACTGTACTATAATCAGATCGCACAATATATAGAAGCAGTGCTATACTGCACTATAATCAGGGGTCAAGTCCTGGGGAAAAAAGTGTGGGAACTCCCCCCACCAAAAAAAAACACATACACACACATACACTCACAGACACACACATGCACTCAGACACTCACAGACGCACACACATACTCAGACACTCACACAGTGGTGTATTTTAATTTTGTGCTGCCCTAGGCATGACTATACTTGAGAACCCCCTAATCTAAATTTACCACCCCTTCCTGTCAAGGGTGCACCGCTTCCTGATTAAGAACCCACCCCTTCCTCTTTAGACTCCACCTTTTCATGCTCCTTTTAAAGAAATACTATAGTGCCAGGAAAACAAAGCTGTTTTCCTGGCACTATAATTCCCTGTAGTGCCCCCCCTCCCTCATGTCCTCCCCTCCCCCACTCGACACTGATGGGGTTAAAATCCTATGGGTAATTAGCAGATGCTGGATGTCCTCATGCACAGGGTGAGGACGTCCAGCATCAGTTAGGCGACTTTTGGTCACCTAACCACCCGAAAGTCCCTCTAGTGGCTGTCTGATAGACAGCCACTAGAGGTGGAGTTACCCCTCAAGGTAATTATTGCAGTTTCTGAGAAACCGCAATAATTACACTTGCAGGTTTAAGGGGACTGGGACACTGCACCCAGACCACTTCAATGAGCTGAAATTGTCTGGGTGCCTATAGTGTCCCTCTAAGCACTCTCTCTGACAGACACCCACACTGACAGATACACACTGACAGTAACACACACACACTCAGTGACAAATACACAGACGTCACTGATTTGACACACACACACATTCACTGACACACACTCATTCATTGACAGAGACACACACAAACACACTGACAGACACACACTAATAGTCACACACACACACTAAATGACAAACAGACTCTCACTGATTTAACAGACACTTACAAACATACACTAACAGAAGCACATACATGCAAACATGTGCATACACTAACAGAAGCACATACACTTATACGCACACACACGTGCATACACTAACAGAAGCACATACACGCAAACATGCATTATCTAACAGAAGCACAAACACTCATACACACACACGTACATATGCTAACAGACGTAAATACACTCATACACACACACACACTGACACAAACACACACATACACCAACAGACATGAACTAACATACACACACATACATAGACTAACAGACATACACACATACACTAACAGACATACACACACATAGACTAACAGACATACACACATACACTAACAGACATACACACACATAGACTAACAGACATACACACACATAGACTAACAGACATACACACACACACATACACTAGCAGACATACATACACATACACTAACAGACATACACACACACATACACTAGCAGACATACACACACACATACATACACATACACTAACAGACATACACACACACATACACTAGCAGACATACACACACACATACACACACATACACTAACAGACATACATATATACACCTGATTGCCTGCCTGCCCCCCCCCCCCCCCCCCCCCCCCCCCGCGGGCTGCTCTCTCCCTGTCACACGCGGCGAGGGAGCTGTGTCCTTATTCCGGCTCCTTATGTCCATATTCCGGCTCCCTGCATCAGCAGACAACCCACGCGGCGAGAGGGAGCAGAGAGGACACAGCTCCCTCGCCGCGTGTGACAGGGAGAGAGCAGCCCACCGGGGGGGGGGGCAGGCAGGCAATCAGGTGCCCCCCCCCCCATGACAGGGAGAACAGAGGGCATTTGGGGGCGGCATTTTTTGCCGCCCCCTGAGTGCCTGCAGGGGGAACGGCGTTCCTGCTGTGAAAAAAGTGCAGGAACGCCGTTCCCACGCATTCCTGCAGGACTCGAGCCCTGACTATAATCAGATTGTACAATATATAGAAGCAGTGCTATACTGCGCTATAATCAGGTTGTACAATATATAGAAGCAGTGCTATACTGCGCTATAATCAGGTTGTACAATATATAGAAGCAGTGCGATACTGCACTATAATCAGATCGTACAATATATAGAAGCAGTGCTATACTGCACTATAATCAGAAGGTACAATATATAGAAGCAGTGCTATACTGCGCTATAATCAGATCGTACAATATATAGAAGCAGTGCTATACTGCGCTATAATCAGATCGTACAATATATAGAAGCAGTGCTATACTGTGCTATAATCACATCATACAATATATAGAAGCAGTGCGATACTGCACTATAATCAGATGGTACAATATATAGAAGCAGTGCTATACTGCGCTATAATCAGATCGTATAATATATAGAAGCAGTGCTATACTGCACTATAATCAGATCGTATAATATATAGAAGCAGTGCTATACTGCGCTATAATCAGATCGTACAATATATAGAAGCAGTGCTATACTGCGCTATAATCAGATCGTACAATATATAGAAGCAGTGCTATACTGTGCTCTAATCAGATCGTACAATATATAGAAGCAGTGCTACACTGCGCTATAATCAGATGGTACAATATATAGAAGCAGTGCTATACTGTGCTATAATCACATCGTACAATATATAGAAGCAGTGCTATACTGAGCTATAATCACATTGTACAATATATAGAAGCAGTGCTATACTGCGCTATAATCAGATCGTACAATATATAGAAGCAGTGCTATACTGTGCTCTAATCAGATCGTTCAATATATAGAAGCAGTGCTACACTGCGCTATAATCAGATGGTACAATATATAGAAGCAGTGCTATACTGTGCTATAATCACATCGTACAATATATAGAAGCAGTGCTATACTGAGCTATAATCACATTGTACAATATATAGAAGCAGTGCTACACTGCGCTATAATCAGATGGTACAATATATAGAAGCAGTGCTATACTGCGCTATAATCACATCATACAATATATAGAAGCAGTGCTATACTGCGCTATAATCAGAAGGTACAATATATAGAAGTAGTGCGATACTGCAGTATAATCAGATGGTACAATATATAGAAGCAGTGCTACACTGCGCTATAATCAGAAGGTACAATATATAGAAGCAGTGCGATACTGCACTATAATCAGATGGTACAATATAGAGAAGCAGTGCGATACTGCACTATAATCAGATAGTACAATATATAGAAGCAGTGCGATACTGCACTATAATCAGATCGTACAATATATAGAAGCAGTGCTATACTGCACTATAATCAGATGGTACAATATATAGAAGAAGTGCGATACTGCGCTATAATCAGAAGGTACAATATATAGAAGCAGTGCGATACTGCGCTATAATCAGATGGTACAATATATAGAAGCAGTGCTATACTGCACTATAATCAGATCGTACAATATATAGAAGCAGTGCTACACTGCGCTATAATCAGAAGGTACAATATATAGAAGCAGTGCGATACTGCACTATAATCAGATGGTACAATATAGAGAAGCAGTGGTATACTGCACTATAATCAGATAGTACAATATATAGAAGCAGTGCGATACTGCACTATAATCAGATCGTACAATATATAGAAGCAGTGCTATACTGCACTATAATCAGATGGTACAATATATAGAAGAAGTGCGATACTGCGCTATAATCAGAAGGTACAATATATAGAAGCAGTGCGATACTGCACTATAATCAGATGGTACAATATATAGAAGCAGTGCTATACTGCACTATACTCAGATCGTACAATATATAGAAGCAGTGCTATACTGCGCTATAATCAGATGGTACAATATATAGAAGCAGTGCTACACTGCGCTATAATCACATCGTACAATATATAGAAGCAGTGCTATACTGCGCTATAATCACATCGTACAATATATAGAAGCAGTGCTACACTGAGCTATAATCACATTGTACAATATATAGAAGCAGTGCTACACTGCGCTATAATCAGATGGTACAATATATAGAAGCAGTGCTATACTGCGCTATAATCACATTGTACAATATATAGAAGCAGTGCTATACTGCGCTATAATCACATCGTACAATATATAGAAGCAGTGCTATACTGTGCTATAATCACATCATACAATATATAGAAGCAGTGCTATACTGCGCTATAATCACATCGTACAATATATAGAAGCAGTGCTATACTGCGCTATAATCACATCATACAATATATAGAAGCAGTGCTATACTGCGCTATAATCACATCGTACAATATATAGAAGCAGTGCTATACTGCGCTATAATCAGATAGTACAATATATAGAAGCAGTGCTATACTGCGCTATAATCAGATGGTACAATATATAGAAGCAGTGCTATACTGCGCTATAATCACATCGTACAATATAGAAGCAGTGCTATACTGCGCTATAATCAGATAGTACAATATATAGAAGCAGTGCTATACTGTGCTATAATCACATCGTACAATATATAGAAGCAGTGCTATACTGCACTATAATCAGATGGTACAATATATAGAAGCAGTGCTATACTGCGCTATAATTAGGTTGTACAATATATAGAAGCAGTGCTATACTGTGCTTTAATCACATCGTACAATATATAGAAGCAGTGCTATACTGCGCTATAATCACATTGTACAATATATAGAAGCAGTGCTACACTGCGCTATAATCAGATGGTACAATATATAGAAGCAGTGCTATACTGTGCTATAATCACATCGTACAATATATAGAAGCAGTGCTATACTGCGCTATAATCAGATGGTACAATATATAGAAGCAGTGCTATACTGCGCTATAATCACATCATACAATATATAGAAGCAGTGCTATACTGCGCTATAATCAGATCGTACAATATATAGAAGCAGTGCTATACTGTGCTATAATCACATTGTACAATATATAGAAGCAGTGCTATACTGAGCTATAATCAGATGGTACAATATATAGAAGCAGTGCTATACTGAGCTATAATCACATCGTACAATATATAGAAGCAGTGCTATACTGCGCTATAATCAGATGGTACAATATATAGAAGCAGTGCTATACTGCGCTATAATCAGATGGCACAATATATAGAAGCAGTGCTATACTGCACTATAATCAGATCGTACAATATATAGAAGCAGTGCTATACTGCGCTATAATCAGATGGTACAATATATAGAAGCAGTGCTATACTGCGCTATAATCACATCATACAATATATAGAAGCAGTGCGATACTGCACTATAATCAGATGGTACAAAATATAGAAGCAGTGCTATACTGCGCTATAATCAGATGGTACAATATATAGAAGCAGTGCTATACTGCACTATAATCAGATGGTACAATATATAGAAGCAGTGCAATACTGCACGGTGAATAGGAAAGTATGCATTTTTAACGACATGGTCATGGACAGATCTCATAACAGATTTCATTGCAAAGCGACAGATTTTGCATGAAAAATTCACTGCTCAATCTGTGAGGAAATTACTAGCAAAGCTAAATCGTATCTAAAGTCTGTATCACATCTGTGTGTACTTAACAAAATGCAGAAAATGCAAATTCCTTGTTTTCTTTTTAGCATCTATCTCTAAATTGGGCTATTTGTATCGACCATTTGTATGTCGTGTCTACTGTGATTGTGCTTGCTAGGTAGGGTATTTTTCATTGTGATTGTGTTGACCAGACAGTTTGCTGTCACCTGGGATCTCAAGTCCAAGATGTTTCTGGCACAGTTGATGAATTATTGGGAGGGGTTGGGAAGGACCCATCTGTCATGGTCCATATTGGTACCAATGAGAATGTCAGAGGAAAATGGAGAGTTCTAAATAATAAGTTCAGGGAATTGGAAAGTAAACGGAAGAAAAGGTAGCCTTTTCAGAAATATTACCTGTGCCACGTGCTACAGTGGAAATGCAGTGGGAGATTAGGGAAGCAGTGTTTTGGCTTTTTAGAGCACTGGGCTGATTTTGCATGTGGGTATGATCTTATTTAGCTGTGATGGATAGGAAATAGGTATGCAGTCCTTAAGATAGAACGGCTTTAGCCGTGGGGAAACCAGCACAGGGTGGGAGACAAGGCAAGCTTTAACCTTTTAATCTTCAAAGAGATGGGCCGGGGAGCAAAATAACGATTCTTGCACTATAGTATTCCTTTAATTGAATAAGTTAATGAAGACTAGGAAAAGGCTGAAATTATAAATAACTATTTCTCTTAAGTATATATTAAGGAGGAACCTCTGGTAAGAGATATGCAAATGATTGCTGCAATCATGCGACTCAAGACACGATGCTACAGAAACTAAAAAAAGTTCATGCAAAACAAGCCCCAGGCCTGACAGTATTCACCCATGAGTACTTAAGGAGCTAAGTGTGGAAATAAGTGTACCTCTGTTTTTCACCTTTCATGGTTCTTTTCTTTTAGGAATTGTACCAGAGGATTGAAGGAAGGCAGATGTGGTTCCTATATTCAAAACGGGTTTTGCCTAGAATGTATAGACCTGTGAGCTTAAATTTGTGGCTGGGAACATATTTGAAGGGCTGTTAAGGGATAATTTTCAGGAATTCATTGGGAAGAACTTTGTTATCAGAAATAGTCAACATGGTTTTATGACACATAGGTTATGTCAAACTAACTTAATTGCATTCAATGAAGAATTAGTAGGAAGGTGTTGTATGATCTACTTGGATTTTGCCAAGGCATTAGATACTGTCCCACACAATAGGTTAGTGTTCAAACTAAAGGAAATTAGTCTAGATTAAAATTCTTGTTCTTGGGTAGAACATTGGCTTAAAGATAGAGTACAAAGAGTTGTCGTTATTGGTAAATGTGCACGCTGGACAAAAGTGGTAAGTGGTGTCCCTCAGGGTTCTGTTCTGGGACCATTTATGTTCAATATATTTATAACTGATCTTGAAATAGGAATTGAAGGCCATGTTTTAGTGTTTGTAGATGACACAACACTCTGCAAAGCAATACAATGTGAGCTGGATATTGATTTGCAGGGATTTAGATAGACTGGGGACTGGGCACTCAAATGGCAGATTGAATTTAATGTAGAAAAATGCAAAGTTAGTGATTTCAGTAAGAAATGCTCAATCAACTTACACTACAAATGGTAGTGATTTATGGACAACAGCACAGGAGAAGGATTTAGGAATTGTGATAGACAACAAACCAGGCAACAATGTGCAAAGTCAATCAGCAGCTGCTAAGTCAGTATGGTATTGTTATGTATAAAAAAGGGCATTAAGTCACAGGATGAAAATATAACTGTGCTTCTTCACTGGGAAGACCACACCTTGATTATGCTGTGCAATTTTGAGCACCTGTTCTAAAGAAGAATATTATGGCCCTAGAAAAAGTGCAGAGGTGGGCTATGAAATTAATACATTTAATACATTTTAGTTATGATGTAAGGTTAACAAATTAAAACCTGTGTAGTTTAGAAAAACAGTGCCTCAGAGGGGATATGATAGCATTATACCAGGTTAATCTGAACGTACCTTTCCTGGTTAAATACTTTGTTATTATTATTATTATTATTATTATTATTATTATTATTATTATTATACAAATATATTTGGGGCCACTACAAACCATTGTCTGGAAATCTATTCATAAACAGGGCTATACACAGGACATGAGGTCACGCATTTCGACTAGAAGAAAAGAGATTTAGTCTAAGACAAAGGAAAGGGTTTTTTACACCACAAACAATATGGATGTGGAATTCTGTGCCTAAAAAGATAGTTTTATCAGAAATGGTACAGGTGTTTAAACAGCAACTGGATGAATCCTTGCAAAAACATAATATTCAGGGATATCATGTTTAATATGTGTGGTAACTTATTCTTGATTCAAAGAGATATCTGAATGCTAATCTGGGGTCAAGAAGGAATTTGTTCCTAGTTTGTTGCAAAATTGCAAAGCACTTCAAACTGTTTTTTTGTTACCTATTTTTGGATCAACAGCAAAAACAGATGTGAGAAAACTTGAACTTAATGGACGCATGTCTCTTTTTAGCCGATGTAACTATGGAAGTATTTGAGTGAACGTCCCCATTGATTTTGTGTGATCATTTTATTTGGTCATTTCTTTTATTTTACTTTATAGAAAACCACGATCTCTAGAACAAGCTATACCGTAACTGTATTTACAGACTGAATTTTAGCTTAGAACAAAAGGCGTACACATTGTACTGGCAAAATTACAGGAAAATGTATGGATCAACATCAGTTGGACTACAAGGGGTCGAAGTAAGTATTTTTAAGTTCTGGAAAACAAGAGATTATTCAATGTATTAGTAAAACACTTTCTAAAAAATACATAAAAGCAATAAACAAATAAAATATTTTGAAATGTACCAGATGCATAATAATATCTACAGTGTGAAATGATTAATTACCATATGGTAATATCACACATTGTATAATGACGAGATACTGAACATGTATTGGTATTAATGATGAACATTCACACATTTCTATTTGATAAATTAAAATAAATTAATCAGTCAGCATAGGATACCCTGGGTAAATAATAAAAGCAACTAGTTATAATAAATTAAATTGCATACTCAAGCATTTTTCTAAGGTTTGCTCATGTTCAATATGAGATAAACGACTTTGCCAATAACAACTCTAAGTTTCTGAGAATAAAGGATCTTAATTATGAATTGGTTTAATTGGGCCCTATTATCACTTCCCTCATAGCCTACACCTAGAATCTGGTGTTGAAGTAATTGATTGGGTGTCAAGGAGCTACTGTGCCAAAAACGACTTTTACGGAATACATTTGGCTGATATTCTTGGCCTCGGTTTACCAGCTGTATAACACGGACTTGTCACTGCTTTGGAATTAAACCTTAAACACTGAATCGTGCCATTACTTTGTACTGTTGAAGACTCTGTACTTGCTGACATAGTTGGCATTTGAGAAACGTGATCCATGCAGCTGTAAAGTGCAGGAGGGGCAGTAACCTACCTCTTTCTCTTACCTTTCATAGCGGACACATTTTAATATATTTAAGGTACCATTGCCCAGTGACACCCGCTCTGAAACAGTTAAAAAAAATATTTTGAAATACATATTATGACCTATGAGTAATGCAGGGAAATGTATTAGTATGAAAATGAAAAAAATGCACACAAAAAAAATATATATACACAAGTACACCTAACCAACTTAATGGTAGGAATATGCAGAGGTACTTAACTGCGTATAAGATGGATACAGCTTCCCAAGAGGTTTCCCCCAAACGAACCTCAAATATAAGTATGGATATAGACAAAAAATGGGATACAGCTGAATAACTAGAAAAAAAAGAATATAAAACACATAGTGAAGTACATTAACAATAATTGGATTTAACCCACAAAGATTGCACTCACGAGATAGTGTAGGGTAATGCGCCTTTAAGCCCACACTGGGCTAAAATGGTATTTGCCTTCCACGGATCGGTTGCTCTGTCTTTCACAGGAAATGGAAGAATGCCAGTTGAAATGTAAAAAATATTTTTCTTTATTCAAAAGGCAAAATAGCCTTGAAAGATTCAATCAGTAAAATTATTTAAAATAACTGCAATCTAACGCGTTTCGTCCAAACAACTTGGACTTCATCAGAGAAAATTCTGCAGTTTTAACAATCACATAGAATACAAAGCATGCATAATCCCACCCCCAACAGAGTCCCTTAAATACAACCAGTCCGTGTGTTGATTGGAGAATTCTCTCCTGGAACCACTTCTCCCATTAGGGTATATTGCCTCCAGATGGCTCTAGTTTTGTAATTCCGCGGCAAAAAGACATAGCCGTTTTTCATCCGTCTAGCTTATCAAGATATGCGTTCCAAATGTCCGTTTCCGGTTGCGTTCCAAGCGCATACTTCCGGTTGCGGACGGCGACGTACGTCATGACGTCAGCGTTGCGTTCCAAATGCGGCATATGCGTTCCAAGCATGGAACAGCCACTTGAACAGTTAAATAACTGAAAAAAATCTCAAAGTAATCGCAATCAGTGATCAGACTTTCAAATTCAAAATAAAAACTTATAAATAACAAAGAGATACATCATCATTCAATAGAGCTGTAGGACTTTCATCTTCTGCCAATTGCTATAGTATAAATATATACATAGACTCCAAAAATTATAATGAGAAAAATTATATATGTGTACACTAAAAAATAAATAAATATAAATAAAATGAACTAGAAATGAACCAAAAATAAATGAATAAAATTAAATAAAAATAAAAATAAAAATAAAAATAAATATAAAAATAAAAATAAAATAAAATAAAAATAAATAAACAATTAAATGGAAATAAATATAAAAATAAATATAAATATGAAAAAAATGAAAGAAATGGAAACAAAAAAATAAAAATAATAAATAATCAATGATAAATAATGAAAAATAATAAAAAAATAATAATAAAATAATAATATAATAATAAAATAATAATAAAAAAAAAATAAAAAAAAAAAATAAATAAATAAATAATAAAAAAATATAATAAAAAAATAATAAAAAAATATAATAATAATAAAAAATAAAAAATAAAAATAATGATGAAAAATAATAAAATATCAATCTAAAGAGAAAAAACTTTTTATGTGGCAGAAGGTGGAAATCCCCCCTAAATTCCAAGGACATCTTTAGAAAAAAAATACCCTTATACCATGAAACTGGCCAAATCAACATCTATATTTAAACCTTTGGGTGTTAAGGTATCCAATTGATATATCCAATAGGTCTCCCGTTGTGCTAGTTTCAATTCCCTATTTCCTCCTCTCCAGTGGGCGGGCACATGTTCTATACCACAACCCCTAAAATCCCTCCAATTAAAGGCCTGGCATGTATTGCAGTGCACTGGCACTGAATGAGTTGTTATGCCTTTCCTTATATTATTAATATGTTCCATGAGGCGTATTTTAAGAGGTCTTTTTGTTTTTCCCACGTACTGTTTGCCACACGGACACTGCAATAAATAAATCACAAAATCCGTGTGGCATCCAATACTGGACTTCACTGGGAAAGAAATTCCAGAAATATGACTTGTAAATTGAAGAGTTAAGCCTAGGTTCATTCTTGAGCAAGCCCGACACATTTGGCATCCCTTAGATCCCTTTGTATGTGAAATGACTTTCTTTTTAGGGATATCCTTTCTAGGGAAACTGGGAGCGACTAGATCTTTAAGGTTTTGACCCTTCTTATAGATAATAGATGGCCGATTTGGAAGGATACTTCCAAGAATTGGATCCTGGAGTAATATGGGCCAATGTTTTTTAAGGCACCTATTAATTTTCCAATGGTCTGTATTGTATTTTGTTATAAATGAGTGTCTAAAATGTTCATTTTGATTATTTTTCGGACGTTTAATCAGTAAGTCACTTCTGTCTTTATTCCTTAATATTCTAATTTCTTTTTCAATCGTGTTCTTATCATAACCTTTATTCACCAATTTATTTTTTATATGTTTCGCCTGAGTTTCAAAATCTTGATTGTTGGAGCAATTTCTACGTACCCTTGTGAGTTGACTTTTGGCAATGCCTCTTAGCCAAGGTTGATGGTGGCAACTTGACTTATGGACGTAACTGTTCCCATCAGTTTTCTTAAAGAAACATCTGGACCTAATTTTATCTCCCTCCCAATATAGGCTTAGGTCCAAAAAATTAATAGTGTCTTTGTGCCACTCCGGTGTAAATTTCAAATTAAAGGAATTAGAATTTAAATACTGAACAAACAATAGAAAATCCTCTTGAGTACCCTTCCAGATGACAATCACGTCATCGATAAATCTCCGCCATAGGACCAGGCTCGCCCGCCAGTCATGCCCGCACCAAACAAATAGGTCCTCCCATCTGCGCATATAGATGTTGGCATAACTGGGGGCGAACCTGGTTCCCATGGCGGTCCCTGTCAACTGAAGGTAAAATTTACCCTCATGAAAAAAATAATTATGTTCCAATATAAATTTGATTGCCAACAAAATAAAATTTTGAAGTGCATCATCAACCTCGGGATCATCTCCTATAAAAAAATGAACTGCCTCAATGCCTAGCTGGTGATGGATGACTGTATATAATGACGTCACATCCAATGTTGCCCAGCTGTATTCCTCCTTCCAATTAATATCTTCAAACTCATGTAAAATGGCTGTAGTATCTTTGATATATGAAGGGGCACCCTGGGCATATTTTTGGAGCTTTGAGTCAATAAAGGCTGACAGATTCGCTGTGATAGAGTTAATGCCACTGATAATTGGGCGTCCAGGAGGAAAAAACAAATTTTTATGTAACTTTGGCAAAAAGTAGAAAATGGGGATAACGGGAAAATTGTTAAACAAAAATTGAAAATTCTTTTGAGATATTACATTATTTTCTAAGGCTCTTAATAACAAACTTTTTAGTATAGAGTTAAATGTTCCTGTCGGATCTCTATGGAGTTCTACATAGGTTTCTGTTTGACCCAAGATATTTAGGGATTCTTGATGATAATACTCTGCAGACAGGATGACAATCCCCCCCCCTTTGTCAGCCTCCCTTATAACTATATCCTCCCTTTTAGTTAAATTTTTTAAACACATGGTCTCTTCCTTTGTCATATTAAAATTCTTTTGTTGGTTGCTATTTATCTTTTTGAAATCCTGGCAGACCATATTCTCAAAGGTTTCAAGATGGGAACCCTTACTTTGGACAGGGTAAAATTTAGATTTTGGCTTAAATTTCGAAAAACCATTGTCTGTATTTGAATTAAATTTTAAACTAATGGGTGGATTGGATATTGATAATGAACCAGCATTGTGATTAGTTCTAAGATTAATGGAAGTATTAGTCAATGGTAATGGAATGGTACTTTTTTCAAAATGTCGTTTAACTGTTAATGTTCTTATAAATTTCTTTAAATCTATGAATAAGGCGAAATCATCCACTGTACGTGCAGGAGCAAACTTTAGGCCCCGTTCTAATACACGTATTTCCAATTCAGTTAGTGGTATTGATGATAAATTAAATATACCTACATTTCGTTCTTTTAGTGGGAAGATCTCTCCTTTCTGTACTGATTTAGGGGTTCTTCCTCCATTCTCATCCTTTTGAGGGAAGTTTGTGTTTGGAGGGGCGAGTAACGATTTGGATGTGCCCAAGTAGTTTTGCGTGGTAAAAAATAATCCGTTATCCGTTGGTCTTTTTGTATATGGCTTCTCTCTAAAAAATCACTGGTACTGGGAGGAGTATTCTCTCTGTGATCAACTTTTTCCCTTGTAGCATCTACATATGGCCTCCTACCTCTATAGTCAATTCTTTCCCTTGTTACATCTGCATATGACCTCCTATCAAAGGACTCCCTTTTTTCCTCATTTCTTTTAGGAGACCTTTTCTCGCCATTCATTCTCCTATTAGTAGGGGACTTATAGGAATATGAATTACTTTCATTTTGGCCCCACTCTGTTTGTTTGTGATACTCTCTGTGTTCTATATAACTCCCTATCACCAACCTTTGGTCTCCATTTATATTGGTTGGTGCTGGTGGAGTTTCTATTTGCTGTTTTCTGGGTTTCAAATCTATTATACGGAATTGTTTTGGTGGACCGTCTTCTACGGGACAATTTGTTGACTGTAGAAAAAACATTATTGAGTTTATCTTCTTTGTCTCTCCTATATTTTTTACTTTTTGTCTCCGCTATTCTTTCATCTAATGCCTTCAATTTATTATTCAGTTCCTCCTCATGTTTTACAAGTTCAGAACTGTCTAAATCAAATGATTGTTTATTATCCAATTCTTGTAGCTGTGTCTCTAGGTTGCTTTTCATTTCTTTGGAGAATTGGATAATAAGTTCCATAAGCTGGAAAGAACAATTATTTAAAATTTCATCCCATTTATTCATGAAAGCATCATTTTCCATGCCAAAAGCTGGTATTTTTTCCACCCTCAGGCCTCTTGGTATAAGGCCTTCTTTGATGTAATTTTCTAAAAAAGCTATTTCCCACCATTTTTTATTTTCATTAATTAACAATCTTTTTATTATTTTTTTTATTATATTTTTTTTTTTTTTTTCTTTTTTTATTATTATTTTATTATTATATTATTATTTTATTATTATTTTTTTATTATTTTTCATTATTTATCATTGATTATTTATTATTTTTATTTTTTTGTTTCCATTTCTTTCATTTTTTTCATATTTATATTTATTTTTATATTTATTTCCATTTAATTGTTTATTTATTTTTATTTTATTTTATTTTTATATTTATTTTTATTTTTATTTTTATTTTTATTTTTATTTAATTTTATTCATTTATTTTTGGTTCATTTCTAGTTCATTTTATTTATATTTATTTATTTTTTAGTGTACACATATATAATTTTTCTCATTATAATTTTTGGAGTCTATGTATATATTTATACTATAGCAATTGGCAGAAGATGAAAGTCCTACAGCTCTATTGAATGATGATGTATCTCTTTGTTATTTATAAGTTTTTATTTTGAATTTGAAAGTCTGATCACTGATTGCGATTACTTTGAGATTTTTTTCAGTTATTTAACTGTTCAAGTGGCTGTTCCATGCTTGGAACGCATATGCCGCATTTGGAACGCAACGCTGACGTCATGACGTACGTCGCCGTCCGCAACCGGAAGTATGCGCTTGGAACGCAACCGGAAACGGACATTTGGAACGCATATCTTGATAAGCTAGACGGATGAAAAACGGCTATGTCTTTTTGCCGCGGAATTACAAAACTAGAGCCATCTGGAGGCAATATACCCTAATGGGAGAAGTGGTTCCAGGAGAGAATTCTCCAATCAACACACGGACTGGTTGTATTTAAGGGACTCTGTTGGGGGTGGGATTATGCATGCTTTGTATTCTATGTGATTGTTAAAACTGCAGAATTTTCTCTGATGAAGTCCAAGTTGTTTGGACGAAACGCGTTAGATTGCAGTTATTTTAAATAATTTTACTGATTGAATCTTTCAAGGCTATTTTGCCTTTTGAATAAAGAAAAATATTTTTTACATTTCAACTGGCATTCTTCCATTTCCTGTGAAAGACAGAGCAACCGATCCGTGGAAGGCAAATACCATTTTAGCCCAGTGTGGGCTTAAAGGCGCATTACCCTACACTATCTCGTGAGTGCAATCTTTGTGGGTTAAATCCAATTATTGTTAATGTACTTCACTATGTGTTTTATATTCTTTTTTTTCTAGTTATTCAGCTGTATCCCATTTTTTGTCTATATCCAGGGAAATGTATTAGTCAGATATCGGTTCTATCATAAAATAAAACATTTACATTTTGTATGTTACATATGCATTGTCTGACTTAATATGTATACATTATAATATGTATTTTAGTGTTTTACCAGCAGAGGGAGCCTGTGAGCCCTTTTCATGCTCTAACTGGGTCATGCTATATAAGAACCTTTACAGTAGGAGCAGCATATACATTGGTTTTGATACATTTCAGTTGTGAACGAAACGCGTTGACACAATTGATTTCTGCTGTTAACATTTTTTTTACCACTGGGGGAGCCCATCTCTTCACATCAAGTTGTCCCAATGTTTACAGCTGTTCACATGGCTATCAGACGTCAACTGTTTGATTGCTGAATACATTTTGGATACATAGTTACATGATTACATTATTTTATGGATTGGAAAAAGACATGCGTCCAGTTCAGCCTTCACACATGTTATAATGCTTGTCTGTAGTGAACAGGATTCACTACAGACACCACTACTGCTCTTCGGGTTCTTGTGCGATACCTCCCATGAGGACTGGTTACATCCATACTTTATACCAATGTTTGTTTATTGGAACTTTGTGCTTGGGACTTTTTTAGGGATTTACCATTAGCCCTGTTGTGCTAATTTCTCCGTATGCCGAAAGAATTGGTCCTTCACGTATTCAACCTGGGCATTTTTATTTCATTTTAAAAGGATTTGAATTATTAAATATTCTAATTTACAGTAATTGATATTTTGCACTCTATATTTTTGGATATGGGTCTTTCAGCTTTTTACCAACACTATTATTGGACAGGCTGCAGTGGTCTTGTAATTTAATTGTATTATTTTTTTGCAACACCACCTTTTCTGGTTTATTTTACCTTATTGGTAATTGCCCCATTTTAGAACATGATACTTTTGTAAGCAGGAAACACCTGGAGATAAAGGATGGGTTTGTAAGGGCCACGTACAAGGCAGGGGGATATGATCTTTAAAGACACGGTTGAATTATATTGAGTTGTTCATTCAGCCTTCATCCTCCATGTTTCGAAACATGTCCCTTCTGTACCAAGGCAAAGCTATTCCAGAAGATGTATTCCTCTTCTAATGAAAAACTGAAAAGGCATATTCAATGACTAAGGTGAGTCCATAAGCAGGTTAATAGATTTGCCTCGTTCTTTGTTTATAACTAACTTCAATCCGTGATAAGTACACGCTTAAGTAAAGATATAGAAAGTATGACTTTATTTACTAACTGCCTGCCCCATTAAGGGAGACCATGTCCGAAGAGCTGCTGCCGTATGGTCCTAATGTCCAGTATCTTCCAGCATTTTGAAATCTGCCTGATCTATTTTTTGCTGTGATGTTTAATTGCTATTATTGTTTAATTCTAAAAAAAAATGATGATTTCTCATTAGTTGTTCATTCCAGTTTCTCCTCTCTATTTTTATTATTTTGAATATTTCCTATCGGACGTGGAAAGAGTAGTATTATACTGGAGTGGTCTTCCCATTATGCGTGTGTTCTACGAGCAGGAACTTTCTGCTCCATAAAACGTGAGTTCCAGTTATATGATCCATATCACACCATGTTGTAAGCCAATATGTTACACTACGATTTGTGTATTTCTCTTTGTATCCAGTGTTTTGCGTCGTTTTTTGGCTGGTACCCTGTGTATAATATTGCACAAACATGTTTGTGTTTTTAAAGAAGTTCCTATACCTATGTACGCATTCATTTATGTTAATGATTTCTTCGTTTGTTTCTGTTTTTCCTCAGGTTGTTATCTGCCTTGATTTTCTTTAATAAATCTCTGCAATCCAGCGGCCTCGGTTTAAGGCGTATCAGAGGACTCGTAAACCTCGGCACAGCTGCACACCAGGATATACACATGCAACCACATGGAATCGCATTGTGTGTAGTAATTGGGAAGGAAAAAAAAAACAAGTGATCGCTATTTTTATTTTTTCCCAAAAACCCCACAGAGACCATTGTGCAGACAAGTGGGGTTTATGGCTCCAAAAAATAAGCAATACATAATTATTGAGTGTCATTGGCTGGGAATATACAGTTTTACTTTGTTTAGAGATATATGAGGACGTGTAGTGTAACAGAGGTTGTCATGGGGATTATTTAACTATTTGAGTAACAAATGCATGAGGAATATAGGCTTCATAATGTAAATGGTAGAATCCATATAACAGATCAGAGTCCATTTTCACTCCCCCCCCCCCCCCCCCCCTTCTTCTTGACTTGTTGTCTTTTCTGTTTTTGGTGATAATTCTCCCTGAGTTTCCCTTTCCCCATATTCTTGCCACCTCCCCCCACTCCTCCCTTGCATTTTAAACCCTTTGTCTGAATCCATGCCTCATCAAATTCCGTTCTTTCAATCATCTGTCTGTAACAGCCATCTCTACCTAAACTAATTCTATCCCTCCCCTTATTTCACTCACTGGCTTCAGTCTCTCGGTCACCTCTAAAGTTTCTCTTGACCTCCTATTTCCAAATCAATTCTCCTCTAAATAAGCCCACATCTAAGTTCCTGCATATCACTAACCTCTATAAGAGAGTCCAATATAAACCTCAATATCATCTCCCTTTCTACTGCTAGAGGATCTTCTTCCCTACCAGAAATTACCATATAAACGTCCCTTTCTAGACAATATAATCACCTTCTTCCCCCTTTATAGTCAGTCTACTTTGACCATCCTTCAAACTACTCACATATTCAGCCTCCATGTCGATCGACATCTGCCATTCTTCATGTAGGGTCTGTACCCTCGTTCTTTATGTCAGTTTGATTCTTCCTTACTCTACATCAGTCATTTTCTACACCAACCATATTCATTTTCTTTTCCATAGTCTCTGGATATCCTTCCATCCAGGCTTGCAAATATCAGAGTATTGAAGTATCTTAAGAGGCGGACATGGTCCTGCTCAAACAAGCTTACAATCCATGAGGATCTGAGGTTTGCAGATGTATATCCATGAACTAAAGAAAAAATATCCATGAACTAAAGAAAAAATCTCTGATATAAACAATAAAAAGAAGAGAAACCCAACAGTCCAGAATACTACACTAATATTTAGATCAGAGAATGAATGAAAAAGAGATCATCTGTAGAGAAGAGAGGTGAGAGGCATACACACACACACATATATAAGGATGTAAGTGACCATGCTAATAAGATGTGATAAATTAAACAGGCTCCACACATGAACATACTGAGAGCATCCTTCATTTGTCAATTAAGAGTGAATTATAGCATTACTGGTATAATTACTCACAAACTCCCTCATGAGGTATGTTTCCTATTCAGGCCACCTGGAGAAGTTGTAGACACTAATAGCTTCTTCATGACAGACAGTGTGTCAAGACTAGCATGATATGATGGAATTCGCCTTACCCCACAGGTTAAAGAAAATGATTTAAATATTAACCCCACATGCAGGCATTATTGTGATATTCCGCTACATGTCTTAGAAGGTTCATTCCTAGAAACACCAATAATTGCTGACAAATTTCCAGTTTAGCATTGGACTATTTTTATTTTATACCCATTAATATTTCTACATATGATGAATTAATAAAATATATTTTTAAAACATTTACAATTACATGACTCAAATGTTTTATATCCCAGATCATCAATCTATGCGCATAAAAAAGAATTTTGCGTGTGAAGTCTAATCTACAAAATATGTTTTCTGTTCTATCGTACATAAAGCAAAGCACCATCATGTGAGTTCATGAGTTAAGGTCAAAGGGTAATTTTACACAATGCTGGGCTTGTTACTTGTGTAAAATTGTTACATATCATCAATTGTTTCTGACGGCAAAAAAAAGGACTTCTTCCGCTCTCCGAGATCTTGGCCATTTACACCTTCAAAAAAGACACAGATGGACATTCCATCTACAGTTTCTAAGAGCAAACCTTGAGTGAAGTTAAACAAGATTTTCTTGTTTTGGACACAAATTTTTTTTATATATATTATTTACCTGCTCAGAACCTCAAACGTTGATTTATTTATTTTTCTGAATAAATCTAAACCCCCGCTAAAATAGTTAACGCACTTCGACAGTGTAATAGTAAAAACTCAGATGGAAGGAAGAAATCGTGGCTCGGAAAGCACATAACCAGTTACACTCATAAATCTTATGTTACTTCCTAACTATGTGCTATCGCACATAAAACTGATTGTATAATATCCCCCTTTGAAGTAAGAGCATGTCGGAACCCATGACCATATTGCACATTAAAATACCAAAGACATAGCACAAAGATTCACATTGTGTTCATACAAAAAAATGAACATTCATCTGAAAGTACTCCTTAAACGGGACCTGTCAAACCTGTGGTTTTTAAACTTTTTAAGCAGGCAGGTACAACAATTTTGAACCTTTAAAATAAATGTAAATACATATATATTAAATAAATGTATATTGATAGAGAAGTAGATAGGATATATGCACTATTATTGGTGACAATATCTTCTCCTGGTAAGTTGTGGCAAGATGGCTTGCAAGGAGTTGCATCACTAGGTCACTGCTACATTTAAAAAATAGTCTTCGTTGGATGACCAGCATCTTTCCATATATGGACATGTTTTTAAATTTGGACCACTGGTTGTTAGCTGATGATGAGGGAAAGGCTTGCGTGCAGTCTAGCGTCCTGAGAGTCCACAGGTGTTGAAAAATATTTGCTTGTGACAGAATTGTCATAATCAAGTTAAAGCAGAATAAATTTACAAAATAAAAACACTTTTTAATAAAGAATGCAATTCTATTCAAACCCCATAAAGGACAGGTGTGTTTGGTTATATTAACTAAGAACCATTTAGTTAAACTGAAAATATAACGAATGGCAACTCTTGATAAGTATATGCAACATATCAGTTATCTACCACTCTGTTGGCTGACCTTGGCACCAATATGATATATACGGCACACTCCAGTTCACAGAACGTCAAGGGTGAGATAGTTAGGCATTGTTTGTTTATGTATGGTCTGTTGGTCCACTAACAAAGCTACAAGACTACTCTCTAATCTCTACCTTGGTCGTGGCTCGCCTCTGACCTATCCTCCCTTTATAATAGAGGATTGAGTGTATACCTACCTATATTTCTACCACCAGGTAGATCAGAAACGGTGCTTATCTGGATCGACACTCCATCCCATTGTACTGGCTATCTTCTCTCTGAGAAGTACGGTCGATGATCGAGCTGTGTATAGCGTATACTTTTTTTTATCCCTATACATGCTGCATTATATCAAATTTTAGAAAGGAATGCAAATATACAGGGTATTTAAAAAGCTTAATTTATAATGTTGACTGTGGTGGTGTGTTTATCTTGTTAATTATTTTTCATATGTTTGCCTCTGTGATCACGGTAACTTTGGATGGAGTTGGACAGTTGAGTGCCATATTTGTTAATGGTTTGTGTAGTGTTATCTTCTAACCTCTAGATAACACCAGCAGATTAACATGGATTGATGAGCACTCCAGCAAAAGCTAACACCGTTTGTTTGTTTGTTTGTTTGTTTGTTTGTTTGTCTGTCAATCTGTCTGCATATCTGGCGGTTTATATAGTTTGTAAACAATGCAAAATGTGACTTTTTGCAAATTGGGTGGTTCTTTTTGAGATATTGTATGTTTACAAGTCAAGGAGCCACGTCATATCTGAAGCAATGTTCATAATTATCTGCAGGTCTTTCTAAAATATTTATACTGCCTATAGTCCAATTTCCTTGTAGACCATAGTGATTGAGCCACCGTTTATTTGATGTGTCAGAATAACTATTTTGGGTTATTTTTATCATATAAAATCAAAGACTTCACTTACTGTGGAGTCTGCAAGTTAAATCATCTAAACCCCAATTATGAGAACAACACAATAAAATGCTGCTACTTGCTACAGCAAAATCCACACTCTCAGAAAATGTACAAATTCAGCATTCTTAGTCTTCAAAGAGTGAAACAGATCAACAAAGCCACATCGTGTTCTAAGGGTGATGTCCTCAACCTGCCCCACGTTACCCCTTACTATACACTTAAAGAGACCCAAACCGCACCATATGTGATAAGTTACATAAAAGCGAAAGCATCGTCTCATTGTCTGCCCTCGTACCACAGAATGCAATATTGAAGTGTCTTAATTTAGGGAGAATTCTGAATGTCTTAAACAGCGTAGAACGTAATGTAACCCATTCTGTGGAATGCAATAACTGTGTTATATGTGGTCCTCGGAGCATCAAAGGGCGATGGTTAAAGTGGTTATTACAAAATAAACTATAGAAAACCACAGAATTGCTCACACCCGTTAAATATTAATCATAGACGAACGTGTGGCGTGTAGTTTACATTCTGCTGAAATCATTTAAGATAAAATACATATTTATATTTATATAGCGAGAGAGAGAGACAGAGAGAGGGAGAGAGCTATATACACAGTTAATGCATTAAAATACTTATGGCTGCAGTTCTAAAATATTGTGTCTCAAGTTCTTACTAAATAAAAGTTCCATGAATCTTTGGAGTTTAACATTAAAACTATATGGCAAAGATTCATGGGAGTTGTAGTCCACTAACTATCAGAAATACATAGGCATTGATTTAATATTTTTGGATAAGATTTTCAAATGCTTTAATATTTCGGGATAAACTTTTTAAAAATGTATTTCAAACTATGAAAAATATCAAAATATTCTTTCAGTGTGTACGTAAACGTTTATTCAAATATAATAAATCGAGGTCCTTGTTAGCTACATGTTATAAATGATATTGGTTTTCTTAGAGTGTTGTCTCCCAATAAAGTAATATAATGACACAGCCATCGTGAAAAAAATGGTTTCCTTTTCAATCAGATATTAACTTGCTTTAGAATATTTTATTTGCTGCTATGTAAATTCAACTTGAATCACATACAGGAGGCTATTGCAGGTTCTAGAAGGCTATTAGCAGAGCAGGAGCTAAGAAATTCAAAATTAAACAGACTGTGTAATAAAGGAAGTTTAACCATAAGATCTCTCCTTAAGGAAAGTGTTCAGGAAAGCTGTACAAGTCACAGCCAGGGGAGGTGTGGCAAGGGGGCATAAACAGAAACAAAGGGGATTTAACTCCTAGACGGCAGAGAATTGGGCAGTGAGACTGCAGGGGCATGATGTACACACCAGAACTGCTTCATTAAGCTACAGTTGTTTCGGTGCCTACAGTGTCCCTTTAAAAGACCCTTCCACACGCCAAAAGCACTTCAGCTAGTATCCTAGTTTAACCCCAGTTTATAAAAGTGCAGATTTCTATGATAAATCAGCACTTTTATAAATTAACTAGGAAACATCCCCTGGATGTCAATCAAACAGCCAGTGATGTTTGCAGCCTCAGTTCTTTAGCTCCCCTGAGCTAACAGAAGTGGCAAGCAAGCTCTACTTGAGCGTGCCTGCCTTCACCTTCCACACAGACCTCACGTGTGCACCAATTCAGAGGCCTGTCAATGAGAAGCCTACGGTTATATTCCTGTTCTTGGAAAAAGAAGGACGACTTGCTAAGGCTGTAGTTCATAAGATCTGCAGTCTTTCCAAGCTCTTTTAAGATCTACCCCAATGAATTCATGTACAATTAAAAATGAATGCATATATTCACTGCGGGTATATCTACTAAACAGACAAGTTGAGGAATATGGAGCTGTGTTGCATGTTGCTACAAGCACAGGATTTCCTCCTTGTACAAATTCCCCTCAGTGTCACATCGAACCCTCACATCTTATTAACGGTGTCCCTTTGAGTTCTCCCTCACCATCTAGCACTTCTCCAAGGTCTCAAATCTCAATATAAATGTGCTATAAGGCCACCAAGACCTCGGCCTCAGGGCATCAGGCAGGATCTCCCTAATTGGTCCTTTTCCTGCATTGGGGCCAAACTGACGGGGAGATCTTCTAGAGTAGAGTTCCTACTTGATCTCCCTCAGTGGCCCTGATCTATTGCATCAGAGCATTGCTACGTGTTACCCCGGCAATGCTCTGATATATTTTCCGGTGCCGATTGGAAGGAGCTGTCTGCACCCACATACCCCCCCCCCCTGCCCTGTAACCACTATACACTAATTTTGCCCATTATCTCACACTATTGCCACTATCCCTCAACTGTAGCCATTATCGCACGTCCACTGAAGCCACTATCTACCACTCACTGAAGCTATTATGTCTCCATTATGTCTCCTATCCCCCGACTACAGCCCCTATCCACCCATTACAGCCACTTTCTCCCCACTAGAGACTCTAACTGCTCCCTACTTACCATACCCCCTTTTATACACTACAGGACCCTTCTTCCCCCCACACACACAACAGACCTTATCACTCCCAAATGCATACTACAGACCCAATCCCCTGCACATATACACTGCAGCCCTTATTCCCCCCTTACAGACCCAATTTACCCACATTCCCCACACTAATTCTGCAGCCTCAATATTCTTCACAAACACACTATAGCCTATATCCACCAAATGTACACTACTGCGTTTTTTAAGTACATAAATTCTAAAAAAAACTAAAAATAAAAGTGTAGGTACACTAAAAACCGGGATGGGCATGTTAGTTAAAGGAAAAGGTAGACATTTTAAATAACTATTTCTCCTCTGTATATATTAAGGAAGAACCTATGACAATATATATGCAAATTATTGCTGCAAAAGACATGGAGAAAAATTGTAATTGGCTAACTCAAGACCTGGTGCTGCAGCAACTAAAGAAAGTTAATATAAACAAAGCTCCAGGGCCTGACGGTATTCATCCACGAGTACTTAAGGAACTAAGTGTTCCTCTGTTTTTAATCTTTCAAGATTCTTTTCTTTAAGGAAGTGTTCCGGAGGATTGGATGAAGGCGGATGTGGTTCCTATATTCAAAAAGGGTTCGAAAACCTTGCCTGAAAATTATAGACCTGTGAGCTTAACTTCTGTGACTGGGAAAGTATTTGAAAGGTTATTAAGGGATAATATTCAAGAATTCCTTGAGAAGAACATGGTTATCAGCAAACATCAGTATGGTTTTATAAAGCACAGGTCATGTCAAACTAACTTGATTGCATTCTATGAAGAAGTAAGTAGAAGTATAGATCAGGGTGTTGCAGTGGATGTGATCTACTTGGATTTTGCCAAGGCATTTGATACAGTTCCACACAATAGATTAGTGTTCAAACTCAAAGAAATCAATCTAGATGAAAATTCTTGTTCTTGGGTAGAACATTGGCTTACATTGGGTAGAACATTGGCTTACATTGGGTAGAACATTGGCTTAAAAATAGAGTACAAAGAGTTGTCATTAATGGTAAATTTTCAATCTAGAAAGAGGTGGCAAGTGGTGTCCCTCAGGGTTCTGTTCTGGGACCCCTTAAATTTAACATGTTTATAAAAGATCTTGAAAAAAGCATTGAAAGTCATGTTTCAGTGTTTGCATATGACACAAAACTCTGTAAAGTAATACAATGTGAGCAGGATATTACATTGCTGCAGAGAGATTTAGATAGGCTAAGGGACTGGGCACTCAAAAGGCAGATGAACTTTAATGTAGAAAAATGCAAAGTTATGCACTATGACGTCAAGAATGCACAAGCAACATATACCCTTAATGGAAGCGAATTAGAAATAACTACACACGAGAATGATTTGGGAATTATTATAGACAACAAACTATGCAACAATGTGTAATGTCAATCAGCAGTGGCCAAGGCCAGTACTGTCATGCATCAAAAAGAGCATAAATTCTCGGGATGAGAATATCATTCTCATCCCGAGAATATCAAGGTATTGTCATGCATGAAAAAGAGCATTATGAGAATATCATTTTGCCTTTTTATAAAAATTGCTGGTAAGACCACATTTTGTTGTGAAATTTTGGGCACCTGTTCTAAAGAAGGATATTATGGCACTAGAAAGAGTGCAGAGGCGGGCTACAAAATTAATCAAAGGAATGGAACATATCAGCTATGAAGAAAGGTTTACAAATTTGAACCACTTTAGTTTAGAAAAATGTCGCTTGAGAGGGGATATGATAACATTGTAACATAACAAATATATTTGTGGCCAATACAAACCATTGTGTGGAAATCTATTTACAAACATGAGTTTACATAGGACAGGAAAAAGAAGATTTAGTCTAAGGCAAAGGAAAGTTTTTTTTACTGTGAGAACAATAAGGATGAGGAATTCTCTGCCTGAAGAAGTGGTTTTAACAGAATATTCAAGGATATCATTTTTCAATGTAGGGTAATAGCTGCTTGATCCAAGGATAAATCTGACTGCCACACCCTAAGCCCCTTTTCCCAACAACACACACTACAGCCCTTATCTACAAACTGACACTATTTACATGTACAACACCGCAAACAGGCCTACAAACACAAAACCCCACAACAGCCTCTGTCCCACACAAAGAACCCCACAAGCACCATTCCCTCCGTACCCACAACCACACAAGCAGCCTACCGTCACAAACACATCTCCACAGGCAGCATCCCCACACACGTACACAACCCCACAAGCAGCAGGTAGGCAACACCACTATTAGCCTACCCTCACAAACACAACCCCAAAGGCAGCAGGTAGGCAACACCACTATTAGCCTACCCTCACAAACACAACCCCACAGGCAGCAGGTAGGCAACACCACTATTAGCCTACCCTCACAAACACAACCCCAAAGGCAGCAGGTAGGCAACACCACTATTAGCCTACCCTCACAAACACAACCCCACAAGCAGCACCTCCACAAACAAACTATTTGCCATTGATTTTTTTGCAGATTTAGCTATTATTGACTAAATATTCTCTGTGGCACTCATCGTAGCCTCGTAGCACATTGAAAAATTACTCATATTATTATTCATTTCATTAATGTTAATACTGTTTTTTTAATGTATGTGTTGTGTTGTATTGAAGTAGGTACCTAGTTGTAGGTACCTAGTGAAAATCAGGCTGCCCCTGGCATTCAATTCATTGCAGATGTGGTCTTTGCTGGGCTCATAAATGCCTCTTGGCATCAATGCAGGCCTATTACATATTCTTCTTATCCTCACAGCAAAGAGAATTTGATCTGCATAATAATTACTGAAATAGAAACAATTGTTTATGTGAGTGAATAGAGAATCTAAATTGAATACTTGGGTTTAGGAGGGACGAAGGGAGAGGTCCAATAGTTTAAGGAACACTTCGGACCCCTAAAGCACTACAGTTGGGTGAAGTACTTTATGTGTGAAGAGTGTGTCCTCAGTTTCATAAATTAACCTTGTACCTTCCCTGGCTGTCAATCAGACAACTGACCCTGTTACTTCCTGGTTTGGTTAGCTAAGTGGAGCTAATCTCAAAGACTTCTCATTGAGCTGAATTGGGAAGTCTGTGATTGGACAGCCACAAAAAGTCTGGGCGGGGTTAGAAGGGTAGAGCCTGCAAAGACGGCAGGCAAGAAATCTGTAGCTTTTGAAAGCTGTTTTTACATATACCCCCAGTGAAAAAGATATGTATTTAAATGCAGTCATATTTTAATTGAAGATATATCTACTAAATAGCAATTTTAAAAAAAATTGAGGAAAGTGTACTTTTCCTTTAAGTTTTGCCATTTATTTTAGTCCTTTCAACAACATACATATATATATATATACTACCTGCTCCTGCTGCAATAGACCTCATAATGTTTTATCAAAGAAATCATGGAGATTCAAGATCTCTGAGCGTGATAGAAAGAGGACAAATTCCTAGCAGATTACATGTATTTTAGTTCATTGTTAAGCATGGTAAAAATAGTGTGAAACTTCTCTTTAAAAAAAAAATAATAATTTGATTGTGAGATCAAAAATAGTTCTTCTTGAAATTACAAATAATTATGTAGCACCACCATATTCCACAGCGCTGTATTGTCTAGCCACAAGGATGCCAATGATACGTATTTATTATTCAACATGACCTTATAACTAATAAATGGCATCCTTCTTAGAAATTAATACATTTTAAAGCTTTTGGAATATGGCATACCCTTTATCTGCGGCATTTGGAATATGGCATACCCTTCATCTGGGGCATTTGGAATATGGCATACCCTTCATCTGGGGCATTTGGAATATGGCAACCCTTCATCTGCGGCATTTGGAATATGGCAACCCTTCATCTGCGGCATTTGGAATATGGCATACCCTTCATCTGGGGCATTTGGAATATGTCCTACCCTTCATCTGGGGCATTTGGAATATGACATACCCTTCATCTGCGGCATTTGGAATATGACATACCCTTCATCTGCGGCATTTGGAATATGGCATACCCTTCATCTGCGGCATTTGGAATATGGCATACGCTTCATCTGCGGCATTTGGAATATGGCATACCCTTCATCTGCGGCATTTGGAATATGGCATACCCTTCATCTTCGGCATTTTGAATATTGCATACCCTTCATCTGCGGCATTTGGAATATGGCATACCCTTCATCTGCGGCATTTGGAATATGGCATACCCTTCATCTGCGGCATTTGCAATATGGCATACCCTTCGTCTGCGGCATTTGGAATATGGCATATCCTTCATCTGCGGCATTTGGAATATGGCATACCCTTCCTCTGCGGCATTTGGAATATGGCATACCCTTCATCTGCGGCATTTGGAATATGGCATACCCTTGATCTGCTGCATTTGGAATATGTCATACCCTTCATCTGCGGCATTTGGAATATGGCATACCCTTCATCTGCGGCATTTGGAATATGGCATACCCTTCATCTGCGGCATTTGGAATATGGCATACCCTTCATCTTCGGCATTTGGAATATGGCATACCCTTCATCTTCGGCATTTGGAATATGGCATACCCTTCATCTGCGGCATTTGGAATATGGCATACCCTTCATCTGCGGCATTTGGAATATGGCATACCCTTCATCTGCGGCATTTGGAATATGTCATACCCTTCGTCTGCGGCATTTGGAATATGGCATATCCTTCATCTGCGGCATTTGGAATATGGCAACCCTTCATCTGCGGCATTTGGAATATGTCATACCCTTCATCTGCGGCATTTGGAATATGGCATACCCTTCCTCTGTGGCATTTGGAATATGGCATACCCTTCATCTGCGGCATTTGGAATATGGCATACCCTTGATCTGCTGCATTTGGAATATGTCATACCCTTCATCTGCGGCATTTGGAATATGGCATACCCTTCATCTGCGGAATTTGGAATATGGCATACCCTTCATCTGCGGCATTTAGAATATGGAATACCCTTCATCTGCGGCATTTGGAATATGGCATACCCTTCATCTGCGGCATTTGGAATATGGCATACCCTTCATCTTCGGCATTTGGAATATGGCATACCCTTCATCTTCGGCATTTGGAATATGGCATACCCTTCATCTGCAGCATTTGGAATATGGCATACCCTTCATCTGCGGCATTTGGAATATGGCATACCCTTCGTCTGCGGCATTTGGAATATGGCATATCCTTCATCTGCGGCATTTGGAATATCGCATACCCTTCATCTGCAGCATTTGGAATATGGCATACCCTTGATCTGCTGCATTTGGAATATGTCATACCCTTCATCTGCGGCATTTGGAATATGTCATACCCTTCATCTGGGGCATTTGGAATATGGCATACCCTTCATCTGCGGCATTTGGAATATGTCATACCCTTCATCTGGGGCATTTGGAATATCGCATACCCTTCATCTGCGGCATTTGGAATATGGCATACCCTTCCTCTGGGGCATTTGGAATATGGCATACCCTTCATCTGCGGCATTTGGAATATGTCATACCCTTCGTCTGCGGCATTTGGAATATGGCATACCCTTGATCTGCTGCATTTGGAATATGTCATACCCTTCATCTGCGGCATTTGGAATATGTCATACCCTTCATCTGGGGCATTTGGAATATGGCATACCCTTCATCTGGGGCATTTGGAATATGGCATACCCTTCATCTGCGGCATTTGGAATATGTCATACCCTCCATCTGTGGCATTTGGAATATGTCATACCCTTCATCTGCGGCATTTGGAATATGTCATACCCTTCATCTGGGGCATTTGGAATATGGCATACCCTTCATCTGCGGCATTTGGAATATGGCATACCCTTCATCTTCGGCATTTGAAATATGTCATACCCTTCATCTGCTGCATTTGGAATATCGCATACCCTTCATCTGCGGCATTTGGAATATGTCATACCCTTCATCTGGGGCATTTGGAATATGGCATACCCTTCATCTGCGGCATTTGGAATATGTCATACCCTTCATCTGGGGCATTTGGAATATGGCATACCCTTCATCTGCGGCATTTGGAATATGTCATACCCTCCATCTGTGGCATTTGGAATATGGCATACCCTTCATCTGGGGCATTTGGAATATGTCATACCCTTCATCTGCGGCATTTGGAATATGTCATACCCTCCATCTGTGGCATTTGGAATATGTCATACCCTTCATCTGGGGCATTTGGAATATGGCATACCCTTCATCTGCGGCATTTGGAATATGGCATACCCTTCATCTGGGGCATTTGGAATATGTCCTACCCTTCATCTGCGGCATTTGGAATATGTCATACCCTTCATCTGGGGCATTTGGAATATGGCATACCCTTCATCTGCGGCATTTGGAATATGTCATACCCTTTATCTGCGGCATTTGGAATATGGCATACCCTTCATCTGCAGCATTTGGAATATGGCATACCCTTCATCTGCGGCATTTGGAATATAACATACCCTTCATCTTCGGCATTTGGAATATGGCATACCCTTCATCTTCGGCATTTTGAATATTGCATACCCTTCATCTGCGGCATTTGGAATATGGCATACCCTTCCTCTGTGGCATTTGGAATATGGCATACCCTTCATCTGCGGCATTTGGAATATGGCATACCCTTGATCTGCTGCATTTGGAATATGTCATACCCTTCATCTGCGGCATTTGGAATATGGCATACCCTTCATCTGCGGAATTTGGAATATGGCATACCCTTCATCTGCGGCATTTGGAATATGGAATACCCTTCATCTGCGGCATTTGGAATATGGCATACCCTTCATCTGCGGCATTTGGAATATGGCATACCCTTCATCTTCGGCATTTGGAATATGGCATACACTTCATCTTCGGCATTTGGAATATGGCATACCCTTCATCTGCGGCATTTGGAATATGGCATACCCTTCATCTGCGGCATTTGGAATATGGCATACCCTTCGTCTGCGGCATTTGGAATATGGCATATCCTTCATCTGCGGCATTTGGAATATCGCATACCCTTCATCTGCAGCATTTGGAATATGGCATACCCTTGATCTGCTGCATTTGGAATATGTCATACCCTTCATCTGCGGCATTTGGAATATGTCATACCCTTCATCTGGGGCATTTGGAATATGGCATACCCTTCATCTGCGGCATTTGGAATATGTCATACCCTTCATCTGGGGCATTTGGAATATGGCATACCCTTCATCTGCGGCATTTGGAATATGTCATACCCTTCATCTGCGGCATTTGGAATATGGCATACCCTTCATCTGCGGCATTTGGAATATGTCATACCCTTCGTCTGCGGCATTTGGAATACTGCATACCCTTCATCTGCGGCATTTGGAATATCGCATACCCTTCATCTGCGGCATTTGGAATATGGCATACCCTTCATCTTTGGCATTTGAAATATGGCATACCCTTCGTCTGCGGCATTTCAAATATGGCATACCCTTGATCTGCTGCATTTGGAATATGGCATACCCTTCATCTGCGGCATTTGGAATATGGCATACCCTTGACCTGCTGCATTTGGAATATGTCATACCCTTCATCTGGGGCATTTGGAATATGTCATACCCTTCATCTGGGGCATTTGGAATATGTCCTACCCTTCATCTGCGGCATTTGGAATATGTCATACCCTTCATCTGGGGCATTTGGAATATGGAATACCCTTCATCTGCGGCATTTGGAATATTGCATACCCTTCATCTGCGGCATTTGCAATATGGCATACCCTTCATCTGCGGCATTTGGAACATGGCATACCCTTCATCTGCTGCATTTGGAATATGGCAACCCTTCGTCTGCGGCATTTGGAATATGGCATACCCTTCATCTGTGGCATTTGGAATATGGCATACCCTTGATCTGCTGCATTTGGAATATGTCATACCCTTCATCTGCTGCATTTGGAATATGGCATACCATTCATCTGCGGCATTTGGAATATGGCATACCCTTCATCTGGGGCATTTGGAATATGGCATACCCTTCATCTGGGGCATTTGGATTATGGCATACCCTTCATCTGCGGCATTTGGAATATGGCATACCCTTCATCTGCGGCATTTGGAATATGGCATACCCTTCATCTGCGGCATTTGGAATATGGCATACCCTTCATCTGGGGCATTTGGAATATGGCATACCCTTCATCTGCGGCATTTGGAATATGGCATACCCTTCATCTGGGGCATTTGGAATATGGCATACCCTTCCTCTGCGGCATTTGGAATATGGCATACCCTTCATCTGCGGCATTTGGAATATGGAAACCCTTCCTCTTCGGCATTTGGAATATGGCATACCCTTCCTCTGCGGCATTTGGAATATGGCATACCCTTCATTTGGGGCATTTGGAATATGGCATACCCTTTATCTGCCGCATTTGGAATATGGCATACCCTTCATCTGCTGCATTTGGAATATGGCATACCCTTCGTCTGCGGCATTTGGAATATTGCATACCCTTGATCTGCTGCATTTGGAATAGGGCATACCCTTCATCTGCGGCATTTGGAATATGGCATACCCTTCATCTGCGGCATTTGGAATATGGCATACCCTTCGTCTGCGGAATTTGGAATATGGCATACCCTTCATCTGCGGAATTTGGAATATGGCATACCCTTCATCTGCGGCATTTGGAATATGGCATACCCTTCATCTGGGGCATTTGGAATATGGCATACCCTTCATCTGGGGCATTTGGAATATGGCATACCCTTCATCTGCGGCATTTGGAATATGGCATACCCTTCATCTGGGGCATTTGGAATATGGCATACCCTTCATCTGCGGCATTTGGAATATGGCATACCCTTCATCTGCGGCATTTGGAATATGGCATACCCTTCATCTGGGGCATTTGGAATATGGCATACCCTTCATCTGCGGCATTTGGAATATGCCATACCCTTCGTCTGCGGCATTTGGAATACTGCATACCCTTCATCTGCGGCATTTGGAATATCGCATACCCTTCATCTGCGGCATTTGGAATATGGCATACCCTTCATCTTCGGCATTTGAAATATGGCATACCCTTCGTCTGCGGCATTTCAAATATGGCATACCCTTGATCTGCTGCATTTGGAATATGGCATACCCTTCATCTGCGGCATTTGGAATATGGCATACCCTTGATCTGCTGCATTTGGAATATGTCATACCCTTCATCTGGGGCATTTGGAATATGTCATACCCTTCATCTGGGGCATTTGGAATATGTCCTACCCTTCATCTGCGGCATTTGGAATATGTCATACCCTTCATCTGGGGCATTTGGAATATGGAATACCCTTCATCTGCGGCATTTGGAATATTGCATACCCTTCATCTGCGGCATTTGGAATATGGCATACCCTTCATCTGCGGCATTTGGAATATGGCATACCCTTCATCTGCTGCATTTGGAATATGGCAACCCTTCGTCTGCGGCATTTGGAATATGGCATACCCTTCATCTGTGGCATTTGGAATATGGCATACCCTTGATCTGCTGCATTTGGAATATGTCATACCCTTCATCTGCTGCATTTGGAATATGGCATACCATTCATCTGCGGCATTTGGAATATGGCATACCCTTCATCTGGGGCATTTGGAATATGGCATACCCTTCATCTGGGGCATTTGGAATATGGCATACCCTTCATCTGCGGCATTTGGAATATGGCATACCCTTCATCTGCGGCATTTGGAATATGGCATACCCTTCATCTGCGGCATTTGGAATATGGCATACCCTTCATCTGGGGCATTTGGAATATGGCATACCCTTCATCTGCGGCATTTGGAATATGGCATACCCTTCATCTGGGGCATTTGGAATATGGCATACCCTTCCTCTGCGGCATTTGGAATATGGCATACCCTTCATCTGCGGCATTTGGAATATGGAAACCCTTCCTCTGCGGCATTTGGAATATGGCATACCCTTCCTCTGCGGCATTTGGAATATGGCATACCCTTCATCTGGGGCATTTGGAATATGGCATACCCTTTATCTGCGGCATTTGGAATATGGCATACCCTTCATCTGGGGCATTTGGAATATGGCATACCCTTCCTCTGCGGCATTTGGAATATGGCATACCCTTCATCTGGGGCATTTGGAATATGGCAACCCTTCCTCTGCGGCATTTGGAATATGGCAACCGTTCCTCTGCGGCATTTGGAATATGGCATACCCTTCATCTGCGGCATTTGGAATATGGCATACCCTTCATCTGCGGCATTTGGAATATGGCATACCCTTCCTCTGCGGCATTTGGAATACTGCATACCCTTCATCTGCGGCATTTGGAATATGGCATACCCTTCCTCTGCGGCATTTGGAATATGGCATACCCTTCATCTGCGGCATTTGGAATATGGAAACCCTTCCTCTGCGGCATTTGGAATATGGCATACCCTTCCTCTGCGGCATTTGGAATATGGCATACCCTTCATCTGGGGCATTTGGAATATGGCATACCCTTTATCTGCGGCATTTGGAATATGGCATACCCTTCATCTGGGGCATTTGGAATATGGCATACCCTTCCTCTGCGGCATTTGGAATATGGCATACCCTTCATCTGCGGCATTTGGAATATGGCATACCCTTCATCTGCGGCATTTGGAATATGGCATACCCTTCCTCTGCGGCATTTGGAATACTGCATACCCTTCATCTGCGGCATTTGGAATATGGCATACCCTTCATCTGCGGCATTTGGAATATGGCATACCCTTCCTCTGTGGCATTTGGAATATGGCATACCCTTCATCTGCGGCATTTGGAATATGTCATACCCTTCATGTGCGGCATTTGGAATATCGCATACCCTTGATCTGCTGCATTTGGAATATGGCATACCCTTCATCTGCTGCATTTGGAATATGGCATACCCTTCATCTGGGGCATTTGGAATATGGCATACCCTTCATCTGGGGCATTTGGAATATCGCATACCCTTCATCTGCGGCATTTGGAATATGGCATACCCTTCATCTGGGGCATTTGGAATATCGCATACCCTTCATCTGCGGCATTTGGAATATGGCATACCCTTCATCTGCGGCATTTGGAATATGGCATACCCTTCATCTGCGGAATTTGGAATATGGCATACCCTTCATCTGCGGCATTTGGAATATGGCATACCCTTCATCTGGGGCATTTGGAATATGGCATACCCTTCATCTGGGGCATTTGGAATATGGCATACCCTTCATCTGCGGCATTTGGAATATGGCATACCCTTCATCTGGGGCATTTGGAATATGGCATACCCTTCATCTGCTGCATTTGGAATATGGCAACCCTTCGTCTGCGGCATTTGGAATACTGCATACCCTTGATCTGCTGCATTTGGAATATGGCATACCCTTCATCTGCGGCATTTGGAATATCGCATACCCTTCATCTGCGGCATTTGGAATATGGCATACCCTTCATCTGCGGCATTTGGAATATGGCATACCCTTCATCTGCGGAATTTGGAATATGGCATACCCTTCATCTGCGGCATTTGGAATATGGCATACCCTTCATCTGGGGCATTTGGAATATGGCATACCCTTTATCTGCGGCATTTGGAATATGGCATACCCTTCATCTGGGGCATTTGGAATATGGCATACCCTTCCTCTGCGGCATTTGGAATATGGCATACCCTTCATCTGGGGCATTTGGAATATGGCAACCCTTCCTCTGCGGCATTTGGAATATGGCAACCGTTCCTCTGCGGCATTTGGAATATGGCATACCCTTCATCTGCGGCATTTGGAATATGGCATACCCTTCATCTGCGGCATTTGGAATATGGCATACCCTTCCTCTGCGGCATTTGGAATACTGCATACCCTTCATCTGCGGCATTTGGAATATGGCATACCCTTCCTCTGCGGCATTTGGAATATGGCATACCCTTCATCTGCGGCATTTGGAATATGGAAACCCTTCCTCTGCGGCATTTGGAATATGGCATACCCTTCCTCTGCGGCATTTGGAATATGGCATACCCTTCATCTGGGGCATTTGGAATATGGCATACCCTTTATCTGCGGCATTTGGAATATGGCATACCCTTCATCTGGGGCATTTGGAATATGGCATACCCTTCCTCTGCGGCATTTGGAATATGGCATACCCTTCATCTGCGGCATTTGGAATATGGCATACCCTTCATCTGCGGCATTTGGAATATGGCATACCCTTCCTCTGCGGCATTTGGAATACTGCATACCCTTCATCTGCGGCATTTGGAATATGGCATACCCTTCATCTGCGGCATTTGGAATATGGCATACCCTTCCTCTGTGGCATTTGGAATATGGCATACCCTTCATCTGCGGCATTTGGAATATGTCATACCCTTCATGTGCGGCATTTGGAATATCGCATACCCTTGATCTGCTGCATTTGGAATATGGCATACCCTTCATCTGCTGCATTTGGAATATGGCATACCCTTCATCTGGGGCATTTGGAATATGGCATACCCTTCATCTGGGGCATTTGGAATATCGCATACCCTTCATCTGCGGCATTTGGAATATGGCATACCCTTCATCTGGGGCATTTGGAATATCGCATACCCTTCATCTGCGGCATTTGGAATATGGCATACCCTTCATCTGCGGCATTTGGAATATGGCATACCCTTCATCTGCGGAATTTGGAATATGGCATACCCTTCATCTGCGGCATTTGGAATATGGCATACCCTTCATCTGGGGCATTTGGAATATGGCATACCCTTCATCTGGGGCATTTGGAATATGGCATACCCTTCATCTGCGGCATTTGGAATATGGCATACCCTTCATCTGGGGCATTTGGAATATGGCATACCCTTCATCTGCTGCATTTGGAATATGGCAACCCTTCGTCTGCGGCATTTGGAATACTGCATACCCTTGATCTGCTGCATTTGGAATATGGCATACCCTTCATCTGCGGCATTTGGAATATCGCATACCCTTCATCTGCGGCATTTGGAATATGGCATACCCTTCATCTGCGGCATTTGGAATATGGCATACCCTTCATCTGCGGAATTTGGAATATGGCATACCCTTCATCTGCGGCATTTGGAATATGGCATACCCTTCATCTGGGGCATTTGGAATATGGCATACCCTTCATCTGCGTCATTTGGAATATGTCATACCCTTCGTCTGCGGCATTTGGAATACTGCATACCCTTCATCTGCGGCATTTGGAATATCGCATACCCTTCATCTGCGGCATTTGGAATATGGCATACCCTTCATCTTCGGCATTTGAAATATGGCATACCCTTCGTCTGCGGCATTTCAAATATGGCATACCCTTGATCTGCTGCATTTGGAATATGGCATACCCTTCATCTGCGGCATTTGGAATATGGCATACCCTTGATCTGCTGCATTTGGAATATGTCATACCCTTCATCTGGGGCATTTGGAATATGTCATACCCTTCATCTGGGGCATTTGGAATATGTCCTACCCTTCATCTGCGGCATTTGGAATATGTCATACCCTTCTTCTGGGGCATTTGGAATATGGAATACCCTTCATCTGCGGCATTTGGAATATTGCATACCCTTCATCTGCGGCATTTGGAATATGGCATACCCTTCATCTTTGGCATTTGGAATATGGCATACCCTTCATCTGCTGCATTTGGAATATGGCAACCCTTCGTCTGCGGCATTTGGAATATGGCATACCCTTCATCTGTGGCATTTGGAATATGGCATACCCTTGATCTGCTGCATTTGGAATATGTCATACCCTTCATCTGCTGCATTTGGAATATGGCATACCATTCATCTGCGGCATTTGGAATATGGCATACCCTTCATCTGGGGCATTTGGAATATGGCATACCCTTCATCTGGGGCATTTGGAATATGGCATACCCTTCATCTGCGGCATTTGGAATATGGCATACCCTTCATCTGCGGCATTTGGAATATGGCATACCCTTCATCTGCGGCATTTGGAATATGGCATACCCTTCATCTGGGGCATTTGGAATATGGCATACCCTTCATCTGCGGCATTTGGAATATGGCATACCCTTCATCTGGGGCATTTGGAATATGGCATACCCTTCCTCTGCGGCATTTGGAATATGGCATACCCTTCATCTGCGGCATTTGGAATATGGAAACCCTTCCTCTGCGGCATTTGGAATATGGCATACCCTTCCTCTGCGGCATTTGGAATATGGCATACCCTTCATCTGGGGCATTTGGAATATGGCATACCCTTTATCTGCGGCATTTGGAATATGGCATACCCTTCATCTGGGGCATTTGGAATATGGCATACCCTTCCTCTGCAGCATTTGGAATATGGCATACCCTTCATCTGGGGCATTTGGAATATGGCAACCCTTCCTCTGGGGCATTTGGAATATGGCAACCCTTCCTCTGCGGCATTTGGAATATGGCAACCGTTCCTCTGCGGCATTTGGAATATGGCATACCCTTCATCTGCGGCATTTGGAATATGGCATACCCTTCATCTGCGGCATTTGGAATATGGCATACCCTTCCTCTGCGGCATTTGGAATACTGCATACCCTTCATCTGCGGCATTTGGAATATGGCATACCCTTCATCTGCGGCATTTGGAATATGGCATACCCTTCCTCTGCGGCATTTGGAATATGGCATACCCTTCATCTGCGGCATTTGGAATATGTCATACCCTTCATGTGCGGCATTTGGAATATCGCATACCCTTGATCTGCTGCATTTGGAATATGGCATACCCTTCATCTGCGGCATTTGGAATATGGCATACCCTTGATCTGCTGCATTTGGAATATGGCATACCCTTCATCTGGGGCATTTGGAATATGGCATACCCTTCATCTGCGGCATTTGGAATATGGCATACCCTTCATCTGCGGCATTTGGAATATGGCATACCCTTCATCTGCGGCATTTGGAATATGGCATACCCTTCATCTGGGGCATTTGGAATATGGCATACCCTTCATCTGCGGCATTTGGAATATGGCATACCCTTCATCTGGGGCATTTGGAATATGGCATACCCTTCATCTGGGGCATTTGGAATATGGCATACCCTTCATCTGGGGCATTTGGAATATGGCATACCCTTCATCTGCGGCATTTGGAATATGGCATACCCTTCATCTGGGGCATTTGGAATAGGGCATACCCTTCATCTGCTGCATTTGGTATATGGCAACCCTTCGTCTGCGGCATTTGGAATACTGCATACCCTTGATCTGCGGCATTTGGAATATGGCATACCCTTCATCTGCGGCATTTGGAATATGGCATACCCTTCATCTGCGGCATTTGGAATATGGCATAACCTTCATCTGGGGCATTTGGAATATGGCATACCCTTCATCTGCGGCATTTGGAATATGCCATACCCTTCGTCTGCGGCATTTGGAATACTGCATACCCTTCATCTGCGGCATTTGGAATATCGCATACCCTTCATCTGCGGCATTTGGAATATGGCATACCCTTCATCTTCGGCATTTGAAATATGGCATACCCTTCGTCTGCGGCATTTCAAATATGGCATACCCTTGATCTGCTGCATTTGGAATATGGCATACCCTTCATCTGCGGCATTTGGAATATGGCATACCCTTGATCTGCTGCATTTGGAATATGTCATACCCTTCATCTGGGGCATTTGGAATATGTCATACCCTTCATCTGGGGCATTTGGAATATGTCCTACCCTTCATCTGCGGCATTTGGAATATGTCATACCCTTCATCTGGGGCATTTGGAATATGGAATACCCTTCATCTGCGGCATTTGGAATATTGCATACCCTTCATCTGCGGCATTTGGAATATGGCATACCCTTCATCTGCGGCATTTGGAATATGGCATACCCTTCATCTGCTGCATTTGGAATATGGCAACCCTTCGTCTGCGGCATTTGGAATATGGCATACCCTTGATCTGTGGCATTTGGAATATGGCATACCCTTGATCTGCTGCATTTGGAATATGTCATACCCTTCATCTGCTGCATTTGGAATATGGCATACCATTCATCTGCGGCATTTGGAATATGGCATACCCTTCATCTGGGGCATTTGGAATATGGCATACCCTTCATCTGGGGCATTTGGAATATGGCATACCCTTCATCTGCGGCATTTGGAATATGGCATACCCTTCATCTGCGGCATTTGGAATATGGCATACCCTTCATCTGCGGCATTTGGAATATGGCATACCCTTCATCTGGGGCATTTGGAATATGGCATACCCTTCATCTGCGGCATTTGGAATATGGCATACCCTTCATCTGGGGCATTTGGAATATGGCATACCCTTCCTCTGCGGCATTTGGAATATGGCATACCCTTCATCTGCGGCATTTGGAATATGGAAACCCTTCCTCTGCGGCATTTGGAATATGGCATACCCTTCCTCTGCGGCATTTAGAATATGGCATACCCTTCATCTGGGGCATTTGGAATATGGCATACCCTTTATCTGCGGCATTTGGAATATGGCATACCCTTCATCTGGGGCATTTGGAATATGGCATACCCTTCCTCTGCTGCATTTGGAATATGGCATACCCTTCATCTGGGGCATTTGGAATATGGCAACCCTTCCTCTGCGGCATTTGGAATATGGCAACCGTTCCTCTGCGGCATTTGGAATATGGCATACCCTTCATCTGCGGCATTTGGAATATGGCATACCCTTCCTCTGCGGCATTTGGAATATGGCATACCCTTCATCTGCGGCATTTGGAATACTGCATACCCTTCATCTGCGGCATTTGGAATATGGCATACCCTTCATCTGCGGCATTTGGAATATGGCATACCCTTCCTCTGCGGCATTTGGAATATGGCATACCCTTCATCTGCGGCATTTGGAATATGTCATACCCTTCATGTGCGGCATTTGGAATATCGCATACCCTTGATCTGCTGCATTTGGAATATGGCATACCCTTCATCTGCGGCATTTGGAATATGGCATACCCTTCATCTGGGGCATTTGGAATATGGCATACCCTTCATCTGGGGCATTTGGAATATCGCATACCCTTCATCTGCGGCATTTGGAATATGGCATACCCTTCATCTGGGGCATTTGGAATATCGCATACCCTTCATCTGCGGCATTTGGAATATGGCATACCCTTCATCTGCGGCATTTGGAATATGGCATACCCTTCATCTGCGGAATTTGGAATATGGCATACCCTTCATCTGCGGCATTTGGAATATGGCATACCCTTCATCTGGGGCATTTGGAATATGGCATACCCTTCATCTGGGGCATTTGGAATATGGCATACCCTTCATCTGCGGCATTTGGAATATGGCATACCCTTCATCTGGGGCATTTGGAATATGGCATACCCTTCATCTGCTGCATTTGGAATATGGCAACCCTTCGTCTGCGGCATTTGGAATACTGCATACCCTTGATCTGCTGCATTTGGAATATGGCATACCCTTCATCTGCGGCATTTGGAATATGGCATACCCTTCATCTGCGGCATTTGGAATATGGCATACCCTTCATCTGGGGCATTTGGAATATGGCATACCCTTCATCTGCGGCATTTGGAATATGTCATACCCTTCGTCTGCGGCATTTGGAATACTGCATACCCTTCATCTGCGGCATTTGGAATATCGCATACCCTTCATCTGCGGCATTTGGAATATGGCATACCCTTCATCTTCGGCATTTGAAATATGGCATACCCTTCGTCTGCGGCATTTCAAATATGGCATACCCTTGATCTGCTGCATTTGGAATATGTCATACCCTTCATCTGCGGCATTTGGAATATGGCATACCCTTGATCTGCTGCATTTGGAATATGTCATACCCTTCATCTGGGGCATTTGGAATATGTCATACCCTTCATCTGGGGCATTTGGAATATGTCCTACCCTTCATCTGCGGCATTTGGAATATGTCATACCCTTCTTCTGGGGCATTTGGAATATGGAATACCCTTCATCTGCGGCATTTGGAATATTGCATACCCTTCATCTGCGGCATTTGGAATATGGCATACCCTTCATCTTTGGCATTTGGAATATGGCATACCCTTCATCTGTGGCATTTGGAATATGGCATACCCTTGATCTGCTGCATTTGGAATATGTCATACCCTTCATCTGCTGCATTTGGAATATGGCATACCATTCATCTGCGGCATTTGGAATATGGCATACCCTTCATCTGGGGCATTTGGAATATGGCATACCCTTCATCTGGGGCATTTGGAATATGGCATACCCTTCATCTGCGGCATTTGGAATATGGCATACCCTTCATTTGCGGCATTTGGAATATGGCATACCCTTCATCTGCGGCATTTGGAATATGGCATACCCTTCATCTGGGGCATTTGGAATATGGCATACCCTTCATCTGCGGCATTTGGAATATGGCATACCCTTCATCTGGGGCATTTGGAATATGGCATACCCTTCCTCTGCGGCATTTGGAATATGGCATACCCTTCATCTGGGGCATTTGGAATATCGCATACCCTTCATCTGCGGCATTTGGAATATGGCATACCCTTCATCTGCGGCATTTGGAATATGGCATACCCTTCATCTGCGGAATTTGGAATATGGCATACCCTTCAACTGCGGCATTTGGAATATGGCATACCCTTCATCTGGGGCATTTGGAATATGGCATACCCTTCATCTGGGGCATTTGGAATATGGCATACCCTTCATCTGCGGCATTTGGAATGTGGCATACCCTTCATCTGGGGCATTTGGAATATGGCATACCCTTCATCTGCTGCATTTGGAATATGGCAACCCTTCGTCTGCGGTATTTGGAATCCTGCATACCCTTGATCTGCTGCATTTGGAATATGGCATACCCTTCATCTGCGGCATTTGGAATATCGCATACCCTTCATCTGCGGCATTTGGAATATGGCATACCCTTCATCTGCGGCATTTGGAATATGGCATACCCTTCATCTGCGGAATTTGGAATATGGCATACCCTTCATCTGCGGCATTTGGAATATGGCATACCCTTCATCTGGGGCATTTGGAATATGGCATACCCTTCATCTGCGTCATTTGGAATATGTCATACCCTTCGTCTGCGGCATTTGGAATACTGCATACCCTTCATCTGCGGCATTTGGAATATCGCATACCCTTCATCTGCGGCATTTGGAATATGGCATACCCTTCATCTTCGGCATTTGAAATATGGCATACCCTTCGTCTGCGGCATTTCAAATATGGCATACCCTTGATCTGCTGCATTTGGAATATGGCATACCCTTCATCTGCGGCATTTGGAATATGGCATACCCTTGATCTGCTGCATTTGGAATATGTCATACCCTTCATCTGGGGCATTTGGAATATGTCATACCCTTCATCTGGGGCATTTGGAATATGTCCTACCCTTCATCTGCGGCATTTGGAATATGTCATACCCTTCTTCTGGGGCATTTGGAATATGGAATACCCTTCATCTGCGGCATTTGGAATATTGCATACCCTTCATCTGCGGCATTTGGAATATGGCATACCCTTCATCTTTGGCATTTGGAATATGGCATACCCTTCATCTGCTGCATTTGGAATATGGCAACCCTTCGTCTGTGGCATTTGGAATATGGCATACCCTTGATCTGCTGCATTTGGAATATGTCATACCCTTCATCTGCTGCATTTGGAATATGGCATACCATTCATCGGCGGCATTTGGAATATGGCATACCCTTCATCTGGGGCATTTGGAATATGGCATACCCTTCATCTGGGGCATTTGGAATATGGCATACCCTTCATCTGCGGCATTTGGAATATGGCATACCCTTCATCTGCGGCATTTGGAATATGGCATACCCTTCATCTGCGGCATTTGGAATATGGCATACCCTTCATCTGGGGCATTTGGAATATGGCATACCCTTCATCTGCGGCATTTGGAATATGGCATACCCTTCATCTGGGGCATTTGGAATATGGCATACCCTTCCTCTGCGGCATTTGGAATATGGCATACCCTTCATCTGCGGCATTTGGAATATGGAAACCCTTCCTCTGCGGCATTTGGAATATGGCATACCCTTCCTCTGCGGCATTTGGAATATGGCATACCCTTCATCTGGGGCATTTGGAATATGGCATACCCTTTATCTGCGGCATTTGGAATATGGCATACCCTTCATCTGGGGCATTTGGAATATGGCATACCCTTCCTCTGCGGCATTTGGAATATGGCATACCCTTCATCTGGGGCATTTGGAATATGGCAACCCTTCCTCTGGGGCATTTGGAATATGGCAACCCTTCCTCTGCGGCATTTGGAATATGGCAACCGTTCCTCTGCGGCATTTGGAATATGGCATACCCTTCATCTGCGGCATTTGGAATATGGCATACCCTTCATCTGCGGCATTTGGAATATGGCATACCCTTCCTCTGCGGCATTTGGAATACTGCATACCCTTCATCTGCGGCATTTGGAATATGGCATACCCTTCATCTGCGGCATTTGGAATATGGCATACCCTTCCTCTGCGGCATTTGGAATATGGCATACCCTTCATCTGCGGCATTTGGAATATGTCATACCCTTCATGTGCGGCATTTGGAATATCGCATACCCTTGATCTGCTGCATTTGGAATATGGCATACCCTTCATCTGCGGCATTTGGAATATGGCATACCCTTGATCTGCTGCATTTGGAATATGGCATACCCTTCATCTGGGGCATTTGGAATATGGCATACCCTTCATCTGCGGCATTTGGAATATGGCATACCCTTCATCTGCGGCATTTGGAATATGGCATACCCTTCATCTGCGGCATTTGGAATATGGCATACCCTTCATCTGGGGCATTTGGAATATGGCATACCCTTCATCTGCGGCATTTGGAATATGGCATACCCTTCATCTGGGGCATTTGGAATATGGCATACCCTTCATCTGGGGCATTTGGAATATGGCATACCCTTCATCTGGGGCATTTGGAATATGGCATACCCTTCATCTGCGGCATTTGGAATATGGCATACCCTTCATCTGGGGCATTTGGAATATGGCATACCCTTCATCTGCTGCATTTGGTATATGGCAACCCTTCGTCTGCGGCATTTGGAATACTGCATACCCTTGATCTGCGGCATTTGGAATATGGCATACCCTTCATCTGCGGCATTTGGAATATGGCATACCCTTCATCTGCGGCATTTGGAATATGGCATACCCTTCATCTGGGGCATTTGGAATATGGCATACCCTTCATCTGCGGCATTTGGAATATGCCATACCCTTCGTCTGCGGCATTTGGAATACTGCATACCCTTCATCTGCGGCATTTGGAATATCGCATACCCTTCATCTGCGGCATTTGGAATATGGCATACCCTTCATCTTCGGCATTTGAAATATGGCATACCCTTCGTCTGCGGCATTTCAAATATGGCATACCCTTGATCTGCTGCATTTGGAATATGGCATACCCTTCATCTGCGGCATTTGGAATATGGCATACCCTTGATCTGCTGCATTTGGAATATGTCATACCCTTCATCTGGGGCATTTGGAATATGTCATACCCTTCATCTGGGGCATTTGGAATATGTCCTACCCTTCATCTGCGGCATTTGGAATATGTCATACCCTTCATCTGGGGCATTTGGAATATGGAATACCCTTCATCTGCGGCATTTGGAATATTGCATACCCTTCATCTGCGGCATTTGGAATATGGCATACCCTTCATCTGCGGCATTTGGAATATGGCATACCCTTCATCTGCTGCATTTGGAATATGGCAACCCTTCGTCTGCGGCATTTGGAATATGGCATACCCTTGATCTGTGGCATTTGGAATATGGCATACCCTTGATCTGCTGCATTTGGAATATGTCATACCCTTCATCTGCTGCATTTGGAATATGGCATACCATTCATCTGCGGCATTTGGAATATGGCATACCCTTCATCTGGGGCATTTGGAATATGGCATACCCTTCATCTGGGGCATTTGGAATATGGCATACCCTTCATCTGCGGCATTTGGAATATGGCATACCCTTCATCTGCGGCATTTGGAATATGGCATACCCTTCATCTGCGGCATTTGGAATATGGCATACCCTTCATCTGGGGCATTTGGAATATGGCATACCCTTCATCTGCGGCATTTGGAATATGGCATACCCTTCATCTGGGGCATTTGGAATATGGCATACCCTTCCTCTGCGGCATTTGGAATATGGCATACCCTTCATCTGCGGCATTTGGAATATGGAAACCCTTCCTCTGCGGCATTTGGAATATGGCATACCCTTCCTCTGCGGCATTTAGAATATGGCATACCCTTCATCTGGGGCATTTGGAATATGGCATACCCTTTATCTGCGGCATTTGGAATATGGCATACCCTTCATCTGGGGCATTTGGAATATGGCATACCCTTCCTCTGCGGCATTTGGAATATGGCATACCCTTCATCTGGGGCATTTGGAATATGGCAACCCTTCCTCTGCGGCATTTGGAATATGGCAACCGTTCCTCTGCGGCATTTGGAATATGGCATACCCTTCATCTGCGGCATTTGGAATATGGCATACCCTTCCTCTGCGGCATTTGGAATATGGCATACCCTTCATCTGCGGCATTTGGAATACTGCATACCCTTCATCTGCGGCATTTGGAATATGGCATACACTTCATCTGCGGCATTTGGAATATGGCATACCCTTCCTCTGCGGCATTTGGAATATGGCATACCCTTCATCTGCGGCATTTGGAATATGTCATACCCTTCATGTGCGGCATTTGGAATATCGCATACCCTTGATCTGCTGCATTTGGAATATGGCATACCCTTCATCTGCGGCATTTGGAATATGGCATACCCTTCATCTGCGGCATTTGGAATATGGCATACCCTTCATCTGGGGCATTTGGAATATGGCATACCCTTCATCTGGGGCATTTGGAATATGGCATACCCTTCATCTGCGGCATTTGGAATATGGCATACCCTTCATCTGCGGCATTTGGAATATGGCATACCCTTCATCTGCGGCATTTGGAATATGGCATACCCTTCATCTGGGGCATTTGGAATATGGCATACCCTTCATCTGCGGCATTTGGAATATGGCATACCCTTCATCTGGGGCATTTGGAATATGGCATACCCTTCCTCTGCGGCATTTGGAATATGGCATACCCTTCATCTGCGGCATTTGGAATATGGAAACCCTTCCTCTGCGGCATTTGGAATATGGCATACCCTTCCTCTGCGGCATTTAGAATATGGCATACCCTTCATCTGGGGCATTTGGAATATGGCATACCCTTTATCTGCGGCATTTGGAATATGGCATACCCTTCATCTGGGGCATTTGGAATATGGCATACCCTTCCTCTGCGGCATTTGGAATATGGCATACCCTTCATCTGGGGCATTTGGAATATGGCAACCCTTCCTCTGCGGCATTTGGAATATGGCAACCGTTCCTCTGCGGCATTTGGAATATGGCATACCCTTCATCTGCGGCATTTGGAATATGGCATACCCTTCCTCTGCGGCATTTGGAATATGGCATACCCTTCATCTGCGGCATTTGGAATACTGCATACCCTTCATCTGCGGCATTTGGAATATGGCATACCCTTCATCTGCGGCATTTGGAATATGGCATACCCTTCCTCTGCGGCATTTGGAATATGGCATACCCTTCATCTGCGGCATTTGGAATATGTCATACCCTTCATGTGCGGCATTTGGAATATCGCATACCCTTGATCTGCTGCATTTGGAATATGGCATACCCTTCATCTGCGGCATTTGGAATATGGCATACCCTTCATCTGGGGCATTTGGAATATGGCATACCCTTCATCTGGGGCATTTGGAATATCGCATACCCTTCATCTGCGGCATTTGGAATATGGCATACCCTTCATCTGGGGCATTTGGAATATCGCATACCCTTCATCTGCGGCATTTGGAATATGGCATACCCTTCATCTGCGGCATTTGGAATATGGCATACCCTTCATCTGCGGAATTTGGAATATGGCATACCCTTCATCTGCGGCATTTGGAATATGGCATACCCTTCATCTGGGGCATTTGGAATATGGCATACCCTTCATCTGGGGCATTTGGAATATGGCATACCCTTCATCTGCGGCATTTGGAATATGGCATACCCTTCATCTGGGGCATTTGGAATATGGCATACCCTTCATCTGCTGCATTTGGAATATGGCAACCCTTCGTCTGCGGCATTTGGAATACTGCATACCCTTGATCTGCTGCATTTGGAATATGGCATACCCTTCATCTGCGGCATTTGGAATATGGCATACCCTTCATCTGCGGCATTTGGAATATGGCATACCCTTCATCTGGGGCATTTGGAATATGGCATACCCTTCATCTGCGGCATTTGGAATATGTCATACCCTTCGTCTGCGGCATTTGGAATACTGCATACCCTTCATCTGCGGCATTTGGAATATCGCATACCCTTCATCTGCGGCATTTGGAATATGGCATACCCTTCATCTTCGGCATTTGAAATATGGCATACCCTTCGTCTGCGGCATTTCAAATATGGCATACCCTTGATCTGCTGCATTTGGAATATGGCATACCCTTCATCTGCGGCATTTGGAATATGGCATACCCTTGATCTGCTGCATTTGGAATATGTCATACCCTTCATCTGGGGCATTTGGAATATGTCATACCCTTCATCTGGGGCATTTGGAATATGTCCTACCCTTCATCTGCGGCATTTGGAATATGTCATACCCTTCTTCTGGGGCATTTGGAATATGGAATACCCTTCATCTGCGGCATTTGGAATATTGCATACCCTTCATCTGCGGCATTTGGAATATGGCATACCCTTCATCTTTGGCATTTGGAATATGGCATACCCTTCATCTGCTGCATTTGGAATATGGCAACCCTTCGTCTGCGGCATTTGGAATATGGCATACCCTTCATCTGTGGCATTTGGAATATGGCATACCCTTGATCTGCTGCATTTGGAATATGTCATACCCTTCATCTGCTGCATTTGGAATATGGCATACCATTCATCTGCGGCATTTGGAATATGGCATACCCTTCATCTGGGGCATTTGGAATATGGCATACCCTTCATCTGGGGCATTTGGAATATGGCATACCCTTCATCTGCGGCATTTGGAATATGGCATACCCTTCATTTGCGGCATTTGGAATATGGCATACCCTTCATCTGCGGCATTTGGAATATGGCATACCCTTCATCTGGGGCATTTGGAATATGGCATACCCTTCATCTGCGGCATTTGGAATATGGCATACCCTTCATCTGGGGCATTTGGAATATGGCATACCCTTCCTCTGCGGCATTTGGAATATGGCATACCCTTCATCTGCGGCATTTGGAATATGGAAACCCTTCCTCTGCGGCATTTGGAATATGGCATACCCTTCCTCTGCGGCATTTGGAATATGGCATACCCTTCATCTGGGGCATTTGGAATATGGCATACCCTTTATCTGCGGCATTTGGAATATGGCATACCCTTCATCTGGGGCATTTGGAATATGGCATACCCTTCCTCTGCGGCATTTGGAATATGGCATACCCTTCATCTGGGGCATTTGGAATATGGCAACCCTTCCTCTGGGGCATTTGGAATATGGCAACCCTTCCTCTGCGGCATTTGGAATATGGCAACCGTTCCTCTGCGGCATTTGGAATATGGCATACCCTTCATCTGCGGCATTTGGAATATGGCATACCCTTCATCTGCGGCATTTGGAATATGGCATACCCTTCCTCTGCGGCATTTGGAATACTGCATACCCTTCATCTGCGGCATTTGGAATATGGCATACCCTTCATCTGCGGCATTTGGAATATGGCATACCCTTCCTCTGCGGCATTTGGAATATGGCATACCCTTCATCTGCGGCATTTGGAATATGTCATACCCTTCATGTGCGGCATTTGGAATATCGCATACCCTTGATCTGCTGCATTTGGAATATGGCATACCCTTCATCTGCGGCATTTGGAATATGGCATACCCTTGATCTGCTGCATTTGGAATATGGCATACCCTTCATCTGGGGCATTTGGAATATGGCATACCCTTCATCTGCGGCATTTGGAATATGGCATACCCTTCATCTGCGGCATTTGGAATATGGCATACCCTTCATCTGCGGCATTTGGAATATGGCATACCCTTCATCTGGGGCATTTGGAATATGGCATACCCTTCATCTGCGGCATTTGGAATATGGCATACCCTTCATCTGGGGCATTTGGAATATGGCATACCCTTCCTCTGCGGCATTTGGAATATGGCATACCCTTCATCTGCGGCATTTGGAATATGGAAACCCTTCCTCTGCGGCATTTGGAATATGGCATACCCTTCCTCTGCGGCATTTGGAATATGGCATACCCTTCATCTGGGGCATTTGGAATATGGCATACCCTTTATCTGCGGCATTTGGAATATGGCATACCCTTCATCTGGGGCATTTGGAATATGGCATACCCTTCCTCTGCGGCATTTGGAATATGGCATACCCTTCATCTGGGGCATTTGGAATATGGCAACCCTTCCTCTGGGGCATTTGGAATATGGCAACCCTTCCTCTGCGGCATTTGGAATATGGCAACCGTTCCTCTGCGGCATTTGGAATATGGCATACCCTTCATCTGCGGCATTTGGAATATGGCATACCCTTCATCTGCGGCATTTGGAATATGGCATACCCTTCCTCTGCGGCATTTGGAATACTGCATACCCTTCATCTTCGGCATTTGGAATATGGCATACCCTTCATCTGCGGCATTTGGAATATGGCATACCCTTCATCTGCGGCATTTGGAATATGGCATACCCTTCCTCCGCGGCATTTGGAATACTGCATACCCTTCATCTTCGGCATTTGGAATATGGCATACCCTTCATCTGCGGCATTTGGAATATGGCATACCCTTCCTCTGCGGCATTTGGAATATGGCATACCCTTCATCTGCGGCATTTGGAATATGTCATACCCTTCATGTGCGGCATTTGGAATATCGCATACCCTTGATCTGCTGCATTTGGAATATGGCATACCCTTCATCTGGGAAATTTGCTAACATAATCTGATTTCCTTATCTTTTTACATTTCTATAAATTTTGTCTTTTCTCAGGTCCTCCCATTCAGATTTTTGCCATCTTCACGATGTTATTATGCACATCTTGCACAAGTTGGGCAAAATTATTGATATACAAAGCACCACAAGTACCCGTTCACTCACTCGTTGGGATCATCCATCTGCCGGGTCTATCTACTAAACAATTATTAGTTTTCATTAAATTAGTCCCTTTAATATAAATAACACCATTCATTTTGCATCAGAGATTTTGTTCTGAATTCTCTATGTCAAATGTTGGCTCTCCACAACTTTCAGTTTAGTAATGAAAACACATTGAAGGGATACACAGGAGGGATTTGCTACAATAAGGAAGATACATATTTTGAACCAATTACTTTGCAGTTTTATAGCAGCAGAATTTGTTGGGACTTTACCAACGAAGGATTAGAATCACCTTTAATTTTTTACTCTTAAATAAATGTAGGTAACAGGATTGTATAATACCATTCACACGCCTTTTTAAAGGGGTGAAAAGTCACTTTAGGAATGAAGGACTCCACAGAGGCATTTGGACACAGAATGAATTACCCAAAGTAATAAAAGCCTCACACAACAGGGGTGAGGCAATAAAGAGTATGTTATAAGAGAGCAAGCATTCCACTTCCCCCAAAATAAATATGTCCTGGGCAGTAACTGGAATAGATAGGTGAACTTTCCAATAATTAATCAAACATATCCACAGGAGAAGGTCAGAGAGAGCAAAGTGCTTCCGCCGAGCTAGCTCTTAGTCATAGGCCATAGTTTATGAACATGACAATAAACTATCCCAGTGGCTACAAACGAGATTCCTGGGAAACATTGTTCTCTCATTTGCAACTTCATTCAACACCAAGGCTTCTTCTTAATGATGGTCAAAATGGTTGCACAGCTCAGGGCCCCAAAACTGTACAGGAGCCTGCAACAGTCCACTGATGCCACTGCGGCTGTTCATAAACACAAATAATAATGCCTCTCAAATAATATTACAACCAGTAGCATTATTGTGGATTCAGCCATATGGGACGTCTGTGAGCAATGAGACAGAATATCAGCACACAATTACAGTCAGCACCGGGCCAAATTAACAGCTCCCAGCATACCTCTGGACCACTCACTCAGTATCGTCATAAGGCAGAGCTTCCGATGTGATCATACAGTGTATCCACATGATTGCCAATGATTTTCTGATTATTATGTAGCACGTGGCTCAGGCAGAACGCCAACACCGTCAAAATGCTGCAACAGTTTGTAAAATGAGGTAGTCATACTATATATATTATTTGGTTGTTTTGTTTGTTTTTTAAAAAGGTTTACATTTTTCAGAAAAACACAGTTTCACCAAACAGGCAGCTCCATCGTCTCATTACTTTCCTCTCTGGTTGTAAATCAAATAGGGGAACTGTCACATTAACTAAGGATTACATATCCCTATATTTAATAATTATATATTTGTGAGATGTGAAAATATTCTTAACTCGGTTATTTACTATAATGAGAATCCAAAGTCAGTTTCACATTTATGATCAGAACAGCTGGAATGGAAACATTCTCAGATCTACTAAGTCAGATCTGCTTTTATTACGGCTGCTCTGGCCTTAAATTTTAAATTAATTTTGAATTCTTACATTAGTAAATAAATCCCCAGCTCTGTGCTTTGCATCTGGGCTTCGCCCTGTTGTAAATTCTGTCCTTTCCACCTGACATTTAGCACAGTGAGAGCAGACAAGGACAAGGAGAAATGAAACAATGTTTCTATTCCTCCTCCTTATTTGCTATGTTTGCCCTGGCTTTGCCTTGTCTGAACTGGATTGTGATGGAATTTGCTAAATCTTTATTATACATTTAAAAGAAAACAGATTGTCTAATGAAAATGGGATAGCACACGTTATAGGTGACTTTAAATGGTTACTCCAACCTCCATGAACAGTTCTGCTTCTGGAAGTGGTCATGGAGTAAGCAATTTGGACGTAAAATGATCCTTCTTAAAATATTGCCCATACTGAGATATATGCACGAGAGGTAGTCGAACCCCAGGCACTCATGACTTACACATACATGCCCTCCGAGTGGTTAACTTGGCTGTGCTAAATGCTTCTCTATTGGACCATGGAGGGGAATAGAGTGATGGGACATGACATCGGGATGAGGTGTGGAGCACTTGGCGCTGGATTCAAGGCAAGTTTTAATTTAATCTACAGGGTTTTCGGGTTAAAAAGAGGGGTTGACATACTTAGAAGAGCCCAATACGGCAGCATAACTTGAAAAAATATAGTTAAGAAGACTTACCTTTTAATTTAATGGTGTAAGTTCCAGAAAAGTGACAGTTACCTATTTATCATATAACTATATATAACTATCCAACAGATAGTTAAAGAGGCGTAATCCTAACTAATTATATCAATCAGTTAAACAAAACTTTGACAATAAAAACAAGAATCATTTCTGTTGTAGAATTTTAAATGGGAACAGCTCTACTGGTGTCTCTCATGTTCCCCAACTGGAGCGGAATGCTGGGAATGCTTTTACACATACTTGTGTAAAAGCGGGGGAGGCAGCCGATCTCCCGATCTGGAGTGTCCAGAGCCCCTGTGGTGTCCCATTAGTGCCACATTACCCCCCCTTCTGGACCGGCAGGGGTTATCCCGGTCCACCCTTCAGAGGCCCTCTCATTTACCTCAACCTGCAGGCCCTCTCTAAAATGGCGGACACCACGAGATCTACTGTTCCAGAAGTGGAGCAAGATGACTTCATCTCAAGGCTCGACAGAATCTATATATAGGGGTGTATATAAATAATACCCCTTTCTGTCTCATTAGAGATCTTTGCCAGAAGCTCAAGGAAGCAAGGTGAATGGTTAGAGTTAGGACCCACCTGGGGGGTCTGCCTTGACATGGCAGGTGGGCTTATCCTCTCATGGCCATTGGAGGTAACTAAAAAACCTCCATTTGTTTAAAAATACATAGGGATTAAGGAGAGAGCGCATGTAACGTGTTTATCTTTCGTTTCAGGCCCGTCGCTACCGGACAGGCAAACCAAGCAACTGCTTGGGGCCCCGAGCTGGCCCGGGGCCCCAAGCAGAGCCGGCAGGTCGTCCGGACCCCACATTCAGTGGGTACATACCGGGTCGCAGGGGGTCCTGCGACCCCGGTATGTACCCACTGGGCCAGCCTCTTCTCCTGAGGGGCCCAGCAGCCGGTCACCTCAGGGCCCCCCAGAGGCTGGCCCTGCTGACACCCGGCAGGCACGCGAGGGAGCACTCTCCTCTGAGTGCTTCCTCTTCAGCTCCCTCGCTCGCCGCGTACTGATGCCGGAGCCGGAAGATGACGTCATCTTCCGGCTCCGGCATCAGTACGCGGCGCGCGAGGGAGCTGAAGAGGAAGCACTCAGCCAGGGTGTCAGGGAGGACATTTCAGTGAGTGGGGCCTGCCGGGTGTCAGGGAGGACATTTCAGTGAGTGGGGGTGGGGGAGAGGGAGGGAGGAAATTTGAGGGGGGAGGGAGGAAATTTGAGGGGGGAGGGGGGGAGGGAGGAAATTTGAGGGGGGAGGGGGGAGGGAGGAAATTTGAGGGGGAGGGGGAGGGAGGAAATTTGAGTGGGTGGGGGGGAGAGGGAGGGAGGAAATTTGAGGGAGTGGGGGGGAGAGGGAGGGAGGAAATTTGAGTGGGTGGGGGGGAGAGGGAGGGAGGAAATTTGAGGGAGTGGGGGGGGAGAGGGAGGGAGGAAATTTGAAGGGGGGAGAGGAAGGAAATTTGGGGGGGAGAGGAAGGGAGGGAATTTGAAAGGGGAGAGGAAGGAAATTTTTGGGGGGAGATGAAGGGAGGAAATTTGAAGGGGGAGAGGAAGGAAATTTGAGGGAGGGGAGGGAGAGGTAGGAATTTGAGGGGGGAGAGGAAGGGAGGAAATTTGAGGGAGGGGGAGAGGAAGGGAGGACATTTGAGGGAGGGGGAGAGGAAGGGAGGAAATTTGAGGGGGGAGAGGAAGGAAATTTGAGGGAGGGGGAGAGGAAGGAAATTTGAGGGAGGGGGAGAGGAAGGAAATTTGAGGGGGGAGGAAGGAAATTGGAGGGGGAGAGGAAGGAAATTGGAGGGGGAGGAAGGAAATTGGAAGGGGGAGGGGGAAGGGGAAGGGAGGAAATTGGAGGGGGGAGGGGGGAGGGAGGAAATTGGAGGGGGAGGGAGGAGGGAGGAAATTTGAGGGGGGAGGGGGAGGGAGGAAATTTGAGTGGGTGGGGGGAGAGGGAGGGAGGAAATTTGAGGGAGTGGGGGGGAGAGGGAGGGAGGAAATTTGAGTGGGTGGGGGGGAGAGGGAGGGAGGAAATTTGAGGGAGTGGGGGGGAGAGGGAGGGAGGAAATTTGAAGGGGGGAGAGGAAGGAAATTTGGAGGGGAGAGGAAGGGAGGGAATTTGAAGGGGGAGAGGAAGGAAATTTGGGGGGAGAGGAAAGTAGGAAATTTGAAGGGGGGAGAGGAAGGAAATTTGAGGGAGGGGAGGGAGAGGTAGGAATTTGAGGGGGAGAGGAAGGGAGGAAATTTGAGGGAGGGGGAGAGGAAGGGAGGACATTTGAGGGAGGGGGGAGAGGAAGGGAGGAAATTTGAGGGGGGAGAGGAAGGAAATTTGAGGGAGGGGAGAAGAAATTTGAGGGGGGAGGAAGGAAATTTGAGGGGGGAGAGGAAGGAAATTGGAGGTGGAGGAAGGAAATTGGAGGGGGAGGAAGGAAATTGGAGGGGGGAGAAGGAAGGAAATGAGAGGGAGGGGGAGAAGAAGGAAATTGGAGGGGGGAGAAGGCAATGAGAGGGAGGGGGAGAAGAAGGAAATTGGAGAGGGGGGGAGAAGAAGGAAATTGACGGGGGTAGGGGGAGAGATTGACATCCATCACACACACACACAATGCACCCCTTGCACACAGAAAAACACACAATGCATTACACACAGACACACATACACAAGCAATGCATCCCTTACACACAGCAACACACAATGCACCCCTTCCACACACTCAGTGCATCCCTTACATTAGTGTTTCCCAACCCAGTCCTCAAGGCACACCTACCAGTCCAGGATTTAGGGGTGACCCAGTTGTGTCTAAGGTGTTTTTTCTTTTTTTTCTAAAAACACCTTAGACAAAACTGGGTAATCCTTAAATCCTGGACTGGTAGGTGTGCCTTGAGGACTGGGTTGGGAAACACTGCCTTACAGACACACACACTGCATCCCATACATACACAAACTCACCTTGCAGCCCTTACACATACAAACACAGATTCACACAATGCATTCCTTACACACATCAGGACATCCCCCCCCCCCCCACACACACACACACCCCTGTGAACAAACTCATTGGTGGAACATGAAGGTGGACCCTGAGACCCAGACCTTGAGCTGTGTAAATGGCCCTCAAAAAATGGAGCTGCTTCCCGTTCTCCCAGAACATTGATTTTTGTGACCACAGTTACAAACCGCCTCCAGAGAGCCTGTTCTACACCAGACCAGTGGAGCCAGACGGCAGCTGAAGCCCATCATCATCCTCATCTGGTTGTAAGTAGGCAATCTACTATATTATTCGTGGCACTAATCTCTAATTTACCTCACATTAAAGGGACACTATATTCCCCACAACCACAGCAGGTTAATGTAGTGGTTCTGGTGTCTATAGCCTGTCCCTGCAGGCCTTTTATTGTAAACACGGCGGCACTGCAGCACTGTGTTAGTTAACATGGCAGATCATATGGGTGGGGCACTGTGATGTTACATGGGGGGCGGCAAACTTTACTTTTGCCTAGGGTGGCAAAAATCCTTGCACCGGCCCTGCAGACACTGCATCCCTGTGGGCGGAGTCGGGGGGGGGGAGGGGGGGAAGGACCCAGGTGCAGGCGCCCTGTAGGCCTTGCGTGCATGTGGGGGGTGGGGCGGTTGGAGTTGGGGGGGCCTCCATGTCCGTTTTGCTTGGGGCCCCCAAATTCCTTCAAACGGCCCTGTTTGGTTTCGACAGACTCTTTACAGCATTTTGGCAACAGCTCCACCAATGTCTGTAATCTCAAGCCCAGCGGCAAAACCACTTGCCTCGAAGCCAACTGGATTAAATCCAGTGCAAAACACTGGTACCAATCCGGGACCCATCCCGAAGACAAGAACATCGCCACAAGAGGTTGCTAGCTGGCTCTGGCCCATAGGTAAAGCATTGGATTGACTTTAATCTGCAAGGAGGCAGGGTAGGGGCGTGGTCAATTAGCTCTTCTTCATAGAGATGCATTGACGCAATGTATCTCTATGAGGTAAATTCTGCGTCCCCATGCAGAGCGTGGAGACGCTAAACGGCAGGGCTGCCTACTGTGCAGCACTGCCCTAGAAAGCAATTCCAGTGGCCATCTGAGGAGTGGCCACTTGGAGGTGTCCCTAGGGGCAATGTAAACACTGCCTTTTCTCTGAAGGCAATGATTATACTCACCGGAACAACTACATTAAGCTGTAGTTGTTGAGGTGACTATAGTGTCCCTTTAATTGTTTAGCCTAGATCTCTGCTCTGGTTACTGTTTCCTTCACTCCTTATGCTGTCTCAGTGGAGACCTCCTGAGGGAATCATCTTGTTACATCTTTTATATATTTTATTGTCATGCTCATATTTCTCCATTAACAAAACAACAACAAAAAAGGGCAGCATTTCTTGACTTCTGTATTTGGTTACTATGACTTACTGTGTTATACTTTGCTTAATTCTGTATGTTACTCTGCACTCCAAAAATTAACAATTAAAAAAAAAAATAAGAACAGTCGCTTCTTTGGAAAATACACCAAAGAATAAAACATTAAATATCACCTTTAACGTGTGCGATAAAGTGACGGATACAGGTGATGCTTTCTCTTAAAGGGACACTGTAGGCACCCAGACCACTTCAACTAATTGAAGTTGTCTAGGTGCTGTGACCCTTTTGCACTTAGTGCTGCAATGTTTACATTGCAGCTCTAAGTCTGCCCTTAGAGGGCTTCCCGGAATCCAAACTGACTTTTGGTCCATTACCTATGCGGAGCCTGACCAAGCGCCCAGGGACATAGGCGCTGGATTCAGGTAAGTAGCGGAAGGGGTCTTAACCCCTTCAGCCCTGCGGGAGGGGGGTCCTGAGGGAGGGGGGCACTCCTGGAGCCTATAGTGCCAGGAAAACGGGTTTGTTTTCCTGACACTGTAGGATCCCTTTAAATGTATCTTAAAGATCTGGAAGATCTGGAAGAAGTGTCATCCAATCCTGTTCAGTCCAGGCACAGCCTGAGAATATAATGTAAATATACATACAAGCTGTCATGCTCACCCGCATCCTGGACGCCTCCACCGCTCCCGAACTCCAGCGGTTCACACGCCGGCTGCTGGGACTCCACCTCGTTTTATGACGCGGCTGACGCTCGCCAACGCTCGCCAACGTCATGACGCCGATAACGTCATGACGTCATGCACATTCCGACGTCACATCACTAATAACGTCATGACCCACCAAAAGGTCCGAACACTAACATTTTGGGGGCGTGGCTTTCAATTTAAAGAACCAGCCTATAAAAGGCTAGTTCAAACATAGATCTTTGCCTTGTTGTGGTCCTAGTTTAGTTCCCAATAGCGCATTTGATTCTGATTGTCTCTTTTGGCATTGGGACCTAGGCTTGTTCACTACTCTCCATTCTCATGCCCTTGACTCAGCTTTTGTACCTAGTTCATTCCGTTTTTCTGGTTCCCTGACTCGGCTTGTCTCTCGTTACTGTTCTCTCTCTATTCCTTGATCTCGGATTGTGTTGACTATTCTCATCTACGTAAAGTCCGGCCATTCTAAGGTCCGGTATACGTACTCATTTACACCTTGCGTGTTGGGTCTCACAGGGTTCCTGACACTCATTCAATAAAGTGAGAATTCAACGTCACTTCAGAGTTACACTTGCATGATGAAGAAATATAATTCAGCCAAATTGATTTGTCCCAAAATAATTGTATTGATCAAGTGGTGAGAAATTTGTCCATATTCAGTTCGGATGAATTTCGTCCATGCAATCAGGAAAAACAATTCCACAAACCAAAAGGGCATGAAAACGAGCCAGTCAGTGTCTAATTGTCTGAATTTTTTTTTTTTTTTTCAGTCGGTTCTAAATTCACTCTTGTGGCTTTTCAATTCAGAGGACTTAAGTACTTGTGACCACTTCAAGAAAATCATTTGAATGAACCAAAAGGGCTTGAAAATAAGTAAATCAGTGAACTGCAAACTATGAATGTTATGTGTGTATTCTGCAGTATACTGATATGCAAAAAAATGTTCATAATTTCAATTATAGATCAACTGAGAAGTTACCAATAGAAGGAAAAAGAGCAGAAGCAGTTTAAAAAGTCTATATTTATTTCCATTATCTCTGTCCCCTGCTGAGAGCGTCAATCATTTTTTTCAGGTTTCAGTGGGTGTTATACTTGCTATAAGACACACCTCTCCTATAGACTTGCTTCTCAAAACAGGTTAAAAGTCTTCATCAATTGTAGGGTTATCCACTAAACCATGAATTCAAAGGGAATATTCAAATTTAAGGTCTCTGTAGCTGAACTGAAAGTGTAGGAGGATTAGAGATTTTTTCCAGGTTAGCTATTTTGATCTTAAATTTGCAATTCACTTTGGATTCTCAACTTATTAAATAATCCTGATTGTGTAAATAAAACACGTTCTCTCTCTCCATTCTCAGACTGCCTGTCCAAAGCTCCTGCAATAAATCATTCTGGCTGTTTCTCTCCAGTTGCCGATACTGCTTTCACACAGAGCCTGCCCCTCATCCCTCCTGTAACGGAACGCCTGGCACCCCGACTGGGTACCTTCCGTTGACGGATGCTCTTTGTGCTCACCGAGGGCTCCAAGCAGTCCACCAGTCACCATAACCACTGCAGACCGCACGAACCGCCGCAGCTTGGTTGGGGTCTCGCCGTCTTCCACCCACTCTGGACCCAAGACCAGGATCCAGCTTCCAGTAGGTATACCTCTCTTAGAATCCAGAGAGCAGGAACAAGAACAGGAACAATCTCTTACAAGAGCTTACTCTGGGGAGTATAGTCATTATAGCAATCCCCAGAGTGTAGGTAGTTCTCCAATCCCCCAAACATGAGCAAAGACTTCATGAGCCAAGACTTCATGAAGGGTAGAACAGGTCTGATTTATTGAGTGCAAGGGCATTTCTTTTATACATATTTTCAGGCCAGAGGCACACCCCCTGGACCTGATGGTAAACTGGGACAAAAAGGGACACAAACCAATGGGAACAATAATTAGTACAACAACACTCCCACATACAGTCAGCAAGCCCTCCCTTATGCCTGTGATATAATTAACAGAGCTAATGGAATAACCTAATAATCCACAGGCAGAAAATATCCATTTCACCCAAAGTCTAGAAACACCCCAAAACACCAACATATCCCTGGATAGCTCTGATCTGGGCTAACGACATATCCCAAAAAATCACCCAGATCAGAGCAGGGGTTCCCGAATTCTATGGAAGTCACATTTGACCGACCGCAAGCATGGCTTTCATGCCCAAAATAGTTCCACAGATTTAGGCTGTGCGGCCGGTCTATCTTCTCCTTCAAATAATGGACAAATTGCACAAATGCATAGCTTCATTGAAAACTTCTCGTTCATTAGTTTGTTCTCCCAGAATAGTGCTCTGTTCGTATGGATTTAGCCGAACGCACAGAGGGTGGAAGTCTCAGCGGTGTTCGTGGGAGATAGTAGCCGATTATAGCTCCAGGCACTCGAAGACAAAACACCTCTGAGCGCGTTCGGCTAAACAAAATGGCCGCCGCCACGTGTTCGTTCATACGAACGCCGACCACCCAGCCGTTCGACAATTAAGCTGCGGTTAACCACAGCTTATGGGTGGTTAACAAGCCGCACACTCCACATGCATGGTGGTCGGTCTTTCGGCAGTTTGTTCGTCTGTTTGCACAACATCATTCTGGCTATAATAGAAGTTAGAACTGCACGAACCAATGTACGAATACACCAGGGGGAATGTAAAATCCAAGCAATTAAGGCAAACGATGCAATCTAGGAACAGAGGGTTCTGTCCCAAGTGCCTTAAGACCCAATACTTTAAAGGGGCCATAGTCACAGGGCAAGAGGCTGGCAAGCAGGCCTCTCCAAATCCCTGTGACGAAGATACTTTCGTCACACCTCCTTCCTCCTTCCCCAGGAGAGAAGGGTTTCCTGGTGACAGACATGCAGAGCACAGCCTTCTTACCTCTGTGTTCATCTGCATTGGTTGGGCACAGACTGTGAGAACAGGGAAAGTGTTGTATTTCATCTCTGATTTTAAAGAAATCTAGACAAATTTCTAGCCACTCTGCTCGCACAATGTATAGATTAAATTCAATTCTCAATCACTCAAGATTAAGTGGTATTGACATGAGAAGTACCCTTTAAAGGACCACTCTAGTGCCAGGAAAACATACTTGTTTTCCTGGCACTAGAGTGCCCTGAGGGTGCCCCCACCCTCAGGAACCCACTCCCGCCGGGCTCAGGGGGGAGGAAGGGGTTAAACTTACCTCTTTCTCCAGCGCCGGGCGGGGAGCTTTCCTCCTCCTCTCCATCTTCCTTGCGACGTCATCGGCTGAATGCGCATGCGCGGCAGGAGCCGCGCTCGCATTCAGCCGGTCGCATAGGAAAGCATTTACAATGCTTTCCTATGGACGCTTGCGTGCTCTCACTGTAATTTTCACAGTGAGAAGCACGCAAGCGCCTCTAGCGGCTGTCAATGAGACAGCCACTAGAGGCTTTGGAGGCTGGATTAACCCTCAGTATAAACATAGCAGTTTCTCTGAAACTGCTATGTTTATAAAAAAAAGGGTTAATCCTAGATGGCATTAAGCTGAAGTGGTCTGGGTGCCTAGAGTGGTCCTTTAAATAATCAAATCTTAATATACATATATACTCACTTCCATTAATTACCTACTGTTAAGTAAAACGGCCATCTAAAAAAATAATAATACTTAAATAAACCTGATAATTGCTAATACAGATGTAAATTGTCTACTTTCGTAATATCTGTGATGAAGGGCTGGGCAGCAGTCACCTGGGGCATAGATAAGTATCAAGGAAATTTTAAAATATGTTGACTTTTAACAGTGAAATAACACAAGGGGACTGTGAGCATCAAAACAACTGCAGCCCACTGGTAGAGGTATTAGGTGATAAGCAGCTCATCTCCCAGCAGCAACAAATAAGCAGCATGATACGTGACAAGGGTTCCATGACCATAGCAGAAAGTCATGGCAAGGAGTGTTCTACAAAGAATTGCAATTACAATTATATAGAGTGCCAAGATATTCTGCAGTGCTGTACAATAGATTAACAACAAAAAACAATTAATTCTGACAAAACACATGTGACATATGGGAAAAGTAGGTGTAGGAAAGAGTACACTGCCTAAACAAGCTTACAATCTAAATTACAATTAACAAATAATGCATTATATCCTTCCTTGAGCTTAGCATGAGCAATTGTTTTTAAAACAAATAGTAAATTGTAAAGATTCAAAAAGGGGGTGGGGCCTGACCGCCTGACCGCCATGCTAACCAGTCGCATGGCACCGAGGCTCCTGCTACATCCAACCTAAACAGCAATAATCATAAGGACACCAAGGGAACGGAGTTCCCCCTCAAGTGCATGGGTGAAGGTTGGCATCACCGTAGACTCCGAGATCGGGAGTTTTGGGGCCCCTGGGGTACAAAGCTTCGGAGCCTGCGGCTTAATCGGACTAGGAGCGGGGTGGACGGCCGCTGCCCTGCCGACAAGTCTGTCGGCCACACTGCAGCCCTGTGACACACCTCATAGGCCCCACAGACCAGCCACTCATCCCCTACGAGGCCCGCTCGACAACAGGGCGCATGCTGCACCCCACCACCAACATGGCGACTCCATGACCCACAACAGGCTGCACACGCCAAAAGCAGCACACCCAGAGGCAACTAACCTCGCCTTCTGGGATTCAGGAGCTCCCTCAACATCCGGCTGCATCATCCAGCCACTGCACCTAATGGCTGGGCCTGGTCGCCACATTAGCCATCCGGGGCCTTGAGCCCTTAGAGGACACCCCTCAAACCGCAGCCCACCGCCTGGAAGGAACACACTAACCGGGAATCCCGTTGCCGGCCCTTTAAGGTACCGGAGCCGAGGGTGCAGGCGGTCAGCTCATTCGGAGCCCGGGGCCAGCGGTGTGATATGCACTAGGCTCTCCCTCTCGTCGAGACACAAAGCTCCTATTACATCCAGGTCGGAGGCACAAGCAACGGAGATTCAACAAACTAGCAGGCCTGAAAGCATGCCGACACTAGCAACCCGCTGACGCTGAACCCGTGGGACAGCAGGACCTCCATAAAGTAAACCCCGGTGGACATTAAGCTTGTTGTACTATATGCATAGCCACACATGTGACCAGCAATACTCAGGAAGTTAAGAGATGTCTCTCACGACTTATATGTCGGTCTAAGTAAAATCAACCTTTGATGTTTATTTTTAGCTATGCATGTGACTGTTCCTAGCATATAAAGTTCCACGTGTAGTGCCCAATAGACGGGTCCCTCAACTACCTAACCTTCCTACACAGCAATCCATATAGGATGTCAGCCTTCCATGTGAGTATAGCCTGTCTAATCCAGACGCAGTCTTAAATTATTTCCTAATAGCTGAGTACATACGCCTGCACCTAGCCTGTGTCATGATTTTAAGCCATATGGACCGACCCGGGAAGGGTACTACCACGTTTAACTACCATGTTTTATCTACTGTTCATAATACAAAAATGTGCATGTCTTAATCAATGTCTGTAATTAACAGATGCACTGCAAAAAAATGTAAAAATATATATATATTCAAAAAGTAGAAGTTATTAGAACCTTTTTTTTTGTTCTCTGTGTAATATTTTTTGAATAGTATTTCCTTCACTTGACCTTTTGTTAGAATTCCACCCACCGGTACTGTGAGGGTGGCAAAGCATTACCGGATAATACAACAGCTGTGGATCATTGCGTTGGTTTTTAAAAAATATATATCTCATGTTAGTTAAAACAAAGAAAATATTGTAGACGTTACAGTAATGTAAAATATACTTTAAAAAATGAAGTATCATTTTTAATTATTCTAAAATTCTATATATTTTTGAGAGGTGTAACTTTAATGAAAAAAAGTGAATCAAATATAATTAAACAAATATTATATATGGATTATATTACAAGCAGTATATCTGGTTTGTTTGAGGGGCTGAGTAAATTGAGACCACGTAACACCAATGTGGTGCTAATGACTATAGTGACACCTAGTGGTGTAACTGTCCATTACGTTTAAAAGAAAAAAACGGCATGTTGGCAAGAAAGATGGGAGAACTTTGCAAATGCACATCTCAGACAAGACATTAGATTTGTTTTAACCACAGATTGTCCCAACATGACAAACTGTATCCTCTGTACCTGGTTACAAGGGGCAGTGTATGAACTGTTTTTTTTTTACCTCTAGAGTTTGCTGAGACCAAGAATTGTGAAACCAAAGGAAATGGACACACATTTATAATATATCATATAGATAATGCAATAAAAATAATGCAAAACATTTATATAAAAATTATTAAAACACACACTTATCCCTCATCCGGATGGGACCCTCAATTAGGAGTGCCTCATTCAGTTCTATGGGGTCCATACAGAATCTCCAGTTCTAGACTAGAGGGAGTTAAGGCCAAGTTGTGCGCATGGTCAATGAACACCCAGGACAAATACAGTTTAACTTGGCAACAAATAACACAATTTTACTGCCCTTACTCAATGTGCCCAAATCACAATATATACAAAGATATGATATTAATTAGAGATACTAATTTATAATTCTATTCTAACGTGCCATGAGATGTGGGGGTCCAATTAATCATTAGGAACTCGATGGTGAATTTAATAAGTTGTCAGTGTTTAAGGCCAGTTAAATTTATTTTTCGTGCATCAGAAATCACTGTTTAGACCAGTGATTGTGTTTATTCTGACAAAGTCATTGGATCTGGGAGCTTGCGCAAGATGCTAAGAATGAATTAAGGAAGTTGTGATAATCATTCTCATCTACCAATTATTCCCAACGAATGTACTTGGAAAGTACGGTGGAAAGTATTTAATGCAGGAAATCACGGAGCTGGGGATATTTCAAACACACTAGAGTTCATCACTCCTGATGAAAAGAAATAATCTCTGTAGACGAAGACGAATGCCACAAATGTTCCCTTAATCAGTATGATGTTATTTCACGTTTCAAAGAGTGCCAAACCAAACATGGAGCGAAGGAAACAGGCAAAAAGTATTTGAGGGAAAGAAATGCAAACTATTTGGATTCTGACGTAAAATGGGTCCATGAACAGCTTACGAGGGTGGATTTGAGGACAACCTGGGGTGGAATGGTACATGGGACAAACCAAGAATTTACTATGAAAATAAAATAGAAAGTATTGAACGTCACAGATAAAATATAGTATATTTCTTCATGTGGACGTTTTTAATTGAAAATGTCACAAACTTTGGTGACCCTCGAGTCATGCACTTAATTGAAAATGGTCAGTTTATCAATTTATTTTACTTTTAAAGGAGAGGAATAAGAATGGGGTTTCCTATAGTTGCTCTTTGTAAAAAGCTTTTTTTTTTTTTATGTTTTGTGTTCCCTTATTCTCCTTATTATGACTGCTTTCGCATAGGTTTTTGGTGGGTGTCGACTATTATTTTTTGGGGGGAGGGAACAAAATCTCTCTTCCTCGTAATATTAGACTTTGCCCTCCAAACGGAATCAGGTGGTCTCTTATTTCTATGCCAGCTTTAGATTCTCCCACTTTCATAATCCCCATTATCTCTAAGGAACTGGTAGCTCTTTTTACTTACTAGCTCCTTCTCATGGTAATGGTTCACGGTCCATTTCTGACACTCAAGTCCCCTCTGAAGGTGCTTTCGGCTATAGACAGGGGTTGACATGGGAACTCTGACCAGTCTGCATCTATGTGTATCCAACACATGAATTTCAAGAACTGACTGTTCAATTGCCGCCTAATATTACCCACCCCTTGACAGGTGCCATTGTAACAATATTATCAATGTTATTCATTTCACTTGTCAGTGGTTTTAATGTTGTGGCTGATCAGTATACTTACTATTTGATGTCTTTGTTTAAAATCTTCTCTTCTTCAGCCCCAAAATGGCCAAAATAGATTCAATACCTTTTTATATGGAATATTTTTTTTATACCTGCTCTAGACCCTGCTCACTAAGCTACCAGTGGGGGCATGCATGCTAAGCAGTGACTGCTCGCTGCAATGGCCGAATGGCAACCAAATGGCATTTGGTCGAAGAGCCATTTGATCATTTGTTCAATGATGCATTCGCATCCAGATTCTGACTAAAGGAATGAAAAACTAAATTTTCTGTTATTTTTGATTCTTCCAAATGCAAATGCAAATGTCTAATACACATCCATTACAATTGCTATAGATGCCTACTAAAACTAACGCTCAGGGTGGAGTTCACTGTTTATCACCTTTGGAGTTTGGTCACCTCTGGACGGGAGGTACAGTCACAACCCTTTACATGTGCATACCCAATCACTCTTTGCATGAGACACTGTATGTTTTGCGTAATTATATACGTTCTGATTGATGTAACTGCATGAATTACTATGTCTATGTATATATATATATATATATATATATATATATAGACAAGGTATGAATTGGGCACTCACCCTTAAATGGCTGTAACAGATTCTTGCCTTTGGTGCTACCGGCGTCCAGGGTATATAATCAAAGAAAAAAATCGGAGCACTCCAAAAGGACTTCTTTATCAGTGTTTACTGTGACAAACGGTTACATCAAATCATCAAATCGACGTTTCGACCCCTTAGGGTCTTTTTCAAGATCAAATAATGTGTGAAATAGCAAAGTTTAAATACAAAAATATTAATGAACAACTCACCAATCTCGTGTGTGCGGCTACTCGAACCCGGAAGTGTTCCACCCCCTCACGTGACTCATCGGACGTACGTGCGTGCGCGCGTCATAGTTGCTAAGAGATGGAGTATACACTCCGTGAGTGAAAGGTGGGGGTACCGGAAAACCCGTGCATAGAGACATATAGTTCAAAGGAATTACGAGATCCCGAAAAGAGATCATAAAGTGTTGATTAAAAACAAATGAATATGAAAACATATTCAAGCGGAGGATTTCTGGTATGTTGAAAGATGTCATATCGGGCCAGATGCCAAAAAAAGAAAATGATCTAACTGTGACAAAGTGATAATGGTGTGTACGTGAAAACGTGAACAAACAAAAAAACAAAGAATATATATATAAACATGTACGGCAAAGGCCTCAAGGACATACCACTAAAGCTGATCGTGATTAATGAAATAAATGTAAACATTAGAATATCAAGAAAATTTAAGGAAGTATACATTGTGCGATATTATCTACTAGGGCCAAAGATTATAGGTAACGCTGATCACAAGGTTAAATATCAATATCTGGAAAAAGGTTTAGCTATTGGAATCCACTCATAAAAACATGGTGAATGAGATGTATTCATTTAGTCCCTTTGGAGTGACAGTGTCTAAGCGGTGTATCCAGTAAGTTTCACGTTGTAGTAATAGTTTCGATCTGTCTCCTCCTCTGGGACTGGGTGGTACATGGTCAATGGCCATAAATTTGAGGGTAGGAAGTCTATGATTCAGTTGGAGAAAATGTTGTTTTTAATCAACACTTTATGATCTCTTTTCGGGATCTCGTAATTCCTTTGAACTATATGTCTCTATGCACGGGTTTTCCGGTACCCCCACCTTTCACTCACGGAGTTTACACTCCATTGCTTAGCAACCACGCAGTAATTCTCACGGAGTGTATACTCCATCTCTTAGCAACTATGACGCGCGCACGCACGTACGTCCGATGAGTCACGTGAGGGGGTGGAACACTTCCGGGTTCGAGTAGCCGCACACACGAGATTGGTGAGTTGTTCATTAATATTTTTGTATTTAAACTTTGCTATTTCACACATTATTTGATCTTGAAAAAGACCCTAAGGGGTTGAAACGTCGATTTGATGATTTGATGTAACCGTTTGTCACAGTAAACACTGATAAAGAAGTCCTTTTGGAGTGCTCCGATTTTTTTCTTTGATTATATATATATATATATATATACGCGTGGGGACAAAAAAAGGATAAAAGACACACAAGAGTTAAGGAAGAGTAAGAGATGCACAGGATGAATCACAGATTAAGACACACAATGTAGAATTGGTGAATTAATAGAAACACAGAAGCAATAGGAAAGGTGGAAGGAAGGGGTGCAGAGACACACAGGAATGTGTATACCATGGGTGCATTGCAAATAACTAAGGTACACCATTGTTGTGAGCTTTTTTAAGTTATAGAAGAACTGTAGCCATGATTAATCTACAGAAACAATAGTTCCATCTGAAACCTTGAAGATGTATTCTTCGTCATGGGATTTGGATCTTGATAAAGCTAAATTGCTCTTCTAATGCACGTTACAAAGTCAAACTGGTGCCTGAAAATGTCTCCGCTATTTGATGCCCCTGATCCACTTTTTGATAAATGCTTTACAATGCAAGAGACACCTACAGACAACCCCTTTTACCATTTTTTCTCATTTTGTATATTTATTTATACCTATTTCTTTCCTTTTTTTTATCTCATTGGCCATGAAATAATTGATCCTGTCACCATCTATTATACCCATTTTCCACACTTACACACTCGATCAATTGAAAAATATCAAAACTTTTATTAGATAAAAAAATTGACAGATGTTAAACGCCCACTCGGGCAGAGTCCATCGTTGACTTTGTCTTCATTCTTCAACGTAGTCGGCCTCCCAGTCGAAACCTTGAAATAGATCTTGCTCTTCCGCTGTCAGTGGCTCTTCTGAAGGTGTTAGAATGGGGGCCTGTGATGTATATTTTGTTTCAAAGTTACTGACGTCATATGGTCGGTCAATGTCTGGCACAAATGGAGGTCTGATATCTTTGCACAGCAATGCAATCCAGTCTATGTCCTGTTAAAAAAAAAAAGAAAAAAGGTTTGAAGGAAGAGAATGAGAAAGATAAGCAATGAGTGTCACTATATAAATCAGTAAACTAAGAATACATGTATCTATAGGATTATGGTTTTCAATATAACATGTAGTCTTGTTCGGTCATGGTTTAAATAGTTGGATTAAGTAGACAGAACTCAACAAGTCACAGGGAACAGTGCCCCACTATCTTTAAACTTCAAAAACCACCACTGATTCCAACTTCATGTTTTGAAAATTGTCATCAAATAGCCACTTAACCGTAAAATTGGAAAAATATTTGTAACGGAACACCTGGCACCCCGACTGGGTACCTTCATTGAAGGATGCTCCTAGCGTTTCCTGAGGACTCCAAGCACTGCAGCAGACACCATAACCACCGTAGACTCCTCCAGAGAGCAAGGCAGGAACAAGCTCTTACAAGAGCTTAGTAATGACATAGCAAGGGAGTATGAATAGCATAGCAATCCCTTGTAGCAGATTCCCCAATAAGAGACGGCACTCCAAATTGAGGGTAAAGTAGAACTGCCTGTACTGGCACATACAGCCTCTTTTATTCACATTTTACACACATAGTACTGCCCACAGGGTTTTGCAGAACAACCAATCAATACGTACAATACACTCAGACACTCCCACACAAAATCCTCCCCTCTGCCTGTGATATAATTACTGAACACAATGGTCTAACTTAATTATCACAGGCAGGAAAATACACAGTTTTACACAATATTCATAACTCCAAAAATATGCATCATATTCACAGAATCAGCATACTTTAAATATAAACATAACCAAAAACCAGACAATTCCACCCAGTATTTCAAAAGTTAGCTGGAAGTCCTTTGTGATCGACCGCAAGCACATTTTCATGCCCAAAATAGTCCCATGGATTTGGGCTGTGCGATCGGTCTAATTTACACTGAGAAAACGAGCGTTCGAATCAGCCGCAGTGTCGAAGCGGCGGAGAATGTACGGGCCAGCGGTGTTCGTGCAATTGGGTATCCGAAAACAATTCCATAGATTTGGCTGCACACACCGCTGACCGCGTTCGAATGAGTTAAAATGCCTGCCGCCACATGTTCGTTTGTCGAATGGCGGCCACTTCGACTACTTCGGCACTTCGGCTGTACCCGAAGTGCCAATTAAAGTTGCAACACTGCTTTAAAGTGATTAAAGGGCCATAAACAGCATTATAAAAATCCATTATGCCCAAATACTGTGTTTAAAGTGCCCAATCTCCCAGGAGCCATAAGGTAGGAGGCTGGCAATCAGGCTCCTCCAAATCCCAGGGGCAAAGGGCAGTGGGTTACATAAACAGCTAGTGACAAAAGGCAGTTTGTCACAATATTATTCCCTAAAGACTTGTGAATCCAGCACTATATTGGGAATTCTATTCGCATTCAGATGTATATTCTTTAAATCTGGCTTACCACTTGTACTAGTCAGGGAACTTTTCTTATCTTATATACAGCAAACTTTTAAAGGGGAACTGTCACATTTAAAGTGTTTATCGGGGTTCAGGGTCTTTCATACATGTAGATGGTGACTAGATGATTGAAGCTGGATATAATTTCCCTCTAATTCCCTGAATGCGTGCAAATACAAGAATTCATGGAACATTGTGTATTTATTTTGAAAAGCTCAGCTAAAACATAATACTGGTTAAGCTGTTAAAATATGTATAACTCTCGAAAGTGACAGTTCCACTTTATACTAAATCAGACAAGAAATGGACATTAACTCTACACATCAATAGTAAAGGAATTAATAGAACGCGGACATACTTCGAAGAAAGGATGTAACTTCAAATCCATGGCATCATCCTTGCTGGAACCGAGACGGGCTCTGGGATTTTTATTTAAAAGCTGTAAAAAAATTATAAAATAAAACATCAGAATTCCAGGCATTATTGTTGCAGATACTCTGTATAGGTTAATGCAGAGCTCAATAAATGGTAGGCACCATGTAACCATGGCCTCTTGTTCTGGTGCCTAGACATAGTTCTTCTCCCCTGATTGCTGGCATGATTCCTGCTTCCGCAAAATGAAAGGTGTATATACTATGCCGGAATGTGCATAACTAATGAGAACATATATATTCTTAAAATATGAAATAAAACTAAAAAAAACTAGAAAAGAAAATCTAATTCCCTTCGTCCAAAACCCATCCAAAGTCTTGACTCTTTTCCTGTGCCTTCTATGTTATTTCCCAATATCTGTCAAGATTCAAACGAGGTCTTGGCTTGTATTTATCCAAGACATTGAGATATGACGTGATACATTATTACAGTATGAAAAGCCATAAGAGTTATACAGCTCAGAAGCAGAGCTCCATGCAGGAACTCTAGTCCTGGGGCCTCCAGGAACTAGAACGTCATCAGCGGCTTGTCTCCTACCTTACATAACAACTGCAGCAATGATCTTCCACTCATTAGTAGTGACTAGAAATCTGACCTCACCTTACTCAATGTATCAGAATTAGAAAGCACTGAACATGCGTTGGCAACTTACACCTCTTATTATTGAGACTGCTTCCACAGATAGGAACTCCGGATAGTAGGATTTAGTGTAGACTATGTGACCCATCAACTCTCTTTCATTATCACCTGGGAAGGGAAACTAATAGAAAAATACATTTAGAAAAAGTGCATTTTAGTTTGTGAAGCACTGAGCGCAAGGTCGTAAGATGCAAAAGTGGTATACCCGAGGATAGCCAAGGAAGGGGAAGCATGACACTCCTACGCTCTCCTGGGATTGAATCAACCAAAATATTTGGCTACAATGTTTCAAAAGGTTAAGGTAAGAAATAGGGGAGAGCTGGGTGGTCCTTGCCATTTGGTAGCATGAGGGTTGGGTGAGGCTGACCTGTTTCCCCGCCCTCCCTGGTTTTTACATAGTAGTGATAGGGAGTAGGATATTGGGTTTTTTTTGTTTTGTTTTCTCTGTGTTGTTACAGCGGGGGTGCCCTCTCCATCTCAGCAGATATATGAGAACATTCATGGTTTGCATAGAAGCTGAAGGAGGAATGCAGACTGCAGTGGGTTAAAGTAAATGTTTATCTGTCTACCTGTACTCAGCCGGCAGCTGACAGTATTTTTTGGATGGGTGCTGACATGTTGTTCAGCTAAGTAAAGCCCATGCCCTATCTACCAAAAACATTGTCAGTGTCTTTATTTAGAAGCAAGGTATTTAGAGAGCACAGATACATATTCATGGGTTGTTATCAGAAGTAAGTAGTTGTCAACATTTTATGAATAATTGTGTGTCAGCAGTTGGATCGCTCGCAATATGTGTCCATTTCTGACAGCGACTCCCTCCCTCTCCCAGTCACGTGTGGTGTTCCCCAAGGTTCCATTCTCGGCCCCCTACGATTCACATTATTTATAAATGATCTGCCTAATGTCTGCAAATCCTCTAATGTACACATGTACGCAGAAGACACGGTAATCTATGCGAGCAAATCCGATCTACCGCAGCTTGAAGCTGTGCTCCAAGACCAGTTTACAGAGGTAGAAAAGTGGATCGCAAAAAACAAACTCTTCCTAAACACTGACAAAACTGTCACAATGATCTTTGGAACAGTACCTAAATTACACAAATTACACAATTCCCACCTAGCCATCAAAACAAATTCAAATAGCACACTGACCGCAGTCCACTCTTTCAATTGATTATGGGGATGCAGTATATGCATCTGCACCGCAATCCCACCTTAATAAACTCAATACATTGTATAACTGCTGATTTGTGCTACAATGTAATTACAGGACCCACCATTGTGACATGCTAAAAGAACTAAACTGGCTGTCGCTGGAATCCAGAAGCACCCTTCATCTTTCCAGCCTTGTGTTTAAGAGCTTTTCTGGGAAACTTCCACCGTACCTGAACAAAATGCTCTCCTCTGCTGTTCCCACCTCCTATAACCTCCGATCCAGTACCAACACTTTATTTAGTCTACCTCAATACAAAAAGAAAGCAGCCCGATCCTCCTTCTCCTACAGAGCACCACAATTGTGCAACGACTTCAACATGTGATAATTAAGTTAGACCACTTTAAAATCTTCCCCAAGCCTAAAGTCCTTTAAGAGATCCCTCTCCACATATCTCAAAACAGAGTGCACCTGTCACAGTTGATTATATATTTCCTACCTGTTCTATGTTAAATTTTGTATTTATTGTGTATCAATATTGTTTTTGTATTTTATTGTACACTAACTGTAACAATGCAATGTTTTGTGGACCCAGGACATACTTGAAAACGAGAGAAATCTCAATGTATCTTTCCTGGTAAAATGTTTTATAAATAAATAAATGAGCTTTTGTGTAAATGACGTATTTATTATTGCGCTAGACACACTCACACTGCAATAAAAGTCATGAAAGTAACAACCTATGAATAAGAACCATAAAACAATGTACATGTAAAAAGGAATACGATCACAATATGGTACAGAGTGTAATCAAAGTTCTACAATAAGCTGTAGTGGTTACGGTGCTCACGTTGTCCATTAATTCTGACCATTCTACATCGGCTGCCCGTATAATATCACACTGGGGATTTTGATTTCCAAAACAGGAATCCAACACATTTGTAAAAGTAAGCAATTCTTACCGCTGAAGTCAGCATCATGTAAGTAACAACGCCAAGACTCCACCAGTCGATAGATCTTGTGTATGATCTTCCCATAACCATTTCAGGTGCCATATAATCCAGGGTGCCACAAAATGTTCTGGTTCGATTTCTGTATCCCATCCCTCAGAAAAAGACAAAAGATAAATATACGTAAGTAAATACATAGACAGATTCCTCCTTTCAGGAAATTGCATTTATTTTGCTGATATACAGTATATGTTCTGTTTATTCATTTTATTTATATTGTTTAGGTGATATTAGGATATGGCTACAAGCAGTTGGTGCATTGCAGCTACATCTTCTCTCTGTAACTTTGTCCAAAGATTTGCTAATCTCTATTGTGTTCCAGCATCTAATCTGGTTGTTGTTCCAGAATCGCCTGGACTTCCAACTGGATTTGAATTTGTACAATGGCCTCTTTTTCTAATTCTATAAATATATGCATGTTTGTGTTTCATATATACTTTTAAATCAGTATGCAGTATGCAGTTGTTATTTGTCTGTGAATAAAGTTTAATTCTGTAGCTTTGTGAGAAATGACTTTTACTAATTATAAAATAATATTTACCTTCTTTGCTAAGACCGAAGTCCGTGATTTTGGCGTATCCGTCCTTGTCTATAACAACATTTTCCATTTTGAGATCTCTACATTAAAACGCAGAAAAATAGTTTTTATTAATTTGTACGTATCACTAGAGGGAACCTGGAGTTTTATTATTTAGACTTTTTTAAAGGTTAGATGTAAGGACTAAACTAACACATGACATAATTATTTAATATTACAATAATAATATAACTAACATATAATAATAATAATATGCACTAACCTGTGAACAATATTGGATTTGTGCAAGAATTCTAGGCCCAGCACACAGCACGCAGCATAGAACCTGTGGAAAGGTGAATACGTCATTTTTATTCTAGGGAAGGAAAATTAGTTTTTGCAGCAATTAATGGCTTGATTCCACCCATCCTGCGTCACTCTATGCCAAGACATGTTTCCTGCATTGTCTTGTATCCCAGGTCTTAACAGTCATCTTCTATCGTAATCTGTATAGACTTCATGGATTTGTAATTTACCTTAATTCATGTGTAAAGAGTGTTTCCTCTTTTTTTCATTTTACAAAAAGTGAAGATTTCAATCAAATCATAGAGCTTGGTTGCTTCTTCTAAGTGTTGCTTCTAAGTGTGTGTGTGGTTGGAGATATTCTGGAGAGTTTTACAGAAGCTTCAACTGTCTAAGAGTTGTGCTAAGAGTTTTCTTTTTTACTGTTACAGGTAAGATTCATCTGTAGGAAAAGGTTACTGACTGCACAAGGTTTGATTTCCTGTTGGTAATTATAAGGCATTTGATTTGATTAGGTAGCTACTTGCTATTGATTGCTGTGTAAATTAGCTATTGTTTGCTAATAAGCAGAGGCCTGCCCAGGTGTTAAACATTCCTAGTGGGAGGTGATTTTAGGAGTATATAAGGGCTGTTGTCATTAGCTTGGCTAATAGAGCTTGGTTGCTTCTTCTAAGTGTTGCTTCTAAGTGTGTGTGTGGTTGGAGATATTCTGGAGAGTGTTGCTTCTAAGTGTGTGTGTGGTTGGAGATATTCTGGAGATTATCTGGAGGTAATCTGAGGTATTCAGGAGGATAAATTAAAAAAAAAGGTAAAATTTGTTTGATTTAAATTATTCGCCTCATTGGAATGGCAGACTTAGTTGAGTGTAATAGTTGCTTTGCATTTGTTTCACATTCCACTTTTTGGAGGTTTGGTTGTTGTCTAATCTGTAGACAGTTCTCTATCTTGCGGCAGGAGATTGTATTTTTGAAGTCTGAGATTTGTAAATTATCTGGTAAACAAATTCAGGCTGGAACTGCTGCAAAGCCATTGCCACAGAGACATACTAGGAATGGCAGATGGATTACTGTAGGATCTGGTAGACTTGGAGTTGTGGATAAAAGGCATATTGCACAGTCTGTTGTTCTACATAATTCATTTTCTGCACTTTCAGAGTGTAGTGGTGTCCTGGAGATAGGCACTGAGGCTAGTGGTGTTGTGCAGAGAGGCACTGAGGCTAGTGGTGTTGTGCAGAGAGGCACTGAGGCTAGTGGTGTTGTGCAGAGAGGCACTGAGGCTAGTGGTGTTGTGCAGAGAGGCACTGAGGCAAGTGGTGTTGTGCAGAGAGGCACTGAGGCTAGTGGTGTTGTGCAGAGAGGCACTGAGGCTAGTGGTGTTGTGCAGAGAGGCACTGAGGCTAGTGGTGTTGTGCAGAGAGGCACTGAGGCTAGTGGTGTTGTGCAGAGAGGCTTGAAGACTATGGTGAGGCCTAATAGAAAGCAGTTGTTGTTGGGGGATTCCATCATAAGAGGTGTGGAGATGGACAATGGTGGTCTTGTGAGGTGTCTTCCCGGAGCTACTGCTCACAGAGACAGGAGACGTATCTGTAATATTGTTAAGCAAGCAAAGCAGGAAGGGGAATTGGATGTACTTGTCCATTTAGGGACAAATGACTTGGCTTGCAATGAGGTTTCAGAGGTAATGGAAGTTTTTAGTGTTTTTTCCAATGATATACGGCAGGTTGCTTCCACACTGTCATTCTCTGAAGTTCTGCCTGTGCATAACACTCAGAACGACAGGCGGATGCGTATTAGGGACTTTAACTTGTGGCTTGGTGAATGGTGTCGGGAGCAAGGATTTGGCTTTATTGCTCATGGTAGCTCTGTTTGGAATGGAAATAAACTGTACAAAAAAGATGGTTTGCAACTTTCTCAAAAGGGAACAAATGTTCTCAGTGAGCAGTTCAGAGGTTTTGCTAGGATGTTTTTAAACTAGGAGGGGGGGGGCAAAAGGGTGATAAAACATCAATCCAATTGTCCCCCAAAACAAGGACAGAAGGTGCCTGTAGCAAGTGTGTTAAAAAATGATAAGCTTAGAGTCATGTCTACAAATGCTCGCAGTTTAGGGAATAAGATCCATGAACTTGTGGCAATAATGGCAACTGATAGTGTAGATTTAGTCGATGTTACTGAGACATGGTATAATGAGAAAAATGACTGGGACATAGCAATACCAGGGTACTCTTTACATAGAAAAGACAGGGAAGGCAAGAAAGGGGGAGGGGTGGCCCTGTATGTAAAGGATAGCATAAAATCTAGCCTAATAAAGGTTAGTGAGGCGAACATAGAGTCCGTTTGGGTTACGTTAGAATTTGGTAATCACACAGTAACTCGTGTAGGTGTGATTTATAGGCCCCCAGGACAAATTGAAGAGTTAGATAATCTACTAGTTGAAGAAATAGCTAAAATGACAATGAAGGGGGAAGTTATCATCATGGGTGACTTTAATCTTCCTGATGTGAATTGGAAAACAAAAATAGCTACTTGTGCCAGGAGCACACATATTCTAAACTCCCTACTGGGATTGTCTCTAAAACAAGTCGTTGAGGAGCCAACTCGTAAAGAGGCCATACTAGATTTAGTGTTAACAAATGGAGATTTGGTATCAGATATTACTGTAGGTGAAAGTTTAGGATCCAGTGATCATCAGTCAGTGTGGTTTAATATAAGAACAGTGACTGAGTCACACCACACAAAAACAAAAGTTTTAGACTTTAGAAAAACAGACTTTTCTAAAATTAGAATATGTGTAAAGGAGTCATTATCAGACTGGAGCAATTTATATGGAGTCCAAAAGAAATGGGATTATTTAAAAGTTGCACTACTGAAGGCAACAGAAAATTGCATTAGGCTTGTCAGTAAAAGCAAAAAATTCAAGAAACCACTGTGGTACTCCGCAGATGTGGCCAAAATAGTAAAAAACAAAAAGTTAGCATTTAGTAATTATAAAAAAACCCAGAGTGAGGAAGACAGAATGACCTACAAGATTAGGCAGAAAGAGGCTAAGCAAGTTATAAGAGCTTCCAAATCCCACACAGAAGAGAAAATAGCACAGTCAGTAAAAAAGGGGGACAAAACTTTTTTTAGATACATAAATGAGAAAAGAAAAGTAAAACAAGGATTAGTTAGATTAAAAACAAAAGAAGGAAGGTATGTAGATGAGGATAAAGGTCTAGCTGACTGCCTCAATGAATATTTTTGTTCGGTATTTACAGATGAAAATGAAGGAAAGGGACCTCAGTTAAGAAAAAGGATAAATGAGTCATTTATTACACGTGAGTTTACAGAGGAAGAGGTTCTATTTCAACTGTCAAAAGTAAAGACAAATAAGTCAATGGGACCTGATGGAATACACCCAAAGCTATTAAAAGAGCTTAGTGGTGTACTAGCAAAACCATTAACAGATTTATTTAACCAATCATTGATAACAGGAGTAGTCCCAGAAGATTGGAAGTTAGCGAATGTTGTGCCCATTCACAAGAAAGGTAATAGGGAGGAGTCGGGCAACTATAGGCCAGTAAGCCTTACTTCAGTAGTGGGGAAAGTGATGGAAACCATGTTAAAGGATAGGATTGTTGAACATCTAAAAACACATGGATTTCAAGACCAGAGACAACATGGGTTTACTTCAGGGAGATCATGCCAAACTAATCTTATTGATTTTTTTGATTGGGTAACTAAAATTATAGATCAGGGTGGTGCAGTAGACATTGCTTACCTAGATTTCAGTAAGGCTTTTGACACTGTTGCACATAGAAGGCTTATCAATAAACTACAATCTTTGAGTTTGGATTCCAATATTGTTGATTGGGTAAGGCAGTGGCTGAGTGACAGGCAACAGAGGGTTGTAGTCAATGGAGTATATTCGAAGCTTGGGCTTGTCACCAGTGGGGTACCTCAGGGATCTGTACTTGGACCCATTCTCTTTAATATTTTTATTAGTGATATTGCAGAAGGTCTTGATGGTAAGGTGTGTCTTTTTGCGGATGATACTAAGATATGTAACAGGGTTGATGTTCCAGGAGGGATAAGCCAAATGGAAAATGATTTAGGTAAACTAGAAAAATGGTCAGAGTTGTGGCAACTGACATTTAATGTGGATAAGTGCAAGATAATGCATCTTGGACGTAAAAACCCAAGGGTAGAGTACAAAATATTTGATAGAGTCCTAACCTCAACATCTGAGGAAAGGGATTTAGGGGTGATTATTTCTGATGACTTAAAGGTAGGCAGACAATGTAATAGAGCAGCAGGAAATGCTAGCAGAATGCTTGGTTGTATAGGGAGAGGTATTAGCAGTATTAGCCGGTGCTCATGCCATTGTACAGAACACTGGTGAGACCTCACTTGGAGTACTGTACACAGTACTGGAGACCCTATCTTCAGAAGGATATTGATACCTTAGAGAGAGTTCAAAGAAGGGCTACTAAACTGGTTCATGGATTGCAGGATAAAACTTACCAGGAAAGGTTAAAGGATCTTAACATGTATAGCTTGGAGGAAAGACGAGACAGGGGGGATATGATAGAAACATTTAAATACATAAAGGGAATCAACACAGTAAAGGAGGAGACTATATTTAAAAGAAGAAAAACTACCACAACAAGAGGACATCGTCTTAAATTAGAGGGACAAAGGTTTAAAAATAATATCAGGAAGTATTACTTTACTGAGAGGGTAGTGGATGCATGGAATAGCCTTCCAGCTGAAGTGGTAGAGGTTAACACAGTAAAGGAGTTTAAGCATGCATGGGATAGGCATAAGGCTATCCTAACTATAAGATAAGGTCAGGGACTAATGAAAGTATTTAGAAAACTGGGCAGACTAGATGGGCCGAATGGTTCTTATCTGCCGTCACATTCTATGTTTCTATGTTTCTATGTTTCTAAATTAACCTAGTGACTCCCCCCTGGCTGTCAGTCATACAACAGCTCCTGTTACTTCCTGGTTTGGTTAGCTCAGTGGAGCTAAGCTCAAGAGGCAGCAATTGCCCAGAGCACCTAGCTTACAAAGACTTCTCATTGAGCTGCATTGGGAAGTCTGTGATTGGACAGCCATAGAAAGACTGGGCGGGGTTAGAAGGGGAGGGCTTGTAAAGGCTGCAGACAGGAGATCTGCCGTTTTTGCAGGCTGTTTTTAGATATACCCTGACTACTAAATGGATAATTAAACTACTAAACAGTGATTTCTTTTTTTTAGTATTTGGGCAGTGGATTGTCCCTTTAAGTCACCAGTTGCAAACATTTGGTTTAGAGGTCTAGATATGTAGTCAGAATCTAAAAACTATTTATACTTACATAGCTCTGGTTTCTGAAAATGGACACAAGTTGTTTTTCTTAATACTTGCTAGAAGGTCTCCACCTGCGGCGTACTCCATCACAAAGCAGACATAGTCTGGAGTCTGGATACTTGCAATGAGATTAACAAGGAAAGGGTGTTGTATGCTGCTTACGGTCTGCAGGATTTTCTTCTCATATTCAAGCCTTGGAAAAAACAAATAATACCTAATGTAATCACTTTTTTGAAGACAATTCTTTGCTCACAAACAAAAAATTGACAAACAGGACCCCAATCCCCGCAAAATAATCAAACTAAAATTTTTATTACACTCCATTTACTGACCTATAGATAGTATTATTTGCAATTAATTCTTTTTTTTTCAGGGCTTTTAAGGCGAATGCGGTCTTTGTATATTTGTACTCGGCAAGCAGGACCTGAAATGGAAAAGGAAGTATTTTGTTAAATAGCATTTGTTTCCACACCCCTTTTACATCTAACTAGAATCGGAATCCATCCCAAAACCTACCTTTCCAAATTGTCCTCTGCCCAGCACAGAGAGGCAATCGAAATCCTGAATGGTCAGCGCAAACCCTTCCTGAATACTGCAAAGTAAAGAATTTTTTTTTTTAAATATTATTAATATTATATAAATCATATTATTAAATATATATTTTAATTAGGCATACAGCCCCCTCCTCCATGAAAAAAAACAAAAACCCAAAAGTAAATGTTCCTATAAGACACAGTATACGTTATCATACCATTGGTCCAGAGACACACATCATTGTTTGTCAGACAGACTGTACAAACATAATCCCTTTAATATAAGACATGCTTGTTCCATAAATGAAATGGGATGGGAGGGAGTGGAAAAGAGGAGCAAATAAGGAGCTTATGGAAAATGTGTAGCAGGTTTATGGCCTAACGGCATTGATGAGAAAGATGAATATGTGAATACCTAGCCGACGATGATGGCTCTTGGTTTTTCAAGTCCTCTTCTGGCAATGAAAGAGTGCCATTGTCCTCTGGAGGTGGTTCAATGGCCTCTTCTATAATGGTAACGTCAGCTCTTGGTGATTGCTCTACACTCTCTGGCAGTGGAGCACTGTCAATATTTACAGTTTCCTCTAGAGATGGTTGGATGATCTCTTTTGTAAAGAAAGTTGTAGCGGATTGGTACCGGGCTGTCCCACGACATGTATGAGAATAAGTGTATTTGGTCATATGGCTGGTTTAATGTGTATGTACATGTATAGAAAGCATGGTATCCGGGTATAATGACAGTTAAATGTATGTAAAGAATCTAGTTGTTCGGTAGAATCATTCAAATAAAACAAGGGAATGAAACTACCGAACAACCAGACCACCCAGGAATGAGTGTGCCTCCAATTACCGTTTGCAACAATGTTGCAAACAGGTAATTGGCAATCAGTGCAGTGTGGTCTTTGTCCTCTGGGTGGCCGCCATTCGGGAAACAAACACGTGGCGGCGGCCATCTTAAACTACCGAACAGCGGTGTTTTGCCGTCGAGTGTCTGGAACTAAAATCGGACACTTGACTAGGCAAACACCGCTGAGACCTCCATACTTCCAGAAATTCGTATGGAAACTACCGAATGACCCGCCGTTCGGTAGAAAGAGCCCCATAAACAAGGGAATTCATTCAAACCCTCTCCAGGCTCTATAACACAGGCAATTCGCCTGTTTTCATTCCCTTGTTTGTGACCGACCGCAGGGCCAAAATGCATGGAACTGTTTTCGGATACTTTACCCATGCGGTCGGTCAAATCTTTGGAACCCCATATCTCACGAACCATTCATCCGAATGGGCTAATTTTTAAGTATGTTGGTCCCCCAGAATAGAGCTATCTGGGGATGTTGGATTTGTGGATGTACCCCAAGTATTTAGGGTACATCCAAAACTCGGGGAAAACTGTGTACACAATAAGGGGATTATGATGCTAGAGGAGGGGAGGAGATCTGTGGGAGGTTACTACTTAGAGATTGGATAATGTCTTAAGTGATAGAACCTCCTCCCTTGCATGGGAGAGGGCTTTATAAGGAACTGTGGAATAAAGCTTGTCAGTCTACTCCTGAAACTGTGTGTCGTCCAGTTATTGGGATTGCGATGGGGATACTGCTGTATTACTTTACCTGCTGGAAACCTTGCCTATGGACTTAACATCACCTTGTTCCTGAGCCTCACTGGAATCTCTAGTGGAGAATAGCTGTGCAAGATCGGCTCTCCGCTACATTGGTTGGCAGCGCTGGGATCCAAACTCACAGAGGAACAAGCGTAAATGGAGTACGGATGGAGATTGATTTTTCTGCGCTAAAACGCTCCACGCTAAAGGACCTCCTAGAGGCAAGGGGTATACAAGCCAGCAATAAGAAGAAAGCAGTACTTGTTACAGAACTCATGGCAGAGTACAGAATGGAGGGCGATTCAGTTCCGGCACAGAGGGAGCCGGGAGGAACACCACAAGGATCGGAATTCCAGAGGCAGGTTCAGTTCAGGCTATCCTTTTATGGGGAAAACCCCCCAACAGAAATTGTTACCAGGACAATGGCCGAGGTACAAGAATTCATCCTAAGGACACAGGCACCAGAACAAAGCTCTGCAATTAATGTGCCACAGGAAGGTAAGCCTAAAATACCATACCAGGCTTTTAAAACATATGTGGAGGCAGAGGAAGATATAGACGCTTTCCTGCAAGACTTTGAAAGACTGTGTGCACTGCATAAAATTAACGCAGAGGACTGGGTACCTATTTTGGCCGGAAGGTTAACCGGGAGGGCAGCAGAGGCATATCGGACTGTACCTAATGACGAAATAAGGAATTACAGTAAAGTGAAAGAAATTATACTCGCCAGGTATGCTATAACACCCGAGGCATACCGGCGGAGGTTCCGGGATCTAAAGAAAACAGAGAAGGACTCGCACGCAGAGTGGGCATGCCGATTACAGGGGGCAGCGCTCGGGTGGGTGCAAGCTAGCAAGGCACGTTCTATGGAGGATGTAATACAAATGTTGCTGATGGAGCAGTTCTATGAGGGAGTAACCAATGAGGTCCAGGAATGGGTAAGGGACAGAAACCCTACTTCCCTTACCGAGGCGGCTAGGAAAGCGGATGACCACCTGGATGCACGCAGGTCACAAAAACCTGCAGCTCCAAAAGCAACCTTTAAAACATTCGGGGGAAACAACTACACCCCAGCTCCACCGAGACCGCTACCACCACCTCCACCACCCGCTGCACAGCCCCGGTTCCGACAACCCACCGCTGGCCCCTGTCATCACTGCCAGAAGTGGGGACATTATAAAAGGGAATGCCCACAGCTACGGGACCGTTCCACCTGGATTCGTCCAGGCCCACCTCCACCCAGGGCGGCCGCAGCCCACCACTACCAGGACCTAGTCACCACCCCATATGGTTCCGCAGTCCCCATTACTACTGTGGAACAATGGGAGGTACTGCACGAGGCAGATCCGGTCCAGGCCAATGTGGATAATCTACGGCACCATCGACAGACGGTATATCTGAATGGTACAGCAGTCCGGGGTTTACGAGATTCGGGAGCCACCATCACTTTGGTACAGAGCCACCTGATTTCAGATCAGGCAAAACTGAACAAAACTGTTGCCGTCCGGGTAGCTGGGGGAGCAGTGTACCGGCTACCTACAGCAAGGGTACATTTACATTGGGGAGCGGGGGCAGGGGAAGTGGAGGTGGGGTTGATGCCACATTTACCGGCGGAGGTTTTATTGGGGAACGATCTGGGGAGGCTCACTTCTGCTTTTGAGCCCCAGTCACCCACCACAGGAGAGGTCAACCCTGTAGTCACCCGACAACAGGCCCGCACCCAGGACCACAACACACTGCCGGAGGTCCAGGTAAGCAACCCTACTCCCCCTCTAGAATGTGTCCCCTGGGCTCCACCTAATGAATTTGTAGCTGAAGTCGCAACAGACCCCACGCTTCAGGTGTATAGGGACAAGGTTGGCACGGGTTCCCCCGGGGCGGAGGGAGAGAAGTTTATCTGGGATAAACAACTTTTATACAGGGAAACAACCAAACAGATTACGGGGTTAGACCCGATAGCGAGGAGACAATTAGTGGTACCACAGCGGTACCGGGCTGAATTACTCCGGATAGCGCATGATATTCCGCTATCCGGACATCTAGGGGTTAGTCGCACCAGGTACAGACTAACCCAGAGTTTCTTCTGGCCAGGGATTAGCCAGGAAGTACGCAGATATTGCACGACTTGCGATACCTGCCAGAGAGTGGGAAAAAGGGGGGATCGCAGGAAGGCTAAACTTCACCCCTTACCCATAATAGAGGAACCTTTTAGCCGAATAGCGGTGGATCTGATAGGCCCCCTCAATAAAGTTAGCCCGTCAGGAAAACGGTATATTTTAACGGTCGTAGATTATGCCACCAGGTATCCAGAAGCAGTGGCTCTGACCAACATCCACGCTGAGACGGTCGCGGATGCCCTCATGCGGATATTCTCCCGGATGGGATTACCCAGGGAGATTATCTCGGATCAGGGTACCCAGTTTACCGCAGAATTCACCCAACACCTCTGGAGGATCTGTGGCATTAAGCCTATTATCAGCGCCCCTTACCACCCCCAGACGAACGGGCTCTGCGAACGATTCAATGGTACTTTGAAGCAGATGCTCCGAACCTTCGCAGAGACCCACAAGGACTGGGAACGATTCCTGCCGCACCTCCTATTTGCATACCGGGAGGTGCCGCAAGAATCCACAGGGTTCTCCCCGTTTGAATTATTGTTTGGAAGGAGGGTCCGAGGCCCATTGGATCTTATTAGAGAGCATTGGGAGGGAGACCGGAGCACAGATGGCACTCCCATCCTACCATATGTGTTGGCCTTTCGGGACCGCCTAGAAGCGTTGACCAAGACGGTACGGGAAAACCTTCAGGAGGCCCAGACCCGCCAGCGTACATGGTATGATCGGGGAGCCAGGGACCGTAGCTTTCAGGTCGGGCAGAAGGTACTAATTTTAAAACCTGTCCGACATGATAAGTTACAGGCCGCCTGGCAGGGCCCATATAAGGTGGTGGAGCAAAGATGCGATACCACCTATATTATCGGCCCCTGCACAGGGACTGGGGGGCGACGCATGCTCCATGTGAACATGCTGAAGCCCTACCACGAGCGTACTGAGGAGGTAACCGCCATCTGTGCCCCTAACACGGAAGAGTTTGACAGCTTACCCCTCCCCGATTTGCTGGGGGATGGGCAGCTGTCCGGAGATTTAGGGGAGGTTACGCTGGGAGATCGGCTGAGCCCACAGGAGCGGATCGAGGTACAGCAACTATTGGAAGAGAAACGCGACACGTTCTCTAATGTACCTGGATACACGCCTCTGGCAACTCACCGGGTCGAGACCCCAGGGCAACTACCCATGCGCCAGACGCCATACCGCATTCCAGAAGCGGTACGGGCAAACATGCGTAAGGAGATCGACGAAATGCTCCAACTGGGGGTGATTGAACCCTCAGACAGTCCTTGGGCATCTCCTGTAGTCCTCGTACCAAAGCGAGACGGTACGACCCGCTTCTGCGTGGACTATAGAAGATTGAACGAGAAGACTGTATCTGACGCCTATCCGATGCCCCGGATAGACGAGTTACTGGACAGAATGGCCAGGGGCCAATACCTCACCACTATTGACTTGTGTAAAGGGTATTGGCAAATCCCCCTGGCCCCAGACGCCATCCCGAAGTCGGCCTTTGTCACCCCATTTGGCTTGTACCAGTTTAAGGTCATGCCATTTGGGATGAAAAACGCCCCAGCCACCTTCCAAAGGATGGTGGATCGACTCCTAGATGGATTCCAGGACTATACATGTGCCTACCTGGACGATATTGCTATTTTTAGCAATACGTGGCAGGAACACTTAGCTCACATCGGAGCTGTACTAGATAGGATAAGGGAAGCAGGTCTGACCTTGAAGCCGGCCAAGTGTAGTATCGGCATGGCTGAGGTACAATACCTGGGACATAGAGTAGGGTGCGGTAAACAAAAACCCGAACCCGCCAAAGTAGAGGCTGTAGCCCAGTGGCCCACCCCTAGGACTAAGACCCAGGTTTTAGCGTTTCTAGGGACAGCAGGGTATTACCGGAAGTTTGTTCCCAATTATAGCGCCCTGGCCAAACCCCTCACTGACCTGACCCGTAAGAACCTTCCCCGCCAAGTAAACTGGACCCCGGAGTGTGAGCAGGCATTCCAACAATTGAAAAATGCACTGATAAATGCCCCTGTCTTGGCAGCTCCCAATCCAACTAAACGTTTTCTTGTTCACACAGACGCTTCTATGTTTGGATTGGGGGCAGTACTGAGTCAAGTCGGGGCCGATGGCGGGGAACATCCAGTGGCTTACATCAGTCGCAAACTGTTACCTCGAGAAGTAAGCTACGCCGCCATCGAAAAGGAATGCCTGGCTGTGGTGTGGGCCCTAAAGAAGCTACAACCCTATTTATATGGACAGCCCTTTTCCTTGCTCACGGATCACAACCCGTTAGTCTGGCTGAACCGGGTGGCTGGAGACAACGCCAGGCTGCTGCGCTGGAGTTTGGCGCTACAGCCTTTTGACTTTAATATCCAGTACCGGCCGGGTAAGCAGAATGGAAATGCTGACGGGTTGTCAAGACAAACTGACTTAGAGAAATGATCCGTGAGCCCCCGGACATCCCCAAGCCGATCCGTGTTGGATCAGACTGTGTATGCCGGCTTGTGGGCAAGGGGGAGCAGTGTAGCGGATTGGTACCGGGCTGTCCCACGACATGTATGAGAATAAGTGTATTTGGTCATATGGCTGGTTTAATGTGTATGTACATGTATAGAAAGCATGGTATCCGGGTATAATGACAGTTAAATGTATGTAAAGAATCTAGTTGTTCGGTAGAATCATTCAAATAAAACAAGGGAATGAAACTACCGAACAACCAGACCACCCAGGAATGAGTGTGCCTCCAATTACCGTTTGCAACAATGTTGCAAACAGGTAATTGGCAATCAGTGCAGTGTGGTCTTTGTCCTCTGGGTGGCCGCCATTCGGGAAACAAACACGTGGCGGCGGCCATCTTAAACTACCGAACAGCGGTGTTTTGCCGTCGAGTGTCTGGAACTAAAATCGGACACTTGACTAGGCAAACACCGCTGAGACCTCCATACTTCCAGAAATTCGTATGGAAACTACCGAATGACCCGCCGTTCGGTAGAAAGAGCCCCATAAACAAGGGAATTCATTCAAACCCTCTCCAGGCTCTATAACACAGGCAATTCGCCTGTTTTCATTCCCTTGTTTGTGACCGACCGCAGGGCCAAAATGCATGGAACTGTTTTCGGATACTTTACCCATGCGGTCGGTCAAATCTTTGGAACCCCATATCTCACGAACCATTCATCCGAATGGGCTAATTTTTAAGTATGTTGGTCCCCCAGAATAGAGCTATCTGGGGATGTTGGATTTGTGGATGTACCCCAAGTATTTAGGGTACATCCAAAACTCGGGGAAAACTGTGTACACAATAAGGGGATTATGATGCTAGAGGAGGGGAGGAGATCTGTGGGAGGTTACTACTTAGAGATTGGATAATGTCTTAAGTGATAGAACCTCCTCCCTTGCATGGGAGAGGGCTTTATAAGGAACTGTGGAATAAAGCTTGTCAGTCTACTCCTGAAACTGTGTGTCGTCCAGTTATTGGGATTGCGATGGGGATACTGCTGTATTACTTTACCTGCTGGAAACCTTGCCTATGGACTTAACATCACCTTGTTCCTGAGCCTCACTGGAATCTCTAGTGGAGAATAGCTGTGCAAGATCGGCTCTCCGCTACAAAAGTGATAACTGGTGGTAATAGTTTCAAGCTATCAGTGTCCACTACAGACAATGGAAGACGGTCAAGAATTATATCTTCTTCTGGAGATGGTTGGATGATCTCTTTTGTTGAGGAAGTGACAGTTAGTGGTGCTAGCTCCAAGATGTCAGCGTCTGCTACTGCTGATGAAAGAGGGTCAATAATATTATCTTCCTCTGGAGATGGTAGGATGATGTCTTCTGTAAAGGAAGTGACAGCTGGTGGTGGTAGCTCCAAGCTGTCAGTGTCCGCTACCGCCAATGGAAAGGGATCAATAATATTATCTTCCTCTGGAGATGGTAGGATGATCTCTTCCGTAAAGGAAGTGACAGCTGGTGGTGGTAGCTCCAAACTGTCAGTGTCTGCTACCGCCAATGGAAAGGTATCAATAATATTATCTTCCTCTGGAGATGGTAGAATGATGTCTTCTGTAAAGGAAGTGACAGCTGGTGGTGGTAGCTCCAAGCTGTTAGTGTCTGCTACCCGCAGTGGAAGAGGGTCAATAATGATATCTTCCTCTGGCAATGGTTTGATGGCATCTTCCATTAAGGCAGCCACAGCTGGTGTTGATGGCTTCACACTCTCAGTGTCCTCTAAAGACAACGGAAGAGATTTGTTTACTGCATTAATGTCTGCAGCTGGATGGATGGTATTTCCTATAAAGGTAGCAAAGAACATGAAATTAGTATTGTATATGATACACAGAGATCGATAATGCACTATGGATGTTAGAATGGTCGCACATACATTAATCTGACGGCCCACAAGAAAATGAAACTTGTGAAATCCCACACAGGTAAGTGAATGAAAGTCCATTCACACTGGATGACTAGTTTGAAGTTTCCTATAATGCTGGGGGCCAATACTGAGGTACAGGGGTCCACCTCTTGTTAGTAACCAAATAATAATATTTTTTTATGAGACATGTTAAACATAGAATTACCTTTTTTTTTGGAGAACAACTTCTTAAGCTTCTGAAATGTGGTCCTTTTCTTGGGTAAAGGATATGAAAATGCCACCTATTCCAAAACAAACCAAAAGGGTTAACTGCTTGAAGTAAATCATAATATCCACATTGTGCCACACCAACGTATAAACAGACACACAAATGGAAAATAAATGCACTTCTACAGCTGATCACATTAAGCAAAGCTATTCGTTTAGCTAAAAAGTTAATCATTTGATAGAGTGTCCTTTATCTAGAAAAGTAAAGATTGTAAAGATGCTATGAGCATTAACATAGGGAATAGGTTATATGTATGTAGGGGTTCAATGGCGTGAATTGAAAACCGAGTCACAAAGTTGAGTTCAAAAGCCAAAATGTGACTAGAGCTGACTAATTAATTATGTTTACAGTTCGTAACAATGAGATATTTAGTCAATAGACTTCATAGTGCTTCAATATTTGTACACTAAATTTGTAAAATTGTAGAAAAACTAATTTCACTAGCTTTCAATTGCAAAATTGTGTAATTGAATCATACTTTTTATTTAAGTATTATTAAATTAAAATAAGCCAATAAATATAAATTGATAACGTTCCTAGACTAGTTCTCCACTCCTCACCTCGATGAAAAGGATGCCCTGTGGCTCCAGCTGTAGGCACAGTTCCTGTTTCTGGTTGACCAGAAATTCTTCTAACCTCAGAGTCTTGGTGGCACACAGTGATCTCCGGTCATGCCAGTACAATGATAATTCTAGTTCTCGAGACTACGTAGAAATTATACAAGTAATCGTTTTAAAAAAAAAAGAATGGAAAAAAGGTTTTCTTCAACAAACCTATTTCTTTAGGAATGTATTTTTCTGACCATTAGCAACCATTTTCACATGTTTTAAACACATTTACTATTTTCACATTTAAAGAAAAAACATTTTTCATCAATACATAGAGTTTGAAAATATAGAAATGTAAAGTTCTTTAAAATGTTACATTTTTGCTCCATCACTATCCACACTACTAATCCGCCATATATGTGGACCTGACATGGCAGGATTTGCTCGGTTTGAGAGATCGATCCCAGTTCATGCCAGGTCATATGTACAGAACATACAAGCACATTTGTGGTGACAATTAAACAAAACTGTTACATAATGCTTGACAGAATTCCTTTAACAAAAAGCCCTAGTGACAAACATTTTCTACCAAATAACTAAAATATGCAATATATCCGTAATGTTATCGAACATCTTCAAACAATTTATAGAGAAAGAAAAACAAACAATTAAAGGACCCCTAAAGTGCCAGAAAAAAACACTATAGGGTCATTAGGTCCTCCCCACCCTCAGGGTTCCACTCCCGCTGGGCTTAAGGGGTTAAAAACCCCTTCAGCCACTTACTTTACTCCAGCTCCCTCGGCGCTGGGGAACTCTCCTCCTTCTGCCGACATCAGCTCTGAATGTGCTTGCGCGGCAAGAGTCGTGCGCGCCTTCAAACCGCCCATAGGAAAGCATTACTCAATGCTTTCCTATGGACGTCCAGCGCCTTCTCACTGTGATTTTCACAGTGAGAATCGCAGAAGCGCCTCTAGCGGCTCTCAGTTAGACAGCCACTAGAGGCTGGATTAACCCTCAGTGAAACATAGCATTGAGCTGAAGTGGTCTGGGTGCCTACAGTGGTCCTTTAACAACTCTAAATTTTAACTGGCTGAAGACACATTAAGGTCCTAAAAGGTTTAGAAATACGAGTTACATAGTTACATAGCTGAAAAGAGACTTGTGTCCATCAAGTTCAGCCTTCCTCACATATGTTTTTGCTGTTGATCCAAAAGAAGGCAAAAAACCTAGTCTGAAGCACTTCCAATTTTGCAACAAACTAGGAAGAAAATCCTTCTTGACCCCAAAATAGCAGTCAGATGTCTCCTTGGATCAAGCAGCTATTAGCCCACTAATTAGAAATCATATTTCTGTATGTTATATTTTTGGAAGTATTTATCCAATTGCTGTTTAAACATCTGTATAGACTCTGATAAAACCACCTCTTCAGGCAGAGAATTCCATATCCTTATAGTTCTTACTGTAAAAAAAACTTTTCTTTGCCTTAGATTAAATCTCCTTTCTAACAGCCTAAATGCGTGACCTCATGTCCTATGTATAGCCCTGTTTATAAATAGATTTCCAGACAATGGTTTGTACTGGCCCAGAATATATTTGTATAATGTTATCATATCCCCTCTCAGGTGCCGTTTTTCCAAACTAAAGAAATTTAAATATTTTAACCTTTCGTCATTACTAAAATGCTCCATTCATTTTATCAATTTTGCCATGATATCCTTCTTTAGAACAGGTGCCCAAAATTGCACAGCATATTCAAGGTGTGGTGTTACCAGCAATTTATAAAGAGGCAAAATTATATTTTCATCCTGAGAATGTATGCCCCTATTTATACATGACAAAACCTTACTGGCCTTAGCAACTGCAGATTGACATTGAATATTGCTGCCTAATTTGTTGTCTATAACAATTGCCAAATCCTTCTCGTGTGTGGTTATCCGTAATTCACTACCATTTAGGGTGTAAGTTGATTGTGCATTCTTGACCCTGAAGTGCATTACTTTGCATTTCTCTACATTAAATTTAATCTGCCATTTTAGTGCCCAGTCCCCCTATCTATCTAAATCCCTCTGCAGCAAAGCAATATCCTGCTCACATTTTATTACTTTACAAAGATTTGGGTCATCTGCAAACCCTAAAACATGACTTTCAATGCCTATTTCAAGATCATTTATAAATATGTTAAATAGAAGTAGTCCCAAAACAGAACCCTGAAGAACACCACTTGCCACTTTTGTCCAGCTTAAAAAATTCTCATTAATGACAACTCGTTATAATCTATCCTTAAGCCAATGTTCTACCCAAGAACAAGAATATTCATCTAGACCAATTTATTTTTGTTTGAAGACTAACCTATTGTGACGAACCATATCAAATGCTTTGTCAAAATCCAAGTAGATCATATCCACTGCAACACCCTGATCTATACTTCTACTTACTTCTTTGTAGAATGCAATTAGGTTAGTTTGACATGACCTATGTTTCATAAAACCATGCTGATTGTTGCTAATAACAAAGTTCTTCCCAATGAATTCCTGAATATTATCCCTTAATAGCCCTTCAAATATTTTCTCAGTCACAGAAGTTAAGCTCACAGGTCTATAATTTCCAGGCAAGGATTTTGAACCTTTTTTAAATATAGGAACAACATCTGCCTTCCTCCAATCCTCCGGTACAATACTTTAAACAAAAGAATCTTGAAAGATTAAATACAGAGATTCACTTATTTCCCCACTTAGCTCCTTAAGTACTTGTGGTTGAATACCATCAGGCCCCGGAGCTTTATTTACATAAATTTTCTTTAACTCCTGTAGCACCTTGTCTCGAGTCATCCAATCACAAGTTATTTGCAAGTATTTAGCAGCAATCATTTGCATATCTCTTGCCATAGGATCCTCATTAATATATACTGAAGAAAAATATTTATTTCAAATTTCTGCCCTTTCCTGGTCTTCATTAACTAATAGACCCATCTCTGTTTCCAGTGTACCTACACTTTCATTTTTAGTTTTTTTTAGAATTGATGTACTTGAAAAAAATGTGGGGGTTGGTTTTGGATTCTTTGGCTATCAATTTCTCATTTTCAAGTTAAGCCACTTTAATTGCCTTTTTGCAAGCATTATTGGCTTCCTTATATCTTATAAATCTGATTTGTCCGATTTAAATGCTTTAAATGCCCTTTTCTTATTTTCCAATCAAACTGACCAGGACAACCCTTTACAGGACTCGCAAATTTTAAATTATTAGGAGTTCTTCCTCTGGCTACCAATGGATGTTAATAAGGAATATGTAATATTGATACTAACAAAACATAAAAAAAACGATAGAGACATTCGCATAACAAGAAAACGTTCAACAAAACATTTTTGTTGTTTGTTTCTTTTTTTGCTACTATTTTCCTTTATTTTTCCTATCAGCAAATCCTTCTGCAAAATGTCCCTTTCTAGGGTGAATATACTTGGGTTTAAACACATCCGTACCTTGTTCAAATCCAGTTTAAACATTTCATCCCAGGATTGATTAGACACAGTTTGCCAACTTGTAGAACCCTTTAAAATGTGGTCAATCTTCAACTGAGCACAGACTTCACCTGTAAGGAAATTTCATGAACTCAGCTTAAAAGGCTACGAGTATTTTATCATAAAGAATATTTCTAACTGAGAATAGAATCAACACACGGCAATGGTCAACACACAGATGACAGGATAAAGTTGCCTCTGCTATCTTTAACCAAAGATCTAGGAGTTTGATGTCTTTTGGGTAGTGCATTCTCTTGTTTTCTGTTAAAAACAAAACTGGACAAATTTGTAGTGGCCAGTTAACATGGTCTAAATATAAGCCAGGAGATATATGTAAAAAAATAAAATAACACAATAACTTATTAACTAAAAAATATGTTGAAAATTGTGTTCTTATCCTCTGTCTTTTTTGGAAGAAAATGTAGATAATGGTGTTTGTATAATGAGCCCTCCGCAACCACTTTAGCCCTGGCCCCTGTACCAAGATATATATATTCTAGAGTAGTTTGATTTGCCTTTGGGTGGTTAAATCTAGTGTGGGTATATATTGTCCCCAGATTTGTCCACAGAATTGTTTCACTAAGATAGTGTGTGTAAGTAAATCATAGGGAACAGGTAAGAGAGTTTGATTTTAAATGAGGTCATTGTGGCTGTCTATCAATTTAAAATATTGTTTTTGAGCTGCTGCGGATAGTAATGTTAATAATTTCTTATTATGGTACAACAGGGTCGGTATTAGCCTGAATATGGCAAATGTAGAGAGAAGGGAAGTTAAAGGTTGTTTGTTGATAGGTAAATAGTATTGGAAAACGATAAGGTACCACAAGATTACCTTATTTGAGAATACACCCAACAGCAATGGTAGAGTGCAATGTGTTCACAGTTATATGTGAAGCATGGGCCATCGTCTCATTTCCCCCTGACATACAGATGGCTTGAGGCATAATATGCGTAAACTGAGAATTTTAGTAATCATTTGATGATATGCAATGAAAGTAACTGATGATTAAACTGGATGTGTTTAACTGTCTTTACTGTTAGATCCTTAAAGCGGCATGCCGCTTCAAAAATACAAAAAAAAACAAAAAACAAATCCTGTTTAGTAGATAAACTCTCATGAATAAATGCAAGCATTTAATTACAGTATGCATTTTTCATAGAGGGAATATTTGAAACAGCTTGAAAAACATGCAGATCTATTGGCAGCAGCCTTTACAAGCCCTCCCCTTCTAACCCCGCCCAGACTTTCTGTAGCTGTCCAATCACAGACTTCCCAATGCAGTTTAAAGAGACGTCTTTGCAAGGCAGGTGCTCTGGGCAATTGCTGCTTCACAAGTTTATCTCCACTGAACTAAACAAACCAGGAAGTAACAGGATCGGTTGTCTGACCGAAACAGAGTGGGCATAGCAAGGTGAATTTATAAAAGTGCCAATTTCTATTGAAATCTAAAGCAGGTTTAGCAGGCTGGGGTCCTGAATCGACAGATTTTAGTGGATGTAAAGCAGCAGTATGTATGATATGGGAATGTGTATTGTGATTTTTTTCAACTTCAATTTCAATTAAGAGTTTAAAGGCACACATAATAGTTTAATGTAATATACCACATGTCACTGTCCTATATATATATATATATATTCATTAAAAAAGGAATCATACAATTTTAAAGGAAGTGGAATGGTAATGGGAGAAAAGCAACTCATTGTATTCACAGAAAATCACAAATGCTATCAGCATAACAAATAATCAGGAAAGTTCAGTTGATCGTAGTCATAGTAGGGTTGTGAGTGGTGGTTAAGTCTTGGTCTGGTAAAGTCAAAGAGCCAGAGAAACACTGGAAACCAACAATGTGGAAAGGAGTCCGGGTATCGTCTGTTGATTAGCTTCCTTCACTGTTGATGTTTAGAGTCACTCCATTTAGAATATTTAAAATAATTGGTGGAAATAAAGCAACCGTGCTCAAATATCCAGAAATATCCATTAGACAACTGATTTCCTTGACAATGTTTTCAGAATCGTGGTTCATTTGTAGGGTCTTTGTGCAGGACAGGGAATTCTATCAGATACTAATATGTATTCCTAATGGGAAATACAATTCAACAATTGCCGGTGGCAAATGCTTGAAACCCCAGCTATTGAGCACTGTTTTTGAACATCACTATACACATAATGGGAAATGTAAGAGAAAAATCACTGTATTGGAAAAGCTACCAGTCTCTTGCACTCTCAGAATGCCGACACGGTTGTTTCTTCTTATTTTGTCCATAAATGAGAATCTTCCTCTACGTGGATTCCTGCCAGGGATAACATGTGACAGGTCCTTTAGTCTGCCAGGTACATTCTCCATAATATCTAGACAGCCCTTGAGTCGCACTTCCAGGGTACCTGTCAAACAATAGAATAAACATTGCAAGAATGGCTATTAGAGTTTTACTTGACGTCATCACAAGAACATATTCATTCTATTCTTACCAATGTCCTACAATATAATATTGGGTTCCCTCTTGGATCCCACCACCACTACCATCTTTCCAAACTAGCATACCATTATTTTGTTAAAGGGAACTTCATAGTTGTTCTAAGCAGAACACGATTTGGTCAGAACAACAATTAGGCAGCTTTTACGTCTCTGTCAGAATGTCAAATTACTGAAACTCAATTTACAAACAGACAAAAACTTGGTAGCTTCAGGTAGTCCCTACTCAGTCCTCAAACAAGGTTTAGCTTATTTAAAGCAATTAGGGGGAAACATTCACGATTTGTTCTGTGAGTTGTATCGCACACATGTGTAATTCAGAAACAGAGTTTTAACAGGTCCATACTATACAAGTTTAAAGGGGACCACATCTGGATAAACCTTCAGACTTATGGAAACCCTATAAATATGCAAATAAAGCAAAACAGAATTCATGAGAACATTGGGAATGGGCAAATCCTCAGTAATATGTCTACTAAAAATATTCAGATAATTATACATTGTTATTTAGACGGTGGGGGGGGGGGGAGGGGGAGGGTGGAAGAGCAATTCCTTAACTTCCAAAACCACCCTCCTGCACTCAAAAGGTAGGGAACCAGAGGGTGGCTAATATTTTAACCAGCTAATGTGTCTGTATGTGTGTTTTTATGTTTTTTCTATTTATCTGTATGTGTCCAGTGTGTGTATCCGTTTGTCTGTGTACCTATCCGTATTTGTATCTGTATGTCTGTATCTGTATGTGTGTCAGTGTTTGTTTCTGTGTATCTGTATATCTGTATGTGTGTCAGTGTTTTTGTTTCTGTGTGTATGAAAATCTGCATGTCTGTCAGTGTTTGTATCTGTGTGTCTGTGTATCTGCATGTGTGTCAATGTGTGTGCCTGCTTATCTGCATGTATATATGTGTATCAGTGTGTGTGTGACAGTGTATGGCTATATGTGCATACTTCTCAGCATTCAAACGACAACACTACACACAAATACATCCCTGCATTCAAAAGTCAACACTGCATTCAAAAGTCAACACTACCTACAAACACACCTCTGTATTAAAGGGAAACTATAGGCAAAACAAAGTTGTTTTCCAGGCACTATAAGCTCCCTATAGTGCTCCCCTATGTCAAGCCCCGCCAGTGGTTCAGAAGGGGTTCCACCTCTGCTCCTGCCTCCGCCTCTGCTGACGTCGGCGGGGAGACCTAATGCGCATGTGTGGGAACGGCTGCGCTCGCATTAGTTCTTCACCGATAGGAAAACATTATACTATGGGGTTTGGGGTGACGCTGGATGTCCTCATGCATAGCGTGAGGACACCCAACATCAGTTAGGCTACCAGAAGTCGCCTAACGACTCAGGAGTCCCTCTAGTCTCTGTCTGGTAGGCAGCCACTAGAGTTGGAGTTACCCCACAAAGGTAATTATTGCAGTTTATTAAAAAACTGCAATAATAACTTTGCAGGGTTAAGGGACCTGAGAATATGCACTCAGGCCACTTCAATGAGCTGAAGAGGTCTGGGTGCCTATAGAGTCCCTTTAAAACACCAACATTATATATAAACATACCTCTACATGAAAAACCAACACTACATGCATATTCACATCTGCATACAAATGTCAAAACCACATACAAACACACCCCTACATTCACTCACACACTCCATACAAAAACACACAAACACTGCTCAGTGCTAAATACAACCCTGCAAGGATGTGCAAATGGCAGGTCCCCAGCTGGCAAAGCATTGTGGGACTTGTATTACAGATGGGGATCAACCTTTTGACCATCCTTGCAATAGGGTGGCACAAAAACATTCCTGCACCAGGGCCCTGTCTAAATTAGTTCTGCCACTGACTGACAGATATTTCAGATAGAAAAGAACGTACCTGTTAGTGCTATGGGCTGGGGTTTTGTTCCAGTTTGGCTCTGCACAGAGTCAAGGGACAGCTCCTCGGTGGTAATACCCTTCCTAGGATGGCCATCAGGAAGTTCTTTAACTCGTTCTTCCAAGGCATATTTGAGGAGGTCCAGCTTTTCATTTGACTCGAGTAGTGCTGCTTGAGCCTGTTAAAAGATATGGAAGAATTTGAATATTACAAAAGAAGCAAAAAAGTTAAATAAAACAATGGACTTTATTTCCTGGCAAAAACATCTGGGAGGTGGTGTCCAACATCAGTTGATATCCAAGGTGACACACACAAGTCTTAACAGTGTTTGTCATACTTTCATTTTACTTTCATTTCATTTCATAAACAGTTTATAATTCTACAATAAAACTCTACAGGATTAATCACTAACGTTTGGATTGTAGCAAATTGAAATCTGAGCAGCAGAACTGAAATTAAAATAGCTAATCTGGGAAAATTTGAACATCGCTGTAGACACAGCGTGTCTACGTTTGCCTCAGTTTGTAATTCAGATTTGAATTCCCATGAACAATTTAGATGCTGAACCGAAAACCAAAGACCAGTAACAACTGATTATCTAGGATTGCCACGGATATAACGTCAGATCCATGTAGAACATACAACAACGTGCTATTAGTTTTTAATAAAACTAATGGGGGTGAAACATTATGGAGACAGAGTGAAACGCAGAACAAATTGCATCAAAGACAAAAATTTTTTTTTTTTAAATTAAAGTCTCAGAAGAATTTAGTGGCCATGGCTACTTGGCTAGCGACGTTAAAGCACATTATTCACTCTGGGGATGAAATGGGTAAAAGAATACCCTTTATAACTAACCTGAACAAGTCCTTTCCCGGGCTGTAATGCCTTGATGGCGTGCTTGGCTCCTTCCGCCACGGCACGCTCAATCACAAAACGGTGGCTCAACTCCTCAATGTGCTGCTCCAATGGACCTATTGCAGGTGTTACTAAGAGAAAAAATAAAACATCAGATTATAAGAATAGTAAGCTTTACTTTGACATGGTAGTTCTGTTACTAAAGTGTGGACTGTCGAGTAAATCTTATATTCCGCAATAAGTAAATTGTAAAAAATTATCTTAGTTTTGTATTATGGCCTAAACCGTTTAAAATTCTCTTTGAATTCCCAATAGACAAAGTTATGTCTCTCGATATATTGTTGCATTGCTGGGGGCTTCCATGGGTTTATTCTCTGCTGTGGATTTTATCGGTCACTGACCATGCTTTGAATTCTATCTGTATTCTGATTGTTTGAATGCACCAATCAGATCTACTAACGAGTCAGATTTTTTCAGCCATTTCCCTCTGCCGCCATTGTAATAAGCTGAACTCCCCGTGTTATTATTGTACAAAACTGGAAAATTGGATAAAGTGTCTGTGCAGATATCTTCATGTCTCAGTGAACTGTTTCGTACACTAGCTATTTTAAAGGGACAGTCTCATTATGCAAGAACTCATCTTATAAAACTTTATGCAAGGAATTTCTTTGCGTTAAGTCAGAGACTTATTTTTTTGCAAAAGATATAACAAATACGATCTGAACCACAGCTGCATCATGCATGCTTATAGTCTCCCACTTCCAAGCGCTATATGTTTCGTCATAAAACCATGGTGTGCAGAGGATTATGGAAAATGCACAGCTCTCTCATAGCTTTCTATAAGAGAGTGGAACAGACGCCAAATTCATGCACACCATTTCTTTGGGATTGACATATATATTGCCACATTTAGCAGCAGATGCAACCCAAAACAGATCCCATGTGACAGAAAAAAAATAAAGCTCCCGAGGTAAAACCCCTCAAAAATTAAAGACACTTTATCATTGTTACACACTAATATTCCTTTAAAATACACAGTACATATGACATCACCGGACCTTTACCTTTATCCAAAGATTTTTCTTGGAGAAATTCTGTTTTTCTATTACAGTCTTGGAGCTTTTTCTGAGCATCACCAAGATGTTTCTGATCCTGAAAAAGTCATTAGTAAAATGAGAAGGATAATTAAGATGAACAGAAATTGGACCTTTAGATGAATTAACCCAATTCACATACCCCACCCCCATAGTGTATGTATGAGCTACGTTTAATTTTTTATTATCCATTAAGCTCATTTAAATTTCCCCTCTCCTCTAGTGTTGGTCTTTATACAGGAATTTAACAAAATGTCCTCTTTACCACCAAATTATTTCACATTTTCAGAACGGACACAATATATAAACAATGGCAAAAGGAGAGCTAATATTGTTACATTGTCGGCCAATTAACTGCGCTATAAGCTCTCGTTATGGTAAACGTATTAGCAGTAGTACTACTAGCAGTAGCATTGTGTGTAGCTGTGCTGTGTGTGTGTATATAGTGTGTGTAGCTGTGCTGTGTGTAGCTGTGCTGTGTGTGTATATAGTGTGTGTAGCTGTGCTGTGTGTGTATATAGTGTGTTTAGCTGTGCTGTGTGTGTGTATATAGTGTGTGTAGCTGTGCTGTGTGTGTATATAGTGTGTGTAGCTGTGCTGTGTGTACAGTGTATGTAGCTGTGCTGTGTGTATATAGTGTGTGTAGCTGTGCTGTGTGTGTATATAGTGTGTGTAGCTGTGCTGTGTGTACAGTGTATGTAGCTGTGCTGTGTGTGTATATAGTGTGTGTAGCTGTGCTGTGTGTATATAGTGTGTAGCTGTGCTGTGTGTATATAGTGTATATAGTGTGTAGCTGTGCTGTGTGTGTATATAGTGTGTGTAGCTGTGCTGTGTGTATATAGTGTGTAGCTGTGCTGTGTGTATATAGTGTGTGTAGCTGTGCTGTGTGTATATATAGTGTATATAGTGTGTGTAGCTGTGCTGTGTGTACAGTGTATGTAGCTGTGCTGTGTGTGTATATAGTGTGTGTAGCTGTGCTGTGTGTATATAGTGTGTAGCTGTGCTGTGTGTAGAGTGAATTCTATCTGTATTCTGATTGTCTGAAAGCACCAATCAGATCTACTAACGAGTCAAATTTGTTCAGTAATTTTTTCAGTGCTGTGTGTGTATATTGTGTGTAGCTGTGCTGTGTGTGTGTATATAGTGTGTGTAGCTGTGCTGTGTGTGTATATAGTGTGTGTAGCTGTGATGTGTGTGTATATAGTGTGTGTAGCTGTGCTGTGTGTGCATATAGTGTGTAGCTGTGCTGTGTGTATATAGTGTGTGTAGCTGTGCTGTGTGTATATAGTGTATATAGTGTGTGTAGCTGTGCTGTGTGTACAGTGTATGTAGCTGTGCTGTGTGTGTGTATATAGTGTGTGTAGCTGTGCTGTGTGTATATAGTGTGTAGCTGCGCTGTGTGTAGAGTGAATTCTATCTGTATTCTGATTGTCTGAAAGCACCAATCAGATCTACTAACTTTTTCACATTTTTTCAGTATTTTTTTCAGTGCTGTGTGTGTATATTGTGTGTAGCTGTGCTGTGTGTATATATTGTGTAGCTGTGCTGTGTGTACAGTGTGTGTAGCTGTTCTGTGTGTGTATATAGTGTGTGTAGCTGTGCTGTGTATATATAGTGTGTAGCTGTGCTGTGTGTGCAGTGTGTGTAGCTGTGCTGTGTGTGCATATAGTGTGTGTAGCTGTGCTGTGTGTAGCTGTGCTGTGTGTATATAGTGTGTAGCTGTGTTGTGTGTACACTGTGTGTAGCTGTGCTGTGTGTGTATATAGTGTATGTAGCTGTACTGTGTGTATATAGTGTGTAGCTGTGCTGTGTGTGCAGTGTGTGTAGCTGTGCTGTGTGTGCATATAGTGTGTGTAGTTTTGCTGTGTGTAGCTGTGTGTATATAGTGTGTAGCTGTGCTGTGTGTACAGTGTGTGTAGCTGTGCTGTGTGTGTATATAATGTGTAGGAGAAATAAAAGAAATTGGTTAGCGCTAATAATACAAAAGATAGGCAGCGGCCTTAAAGAGGGATACCCTCTAACCCTCTCTGATAGAAATGTACAACAAAAAAGAGAAAAGGGCTGCGCCAAGAAATTATAAATAAAAGTACAAATAAAAGTTAATTGTCCCAATATGTCTCCGAAGGTGGGATGACTTTTCCACAAATTCCACTGCTAGGATATATTCTCTGTTTCTAGTAGTTCTGATCGTCTCGTGACATGAAAGACACAAGAAGAGAGGACCAATCGTGTGGAGTGTAAAAGGCTGAATAATAATCAATAATTGATAAATATCACACTCACATTGTGTGTGTAGCTGTGTTGTGTGTACACTGTGTGTAGCTGTGCTGTGTGTATATATAGTGTATGTAGCTGTACTGTGTGTGCAGTGTGTGTAGCTGTGCTGTGTGTGCAGTGTGTGTAGCTGTGCTGTGTGTGCATATAGTGTGTGTAGTTTTGCTATGTGTAGCTGTGTGTATATAGTGTGTAGCTGTGCTGTGTGTACAGTGTGTGTAGCTGTGCTGTGTGTGTATATAATGTGTAGGAGAAATAAAAGAAATTGGTTAGCGCTAATAATACAAAAGATAGGCAGCGGCCTTAAAGAGGGATACCCTCTAACCCTCTCTGATAGAAATGTACAACAAAAAAGAGAAAAGGGCTGCGCCAAGAAATTATAAATAAAAGTACAAATAAAAGTTAATTGTCCCAATATGTCTCCGAAGGTGGGATGACTTTTCCACAAATTCCACTGCTAGGATATATTCTCTGTTTCTAGTAGTTCTGATCGTCTCGTGACATGAAAGACACAAGAAGAGAGGACCAATCGTGTGGATTGTAAAAGGCTGAATAATAATCAATAATTGATAAATATCACACTCACATTGTGTGTGTAGCTGTGTTGTGTGTACACTGTGTGTAGCTGTGCTGTGTGTATATATAGTGTATGTAGCTGTACTGTGTGTATATAGTGTGTAGCTGTGCTGTGTGTGCAGTGTGTGTAGCTGTGCTGTGTGTGCATATAGTGTGTGTAGTTTTGCTGTGTGTAGCTGTGTGTATATAGTGTGTAGCTGTGCTGTGTGTACAGTGTGTGTAGCTGTGCTGTGTGTGTATATAATGTGTGTAGCTGTGCGCAGTGGCGGAACTACCACGGTAGAAGGGGTCCGAGCCCATCACTACAGGTGGCTCCACCTAGAGGAGCACTGTCACAGGGGGCCCACCTAGGGCACCACCGCATCGGCGCTTATACAGTAAGGTAGAGTAGGCACCTGCTTACCTGGATGTCAGGTGCCCATTCTGCCAATATATACCAGAGACAGAAGGCAGGCGGCAGGCGGCATGCGGCACTCGGCAGCGGCGAGGGAGCACTGATCTGACAATTACTCTCTCCTCCCTCGCACCCTCTGTGATGCCGGGAGCTCGAACATGACGTCATTCCGGCCCAGGCATACTAAACAGCGCGCAGGAGGAGAGAGGAACTGTCCCAGCACAGCCCCATGCAAAGGACCCAGACCATCTCTCCCAAAGCTAGGGAGAGTGGATGGGCCTCAGCAAAGTTAAATCAATTTGTGAGAGTGTGCAAGAATGTGTGAGTGTGTGTGTGTGTGTGTCAGTTTGTGTGTGTGTGTGTCTGTCAATTTGTGTGTGTGTCTGTCAGTTTGTGTTTTTGTCAGTGTGTGTGTGTGTATCTGTCAGTTTATGTGTATATCTGTCAGCGTATGTGTCTGTTAGTGTGTGTATGTGTCTGTCTGTCAGTGTGTGTGTCTGTCAGTTTGTGTCTGTCAGCATAAGAGTGTCTGTTAGTGTGAGTCTGTCTGTCAGTGTGTGTGTCCGTCAGTTTGTGTGTCTGTTAATTTGTGCGTGTCTGTCAGTTTGTGTGTATGTGTGTGTGTCTGTATGTCAGTGAGTATGTGTCTGTCAGTGTGTGTGTGTCTGTCAGTTTATGTGTGTGTCTGTCAGCGTATGTGTGTGTTAGTATGTGTATATGTCTGTCTGTCAGTGTGTGTGTCTGTCAGATTGTGCCTGTCAGCGTATGTGTGCCTGTTAGTGTGTGTCTGTCTGTCAGTGTGTGTGTCTGTTAGTTTGTGTGTCAGTTTGTGCATGTCTTTCAGTTTGTGTGTATGTGCGTGTGTCTGTCACTGAGTATGTGTCTGTCAGTATGTGTGTCTGTTACACACGTGCGTAGGAGAGACACATGGAGGGGCTGGGTGAGACACATGGAGTGGTTGTGGGGTGGGAAAGACACATGGGGGGCCTGGGAGATGGGAGAGACACATGGAGGGGCTGGGGTGAATGAAACAAGTGGAGGAACTGGGGGGGGAATGAGACACGTGGAGGGGCTGGCGGGGGGAATGAGACAGTGGAGTGGCGGGGGAGGGTGATAAGACACATGGGGGGGGCCCAAGGCAATTTTCACACTGGGGCCCGGTGGTTTCTAGTAATGCTTCTGGCTGTGTGTACAGTGTGTGTAGCTGTGATGTGTGTGTATATATTGTGCGTAGCTGAGGTGTGCGTGAAGCTGTGCTGTGTATATCACTGTATTCAGTCTGAGGGGGGGGAGCCATGAACAGATCACTGTATTCAGTCTGAGGGGGCGGGGCCATGCACAGATCACTGTACTCAGTCTGAGGGGGCGGGGCCATGCACAGATCACTGTACTCAGTCTGAGTGGGCGGGGCTATGCACAGATCACAGGTCACTGTGTCCAGTCTGAGGGGGCGGGACCATGTACAGATCACTGTGTTCAGTCAGAGGGGGCGGGGCCATGCACAGACCACTGTGTTCAGTCTGAGGGGGCAGGGCCATGCACAGATCACTGTGTTCAGTCTGAGGGGGCGGGGCCATGCAGAGATCACTGTGTTCAGTCTGAGGGGGCGGGGCCATGCACATATCACTGTGTTCAGTCTGAGGGGGTGGGGCCATGCACAGTTTGCTGTGTTCAGTCTGAGGGGGCGGGGCCATGCACAGATCACTGTGTTCAGTCTGAGGGGGCGGGGCCATGTACAGATCACTGTATTCAGTCTGAGGGGGCAGGGCCATGCACAGATCACTGTACTCAATCTGAGTGGGCGGGGCTATGCACAGTTCACTGTGCTCAAGCTGTAGGGGTGGGGCCATGTACAGATCACTGTGTTCAGTCTGAGGGGGCAGGGCCATGCACAGATCACTGTACTAAGTCTGAGTGGGCGGGGCTATGCACAGTTCACTGTGCTCAAGCTGTAGGGGCGGGGCCATGCACAGATCACTGTACTCAGTCTGTGTGAGGGGGCGGGGCCATGCACAGATCACATGTTATAGACACCAGAACCACTATATTAAGCTGTTAGTGTTCCTTTAATAGAATTTTGGTTACACAAAAGTCCCTCATATATAGGCTAAGAAATCCACAAATTATCAGATAACCAACCAATGAATGTGCTTTGTACATATATTTATTGAATAGGGAACATCCTAAAAGCATTACCCTATAGTACATCCACACTACATACAAGTAATTGTACGGGCAGATAAAGTATGTCTTCCCAGAGACATTCTTGAGTGGGGCAACGGGGCTTATAACACCAGCAATTGGTGGACAGGTTGAAATAAACTAGGGACGAGCACCTCATAGCACAAAATCTGATGCAGTAACTATAGGCTCTCACAGTGCCAAGAACATTAATAAAATGAGCAATGAAAGGATTAAATATTGAGGGAATAATAAAATGGTAGATCCATGTGTGAGTGTGTAGCCTCACCAATGTTTCCCATTAATAATTATATAAAGGGTCACATCTGTACTCTCCTTATCTACCCATCCTATAATAATTATATAAAGGGTCACATCTGTACTCTCCTTATCTACCCATCCTATAATAATTATATAAAGGGTCACATCTGTACTCTCCTTATCTACCCATCCTATAATAATTATATAAAGGGTCACATCTGTACTCTCCTTATCTACCCATCCTATAATAATTATATAAAGGGTCACAGCTGTACTCTCCTTATCTACCCATCCTATAATAATTATATAAAGGGTCACAGCTGTACTCTCCTTATCTACCCATCCTATAATAATTATATAAAGGGTCACAGCTGTACTCTCCTTATCTACCCATCCTATAATAATTATATAAAGGGTCACATCTGTACTCTCCTTATCTACCCATCCTATAATAATTATATAAAGGGTCACATCTGTACTCTCCTTATCTACCCATCCTATAATAATTATATAAAGGGTCACAGCTGTACTCTCCTTATCTACCCATCCTATAATAATTATATAAAGGGTCACATCTGTACTCTCTTTATCTACCCATCCTATAATAATTATATAAAGGGTCACAGCTGTACTCTCTGTATCTACCCATCCTATAATAATTATATAAAGGGTCACATCTGTACTCTCCATATCTACCCATCCTATAATAATTATATAAAGGGTCACAGCTGTACTCTCCGTATCTACCAATCCTATAATAATTATATAAAGGGTCACAGCTGTACTCTCTGTATCTACCCATCCTATAATAATTATATAAAGGGTCACAGCTGTACTCTCTTTATCTACCCATCCTATAATAATTATATAAAGGGTCACAGCTGTACTCTCTGTATCTACCAATCCTATAATAATTATATAAAGGGTCACAGCTGTACTCTCTTTATCTACCCATCCTATAATAATTATAAAAAGGGTCACAGCTGTACTCTCTTTATCTACCCATCCTATAATAATTATAAAAAGGGTCACAGCTGTACTCTCTTTATCTACCCATCCTATAATAATTATATAAAGGGTCACAGCTGTACTCTCCTTATCTACCCATCCTATAATAATTATATAAACGGTCACAGCTGTATTCTCTTTATCTACCCATCCTATAATAATTATATAAAGGGTCACAGCTGTACTCTCTTTATCTACCCATCATATAATAATTATATAAACAGTCACATCTGTACTCTCCTTATCTACCCATCCTATAATAATTATATAAACAGTCACATCTGTACTCTCCATATCTACCCATCCTATAATAATTATATAAAGGGTCACAGCTGTACTCTCCTTATCTACCCATCCTATAATAATTATATAAAGGGTCACAGCTGTACTCTCCTTATCTACCTGTCCTATAATAATTATATAAAGGGTCACAACTGTACTCTCTTTATCTACCCATCCTATAATAATTATATAAAGGGTCACAGCTGTACTCTCCTTATCTACCCATCCTATAGTAATTATATAAAGGGTCACAGCTGTACTCTCCTTATCTACCCATATTATAATAATTATATAAAGGGTCACAGCTGTACTCTCTTTATCTACCCATCCTATAATAATTATATAAAGGGTCACATCTGTACTCTCTGTATCTACCCATCCTATAATAATTATATAAAGGGTCACAGCTGTACTCTCTTTATCTACCCATCCTATAATAATTATATAAAGGGTCACAGCTGTACTCTCCTTATCTACCCATCCTATAATAATTATATAAAGGGTCACATCTGTACTCTCTGTATCTACCCATCCTATAATAATTATATAAAGGGTCACAGCTGTACTCTCTTTATCTACCCATCCTATAATAATTATAAAAAGGGTCACAGCTGTACTCTCTTTATCTACCCATCCTATAATAATTATAAAAAGGGTCACAGCTGTACTCTCTTTATCTACCCATCCTATAATAATTATATAAAGGGTCACAGCTGTACTCTCTTTATCTACCCATCCTATAATAATTATATAAAGGGTCACAGCTGTACTCTCCTTATCTACCCATCCTATAATAATTATATAAACGGTCACAGCTGTATTCTCTTTATCTACCCATCCTATAATAATTATATAAAGGGTCACAGCTGTACTCTCTTTATCTACCCATCATATAATAATTATATAAACAGTCACATCTGTACTCTCCTTATCTACCCATCCTATAATAATTATATAAACAGTCACATCTGTACTCTCCATATCTACCCATCCTATAATAATTATATAAAGGGTCACAGCTGTACTCTCCTTATCTACCCATCCTATAATAATTATATAAAGGGTCACAGCTGTACTCTCCTTATCTACCTGTCCTATAATAATTATATAAAGGGTCACAACTGTACTCTCTTTATCTACCCATCCTATAATAATTATATAAAGGGTCACAGCTGTACTCTCCTTATCTACCCATCCTATAGTAATTATATAAAGGGTCACAGCTGTACTCTCCTTATCTACCCATATTATAATAATTATATAAAGGGTCACAGCTGTACTCTCTTTATCTACCCATCCTATAATAATTATATAAAGGGTCACATCTGTACTCTCTGTATCTACCCATCCTATAATAATTATATAAAGGGTCACAGCTGTACTCTCTTTATCTACCCATCCTATAATAATTATATAAAGGGTCACAGCTGTACTCTCCTTATCTACCCATCCTATAATAATTATATAAAGGGTCACATCTGTACTCTCTGTATCTACCCATCCTATAATAATTATATAAAGGGTCACAGCTGTACTCTCCTTATCTACCCATCCTATAATAATTATATAAAGGGTCACATCTGTACTCTCTGTATCTACCCATCCTATAATAATTATATAATGGGTCAAAGCTGTACTCTCTGTATCTACCCATCCTATAATAATTATATAAAGGGTCACAGCTGTACTCTCTGTATTTACCCATCCTATAATAATTATATAAATGGTCACAGCTGTACTCTCTGTATCTACCCATCCTATAATAATTATATAAAGGGTCACAGCTGTACTCTCCTTATCTACCCATCCTATAATAATTATAGAAAGGGTCACAGCTGTACTCTCTTTATCTACCCATCCTATAATAATTATATAAAGGGTCACAGCTGTACTCTCTTTATCTACCCATCCTATAATAATTATATAAAGGGTCACAGCTGTACTCTCTTTATCTACCCATCCTATAATAATTATAAAAAGGGTCACAGCTGTACTCTCTGTATCTACCCATCCTATAATAATTATATAAATGGTCACAGCTGTACTCTCTGTATCTACCCATCCTATAATAATTATATAAAGGGTCACAGCTGTACTCTCTTTATCTACCCATCCTATAATAATTATATAAAGGGTCACAGCTGTACTCACTTTATCTAACCATCCTATAATAATTATATAAAGGGTCACAGCTGTGCTCTCTGTATCTACCCATCCTATAATAATTATATAAAGGGTCACAGCTGTACTCACTTTATCTAACCATCCTATAATAATTATATAAAGGGTCACAGCTGTACTCTCTTTATCTACCCATCCTATAATAATTATATAAAGGGTCACAGCTGTGCTCTCTGTATCTACCCATCCTATAATAATTATATAAAGGGTCACAGCTGTACTCACTTTATCTAACCATCCTATAATAATTATATAAAGGGTCACAGCTGTACTCTCTGTATCTACCCATCCTATAATAATTATATAAAGGGTCACAGCTGTACTCTCTTTGTCTACCCATCCTATAATAATTATATAAAGGGTCACATCTGTACTCTCCTTATCGACCCATCCTATAATAATTATATAAAGGGTCACAGCTGTACTCTCCTTATCTACCCATCCTATAATAATTATATAAAGGGTCACAGCTGTACTCTCTTTGTCTACCCATCCTATAATAATTATATAAAGGGTCACATCTGTACTCTCTGTAACTATCCATCCTATAATAATTATATAAAGGGTCACATCTGTACTCTCCTTATCTACCCATCCTATAATAATTATATAAAGGGTCACATCTGTACTCTCTGTATCTACCCATCCTATAATATTATATAAAGGGTCACAGCTGTACTCTCTTTATCTACCCATCATATAATAATTATATAAACAGTCACATCTGTACTCTCCTTATCTACCCATCCTATAATAATTATATCAACAGTCACATCTGTACTCTCCATATCTACCCATCCTATAATAATTATATAAAGGGTCACAGCTGTACTCTCCTTATCTACCCATCCTATAATAATTATATAAAGGGTCACAGCTGTACTCTCCTTATCTACCTGTCCTATAATAATTATATAAAGGGTCACAACTGTACTCTCTTTATCTACCCATCCTATAATAATTATATAAAGGGTCACAGCTGTACTCTCCTTATCTACCCATCCTATAGTAATTATATAAAGGGTCACAGCTGTACTCTCCTTATCTACCCATATTATAATAATTATATAAAGGGTCACAGCTGTACTCTCTTTATCTACCCATCCTATAATAATTATATAAAGGGTCACATCTGTACTCTCTGTATCTACCCATCCTATAATAATTATATAAAGGGTCACAGCTGTACTCTCTTTATCTACCCATCCTATAATAATTATATAAAGGGTCACAGCTGTACTCTCCTTATCTACCCATCCTATAATAATTATATAAAGGGTCACATCTGTACTCTCTGTATCTACCCATCCTATAATAATTATATAAAGGGTCACAGCTGTACTCTCCTTATCTACCCATCCTATAATAATTATATAAAGGGTCACATCTGTACTCTCTGTATCTACCCATCCTATAATAATTATATAATGGGTCACAGCTGTACTCTCTGTATCTACCCATCCTATAATAATTATATAAAGGGTCACAGCTGTACTCTCTGTATTTACCCATCCTATAATAATTATATAAAGGGTCACAGCTGTACTCTCTGTATCTACCCATCCTATAATAATTATATAAAGGGTCACAGCTGTACTCTCCTTATCTACCCATCCTATAATAATTATAGAAAGGGTCACAGCTGTACTCTCTTTATCTACCCATCCTATAATAATTATATAAAGGGTCACAGCTGTACTCTCTTTATCTACCCATCCTATAATAATTATATAAAGGGTCACAGCTGTACTCTCTTTATCTACCCATCCTATAATAATTATAAAAAGGGTCACAGCTGTACTCTCTGTATCTACCCATCCTATAATAATTATATAAATGGTCACAGCTGTACTCTCTGTATCTACCCATCCTATAATAATTATATAAAGGGTCACAGCTGTACTCTCTTTATCTACCCATCCTATAATAATTATATAAAGGGTCACAGCTGTACTCACTTTATCTAACCATCCTATAATAATTATATAAAGGGTCACAGCTGTGCTCTCTGTATCTACCCATCCTATAATAATTATATAAAGGGTCACAGCTGTACTCACTTTATCTAACCATCCTATAATAATTATATAAAGGGTCACAGCTGTACTCTCTGTATCTACCCATCCTATAATAATTATATAAAGGGTCACAGCTGTACTCTCTTTGTCTACCCATCCTATAATAATTATATAAAGGGTCACATCTGTACTCTCCTTATCGACCCATCCTATAATAATTATATAAAGGGTCACAGCTGTACTCTCCTTATCTACCCATCCTATAATAATTATATAAAGGGTCACAGCTGTACTCTCTTTGTCTACCCATCCTATAATAATTATATAAAGGGTCACATCTGTACTCTCCTTATCTACCCATCCTATAATAATTATATAAATGGTCACAGCTGTACTCTCTGTAACTATCCATCCTATAATAATTATATAAAGGGTCACATCTGTACTCTCCTTATCTACCCATCCTATAATAATTATATAAAGGGTCACAGCTGTACTCTCTTTATCTACCCATCCTATAATAATTATATAAAGGGTCACAGCTGTACTCTCTTTGTCTACCCATCCTATAATAATTATATAAAGGGTCACATCTGTACTCTCTGTATCTACCCATCCTATAATATTATATAAAGGGTCACAGCTGTATTCTCTGTATCTACCCATCCTATAATAATTATATAAAGGGTCACATCTGTACTCTCTTTATCTACCCATCCTATAATAATTATATAAAGGGTCACAGCTGTACTCACTTTATCTAACCATCCTATAATAATTATATAAAGGGTCACAGCTGTGTTCTCTGTATCTACCCATCCTATAATAATTATATAAAGGGTCACAGCTGTACTCTCTTTGTCTAACCATCCTATAATAATTATATAAAGGGTCACATCTGTACTCTCCTTATCGACCCATCCTATAATAATTATATAAAGGGTCACAGCTGTACTCTCCTTATCTACCCATCCTATAATAATTATATAAAGGGTCACAGCTGTACTCTCCTTATCTACCCATCCTATAATAATTAGATAAAGGGTCACAGCTGTACTCTCCTTATCTACCCATCCTATAATAATTATATAAAGGGTCACAGCTGTACTCTCTGTAACTATCCATCCTATAATAATTATATAAAGGGTCAGAGCTGTACTCTCCTTATGTACCCATCCTATAATAATTATATAAAGGGTCACAGCTGTACTCTCCTTATCTACCCATCCTATAATAATTATATAAAGGGTCACAGCTGTACTCTCCTTATCTACCCATCCTATAATAATTATATAAAGGGTCACAGCTGTACTCTCCTTATCTACCCATCCTATAATAATTATATAAAGGGTCACATCTGTACTCTCCTTATCTACCCATCCTATAATAATTATATAAAGGGTCACAGCTGTACTCTCCTTATCTACCCATCCTATAATAATTATATAAAGGGTCACAGCTGTACTCTCCTTATCTACCCATCCTATAATAATTATATAAAGGGTCACAGCTGTACTCTCCTTATCTACCCATCCTATAATAATTATATAAAGGGTCACAGCTGTACTCTCCTTATCTACCCATCCTATAATAATTATATAAAGGGTCACAGCTGTACTCTCTTTATCTACCCATCCTATAATAATTATATAAAGGGTCACAGCTGTACTCTCTGTAACTATCCATCCTATAATAATTATATAAAGGGTCACATCTGTACTCTCCTTATCTACCCATCCTATAATAATTATATAAAGGGTCACAGCTGTACTCTCTTTATCTACCCATCCTATAATAATTATATAAAGGGTCACAGCTGTACTCTCTTTATCTACCCATCCTATAATAATTATATAAAGGGTCACAGCTGTACTCTCCTTATCTACCCATCCTATAATAATTATATAAACGGTCACAGCTGTATTCTCTTTATCTACCCATCCTATGATAATTATATAAAGGGTCACAGCTGTACTCTCTTTATCTACCCATCATATAATAATTATATAAATGGTCACAGCTGTACTCTCTGTATCTACCCATCCTATAATAATTATATAAAGGGTCACAGCTGTACTCTCCTTATCTACCCATCCTATAATAATTATAGAAAGGGTCACAGCTGTACTCTCTTTATCTACCCATCCTATAATAATTATATAAAGGGTCACAGCTGTACTCTCTTTATCTACCCATCCTATAATAATTATATAAAGGGTCACAGCTGTACTCTCTTTATCTACCCATCCTATAATAATTATAAAAAGGGTCACAGCTGTACTCTCTGTATCTACCCATCCTATAATAATTATATAAATGGTCACAGCTGTACTCTCTGTATCTACCCATCCTATAATAATTATATAAAGGGTCACAGCTGTACTCTCTTTATCTACCCATCCTATAATAATTATATAAAGGGTCACAGCTGTACTCACTTTATCTAACCATCCTATAAAATTTATATAAAGGGTCACAGCTGTGCTCTCTGTATCTACCCATCCTATAATAATTATATAAAGGGTCACAGCTGTACTCACTTTATCTAACCATCCTATAATAATTATATAAAGGGTCACAGCTGTACTCTCTGTATCTACCCATCCTATAATAATTATATAAAGGGTCACAGCTGTACTCTCTTTGTCTACCCATCCTATAATAATTATATAAAGGGTCACTTCTGTACTCTCCTTATCGACCCATCCTATAATAATTATATAAAGGGTCACAGCTGTACTCTCCTTATCTACCCATCCTATAATAATTATATAAAGGGTCACAGCTGTACTCTCTTTGTCTACCCATCCTATAATAATTATATAAAGGGTCACATCTGTACTCTCTGTAACTATCCATCCTATAATAATTATATAAAGGGTCACATCTGTACTCTCCTTATCTACCCATCCTATAATAATTATATAAAGGGTCACATCTGTACTCTCTGTATCTACCCATCCTATAATATTATATAAAGGGTCACAGCTGTACTCTCTTTATCTACCCATCATATAATAATTATATAAACAGTCACATCTGTACTCTCCTTATCTACCCATCCTATAATAATTATATCAACAGTCACATCTGTACTCTCCATATCTACCCATCCTATAATAATTATATAAAGGGTCACAGCTGTACTCTCCTTATCTACCCATCCTATAATAATTATATAAAGGGTCACAGCTGTACTCTCCTTATCTACCTGTCCTATAATAATTATATAAAGGGTCACAACTGTACTCTCTTTATCTACCCATCCTATAATAATTATATAAAGGGTCACAGCTGTACTCTCCTTATCTACCCATCCTATAGTAATTATATAAAGGGTCACAGCTGTACTCTCCTTATCTACCCATATTATAATAATTATATAAAGGGTCACAGCTGTACTCTCTTTATCTACCCATCCTATAATAATTATATAAAGGGTCACATCTGTACTCTCTGTATCTACCCATCCTATAATAATTATATAAAGGGTCACAGCTGTACTCTCTTTATCTACCCATCCTATAATAATTATATAAAGGGTCACAGCTGTACTCTCCTTATCTACCCATCCTATAATAATTATATAAAGGGTCACATCTGTACTCTCTGTATCTACCCATCCTATAATAATTATATAAAGGGTCACAGCTGTACTCTCCTTATCTACCCATCCTATAATAATTATATAAAGGGTCACATCTGTACTCTCTGTATCTACCCATCCTATAATAATTATATAATGGGTCACAGCTGTACTCTCTGTATCTACCCATCCTATAATAATTATATAAAGGGTCACAGCTGTACTCTCTGTATTTACCCATCCTATAATAATTATATAAAGGGTCACAGCTGTACTCTCTGTATCTACCCATCCTATAATAATTATATAAAGGGTCACAGCTGTACTCTCCTTATCTACCCATCCTATAATAATTATAGAAAGGGTCACAGCTGTACTCTCTTTATCTACCCATCCTATAATAATTATATAAAGGGTCACAGCTGTACTCTCTTTATCTACCCATCCTATAATAATTATATAAAGGGTCACAGCTGTACTCTCTTTATCTACCCATCCTATAATAATTATAAAAAGGGTCACAGCTGTACTCTCTGTATCTACCCATCCTATAATAATTATATAAATGGTCACAGCTGTACTCTCTGTATCTACCCATCCTATAATAATTATATAAAGGGTCACAGCTGTACTCTCTTTATCTACCCATCCTATAATAATTATATAAAGGGTCACAGCTGTACTCACTTTATCTAACCATCCTATAATAATTATATAAAGGGTCACAGCTGTGCTCTCTGTATCTACCCATCCTATAATAATTATATAAAGGGTCACAGCTGTACTCACTTTATCTAACCATCCTATAATAATTATATAAAGGGTCACAGCTGTACTCTCTGTATCTACCCATCCTATAATAATTATATAAAGGGTCACAGCTGTACTCTCTTTGTCTACCCATCCTATAATAATTATATAAAGGGTCACATCTGTACTCTCCTTATCGACCCATCCTATAATAATTATATAAAGGGTCACAGCTGTACTCTCCTTATCTACCCATCCTATAATAATTATATAAAGGGTCACAGCTGTACTCTCTTTGTCTACCCATCCTATAATAATTATATAAAGGGTCACATCTGTACTCTCCTTATCTACCCATCCTATAATAATTATATAAATGGTCACAGCTGTACTCTCTGTAACTATCCATCCTATAATAATTATATAAAGGGTCACATCTGTACTCTCCTTATCTACCCATCCTATAATAATTATATAAAGGGTCACAGCTGTACTCTCTTTATCTACCCATCCTATAATAATTATAAAAAGGGTCACAGCTGTACTCTCTTTGTCTACCCATCCTATAATAATTATATAAAGGGTCACATCTGTACTCTCTGTATCTACCCATCCTATAATATTATATAAAGGGTCACAGCTGTATTCTCTGTATCTACCCATCCTATAATAATTATATAAAGGGTCACATCTGTACTCTCTTTATCTACCCATCCTATAATAATTATATAAAGGGTCACAGCTGTACTCACTTTATCTAACCATCCTATAATAATTATATAAAGGGTCACAGCTGTGTTCTCTGTATCTACCCATCCTATAATAATTATATAAAGGGTCACAGCTGTACTCTCTTTGTCTAACCATCCTATAATAATTATATAAAGGGTCACATCTGTACTCTCCTTATCGACCCATCCTATAATAATTATATAAAGGGTCACAGCTGTACTCTCCTTATCTACCCATCCTATAATAATTATATAAAGGGTCACAGCTGTACTCTCCTTATCTACCCATCCTATAATAATTATATAAAGGGTCACAGCTGTACTCTCCTTATCTACCCATCCTATAATAATTATATAAAGGGTCACAGCTGTACTCTCTGTAACTATCCATCCTATAATAATTATATAAAGGGTCAGAGCTGTACTCTCCTTATGTACCCATCCTATAATAATTATATAAAGGGTCACAGCTGTACTCTCCTTATCTACCCATCCTATAATAATTATATAAAGGGTCACAGCTGTACTCTCCTTATCTACCCATCCTATAATAATTATATAAAGGGTCACAGCTGTACTCTCCTTATCTACCCATCCTATAATAATTATATAAAGGGTCACATCTGTACTCTCCTTATCTACCCATCCTATAATAATTATATAAAGGGTCACAGCTGTACTCTCCTTATCTACCCATCCTATAATAATTATATAAAGGGTCACAGCTGTACTCTCCTTATCTACCCATCCTATAATAATTATATAAAGGGTCACAGCTGTACTCTCCTTATCTACCCATCCTATAATAATTATATAAAGGGTCACAGCTGTACTCTCCTTATCTACCCATCCTATAATAATTATATAAAGGGTCACAGCTGTACTCTCTTTATCTACCCATCCTATAATAATTATATAAAGGGTCACAGCTGTACTCTCTGTAACTATCCATCCTATAATAATTATATAAAGGGTCACATCTGTACTCTCCTTATCTACCCATCCTATAATAATTATATAAAGGGTCACAGCTGTACTCTCTTTATCTACCCATCCTATAATAATTATATAAAGGGTCACAGCTGTACTCTCTTTGTCTACCCATCCTATAATAATTATATAAAGGGTCACATCTGTACTCTCTGTATCTACCCATCCTATAATAATTATATAAAGGGTCACAGCTGTGCTCTCTGTATCTACCCATCCTAAAATAATTATATAAAGGGTCACAGCTGTACTCTCTTTGTCTACCCATCCTATAATAATTATATAAAGGGTCACATCTGTACTCTCCTTATCGACCCATCCTATAATAATTATATAAAGGGTCGCAGCTGTACTCTCCTTATCTACCCATCCTATAATAATTATATAAAGGGTCACAGCTGTACTCTCCTTATCTACCCATCCTATAATAATTATATAAAGGGTCACAGCTGTACTCTCTGTAACTAACCATCCTATAATAATTATATAAAGGGTCACAGCTGTACTCTCTTTATCTACCCATCCTATGATAATTATATAAAGGGTCATAGCTGTACTCTCCTTATCTACCCATCCTATAATAATTATATAAAGGGTCACAGCTGTACTCTCCTTATCGACCCATCCTATAATAATTATATAAAGGGTCACAGCTGTACTCTCCTTATCTACCCATCCTATAATAATTATATAAAGGGTCACAGCTGTACTCTCCTTATCTACCCATCCTATAATAATTATATAAAGGGTCACAGCTGTACTCTCTGTAACTATCCATCCTATAATAATTATATAAAGGGTCACAGCTGTACTCTCTTTATCTACCCATCCTATGATAATTATATAAAGGGTCATAGCTGTACTCTCCTTATCTACCCATCCTATAATAATTATATAAAGGGTCACAGCTGTACTCTCCTTATCTACCCATCCTATAATAATTATATAAAGGGTCACAGCTGTACTCTCCTTATCTACCCATCCTATAATAATTATATAAAGGGTCACAGCTGTACTCTCTTCATCTACCCATCCTATAATAATTATATAAAGGGTCACATCTGTACTCTCCTTATCTACCCATCCTATAATAATTATATAAAGGGTCACAGCTGTACTCTCTTTATCTACCCATCCTATAATAATTATATAAAGGGTCACATCTGTACTCTCCTTATCTACCCATCCTATAATAATTATATAAAGGGTCACATCTGTACTCTCCTTATCTACCCATCCTATAATAATTATATAAAGGGTCACAGCTGTACTCTATTTATCTACCCATCCTATAATAATTATATAAAGGGTCACATCTGTACTCTCCTTATCTACCCATCCTATAATAATTATATAAAGGGTCACAGCTGTACTCTCCTTATCTACCCATCCTATAATAATTATATAAAGGGTCACAGCTGTACTCTCTGTAACTATCCATCCTATAATAATTATATAAAGGGTCACATCTGTACTCTCCTTATCTACCCATCCTATAATAATTATATAAAGGGTCACATCTGTACTCTCCTTATCTACCCATCCTATAATAATTATATAAAGGGTCACAGCTGTACTCTCTTTATCTACCGATCCTATAATAATTATATAAAGGGTCACAGCTGTACTCTCCTTATCTACCAATCCTATAATAATTATATAATAACGGTCACAGCTGTACTCTCCTTATCTACCCATCCTATAATAATTATATAAACGGTCACAGCTGTACTCTCCTTATCTACCCATCCTATAATAATTATATAAAGGGTCACAGCTTTACTCTCTTTATCTACCCATCCTATAATAATTATATAAAGTGTCACATCTGTACTCTCTTTATCTACCCATCCTATAATAATGATATAAAGGGTCACAGCTGTACTCTCTGTATCTACCCATCCTATAATAATTATATAAAGGGTCACAGCTTTACTCTCTTTATCTACCCATCCTATAATAATTATATAAAGGGTCACAGCTGTACTCTCCTTATCTACCCATCCTATAATAATTATATAAAGGGTCACAGCTTTACTCTCTTTATCTACCCATCCTATAATAATTATATAAAGGGTCACAGCTGTACTCTCTTTATCTACCCATCCTATAATAATTATATAAAGGGTCACAGCTGTACTCTCCTTATCTACCCATCCTATAATAATTATATAAAGGGTCACAGCTGTACTCGCTTTATCTAACCATCCTATAATAATTACATAAAGGGTCACATCTGTACTCTCTTTGTCTACCCATCCTATAATAATTATATAAAGGGTGACAGCTGTACTCTCTTTATCTACCCATCCTATAATAATTATATAAAGGGTCACATCTGTACTCTCTTTATCTACCCATCCTATAATAATTATATAAAGGGTCACAGCTTTACTCTCTTTATCTACCCATCCTATAATAATTATATAAAGGGTCACAGCTGTACTCTCCATATCTACCCATCCTATAATAATTATATAAAGGGTCACATCTGTACTCTCCTTATCGACCCATCCTATAATAATTATATAAAGGGTCACAGCTGTACTCTCCTTATCTACCCATCCTATAATAATTATATAAAGGGTCACAGCTGTACTCTCTTTGTCTACCCATCCTATAATAATTATATAAAGGGTCACATCTGTACTCTCCTTATCTACCCATCCTATAATAATTATATAAATGGTCACAGCTGTACTCTCTGTAACTATCCATCCTATAATAATTATATAAAGGGTCACATCTGTACTCTCCTTATCTACCCATCCTATAATAATTATATAAAGGGTCATAGCTGTACTCTCTTTATCTACCCATCCTATAATAATTATATAAAGGGTCACAGCTGTACTCTCTTTGTCTACCCATCCTATAATAATTATATAAAGGGTCACATCTGTACTCTCTGTATCTACCCATCCTATAATAATTATATAAAGGGTCACAGCTGTATTCTCTGTATCTACCCATCCTATAATAATTATATAAAGGGTCACATCTGTACTCTCTTTATCTACCCATCCTATAATAATTATATAAAGGGTCACAGCTGTACTCACTTTATCTAACCATCCTATAATAATTATATAAAGGGTCACAGCTGTGTTCTCTGTATCTACCCATCCTATAATAATTATATAAAGGGTCACAGCTGTACTCTCTGTAACTATCCATCCTATAATAATTATATAAAGGGTCACAGCTGTACTCTCCTTATCTACCCATCCTATATTAATTATATAAAGGGTCACAGCTGTAATCTCCTTATCTACCCATCCTATAATAATTATATAAAGGGTCACAGCTGTACTCTCCTTATCTACCCATCCTATAATAATTATATAAAGGGTCACAGCTGTACTCTCCTTATCTACCCATCCTATAATAATTATATAAAGGGTCACATCTGTACTCTCCTTATCTACCCATCCTATAATAATTATATAAAGGGTCACAGCTGTACTCTCCTTATCTACCCATCCTATAATAATTATATAAAGGGTCACAGCTGTACTCTCCTTATCTACCCATCCTATAATAATTATATAAAGGGTCACAGCTGTACTCTCCTTATCTACCCATCCTATAATAATTATATAAAGGGTCACAGCTGTACTCTCCTTATCTACCCATCCTATAATAATTATATAAAGGGTCACAGCTGTACTCTCTTTATCTACCCATCCTATAATAATTATATAAAGGGTCACAGCTGTACTCTCTGTAACTATCCATCCTATAATAATTATATAAAGGGTCACATCTGTACTCTCCTTATCTACCCATCCTATAATAATTATATAAAGGGTCACAGCTGTACTCTCTTTATCTACCCATCCTATAATAATTATATAAAGGGTCACAGCTGTACTCTCTTTGTCTACCCATCCTATAATAATTATATAAAGGGTCACATCTGTACTCTCTGTATCTACCCATCCTATAATAATTATATAAAGGGTCACAGCTGTGCTCTCTGTATCTACCCATCCTAAAATAATTATATAAAGGGTCACAGCTGTACTCTCTTTGTCTACCCATCCTATAATAATTATATAAAGGGTCACATCTGTACTCTCCTTATCGACCCATCCTATAATAATTATATAAAGGGTCACAGCTGTACTCTCCTTATCTACCCATCCTATAATAATTATATAAAGGGTCACAGCTGTACTCTCCTTATCTACCCATCCTATAATAATTATATAAAGGGTCACAGCTGTACTCTCTGTAACTATCCATCCTATAATAATTATATAAAGGGTCACAGCTGTACTCTCTTTATCTACCCATCCTATGATAATTATATAAAGGGTCATAGCTGTACTCTCCTTATCTACCCATCCTATAATAATTATATAAAGGGTCACAGCTGTACTCTCCTTATCGACCCATCCTATAATAATTATATAAAGGGTCACAGCTGTACTCTCCTTATCTACCCATCCTATAATAATTATATAAAGGGTCACAGCTGTACTCTCCTTATCTACCCATCCTATAATAATTATATAAAGGGTCACAGCTGTACTCTCTGTAACTATCCATCCTATAATAATTATATAAAGGGTCACAGCTGTACTCTCTTTATCTACCCATCCTATGATAATTATATAAAGGGTCATAGCTGTACTCTCCTTATCTACCCATCCTATAATAATTATATAAAGGGTCACAGCTGTACTCTCCTTATCTACCCATCCTATAATAATTATATAAAGGGTCACAGCTGTACTCTCCTTATCTACCCATCCTATAATAATTATATAAAGGGTCACAGCTGTACTCTCTTTATCTACCCATCCTATAATAATTATATAAAGGGTCACATCTGTACTCTCCTTATCTACCCATCCTATAATAATTATATAAAGGGTCACAGCTGTACTCTCTTTATCTACCCATCCTATAATAATTATATAAAGGGTCACATCTGTACTCTCCTTATCTACCCATCCTATAATAATTATATAAAGGGTCACAGCTGTACTCTATTTATCTACCCATCCTATAATAATTATATAAAGGGTCACATCTGTACTCTCCTTATCTACCCATCCTATAATAATTATATAAAGGGTCACAGCTGTACTCTCTGTAACTATCCATCCTATAATAATTATATAAAGGGTCACATCTGTACTCTCCTTATCTACCCATCCTATAATAATTATATAAAGGGTCACATCTGTACTCTCCTTATCTACCCATCCTATAATAATTATATAAAGGGTCACAGCTGTACTCTCTTTATCTACCGATCCTATAATAATTATATAAAGGGTCACAGCTGTACTCTCCTTATCTACCAATCCTATAATAATTATATAAACGGTCACAGCTGTACTCTCCTTATCTACCCATCCTATAATAATTATATAAAGGGTCACAGCTTTACTCTCTTTATCTACCCATCCTATAATAATTATATAAAGTGTCACATCTGTACTCTCTTTATCTACCCATCCTATAATAATGATATAAAGGGTCACAGCTGTACTCTCTGTATCTACCCATCCTATAATAATTATATAAAGGGTCACAGCTTTACTCTCTTTATCTACCCATCCTATAATAATTATATAAAGGGTCACAGCTGTACTCTCCTTATCTACCCATCCTATAATAATTATATAAAGGGTCACAGCTGTACTCTCTTTATCTACCCATCCTATAATAATTATATAAAGGGTCACAGCTTTACTCTCTTTATCTACCCATCCTATAATAATTATATAAAGGGTCACAGCTGTACTCTCTTTATCTACCCATCCTATAATAATTATATAAAGGGTCACAGCTGTACTCTCTGTATCTACCCATCCTATAATAATTATATAAAGGGTCACATCTGTACTCTCCTTATCTACCCATCCTATAATAATTATATAAAGGGTCACAGCTGTACTCTCCTTATCTACCCATCCTATTATAATTATATAAAGGGTCACAGCTGTACTCACTTTATCTAACCATCCTATAATAATTACATAAAGGGTCACATCTGTACTCTCTTTGTCTACCCATCCTATAATAATTATATAAAGGGTGACAGCTGTACTCTCTTTATCTACCCATCCTATAATAATTATATAAAGGGTCACATCTGTACTCTCTTTATCTACCCATCCTATAATAATTATATAAAGGGTCACAGCTTTACTCTCTTTATCTACCCATCCTATAATAATTATATAAAGGGTCACAGCTGTACTCTCCATATCTACCCATCCTATAATAATTATATAAAGGGTCACAGCTGTACTCTCTTTATCTACCCATCCTATAATAATTATATAAAGGGTCACAGCTGTACTCTCCTTATCTACCCATCCTATAATAATTATAAAAAGGGTCACAGCTGTACTCTCTTTATCTACCCATCCTATAATAATTATATAAAGGGTCACAGCTGTACTCTCTTTATCTACCCATCCTATAATAATTATATAAAGGGTCACAGCTGTACTCTCTTTATCTACCCATCCTATAATAATTATATAAACGGTCACAGCTGTACTCTATTTATCTACCCATCCTATAATAATTATATAAAGGGTCATAGCTGTACTCTCTTTATCTACCCATCCTATAATAATTATATAAAGGGTCACAGCTGTACTCTCTTTATCTACCCATCCTATGATAATTATATAAAGGGTCACAGCTGTACTCTCTGTATTTACCCATCCTATAATAATTATATAAAGGGTCACAGCTGTACTCTATTTATCTACCCATCCTATAATATTTATATAAAGGGTCACAGCTGTACTCTCTGTATTTACCCATCCTATAATAATTATATAAAGGGTAACAGCTGTACTCTCCTTATCTACCCATCCTATAATAATTATATAAAGGGTCACAGCTGTACTCTCTGTATTTACCCATCCTATAATAATTATATAAAGGGTCACAGCTGTACTCTATTTATCTACCCATCCTTTAATAATTATATAAAGGGTAACAGCTGTACTCTCTGTATTTACCCATCCTATAATAATTATATAAAGGGTCACAGCTGTACTCTCCATATCTACCCATCCTATAATAATTATATAAAGGGTCACAGCTGTACTCTCTTTATCTACCCATCCTATAATAATTATATAAAGGGTCACAGCTGTACTCTCCTTATCTACCCATCCTATAATAATTATAAAAAGGGTCACAGCTGTACTCTCTTTATCTACCCATCCTATAATAATTATATAAAGGGTCATAGCTGTACTCTCTTTATCTACCCATCCTATAATAATTATATAAAGGGTCACAGCTGTACTCTCTTTATCTACCCATCCTATAATAATTATATAAAGGGTCACAGCTGTACTCTCTTGATCTACCCATCCTATAATAATTATATAAACGGTCACAGCTGTACTCTTTTTATCTACCCATCCTATAATAATTATATAAAGGGTCATAGCTGTACTCTCTTTATCTACCCATCCTATAATAATTATATAAACGGTCACAGCTGTACTCTCTGTAACTATCCATCCTATAATAATTATATAAACGGTCACAGCTGTACTCGCCTTATCTACCCATCCTATAATAATTATATAAAGGGTCACAGCTGTACTCTCTTTATCTACCCATCCTATAATAATTATATAAACGGTCACAGCTGTACTCTATTTATCTACCCATCCTATAATAATTATATAAAGGGTCATAGCTGTACTCTCCTTATCTACCCATCCTATAATAATTATATAAAGGGTCACAGCTGTACTCTCTTTATCTACCCATCTCTTTATCCTAGACAACATTGGAGATTTGGTTAAGATGATAAAACTCGCAGTTAATAATATGTATAACGGGAACCTTATATAGATAATAAAAGTCTTTTACTTACATCGCAGCGTACACATGGAAAACTCGAGTAAATAGTTTTACTATCTCCCATCTTTAGCTACGTGAACACCACAGCAGCTAAGCAATGTCTACTGTCCAAGCAGTGTCTATTTACTAAACTGTGCTCAGCAGGGATGATGTCACAATGATGTCACAATGATGTTACAACGATGTCACACAGGTACAGACACATTCATTGTGCACTGGTGTTTTAGTCACGTCAATCATTAGCCCTTTTTAGACATGAAAGCATCATACTAGCCTTTGCAATGGAAGCCTAGAATTGCACAATGTTATTAAATGTCATTTAATGTTATCTCTAACTCAGACCCATTTTTGTATGATTTGCAAGCGAGACAGAGAGAGTGCTAGAAATGGAGAGAGTTTTTGAGAAACAGAGAGGAGAGAGTTAGAACCTTTTAATTATCCTCAGACAGACATGGTTCCATTGTTAGAAACAGATCAAAGCCTTTCTATTCTGAGCTGTCTGCCAAATACAGATTCATGTTTTCATAACTTATATCATCTACGTATCAAAGCTGACTTAATACACTCCGACAAGGAAAACAGATTATGTCGTTGTAAGTTGTCACAGAATACCCTTTCCATTTCTGTTTTCTTCTGATTAAATATCTTACAATTAGGAGTCAACTTGTTTTACAGAAAAATCTGACGTGACATGAAAGACACACGAGAACGAATCGAGGAAATGTTTTAGTTATGATACAGAGATTGGCCCCCGCATTATCGCCGTTCCCAAGCAGCTGCGAGCGATAAGTTACGTCAAAATCTTTTAAATACAAATATAAAACTGTATGTTAAAAGAAAGGAAAAACAGAACATGACGGACTTTTAATTACCATGACATTATTTAATTAACAATTTTGAAAAGGACACATCTACACAGAACTTTCTATAATATTCCTACATGATATCAGTATGGGATTTTAGTAAATATTGCAGTACCTACCAGTTACATCAATGAAGCATATTAGTCATAAATTTGACTTTAAAGGGAACTGTCGAATCTCTGGAATATTTCCTGGTTCCTGCACCCATGTAAGGCCTATTCAAGAGCTAGTATATCATGAAACGCGTTGGAATATGTCTAGGGTGATGCTAGTTTGACACGTTCTGTGCAGTTTTTTTTCCTATGTCCATATTGTAGAAATTATTTTACGTGACTAAAAATAAAGGAGAGCTTTTATCTTTGAAGTGTGAGCGTTTTCTGCATATTAAATAAAAGGGACACTTACCTGTAGGGCACTTCCATGTTTCAGACAACATTGTCATCACATGATTCTCCAGCAGCTCGGCCATCTGTATAGAGGCATTCCTTTATTAATGAGGGTTGATGTGATTTGCATGGTATGCCCTCGCTGTGCCCAGACATCTTTGAATATCATTGAAAAAACAAAACAAAAAAAGAAAACTACTAGGAATGTTAAAAGAAAACCACAACCCATAGAATTTAATTAGCTTTTGTATTATGCAAAAAATATCAGTAGTGTCAGTTGAGGTTTACAGTGCATGTCTACATTGATGGGACAGAAGCAATTCCATCCCAACATTAGGCTACCAGATCTTTAAATTTGTGAAACAAAGTACAATGAATGAAGGGAGATTTAAAGCACAACATGTACTGCTCCAGAAGAATTAGAGGTTGACCAGCAGAAATCTTTAAACTGGAACTGTAACATGTGAGAATACTGTACAAGCCATACCTAAATAAATGTTAGATATGAGTTATGCAATTTTATTTTAAATTTCTGGACATTTCTTATTTTGTTTTTCACACTATGAGCTTACACGGCTGTCCTGGCACAGGTAGCATGGCTGAGCAGGCCGCGATAGAGGATCTTCGGTATCCTACCCGGTCTGGCAGGAAGTTGTCGGTTGCTCTCAGCTTCCTGTCAGCCTGGGTAGAGGAGAGAGAAGATTCTCTACCGTGGTCTGTGTGGCTACATTACATGAGGTGACTGGCGGAAGGGGAATGCTGTGCTCTTCCCTCCTGCCTGTCACCCAGAGAGGTCCAATGTACTCTAAGGCCTGTGCCACTTTATGGTTGTGCTGGCCCTGAGGACACACTCTTCATACAAAGCACTTCAGAAAGATTTTGGGGTGTGGAGTGCCTCTTTAACCCCTTAAGGACACATGACATGTGTGACATGTCATGATTCCCTTTTATTCCCGAAGTTTGGTCCTTAAGGGGTATATGCCACACAGAAATTCTCAATCGCTTGGTGCTATGCCATGGATCAGATGGATATTTTCAGTCTGTAATCGGCTGGCCTGATGCTGCCTGGGTCCAAGAAGTATATGCTGGCCCCCCTCCCCCCCTCCCAACCCTGCACTTCCCCTTTCTGTTCATGTACCCAAACCCACCCGTATGTCTATTTCCCCGTATTCCCCTTTTGTCTGTCTCCATTTGTGTTCCCCCTCTATAACTAAATAATAGTCTCTCTGTGTCCTTCAGACCTGTCATCAGGACTCACACACAGGATTCAAGAATAAACCAGGTGTGTGCAGGTGTTTCAATTACAAATAAATGAGACACTGATTTAATCACATTTAAACATGATTTAATAAGATGTGGGCTGACAGTGTGTCCTGAGGGCAGGTCCAAAGAACATTAATGCAATCAAACGTACCTAGCACCAGTGGGATTACAAAAATGAGAATGTTAATAAAAAAAAAAGTCTGAATGCATGTTCTTATATGACAGAACAGATCACAAAGTGGTTACAATAAAATGCACATTTTCAACAAACCCCCATTTTGGAGTCTCAAGAAAATGAACTTTTAGAAGAGGGCACCTCTCCACCCGGATAGTCAAAGTGTCAAATGTTTTTTTTTCAAATAAATGACTTAATCAGATATCCTCAAATAACAGAAAATCAAAACCACAAAAAGACAATATAATTCAAAAATAACATAAGCAAGCTGTGAATAGCAAAAATGTTCCATGTTCCGAAAGTCAAAATGTATTACATTTATTGTCAAAATTAAAAAAAGCAGTGTCAGAAAATAACATAAAAGAAGAACAAAGCGTAGATTTATAAATTACTACGGTGCAGGTGTTGTATTGAATAAACTGCTGTGTCAGAACAGCCTCTACCCACATCTACAAACACTATAAACTGGCAGGTTATAAATTAAAATGGGAAATTTGGTATCTTGCCTCGGCTACATGGAAGGGTGATAGCATTTTAGGGAGTGCCTGTCTCCAAGCCAACTGGCACATACCCTTCCTCATTTTAATTCCCCTTCTCCTTCCACTCTCTTTTCGCATCAAAACTATTTTAGTTTAATGAAGTAGTTTTGGTGTATAGACCGAGACTCTGCAGTTTCACTGCGCAGTTTTCTGCCATTTGGGAGTTAAATTGCTTCTGTTTCTGAAAAAAATGCTTTTATTTTCAATCGGATGCTACAGCACAGTGTGTTTATTTTAAAAGTTTTAATGTCATGCTCTGCAAACGGAATATTATTCACACGTGAAGCAATTAACAGAGCAGGAGACAAGAAATGCCCATTCAGATTAATGCAATGGTGCGATCACTGCCAAATCATTCAGTGATTTAGTTAAGTAGATAGGCCCCTGATTTGGCCCCCTTATGTGGGATCGCCATATTTAGGAATACAAATATGGGCGCTATATACTAAACACAACAGCTCCCTAGTTTAGTACCCTTAGATATGGTAATCCCACACAAGGGTAACAATTTAATGAATTTTGATAAATTCTTCATTTTGGCTACTCTGGATTAAAACTTTGCCCTTTTGTAGTTAATTCACTAAATGTCAAATTATAGTGAATTAAAATAGGACTGCTGACCAGGAAAAATCTCCAAACCAGCTAATGTGACAAGTTGGCAAGTATAACCTAGATTTTGCAGTTTGGTTCTCCGTTCGTTACAAGCTGCTGTTTAGTGAATAAACCCCCTTTAATCCCAAGAATCCGTACCCTAGTAATAACTCCATGAATCTTGCAAATGTAACAAAAAATCTACTTTCTGCCAGAAGTCGTTCTATAGAAATTTAGGGTGGTAGTTCCATAAACTGGAAGACTATTTCGATGTATGAAGCAGTACTAGGAATCTATACGGTTTTGTCCCCTTTCCAAAGCAGGATGTTTCTACGAAGGTTGCTATAATTGACTGCAATAGTCATAACTGAAAAAGGAAAAGTGTATCCCGCGCCTAATATATTATATGTGCAAAAAAGTATACATACATATATTCACAAATATATCTGGAAGGAGCCGAACCTCAGGAAAAAAACAGAGAATAAAACACAATAGTGCAATACAGTAATAAAAAATTATTTTATGGTGGTGAGTACGGCTATATAAAATCCACTCACATTTGTATGAGCTATAACAGAGCTCAGCTGTGCAGCGCTTGGACGGTACAATCCCCGTCTTGGGATATGTTGTAGTATATGCAGGTGCTTCCAAAGTGCAGTATGCGTGGTATATGCAGACAAAAGGAGAGAAAGTAGCCAATAGTGAAGTACGTCCCAATAATGATGCAAATAACGAAAAGTAATGTACTTACAATTACTAGAGCATGTAACCTGCTCTAGTGTAATCAGCTTAGGTGGTATAATCCCCACCAAGGATATACTGGATCCAGGAGGTAAAAGAATGAATATAAAAAGTAACTTAAAAAGTATACTTTAATATTAATACAATATAAACAAAAACCATAAAAGGTATAAAAAGTAATGTCCCACTTAACGCGTTTCGCCTCACAGGGCTTCTTCAGAAGTGTGGTACAACCTCCTCTCAGATCCGTTTTTATATGGTGGTAGATTGGTAAATCTTCATCCGGTGTGTTCCTTTTTCCTAGTTCCGGGTGCCGGTGGAACGCATATGGCGCACCGGAAGTGACGCGGCACACGCGTCAAACCGGAAGTGACGCGGTGCTCGCGTGTAGTTGGAGACCGGCATTTGGCTGATGCTGTTGCGCTGGAACGCACGTAACGCCCATAATTCGGCGTACGTTGCGTTCCAAAAGCGCTTGTGAGGAGCCGGCTTAGAAAAAATAGGAGCATGGAGAGGTGCATATCTTCCCTCTCCATGCTGGTCGTGGTATTGCGGCGGCCATCTTGGTTGAGGGCATAAGATATAAACATATGGGAAAACACATATTAGTCCATGGGGGTACTTATTAGGCTTCCATATTATAAATACATAGTGCAAACATGATCCAAAAGAATAGTATATGTATATACAGTAAAAATATTGTCAAATAAAAACACCATCCAGTCTCTTATATATGCTAATAAAGAGCAGGAGGGAGAGTTTAAAAAGCTGTGGTAGTAAAAGAGTACATATATATAGGATTGCAATAAAAAAGATAAAAATATAAACACATACATTAAAAAAACCTATATAAAATCTATAAGGTAAAAACAAATATTAAAAAAATATATGGAATATATATAAAATGTTGCAGGAGGGTTTATAGGAAGTTGTATAGATCAAAGTCAGCATTTAACCCGTTAGGGTGTAGGGTATCTAGCTGGTATACCCACTGCATCTCTGTTTGACCGATCTTTTTAACAACATCCCCTCCTCTCCAATGATTCTTAACTATTGCAATCCCAATAAAAGAAAGGTGTATTGGATCATTATTGTGTATACAGAAGTGAGCTGGTATTGAATGGTTTCTTAAACCCTTTTCTACATTCCTACAATGCTCAGCTATCCTGGTTTTGAGTGATCGTATAGTCCTACCTACATACTGGAGGCCGCATGGGCACTCTAATAAATATATTACATTTTTACTATTGCACGTAATAACCTCTTTGATATTATATATTTTACCAGTATTATTTGACTTAAAATTCGTAATGGTTCTATTGGTGGCTTTTGTTTTTTTGCATGCCATACAGCTGTTACATTTATAAAAACCCTTTTTATCCATAAAATTATTAATTTTGTTTGGGCTAGTTTTGGTAAAATTCTTCGTTATAGTCATAACTGGTCTCTCCAGACCCCATTCTGTCTCGCTACAGTTTACCGTAAGTCAGTCTTAGATTTTTTTTCTTTCTTGTGACTTCTTTCACACTTCATCAATCATGACAATGGCTTCCAATACCCTTTACGAAGCTCTTTGCAGCTCTTTCCTATTACGTTTCTCCACAATTTTATAGGAACACGGCCTGTCTGTTACTCCACGGTGAGTAACTCTCTCCTGTTTTCTCTCATACAGGTACTTCTGTCCAGCAGAATTTCCCAAGAGTCGCTCCATTCATATAGTACAGTCGTACTCCCCCATCATTTCGAATAGGTTGCCTCCTATTTACTGTCCTATCCCCACACTCAATTGTAAAGTGATACGGCATATTTTGGCGCTATATAAAATAGCAATGCCTTCCAAACATTTCTGATTCCGCAGTTGATAAAAAATTAAATAAAACACTTGGTTTGAAGAGCTTTCCAGGGTAAAAAAAATCCCTCTTGATTCCTGTCAATCCGATTTCTCCTTAGATTAATGATGTGTTAATATCCCACATATTGACTCCTACAAGCGTGTAGATAGACAGTCATTATACTTCTTAATGCTGATTGTACTAGCATTAAAGGAACACTATAGTCACCTAAATTAATTTAGCTAAATAAAGCAGTTTTAGTGTATAGATCATTCACCTGCAATTTCACTGCTCAATTCACTGTCATTTAGGAGTTAAATCACTTTGTTTCTGTTTATGCAGCCCTAGCCACACCTCCCCTGGCTATGATTGACAGAGCCTGCATGAAAAAAAAATGGTTTCACTTTCAAAGAGATGTAATTTACCTTAAATAATTGTATCTCAATCTCTAAATTGAACTTTAATCACATACAGGAGGCTCTTGCAGGGTCTAGCAAGCTATTAACATAGCAGGGGAGAAGAAAATCTTAATTAAACAGAACTCGCAATAAAGAAAGCCTAAATAGGGCTCTCTTTACAGGAAGTGTTTATGGAAGGCTGTGCAAGTCACATGCAGGGAGGTGTGACTAGGGTTCATATACAAAGGGATTTAACTCCTAAATGGCAGAGGATTGAGCAGTGAGGCTGCAGGGGCATGTTCTATACACCAAAACTGCTTCATTAAGCTAAAGTTGTTCAGGTGACTATAGTGTCCCTTTAAGGTTAACCAACATTTCATAGGGAACCTTTGAATGCTCTTTTTTTTTCTCTAGACAGAAATAAAGAGAATCTGAGTTCTGTTGTTCATTGTAATGATCCTCTTAATAGGAATTAATGCCGCCGTCACAAACTGAGATGTATTGGATACCGCACTCACCAGGTAACCCAGGTGCTATGAAACCAAGGCTGGCCAGGACTCCCTTCCAAGATATGCAGAATGAATAACGGTTCAGACACTCCTAGATAACAAAGCATTGCTGTTTTTGCACCAATAAAGCTGCTATTTTTTTATTATCCTGGAGTGCCTGAACCTTAATTTGTTTCTGCTGTCACAAACTGAGACCTTTAGAAACCCCGAGATAGACAAACAGGAAAGAGTCTCCTTCTACCCTTGTCCTTGCCGTGATTCCTCTACTGGCAGTGTTCGCTCAAACCAAATGATTTGAATAGAACAAACAAAACACAGTAACGAGATAAACAAACTAATATTTGGCAATGCAATAGGCTGGAACAGCTCAACCGACAGAAGGGTTTGCTGGGTTTAAATCCCAGGATTAAATCCAGGATTTTTAATGCTATGTACTTAGTGTCTATAACAAAAATGTTTGGAAAATCAAAATTAAATGTAGAAATCCACACTGCTGTAACAGACATCCCAAGTCTCCCTGACACCTACAAATCATATACAATATCCCAGAAATCACATATACAATATGACATACTATGTCAGACTGAGTGTGGGATTTCTAGGATATTACATGATTTGCGGGCCACCCAAAGGGTATTATTTATCTCTAAACAGGGGACCAGACAGGCACCGCAGCCCTTTAAGAGCACGACGAGGCCCCTGTAGTATTTAGTATCAGCTGGCTGAGAGGAAATGACAGCTGATCACTTCCTCCTAGCTCCACACGTGGAAGGGAGGGGACTGGAGGCGGCGGTAGCATTGACCAGTATCTGGCGAGGCCACCTTCATGAAATTAAGGTTGTGATGTTGGGATGTCTGCTGTACCCTGGAACTTCATCCTGGTTTCATGTCAGTCACTGGTATAAGCTCTGTCTTTTGCACTTGTCAGTAAGCATAGAGAGAGCAGACAGAGAGAAGGAAAAACAAAACCAGAAAAGTATTTTGGCATCCAGGAACGTCCCTTATTTTTTTACTTGAAAGAGAAACAGTCTACATATAATATTCACAAAATTGTGGAAGCTTCAAAACGTGACAGCACATACGAAGAAGAAAGGTGACACATTTTAATAAAGACATGTGGGATTTGTAAACCCCCAAGGAAACTTTAATGGGATTCTTCATTCAAGTGAGAATTCTAAATGAAATTGAAATTAAGGTCAAATTGTATGTGCTTTGAATGGTTACTTTTGTAAATAACCCTGGCAGACGTTTGCCCTAGCATTTCAATAGACAATTATGTAGAATATGAACCTTATATGATTCATAGAATCCTAAAGGGAAAAAGTATTTCATCAACATAGTTTGAGTATCTGACAAATACAAGAGGAATACTATAAATCTTTCAGTGGAATTTCAGAATTGCTGCACATTTCTTTAAAATACCCATATGTTTTAATGCTAGAATCTCAGAAGAATTTAACTGAAAACCATGAGAGAGACCACCTGCACTGAATTGCTGAATAATTTATATGTGTCTGTGTGTAGCTTGTGAAATAAAATAGAACGTATTAGGCTATGACCAATGCCCGTTTCAGTAAATGACTATTTTATGGAACAATTTCACCATCAGGTCAGATCCTGGAAATGCTATTAAACCAACTATAGAATCTCATTGCCAATTTGCTTTCTTTTTTCATATCATGAGTGCAATGCACCATGGATGGAAAATATAGAACACACTTGACGTTTGTGGGTATCAAATGAAATGAACTGTGAATAATGAAGACGCCTTCTATGGAGATTGTCACAAATATAAAATGTAAGAAATATCTGGGAAAGGCACATAGAGAGAGCGCACCGCGCATTGCGAGCCCGCCGGGCAAACGATAACAGGCCCAGAGATGTCGTCATCAAGTTTCAATTTTTTCAAACAAAAGAGGCTTTGATGAGACGCGGGAGAGAGGGCCACATTAAGTATAAAGGAGCTGAATTGGCCTTGTATCAAGACCTGAGGCCGGACACCCTGAGGCAGCGGCGGGAATGGCGGCCTATAACGGAATTGCTCCAGCGGCATTCCATTAAATATGCATGGGGATATCCGTTTCGGCTGATGGCGTTTAAGGACGTCCGCTCTAAGATTTTACACCCGGGGGGCGACCCGGTGTCATTTCTGCACGAACTAGGGGTGCAAGAAACAGGAGGAATCACGATCCCAGATGCAGCGATGGCGACGGTGCATCCCCTCCCCCGAGATTGGTACACGGCGGGCGAGTGAGGTCTGAAGGGTGTTCTATTCCGTTTAGGGGCCAACTCCTCGAGGGGATGGCTGGTGGGGGGTGTTCTGCATCCTGATTTTGGGAGGAGGTGATTTTTTCTATTTGCGGGCACGTTCTTCAGTTTTTTGATCTTTTTGGGGGGTTTGGGGGCTCTTATACCCGCTAAAATTGGGCCCTCTACACTCTGCCTGAGGCTCTCTTTCGGGGGGGCTCCGATTTGCCATGGGGAGGGTTAGGGTTTCTATCTCCTAGCAGGAACTACCTAAGGCGAAGTTGAGGGTAGTATCCCCCTTTTTTTGAGCCCTTTTGGGGACTTCGGGTCAGTGCTCATCCGCACCTAGGTTTTGACTGAAACACAGTGCAGATGCTTGCAGGGGCATGGATGGTTTTCGGGACCTGCACTTAATTTTTTTAAAATAGCCGTCGGGTGGCGGGAAGGTTATGGAGGGCGGCGGGGCGGATTGCGGCAGGGAGATTACTTGTTTTTTCTTTTTCTGTTCCACAACTATTGCTTTATTTTAATGCATTGCCTGTTTTTATCTCCTTCTATGTATTTATATTTTGGATTGTTGCCATCTAGCTTAAACCGAGGCTAACTATCAAGATACGTAGTGGTGGGTGGCGGGGGGATACCATTGTTTCTCGCTACCTTTTTGTCAGTGTCGCTCGCGCCACCTAGTAGAGCATTGTCTCAGGGGGCCCCTTAACCCCTTGAGGACCAAACTTAAGGAATGAAAGGTAATTATGACATGTATCACACGTCATGTGTCCTTAGGGGGTTAACCACGTTGTAAGGCGCAGGATTTGCGATTTTGTGATGGGAGGGGGGTGCTCGTGAGTCTCAGCTGCTCCAATTCTCATTTTCGATTACGGGGACTGTACCATACTTTTTTGGGCTCTACATTTTTCCTGAGGTGAGAGCTGGGGCCACGCTGTACTCGCCATAGCTCTCCTGGCCGGGCTTTCTTAGGGGTTTGTGTCACAGCTCTCATCTTTAGTGGCAACATTATGCTTTTTAGGGGATTGGGAGGGCGGGAATATCGCGGGATGGGCGGATGGATGGGGGAAGGGGAGAGCCCAGAATGGTGTACAAGTATACTGACCCTCGGCAGATTGTGGTGGGATGCCCCTACTAGGCGACTGTAACGGCAATGGAGGCTTACGATGCTTTACTATAAGAATGCGGTCTCATTTATAATTTTAAATTTAGGTTGGTCTGAGTCCCTGCTCCTATAGGACCTTTAAGGAATACTGGAGGAACAGGGACTCACACCCCACACATGCCTGGCTACCGGTAAGACCAGGCACCTGTTGTATATAATATGTTTCTCTATTCTTGTTTTTCTTCTTTCCACTCTACTCCCTTTCCCTTTTTGTTCCCTTTGCATTCCCTACCCTACTTTTCCCTGGAGGGGGGTGTGGGGGAGACACCCCTAAGGACTGGCCGGAGATTAAATGGAGTTCACCTGAGGGACATGCGAGTCCAGTGAGAAAACATTGATTGATGTCGCATGCACTGAGCAGACTAGAGCATACTGGCGAACCATGGTCTTTCCACCAACGAGAAAGGTACCTGGGGTCAATTTAGTGCGCATGCGTAACAATGTGCCCTATCATAGCGAAACCAGTAGGGCGGGTCCATGCCGGTAAATATATTGTCACTGATTGTTAAGGGACTTAACGCACCCAAAAAAAGGGTGTTTAGGGACCTCAAAAGATTAAACCCAGACATAGCCTTCCTGCAGGAGACACACATTCAAGCGTCAGCGAAGTTTGCGCTTAGGGACCATACATACCGCACCACTTATGAGTCTAGAGCTCTAAATAAGAGGAATGGGGTAGCAATTTTGATCCATCACAGATGCCCGCTCACTGTTACAAAGATACATACAGACTCGGGAGGCCGCTTCGTACCCCTGTCAGGAACGCTATACTCCCATAGTATACATATTCTTAATCTTTATGGCCCGAACGACCCCTCCAAGGAGTTCTGGGCGGAATTGACTCAGGTAATCAATGCATTGCCACATGGAATGGGGATAGTAGGGGGCGATTTCAATGCAGCTCCATGCCCAGCGAGAGATAGGGGATCTGGTAAAAAATCGCCCTAGATCACACAACAGGGGCGGGCAAGACAAATTACTACATATCTTCATACAGGATTACAAGCCTTGTTGATGTTTGGAGGGCGCAACACCCTGATGAGGACGATTTTACGTTTTATTCAGCACCCCACGATACCTACTAGAGAATTGATTTATTTTTGGTCAATCCCTCCTCGGTTCCCAAAGGTGTCGGAGTCGACTGTAGGCTCCATCACTTGGTCGGATCACGCAGATGTGTCCTTAACACTAGATAGACTAAGTGTGGCGTCCCCGTGGTCCTGGAAATTGAATGCGTCTATGCTTCGTGATTCTGAGATCGTTGAGACGGTGAAGGGGGAATTGACTGACTATTTTGCCAGAGAAGCCGCATCAGGACTGTCTAAGGTGACGGTGTGGTCGGCTCACAAAACGGTGGTTAGAGGCATTTTGATTCGCGAAGCTACACTAAAGAAAAAGCGCAAAGCCCTATTACTATCATCCCTCCTGGAGTCTTTGCGTAAGGCTGAACAAAAACATAAAACGGACGCTACACTCACTAATTTTGCGGGCGGTCCAGGACCTGAGGGCCTCGGTCAGAGGAACGCTACTTGACGAGACGGCGCGGGCTATCATTTGGTCTAAACGGAAAAAGCTAACAAGATGGACACCCTGCTGGCGAGGTCGCTCCGACCACGACAGCAGAGGACCCACATCACACAAATCAAGGATGCCTCGGGTCAAAGCCGCACATACCCAACAAACATAGCTACGGTATTTACAGAATTTTTCACTCAATTATACAATCATTCCACAACAGACCCGGCCAGAGTACAAAGTGAGAGACACAGCTTGACATACAGATACGCACTCAGACACAGATACTGGCACATGCACACAGTGACAAATACACACTGACAGTCATATTACACATTGGCACATGAATACACACACACAATCTGACATACATCAGAGCCACCCTCCTGTTACCTTACCTTGTGGTCCTGGTGATGTTGGCTGAGGTTGATGGGAGTGAGCTGCTGCATGCTCACTCCGACCTCTTCTCTGCCCATGGTGTCCCTCTCTCTGCGCTGCCGTCTCCAGTTCCCTTCTACCACAGAGTTACTGCACGGCAGCAACTCTATGAAGCTGGGCAGCCAGCTGATACTAAAGGGGCCCTGGAAACGCTGTTCGAAATGTTATTCTAGAATACCTTGAATATGTATTAGAGAGCTGCATCCAAGGGAAGTATAGTTTCTATTTTTTTGTGATTGATTTTAGTCTTACTACTGCCATTTGAAAAGAGCCAGGACCCCTTCAGCTCAACATGGTTTCAGTTGGGGGTAATAGCAAATTAAGAGAAAGTCAGAGGAACTTTATCAGACATATTAAAGGGGATGGCTTATAACGAAAGTGATTGTATTTGGCACAGCAAACTCAGTTTAGTGAATAACTTGCCATATATCCCAGCATTTAGTTCATAGCTTTCCAGTTCTCCTACCTGGTATCTTAATGTCTACTTGGAAGGTTCTAAGACAATGTCCAGAGACAGAAACCGCTTTTAGAGAGTACAGTAGAGACCAAGTAAAGGAAGGATTGGTCATGATGACTGATTAAACTGCACAGGACTGGTAATTAGCTCTGCCAGCAGTCTCTAAACTGCAAGGTAACAAACTATCTACTTTCTTTGGTAACACACACCCAAGCTATTTCAAATTCTGCTTTTGTGTCTTACTGTGCATACGTTACAAGTATAATGTGAATTATCTGTTTACCTACAAATCTCCAATGAACAGAAATGGGGCCCTTTGCATCCGTTGAGATATAGACACCCCTATATACACTTACACTCTTTGCATGATACAAATATTTCCGTATAGATAAAAACTACTAATAAGCTAGCAGGTCACTACCCAGTTAACGTTGAAACTGTAATGTTCCAACAACTAAAAACGATGTCACAGTATCAAAAGATAAAGTGTCTGCTTACGGAATGGGTAGACCAGCAGTCCTAAAACTGTGTGCCGGCGACACCGCTAGCAGTGAAATGCTGGCAGCGAAATGCTGGCAGCAGACGAGGGAGGGAGGCCTCGGGGGAGCTCTAACCTGTAGCTCCGCCAGGTTCTCCTCTTGCGAACTCAGAGCGTTGAAGCTGCAAGAGTTCACCGTCTCGACTTGAACCACTGGGGAGTAGTACTGTCCCCCCTTCCAGGTAAAGGTAAGTAGGAGTGGGGTGGGGGTGATGATATATCAAAATTATTTTTAATAAAAAAAAAAGTATGAATCTGCCCTCCTACCCCCACAATAACTCCGCGCGCACACACACACACACACACACGGCAGAACAAGGGCCCAGTACACCACACCGCTGTACATATATACAACCTAGAAAATAGTTTTGACTTAGGGCGCCTTGGAAAAATATTGAAATATAAAGGGCGCCTTGAACCTAAAAAAAAGAGTTTGTGAACCACTGGGGTAGACTATATTAAAAAATTGGCTTTGTTTACGTTATACAGTTGCGTTTTACCTATTAACCTCCTGTTATAAGAGGAGTTAAAAAAAACATTTTGTAGAAACAAGTTAAATATAATAGACTGCTCCTAACTAACCTAAAACCTCATTACTTAAATAGAGGTCTTATGAAGAATGAATATTGCAGTGGGAGTTAAAATATTACTAAAAAAAAAAAAAAATTTAAAAAAAATGCACTTTATTATACATTTAACAAAAAACTGTCAGTATAAAAATACAAACAAGAAATTAGCCTGTACATTGTATGACTTCCCATTTAACAAAGAAACTTAAATTTGTTCCAGTAAGAAATACATTTATAACAAAAAAAGGGTTTACAATACATCATGTAGTAAAGATTTGTTTTTCCCCATAGAATAAGTAAAATATACCATATTCATGGGGCAATTATCTCTAAACACATGCATGGCAGATTTGAGTGCATGAATCAAATTTATTTAGTATACATTTATTTACAGTGCCATGACTCCCTCTAACACCCCCCCACCCCCCCCCCTACCTCTCTCAAAAACCATAACATGCATGTGAACACGTTTGCATTGTACAAATCTATAACTAGATATCCAACTGTCTCAATGTGAACAAAATGCATAGATGACGATGTCATTGTCGGGTAAATATTTAACTTAGTATTCCATAATGTAAGTATCCCAGCAGAGACTCAGAAGTTAAAAATATTAATCTAAAAGTGTTCTTTCTCTATGCATTTTGCGGCACGTTCTCTAACAGAATGTATAGGTACAATTACATTGAATGGAAAGTGCCATCGTGTTCAATTTTGTGTAGCAAGAACTGTAGCAGTTTTATGCGTGATTAAAAAAAAAAGAAATTATAAAATATATAGGTTTGTTTAAATTAAACTGTGTATTGGACAAATATCCAAATTTGAGAGAGAAATTACTCTTTGGGCATCTCTGATCTATCAGCAGCCTCATCCGTTCCAGTCTTTTCCGCATATACCGGAATGAATGTATCCACCATAAAGTCCAGATCATGCTTTGCATCGAAGTTAATGTTTAACAAAGCCAGGTGGCTGGACCTCTGTTTGGTGGATGTATTTTCTAAGTAAGCTTTTAAACGCCTTCGTCCTATTTCATATTTGTCCTCTACGATTTTTATCACAGGGAGAAGACATAAAACTTTAAGAAGAGCATAAACATTGGGGAAGAACTTAATATCAGACAACCGGATCGACTCGTAGATGTTTGACGGAAGCTCCACGTCTTTGCCTCGGTGTTTCCATTTTACACGCCAGCAATGCAGTTCTGCAGACAGCGTGTCCGGATTGGGGAGGTCACCTTTGTATATGTCTGTATTGTGATCTTCGCTCGTGCTGAACTTTAATTGGCCCATCACAGATGGGACGAGGGACAAGCATTTGAGAGCTTTTAAATGCTGTTCTGAGAAAATATCTTTCAGTCCTTGAATGATGTGCTGAATCGTTGGAATACTGAGAGCCTCTTTATAAAAGCTTTCAGGTGTTAAATCTGGCTGTAAGTTGGCATGCTGCATTCGACGGAACCGGCCAGGGAGTTTAATCGAGATGTCAAGCTTGGTAGCCAGGTTTGTAGCTTCCTCAAACCAAAATTCATGGTAGACTTCAATATTTTCCATTACTTCATTCAAAGTGTGCAAAACAGCTGTCAGGCTGTTGGCTGCAGCGAAGACATCAGAGGTCTGCCCTTGTAAATTTTTTCCAAAAGCTCTGGTGAATGAGAGGGCATTTTTTAAGATTACTATAGTAACAATGAAGTCAAAGTCACTCAAGGCACTTGTGAGGACAAATGCATGGCTGATAATCCCTGCATTACATCTAAAGGAGGCGTCACAGTCAATTTTGTCTAGACAGAGTATAAATGACTCAAGAAGGCTCACCATAATCTCAAAAGTGTCGTGCCTGCTTATCCACTCTGATCTGACTACTTCCTTAAGTTCCGCTCCCTTTTCCTCATTTTCAAGAAACAGCACACTTATCGTATAGTCTAGCTCTTCCTGCAAAATTGGGTTTTTCTTAAAAAATAAATATAGATCTTCCAGTGTACCCAAAACAACAGACACTCCAGTTACAGGTGTCGATTTTGCCAGCCATATATTTAGAGCACATGAAGATGCCAGAGTATAAATAGCTTGTGGGTATTTTTCCAACAATTGTGACGCTACACATTTCATTTTGGTAGAAAGTCCACCTGATGTGACGTAAGTTTGCCCACGGCAGTATTCCATATTCAGACCCCATTTTTCTGTGATGGTGCTGTGAAAATTGGCAGCGAATATCTCTGCTTCAGCTTCACAACTCAGGAATCCCAGAAATTCTTCTCGGAGATTGTTTGCATCATCTACAAATCGAACAAATACAGGTAAATGTTCTCCACTTGCAAAATGGACTGCATCATCTGTAAGTATGGAGAAGAAACGGGCATCTCGAACCTCTCGGAGAACTTCTTCTCTTATGCAGCTTTCACAGATTTCCATCATCTGTTTCTGCTGCTTTTGAGAACAGTATTCCAAATTCACTGCAGTCATCTCAAAACGTTTCCTCAGGACCTCATCCCCAGAATTAATTCTACATTCCAGGAGAGCTTGGAAGTTGTCAGGAGTGAAAATTCCTGGAGGTAATTCGGCACTTTGGCATTCCAACGGTATATTCTGCTTTCCCATTATAATCAAGATTTCAAACAGAGATTTCAGGTAATCTCGATTTTCCTTTTCCTCTGCTGTTAAAATCGGGTAGTGGTTTTCTCCTATTTTTACAAGTTGAACATCCACATCGTTATTGGATTTGGGATCTTCTGCAACCTCTCCGTCAACTAAGTGCAAAAAAAAAAAAAAAAAAAATTAACAATCCACAAATTATACGTATTTAAAATTACAATTACCGCAGTATGACAAATTAATGTATAAATAAAAAAATAAAAAAAGAAAACCCATTCACACTACTTTGCTAACTGCCTCTCAGTGGCTTTTGTGCCAGTATGCAAAAATGCTGGATAGGTTCACAGGGGATAGGTATGGACCGATAGACAAAGACAGCTTTTATAGCGTAAGCACCACATTATTTTTATATTTAAATTTCTTAATATGTGGGAGCATAAATTGTATTTAACACGTGTAATGGAGGTAAGGTAATTAAATCCACTGACCTCTGTCACACAGTATAGCCACCAATGACATAATGTGCCCCTGCAGAAAGCCATTGGATGCAAATGAACGCTAACTCATATGAACATAGTGGCACATGATCAATATGTGTAAACATAACTCCACAGTATGGTTACAGGCAGCTTCGTGAAGCACTGGCAGGTTATTGCTCACATCACATGCATATTTCAACATGTTCATGAGGGTGAACAGAACCGGAAAGATCAAACAGTTCTTCCTAATGAAATGATTCACGCGTCTGATAATATCTGCTAGATCTAAGTGCTGGCTGTATCTGAATGGAACACTATAAACACACACAGCAGTTGGCGAAGATTTGTGAAATGTAGAAAACCGAACAGAGCAAATCGAAGAGTTCAATACAAACTCCTGCAAGGTGTTATGCAACTGAAATAATATCAAGAGCAACCGTTGGCTTGTTCCTTTGGACTGGACGTTTGTCAAACTACATAAATGCAGTTGTCTGGCACCATGTGACAAAAGGATAGGGATATGACTGGATGAATATATTGGCCACCATCACATGGAGTATAAGCTTGAGTTTTACCCTTGAAAGATATTTTATATTGTCATCACAATCTGCAATGCAGCCCAAAGAGACCTTAATGTCCGGCTCATTTGGAGTCTGCAGCACTACTACCATCACTGTAAAATGAGTGGGGATTTTTAATGCATTTTCCCACAGGACCTTTAAAAGAATGGCTTTTATCATTGAATTATTCTGTCATTGGATGTTAAGACATCGAGAACTTTTCATTTATAGGGATTAGTACCTTTAACGTAAAGTATCAACCAAGAACACCGCATTAAAAGAGGGGATCAGCTAAAACATGGTTGAGTATCAAGTTCTCTTTAATTCTGCTTATATTAATATATTATTGTACATAACTAGGATACAATAGATTGCTACTCGTTCCCCTCCCAATCTCACCAACAAAAATTTTAATTTTAATATTAAACAGCTTAAACACCATGTGTGAGACACTTACGTTTTCTTTGCTTCAATGTCCTTATTTCTTCTTCACTCTAGGTAAATAGAGAAATGGAAATGTAGATATCAGTCTCCAAAACACAGTGGGGGAGGGGGTGTAATTAAAAGGGAAATATTTAAAGGGACACTAAAAGCACCCAGATCACTTGACCTCATTGAAGTGGCCTGGGTTCAGTGTCACAGGGCCCTTAACCCTGCAGTGGTAATTATTGCAGTTTTTTTTTATAAAAGGGGTTAACTCCATCTCTACTGGCCTCTACCAGGCAGCCACTAAAGGTACTTCCAGGTAGGTGGGCGACTTTTTCACGCTCTGCATGAGGACATTCAGTGTCACCCAAAAATCCATAGGAAAAAAAAAAAAAAGGGAAAACACCCCACAATGAATTTACAGAGGGGGTAATTAAAAATCTGCAAAACAGTTTCTTGCAAGAAAGACCATACACTAAAGTACATGTTAACCAATATGAAAACATGAGTACATCAGTTTCAATTGTCCCAGTACAGATAAAGGTAATCGACTAATCAAAGCTCTTTGTGTGATATCAGGTGCTAGACGAAAGCGAGTGACTTACCAGCTCTTTTATCCTCTTCCGGAGTCTACCAGGGTTTCCAAGATGGCTAGTGAGGTCAAATATTGTTGGGATTGCATTCTCTCTAAGAACTGTCCTGTACGGGCTCTGGAAACAAGACAATTAAGTCAGACATACAAAACTGCAGGGTTTGACAAATATCACACGCTATCCTGGACATATGGGAATCGTGCAATGCAATCCATTGCTAGGAACCATTCTTTGATTAAATGCATCTTTATGAAAAAACTGAATTGGGAACAATTCAGCTTAAAGGGACACTCCAGGCACCCAGACCACTTCTGGGTGGTCTCCCCGGCCGGTGGGCGGGATCAGTCTCACCCACCGGCCAATGTAATGCAGAGGAGGAGCGGAGGCAGACCAAGAAGCAGCGACGTGGGACATGTCGCTGCCTCTGGTAAGTGACCTGAAGGGGTTTTCACCCCTCCAGCAACCGGGGATTGGGAGGTGGGAGGGAGAGGGGACCTGCAGTGCCAGGAAAACAGATTGTTTTCCTGGCACTGGAGTTTCCCTTTAAGTTGGATTAAAAGAAAAGTTTACATATACGTGATGAATTTAGGCACCAACCTGAATCTATTTTTTTGTTATTTTGATTTAATTTCAGTATACAAGCATATGGGTGAGGAGGAAAATATAGATACACACTCTCTCTCGGCTGTAAGCATCAATAAATGCTGCTTCATAAGCCTGACTTTATCCACACCCACTAACTGCAGAAAGAGTCTTCCTTATCATAAAATGTGTGCACACGGCTCAGCCACTGACCGCACGGAATGATCTAAATAACAAAACAACCTGCGTTAGAAGGAGAGGGCACCCAGACAGGCATATAGTAAGTATATTACTAGATGTTTGCAGTTTGACTGTCTGCAGCCAGGTTGTGAATAAAAACCAGTTCACTCAATGTTGTTGGGACAGAATCAGTTGGGACTGAGTGTGCGTACACTGATAACGAAGTCTCTGGCATGAGGGTGTGTGGCTTTGGAGGCAAGCTTATGGTACCGTATTAGGGATCGACCGATATTGATTTTTTAGAGCCGATACCGATAATTTGTGAACTTTCAGGCCGATAGCCGATAACTTTCCGATATTCTGTACATTTACCATTTTGAAAAAATAAACTATTTCTAAAAGGTAAATGCACAAAATATACATGCCACATGTAGTGAATGCAGTGTGCTTATACAGGGGAGCAGTGTGTATTTGTGTATATATAGTGAATGCAGTAAGTGTTTGTGTAGTGTGTGTATAGTGAATGCAGAGTGTGTGTGTGTGTGTTTCTGAAGGGATGTAATTTGTGTAAAATAAGGGGGAGGGGTGCATTTTTTATTTATATGTTTTATATTTTTTTGTCCCCCATCCCTGCTTGTTACCTGGCCAGGGAGGGGGGGGGGCTATGGTATTGCCTGGTGGTCCAGTGGCATGTACTGAGCAGTGGGGACCCGCAGCAAGCTGTTAGTTACCTTCCCAGCAGCTCCCTGTGTAAATCTCGCAGCCTTCGTGCCGCGCAGAGCGTTGCCATGGTAACCCGTGGCAACGCTCTGACGGCTGCGGGACTCACGAGATTTACACAGGGAGCTGAATGAAGCTGCTGGGAAGGTAAGTAAGAGCTTGCTGCGGGCCCTCCAGGACCGCCGGGCTTGGTATGTATTATCTGCAATATCGGTATCTGCCAATAATATTGGTAAAACCGATAATCAGTCGATCCCTATACTTTATTTTGCCAAACATTTATTGATGCCTGGAGTGTCCCATTAAAGGGACACTATATAGTCACCACAGCTTAATGTAGTGGTTCTGATGTCTATGGCCCTGTCCCTGTAGGCAGAGCACTGCAAAGACTGCCTTTTCGGACACTCAGACACCCTGCATGGATGCGCTGAACGTTCCCCATTGAGATGCATTAATTTAATGGGTATCTATGAGGAGATGCTGATTGGCGCAGTGCTTTGTTTTCCCAAACATGAGCAATAGCCTCCCAATGCTTTCAGCCATGTAGATGGGAGCCAGCAGCGGCGTGGATAGAGAAAAAAATAAAAATAAAATAAAAAAAGTTGCCTAAGCGAACGAATGGGGCTTGTACCTAAATAGTTAATTTAAAACTATAGTAGTAGGACTACATGTCGGTAGTGTTTCTTTAAAATGGACACTCTAGGCACCCACACCACTTCTGCCCATTGGAGTGGTCAGGGTGCCAACTCCCACTACCCTTAACCCTGCAAGTGTAATTATTGCAGTTTTCATAAACTGCAATATTTACCTTGCAGGGTTAACCTCTAGTGGCTGTCTATCATTCAGCCACTAGAGGGACTTCCGTGTCCTTAGAGCAAAATTCAGAATAGGATTTGACAGGTAAAGAACGCATTTGTTAGTACTTCAATTTATCGGCTGCAGGTACATATAACTGAGACTTGGGAGATTCATCCTGGGAATTTCACAAAGGAACAACAGGTAATTTTACAAATGGCAGGTCCATTATTTTGACCAAAGAGGAAAAACATCCAAAAAGTGTTTTCAACAGGATGGGGCTACAGCCCATACAGCCAGAGCCACAATGGACCGCATGAACAACTGTTCGGTGAATGGAAAATCTCAAGAAATTCCCAGATTAATTGGTCGCCACGTTCACCCAACCTTTAAAACATGTCACCTTCTGTACCTAGTCAAACAATATCCACTGTATGCAATATCATTGAAATTGGTTTATTAACCCTACTCTGAATTTTGGCCCACCGTGTATTTCTAAGACACATCTGAGAAACTGCACTTACAGTCCTGCATATCATTGAATCCTCAAAGTGTTGAGCACATAACCTGTACTGCTTGTTCAGTTGGTCCGGGGTTTTATCTTCCAAATCAACTCTCCGACAGTTCTCAACCCATTTCTGACATCTAATTTGGAGGGTAAAAAACAAAAAGTAAAACTAAAATGTAACTTCTACTCAACTATTTAAGTTTTTTTTAAACTTGGGTTAAATTCTTTCATTTGAAATTGGTGATTTAGTTAGCCGGGGTGGATGGAATTTTGTGGAACATTTGGAAATGGAGTGTAAACTTAGTTTACGGTTGAAAGAAAAAAACATTTAAAAAAAAAAAAGTTTAAACACAGTAAAAAAAAAAGAAAAAAAAAAAAAAGAGTTTTAAGGTTGTTTAGTTGTAGTTAAAGATCAGTCTGAAAATGCTTACGCGGATTACTGCCAAGACAGCAACACTTTTTTACTTGAAAGTGACGAAATGTTATTCTATACGCCACCTCCACTTCTTTATACACAATGTCTGTGCCATACTTTCCAACATTTCAAATGGCCAAAGACGGGGTGCGGCGGTGACTGTTTTGTGACATTTTATGTGACTTCACAAAGAACAATGAATCTTATTTACACAGACTGATTTCTAAACACATTTATTGTAGTTTAAATTTTAAAAGCACATTACTGGCAGTGTTATTGCTGTGGAGCTCCGTTAGACACATTACTGGCAGTGTTATTGCTGTGGAGCTCCGTTAGACACATTACTGGGAGTGTTATTACTGTGGAGCTCCGTTAGACACATTACTGGGAGTATTATTACTGTGGAGCTCCGTTAGACACATTACTGGGAGTATTATTACTGTGGAGCTCCGTTAGACACATTACTGGGAGTATTATTACTGTGGCGCTCCGTTAGACACATTACTGGGAGTATTATTACTGTGGCGCTCCGTTAGACACATTACTGGGAGTATTATTACTGTGGAGCTCTGTTGGACGCAGTAGGGTGGGACGGAGTAGCGGGGGGGGGGGGGCTATTGGGACGGACGGAGCAGGGGGGGGCTATTGGGACGGACGGAGCAGGGGGGGGGGCTATTGGGACGGACGGAGCAGGGGGGGGGCTATTGGGACGGACGGAGCAGGGGGGGGGCTATTGGGACGGACGGAGCAGGGGGGGGGGCTATTGGGACGGACGGAGCAGGGGGGGGGGCTATTGGGACGGACGGAGCAGGGGGGGGGGCTATTGGGACGGACGGAGCAGGGGGGGGGGCTATTGGGACGGACGGAGCAGGGGGGGGGGCTATTGGGACGGACGGAGCAGGGGGGGGGGCTATTGGGACGGACGGAGCAGGGGGGGGGGCTATTGGGACGGACGGAGCAGGGGGGGGGCTATTGGGACGGACGGAGCAGGGGGGGGGCTATTGGGATGGACGGAGCAGGGGGGGGGCTATTGGGACGGACGGAGCGGGAGCAGGGGGGGGCTATTGGGACGGACGGAGCAGGGGGGGGGCTATTGGGACGGACGGAGCAGGGGGGGGGCTATTGGGACGGACGGAGCAGGGGGGGGGCTATTGGGACGGACGGAGCAGGGGGGGGGGCTATTGGGACGGACGGAGCAGGGGGGGGGGCTATTGGGACGGACGGAGCAGGGGGGGGGGGCTATTGGGACGGACGGAGCAGGGGGGGGGGCTATTGGGACGGACGGAGCAGGGGGGGGGGCTATTGGGACGGACGGAGCAGGGGGGGGGCTATTGGGACGGACGGAGCAGGGGGGGGCGCTTTTGGGACGGACGGAGCAGGGGGGGCGCTATTGGGACGGACGGAGCAGGGGGGCGCTATTGGGACGGACGGAGCAGGGGGGGGCTATTGGGACGGACGGAGCAGGGGGGGGGCTATTGGGACGGACGGAGCAGGGGGGGGCTATTGGGACGGACGGAGCAGGGGGGGCTATTAGGACGGAGCAGGGGGGCTATTAGGACGGAGCAGGGGGGGCTATTAGGACGGAGCAGGGGGGCTATTAGGACGGAGCAGGGGGGCTATTAGGACGGAGCAGGGGGGGGCTATTAGGACGGAGCAGGGGGGGGGCTATTAGGACGGAGCAGGGGGGGGGGCTATTAGGACGGAGCAGGGGGGGGCTATTAGGACGGAGTAGGGGGGGCTATTAGGACGGAGTAGGGGGGGGCTATTAGGACGGAGTAGGGGGGGCTATTAGGACGGAGTAGGGGGGGGCTATTAGGACGGAGTAGGGGGGCTATTAGGACGGAGCAGGGGGGGGCTATTAGGACGGAGCAGGGGGGGGCTATTAGGACGGAGCAGGGGGGGGCTATTGGGACAGACGGAGCAGGGGGGGCTATTAGGACGGAGCAGGGGGGGCTATTGGGATAGACGGAGCAGGGGGGGGCTATTGGGACGGACGGAGCAGGGGGGGGGGGCTATTGGGACGGACGGAGCGGGGGGGGGGCTATTGGGACGGACGGAGCGGGGGGGGGGGCTATTGGGACGGACGGAGCGGGGGGGGGGCTATTGGGACGGACGGAGCGGGGGGGGGCTATTGGGACGGACGGAGCAGGGGGGGGGGCTATTGGGACGGAGCAGGGGGGGGGCTATTACGGACGGAGCAGGGGGGGCTATTAGGACGGAGTAGGGGGGGCTATTAGGACGGAGTAGGGGGGGCTATTAGGACGGAGTAGGGGGGGCTATTAGGACGGAGTAGGGGGGGGCTATTAGGACGGAGTAGGGGGGGCTATTAGGACGGAGTAGGGGGGGGGGCTATTAGGACGGAGTAGGGGGGGGGCTATTAGGACGGAGTAGGGGGGGGCTATTAGGACGGAGTAGGGGGGGGCTATTAGGACGGAGTAGGGGGGGGGCTATTAGGACGGAGTAGGGGGGGGGGCTATTAGGACGGAGTAGGGGGGGGGCTATTAGGACGGAGTAGGGGGGGCTATTAGGACGGAGTAGGGGGGGGGCTATTAGGACGGAGTAGGGGGGGGGCTATTAGGACGGAGTAGGGGGGCTATTAGGACGGAGTAGGGGGGGCTATTAGGACGGAGTAGGGGGGGCTATTAGGACGGAGTAGGGGGGGCTATTAGGACGGAGTAGGGGGGGCTATTAGGATGGAGTAGGGGGGGCTATTAGGATGGAGTAGGGGGGGCTATTAGGATGGAGTAGGGGGGGCTATTAGGATGGAGTAGGGGGGGCTATTAGGATGGAGTAGGGGGGGCTATTAGGATGGAGTAGGGGGGGCTATTAGGATGGAGTAGGGGGGGCTATTAGGACGGAGTGGGGGGGGCTATTAGGACGGAGTAGGGGGGGGCTATTAGGACGGAGTAGGGGGGGGGCTATTAGGACGGAGTAGGGGGGGGGCTATTAGGACGGAGTAGGGGGGGGGGCTATTAGGACGGAGTAGGGGGGGGGGCTATTAGGACGGAGTAGGGGGGGCTATTAGGACGGAGTAGGGGGGGGGGGGCTATTAGGACGGAGTAGGGGGGGGGGCTATTAGGACGGAGTAGGGGGGGGGCTATTAGGACGGAGTAGGGGGGGGGCTATTAGGATGGAGTAGGGGGGCTATTAGGACGGAGTGGGGGGGGGGCTATTAGGACGGAGTAGGGGGGCTATTAGGACGGAGTAGGGGGGGGGGGCTATTAGGACGGAGTAGGGGGGGGGCTATTAGGACGGAGTAGGGGGGGGGCTATTAGGACGGAGTAGGGGGGGGGGCTATTAGGATGGAGTAGGGGGGGCTATTAGGATGGAGTAGCTGCATGTGGTCCCAGGGCCAGGGATGTAGGAGCCTGGGTTGCCCTGGGGGCAATAAGTGTCAATGTTGCTGTAGAACTCCAACTCCCATGATGCTTTGCCAGCAGGAAGCCTGACCGAGCATGCTGGGAGTTGTAGTTTTGCCGTTCTCTCCCTATATTCTCCCCCCCCCCTTGTCCATGTCCGGCCCGCTCTCTCTCCCCCTCAGCCCCGGTCGGGTCCCCCCGGTTCCGGCCCCGCTGTCCCTCTCTCTCACCTGCCGGGTCCCGGGGGAAGCGGAAGAAGGCCAGGTCGGACTGCGTGCTCTGCGGGTGCAGTTCGGGGCGGCACAGAAGTTGGGCATGGCTTATTATAGCCGGTACCGGGGGGGAGCCGCCGGCGGGAGACAGACCGGCCCCGCGAGCTCCACACTGCTCTGAGCGGCCTGGAGGAGTCAGCGCCTGCAAACCACCGAGCTGTCCCGGCATGCACCGCGCTAGCCCATCCGCCCCCGCTCTATGGTCTATGTCTATAGCAGGAGAAACTGATAGACCATAGAGGCGCATTGTGTGGAAAGAGCGTACCACACATTGGAGGACTGGAGGACTCCAGCATTGTGTTATTACTTGTTCTATTGCTGATCCCTGGCCAGAGAGACCCAGACTGAATGGAAATAAAAACTGACCTTAATTATAATAATAATAAATAATAATAATAATATAAAAAACCTCACAATAATAATAATAAATAATAAATATAAAAACCCTCACAATAATAATAATAATAAATAATAATATAAAAACCCTCACAATAATAATAATAATAATATAAAACCCTCACAATAATAATAATAAATAATAAATAAATAATAAATAATATAAAAACCCTCACAATAATAATAATAAATAATAATAATAATATAAAAACCCTCACAATAATAATAAATAAATAATAAATAATATAAAAACCCTCACAATAATAATAATAATAAACAATAATATAAAAACCCTCACAATAATAATAAATAATAAATAAATAATAATAATATAAAAACCCTCACAATAATAATAATAAATAATAATATAAAAACCCTCACAATAATAATAATAAATAATAAATAAATAATATAAAAACCCTCAGAGTTTAATACACTAAATAAAATTATAATAATAATAAATAATAATAATAAATAAATAATAATAATAAATAAATAATGAGTAATATAAAAACCCTCACAATAATAATAATAATAATAATAAATAAATAATAATAATAAATAATATAAAAACCCTCAGAGTTTAATACACTGACCTAAATTATAATAATAATAATAAATAAATAAAATAAAAACCCTCAGAGTTTATTACACTGACCTAAATTATAATAACAATATTAAATAAATAATATAATAAATCAGGAGCTGAACTCAAAGATATAAGACTTTCTCTATGTACACAAAAGGCCTATTTCAGCATATACGACAGCGTGTTCCAGGTCCTGCCAATATCCAGCAACCTCGCACAGCCATTGAAGAGGAGTGGACCAACATTCCACAGGCCACAATCAACAACCTGATCAACTCTATGCGAAGGAGATGTGTTGCACTGCGTGAGGCAAATGGTGATCACACCAGATACTGACTGGTTTTCGGACCCCCCCCCCCCCCGACCACCCAAATACAGTAAAACTGCACATTTTAGAGTGGCTTTTTATTGTAGCCAGCCTAAGGCACACATGTGCAATAATCATTCTGTCTAATCAGCATCTTGATATGCCACACCTGTGAGGTGGATGGATTATCTCGGCAAAGGAGAAGTGCTCACTAACACACATTTAGACAGATTTGTGAACAATATTTGAGAGAAATAGGCCTTTTGTGTACATAGAAAAAGTCTTAGATCTTTGAGTTCAGCTCATGAAAAATGGGGGCAAAAACAATAGTGTTTATAATTTTGTTCAGTGTGTTATTAAATTATCTGGAATTCAAAGTGAATTTACATTTTTAGACTGAAATAACTGAGCTAGAAACATTGCTGACGGAGATATTTTTTCTTTTAGTATTTTGTCCCAATATTTAAATATTAAGGAATTCCTGGAAATGTACACATTAAAACTGCCCGGCGTGTTGGGATAGGCGTTCTCTACGCTGCCAGCTCCCACCTCAGCCGTGCCATTTTATATTGCATTTAAGAACTTTGCCGATTACGTGACTTGACATTCCGAAAATACGTCACTTTGTCATTATTTAAGAACTTTGCAGATCACGTGACCGGACATTCTTTTGTTAACCCACTGACCCGGAAGTGACACAACCGGAAGTGAGTATCCGGAAGCAACAGGAGATACACGTGGACAAGAACGCGCCCTTTTGGATATTTAAATGGACGGAAGTTTGATGTAAATATAGAGCACTTTGAGAAAGACTATTTGTCGAAACTCGTCAGTGCAATTGTTATACGGTTGTATATTTGAGATTTTTAGATATTTTATCTTTGATTTTGTAATAAATTTTTCTTAATGACATGAGTCACAGCACACTGAGAAGGCCTTCAATGCTTGTGCTCTGTGTTTAGCTGAATGATGAACTACCAGGAGGAAATTGCCCCTGGCTGCAGACAGCTAGGGAGGTGTGTTAGCATAAATTTTAATGTTTTAGTGTTTAGGGAGCTGAAGTTCTTTATTGATTCGGAGTGTTCCTTGAAGTGCGTCCTCTTAAAAAATCAAGAGACCAAAAAGGATTAACTTAAAGAATGGTTTCATTTTCAATCAAATGTTAATTTGCTTTAGAAGTTTTTATCTCCTGCTCAGTAAATTAAAATTCTATATTAAACAGACAGTGCGGTCAAAGAACCTAGAATATCTATATTTCTTTTCAGAAAGAGTTGAGGTAACCTGGGCAAGTCACAGGCAGGGAGGTGGGACTAGGGCTGTATAAACAAAGTGATTTGACTCCTAAATGGCAGAGAATTGAGCAGTGAGGCTGCAGGGACATTATCTATACACCAAAACGGATTAATTAAGCCAAAGCTGTTTTGGTGACTATAGTGTCCCTTTAAGAATATTTTGTTCAAAACTGAGACTACAATCATCATAACAATACGTTTTGCATACTTTATGGTGGAAGACACCCATTCGGTGCATGTATTGTTTCCTCTGTGGCAAACCCAGCCACTAAAAGACTTCCATTATGTTGGGCTATGTTCGGGACTTTTAAAATGGCCTTATCGTTTATTGCTAGGCTATGTGAACCAGGCAATAGTTTCCCGAACAATATTCCCCATCCTGTTCGGGAAACGATTTAAAATACCGAATGAGAGACCACACCGATGCGGTCGCGTGTCTCTCATTAACGGAATGCAACATTGTTTCAATTGCTGTTAATAGGTTTTCGTGGGCCATCTTTGTTCGGTAAAAGTTCAGTGGTGTTTGGTCGTCGAGTGCGTAGAACTAAAATCGTCCATTTGATTTCCAAACACTGCTGGACGTCCGGAGCGTTCGGGAGTTCCGCTCTTTCGGTAGATTGGAACCCTTCGTTAGTTCTCCTTTTTCAGTATCGGTATATTCAAAGGAGTAATTCGTGTGGCATTCGTTTATTTCTGCAGGGATCTGAGCGGTAATTCATGGAATTCTGGAAGGAATTGTATAAGTTATATTTTTTAATGTGAAATACTGCATTTTCCTGTAACCACCGTTAATCCAATTATATCTACTTGCTGATGTCATCATTGTCCCTAGGCAGCAGGGAATGCTGGGAAATGACCCTGAATGGTCAGTTTCCCACACAGTCCCCATGATTAAAACCCTTGCTGTCCCAGTCTAGAAACCCTGTACATTAAGAACCGTATAAATTGGGTGATGTTTCAATAAAGCCCTCAGTTGACTCCCAGACTATGTGTCGTCTAGTCATTGGGAAAAGGGATTATGCTGTGTTTCCTGCCTTCTGTATGCTGAATCTTGGTTACCAGAGGAGAGTTCTTGGATTAACACCTGCCGCACCGCTACATCCTCCCTAGGCAAAATCCAGTTTTCCATCCCCTTGTATCTCCCCCACTCACTTTAGTAACTCTTCCCATAATTTTCACTAGTTGTTTTCCTCTGATAATCTTTCTTACTTCTTTCTCCTGGCCTTTTTTGTGTCTTTCTTATGTGTCACTGTGCCACTAGACTAATGGTAAATCGGAAGTCAAGGGGCGCCCACCGTTCAAATCAGAGTCAGCGTACTGGTCCTGTATGCTGGAATTGCAATAAAATAGGACACATCAGGAGAGATTGCCGCTGCCCGCCTAGACAAAATCAGCAGCGTCAGCAATCCAGCTCAGATTATCCTAGCCAGGATCAGACCCCTCAGAATGCAAATCCTTCCGCTGCCCTATAAGACAGTGACAACCCGGTGTCCCTGCACTCTATTGTTGTGTCTAATGGCTCAGGTCCTACGACGGTAACAGAAAAATACCCTTTCTTTTAGACACTGGGGCAGTCCGTTCCGTTGTGCAGGAAAAAATTGTTTTTCCCTATGAAAAATCAAATGATGTATTCACATGTGTGGGGGTAGATGGGGCTCTGACTGACTGACTGCTTCATGACTCGACCACCGTGGTCACTAGGTTGCTTGTCAGTCCCACTGCTCCTGTAAATCTCCTTGGCAGCGATATTCTATCCAACATAAATGCCAACATACCGTTTTCCCCACTGGTAACGTGAGTTTGTCTTTGCCCCTTGAAGATAACTGTCTCATACCACTTGCCAGTGTGCAGGCAAATTGCAATGTGTCCAGCCCTATGACAGAACCTACTCTTGACTTGACAACAGTCCCTGACTCCTTAAGGGCACAGGGAAAGATAGATACCAGACGACTCGCTGTCCCTCCTGTACAGGTTAAGTTGTTAGCGAATGCCACCCCACCATGCCTTAGGCAATACCCTCTCAATGAATGTGTTTAGAAATGTTCCCAACCCTCATACATTGCTGTCGCAAATTCTTCTAAGGTGTTTACTGTCATTTACCTGGCAAACGCCTTATTTTCTGTATCTGTACCATTGCAACCAGACTTTCAAGTGGCTGTGAGTGATGGGGGAACTGTGATGTGCACCCAATGGATGTACACACCACATGTTCCCTTGTAGGATCAAAAGATCTCCCTGCCCGGCCTATGCAGCTGCAGGTTGCCTCCTTAGACCCGGTGCTCAAGTTAGATGCTGACCATCAGTCCGTAATCTGGACAGTCCCAATATGGAGTTACTGTCTGGTCAGGCTACATGATAACCTTGTGTGCGTGTTTACTGATATTACTGATATTACACCCTCATTTATTTAACCTCTAATAAATCCCCCCCAAAAACATTAAAGATGTGGAAATCATGTCAGATACTCAAGGACTCACACACAGAAAATGTAAGTTTGAGCCAAGTTTAGCCACTTTTTTATATATATATTTATATCTTGTTAAAGTGCATTTAATAAGAACACGAGGAAGAACTAAATGTTAATGTTGAGCGAACATTTTGGCACATTTTCCAATATAAACCGCACCTGCAGCAGGAGACCCACAAGTGATCTCAATCGTGCTGCCATTCAATCCCTCATTATAGTCTACCTTCTGTAAACGAAATGCTGTTTTAATGACAATTCCAAAATGGTAATTTCCTTTAAAAATTCCCAGATCCCCGAACGCTGTCACCATGCAGAACATGTCAGGAAGTTTACAATAAGTTCTGTTAATGACTGACACAAAATCATAAATAGTGAGTATACATTGCCAGAACCGAGGGAGGGAGACTGTCCACCTCCGTGTCATTGGGATATAAGCTAAAAACAGGATAAAGACTACAGCCGAGCTGTTTTATATCTTTTCTTTATAAGTCTAGAATCGTCTTTTTTTTTCTTTAAAGGGAACTTGCTCTCATTACCATCTATGAAAAAGCATCTTTGAAATATAAAAAAAGTTTAAAAAGTTTAAAAGTTAAAAAAAGTGTTGATATTGCTATAAAAATCCAGCCATCCTTAGCCAACCTTGCAGTAAAATGTATGTGTTTTTTACATATCATGCCATGTTTGAAAGAGTCAATTGAAAAAAGGGCTTTTCAATGAGTCCATATCCATGGAGCCAGATCACACCAATGTAGCACCATTTTAATGCCACCTTTAGTGGATATAAAACAGGGGCTTCAAAGTTAATTTTATGGCCTCTCACACCCTCTTAAATCCAGGCCTATGTAATGCCCGGAGTCCAACCCTAAACCCTGTTGTGTTCTATAAAACACGTTGTGACCACACGTGTGATGAATCTACATTTATAAACTCTACACCTGCTGTATTAACCCCAAGACATGCAGTAATAATGCATTAAAATCCTGCACCCACACAATACCCAATTCTGTGTAATAAACTTCAAATATGATACATGGAAGTGACACTGCCATAAAGAATATAATGGTTGGTTTTATTTATCTCTCGGTTTTACAGGGAACTCAAGTTTAACAATGAAATGGCGCCAATAATAGACCCTGGCATTTCAGGACTCTTTTTGGGTTCAATCACCGCCATCAATCCCCCTGATTGTGCTGGGCATTTTGTTTCTCTGAGGATTGTTGGACAAAAACAGGGTCTGTGCACTCTGGGTATAAGGTTGACCTCATTTATTTTGTCTCTATTCCCTATATAATGATCTTTTTTTTAACACTATTTTTTTAAAGCTGAGATATTTAAAATGATTTGGGATATGGATAAAAAAAAAAAACAGCACGTAGGTCTCAGATGCTGAACGATCTATCATAATGTCCTCTTTTCTAGGATCCTTCCTTTGGATGAAACATTGGTATCAGAAGTAGCTCTCCTCGATCTTCAACTGTATATTCGTGTTATCTGGTACATAATCCATGACATGTATGTTCAGTTTCTTTTTTTAGTTTGTCTGTGTGTATTTGTGGTTGGATATATAATTATCTTGTGTACAGCAATGATTTGACCCATTGGACTAGGGATATCTGTATATAGGTACTGTCTGGAATTAGTTTTTTCTAACCAAGGTAAATATATAATTTTTCATTTGTATTTCTAATAAAGATAATATATTTTTTATTAAGTAATTAGGTGTGCCCATGTGTTGTACTGCATACCAGAGCTTCACAGCAATAATAATCACAGTAATATCTTACGGGTACCTGCCATGACAAATACATCTTAATCTTAAATGACAAATAATCACATTTCATCTATACGTTGTGATAGCAGAATTATTTGCAAATGTCTAGATTTCTCTAAAAGTTTATAAAACAAAACTTTCCTTGTTTGTTCCTAGAATCCAGAGATAAAAAGGCTGTGCCCTACACCACTTTATCAGGAAAAAAATAACCTTATCTGGGCATTTCTCCTGCTTGAATTCGGGAAAGGGAGAGCAATGTCTGCTAGGGGAAGTAGAGAGGAGGGGCAGGCTCTGTGTGAGAGCAGTACCAGCAACAGCAGGGAGAGACAAAAGAGGCAGCCAGAATGATTTTTTGCAGCAATCTGAGGATGAAGAGAGATAACAGTTAAGTGTTATTCACAGTAGATACACGGTGCAGACAGCCCAGGTGCTCTGTAGATAGGCGTGGTGTGAAGTGCTAGGTTCCGCCCACTTCATGTAGATTCCGCCCCCTCTCATTAGGCTCCATCGCTGTCAACTAGCGCTAATTGTGAATGAGAGGGGACGGGACGGAGGCTAGCGCTGCACACCACGCCTGTCTACAGAGAACCTAGGCGGTCTGGGGACTTATAGCCTGTCATGGGAAGTAAGTCTGTGCTCTCCAAAAGGAGGTATGCATGAGAGGTGTGTCTTACAGTAAGTGTACAACCAGTAAAAACATGGCTGATGGTGTGAGGGGAATAAATGAAATGATGAGCTTTTAATAGTAGAAACAATTGTATAATTTGTATAATCATCAAAACAAAACACTAAACCCTCAGTGAATACTTTCCTAGCAACCTACCTTTCTCACCTACCCTTACCTATTGTGTCACTCTAACCCACTCCCTCTAGCATGTAAGCTTATTGAGCCGGGCCATCAACCCCTCTGTTCCTGTGTGTCCAACTCGTCTGGTTACACATACGTATCTGTTAGTCCACCCATTGTACAGCACTACGGAACTTGTTGGCGCTTTATAAACAATAATAATAATATAACATGAGACAAGCCAGATGGTTACAAAACTGCAAACCTATGTCTGTCCTTTCAGGTTCACTTTAAACTACAATGAATGTGTTTAGAAATCAGCCTGCGTAAATAAGATACATTGTTTTTGTTCTAAATTAAATTTTAGTTTTATAAATTATTATAAGTAAGTCACCTAAAATCTCTCAGAACAGCTCCGCCCCAACTCACACCCTATAAATAAAGTGTCCTTCTTTGTCCGTTTGGAGTGTTGGGAGGTGAGAAGACCTACCTGTACAGATACTGATACAACTAATACTGTCTGTCTATACTGCACCTTATTAGACGGACTAGTTCAGGCAGAGCGTCTTTCTCTTGGCAGATACCTAGAGAATGGGAAAAACAGCTGCACACTTTGTACCTGCAGACAGGCTGGAGAGTGTTGGCTCGGATTTACGACATTCTGTCTTGGTGACGTTCCCTGAATAATATTCATTTTATGGCACAGGAAGCATAGATTCTTATTGCATCTCACTTTTGTAGATGGTAAACGATTACCAGACGGCTCCTCATCTGGGAAATCTTTCTATTTACTTATTATTCCACTTACCGAGTCAGAAATGATATGCAGGAAAAAAAATAATCTAGGTTTCCTGTGATTGCCAAGTGTTTCAGTTCATCCTCTTTAATTTCTTTGAATTATTCACTGTAACTTTGTGATCTAAATTGCACTCTAATTGCACCGCTATGGTCTGTGACGGTGGCATTCTTCCTAGATTGCGCGTTCTACTGTTTCTAAAATCAGAAAGGTCTGGAGACAAACAAAAAGAGCCAGTAACATAGTTACATCCTATGGTTCAAATGCCGAATACGGACCAACACAATGCTGCTATACAAACAATGCCAGGACAGGCTGTACACAAACGTTGTATTAAATCCTGTAACATCCCTTTAAATAGTATTGATAAAACATTGCCCCCTTCCTTCCTCTCCCCACCATTCATATTCTCAATGGGGGTGATTAGAGGAGCCATCTAAGCGTTATTTTTCCAGTACAGTAATGAAAATTTAGCACAGGACCATAATAATACGGTGGCCAGCAATTTACTTAGATATCTGTTTGTATGTCTGTTTATATATGTATGCATCTCTCTATCTCATTCTATTTATCTGTCATTTATCTGTGTATCTCTCTGTTCATCCATCTGTCTGTATGTCTGTCTGTATGGTATTGGTATGACCATCTCAGTATCATCTCCAACGTAGCCTGTGGGGTGTGGCATTTTGCCCAGTGTATAATCCCTTAATTTTTAAGGATTATAGATAATTCTGCAGATACGCAACAGAAGGAGGCTTTAAACCGAACCTCTCCTTTGCGCTATTGCCAGCAAACGTACAGAATTAAAAATATACTTACCTAAAATCTCCTCTTTTCCCTGCAAACGATGCATGGAATGTCTAGAAGAGTTGGTCTAGCCCCCGGATTGGGACCCTGTTATTTTAGGGGGTCCCCAATTGTTGGAACAGGGATATCACATTGCTCATTCTCCTGGCAACTCGCCACAATAAATTGTATATTGCAGAGCTATCTTCTCTTCTGTGGCGGAGACCCCTCTGGAGCAAGTGCACAGTCTAACGAGGGTGCTTTACAGAATTAATTGTGCTAAATCCAAAATATCTGAACAATGGGTTGCTGAGTTAATTTTAAAAACTGAAGAATGGGTCCCTAAATTAATTTAAGGTTCATTGGTTTAGCCCCACTCCTGTCCACCTCAAATTATATTTGTGACATCAGACACTACCTAAATTGTAGAAAAACCGAATTATGCAGACCACATAGCTTGCAGAAAGCAGGCGTATGGGCTGCAAAATGTCTGGAAAATCGTCAAGTAGTCGATAATGAAAAAATAATAATAATGATAATAATAATACTGTGATAGTGTCCCCTTTGAATCAAAATAATATATGTATTTAGAGGATAGATAGAGGGGAATCTAATTCTTCCAAATAATATTTATATAGAGTCTACCAGTGCATATCCTATATCAAATGGACTGAGCTTTAATGTGTCGGGCTCAAAATATTCCTTACTAGATATGCTGACTCATAATTTTAAATAAGAGGAAGAAAAAATGCAATCATGTCACTTTTTTGGGGTTACCAGGGTGGATACTTCTGTATCTGGATATAAATGTATATACATATATGTGCCTCTGTTATTTATGATAAGGCCGATATACGGGATGCATTTTGAGGAGTGCACATGTATGAAATACAATTCCTATGAAATACGATTTCTATCTAGGACCCAGAGTATTCGCTATATATATCTAGACAAAGTAAAGAAATGTTATGGATATCCAGATACAGAAGTATCCACCCTGGTAACCCCAAAAAAGTGACATGATTGCATTTTTTCTTCCTCTTATTTAAAATTATGAGTCAGCATATCTAGTAAGGAATATTTTGAGCCCGACACATTAAAGCTCAGTCCATTTGATATAGGATATGCACTGGTAGACTCTATATAAATATTATTTGGAAGAATTAGATTCCCCTCTATCTATCCTCTAAATACATATATTATTTTGATTCAAAGGGGACACTATCACAGTATTATTATTATCATTATTATTATTTTTTCATTATCGACTACTTGACGATTTTCCAGACATTTTGCAGCCCATACGCCTGCTTTCTGCAAGCTATGTGGTCTGCATAATTCGGTTTTTCTATATATGATCTGGGGTTAAGCCCCTTGAGATTTCTGGAGTCTCTAATAGGTACTACACAAGTAGATTGATACCGCTAGAGCCGACTGTCTTAGGCACTATATGGTAGAAGTCTACTTGTCATATGCAATTTTCACTACCTAAATTGTGAATGCAGTCGAGGAAAAATGTACAGTGAACTCTAGTTAAATGACGTTCTTTCGTGCCCTTGCTGGGAGTTTGGCAAGCACGAAGCATAGATCAAATTGATTTGTAATTATTATAAAGTGATGTCAAATTATGCTGGATTTCAGATACACACTTTAAAATATACACCTACAGAACATCTAAAATATTTAAAGAATGACAAGGATAGGGTTATCTTCCTGAGATCTGAAAAACTGCATTAAGTTACACCCGAAAAGAAACAAAGGCATGTATTGAAAAAATACTAAATGTCAATAATTTCTCAAATGTGAACTCTCCTCCAAATCATAAGTCCAAAGAGGGGCCTCTTTTTCTTTAAGTGTATTGCTTAATCCGGTTAAATTTTATTAAGTGTTTCCCGTATGCTGGTGACACACACCGCATCTTTGAAAGCCTTTGACCTGATTCTTTAAAGTCCAAACATTGTACTTTCCTTGATTTCACACACAAAGTGCCTCCAGAGACGTTACGAAGAGTGTTCTTGGAAGTGTATGTTGTAGAGTAAAATCTCAAGAGGAGAGAAGACAACTATCTCAAAGGCTTGCGGTCGAAACTCAATAACTTTCAGAAAACCATCTCCATGTTTCATACAATGGATCTGCACTCGCCATTCATCAATCAACTGACTGTGGTGAAAGGAATGATTTTAGGAAACAGAAATTGTCTAGTTTTACTGTAAACATTCCATATTGATGTGTGGGAAGGTACTTAGTCTTAAGAACCAGAGGAGCTCTGATATCATTATTTTGGGGGTTATGTTGGAGGTATCTGTGCATCTGTTTCGCAACTCTCAATTCGTGATAGTGATCAAAGGTATTTCCTTTCAAACAAGACAGGTGTTCCAAACAAACCAAATATATGTTTTGGCAGCTGAATATGCTGATAAAGCATCAATTGTCCGTGTTTTTTTTTTTTTTTTTAAATATTCCATGCTGTAGGATAATTGCCAACAGATGTAAACACCAAGGAGTTTATAAACTAAACAGGAATTGTGTCGATTAAAAATCGAATTAGCAAATGTAGGACAGATTGCTATAATCCTCGGTCCTGCTTTATATTTCTAAAGTAGAATTAATTATTATTTTTTTAAATCAGACACCGTTTGCTGTGTCTGTTTTGTGCGTAATCACAGAAAAAAACTTCCGGGAATATGTATTTAAACTGCAATAATAGTATGTAGAAATCAGTCTGTGATACTTTGCTGTGAACTTTTCAGTTTCGTAAATACTTCTCAGTTGGAGATGAACTCACCTAATATCGCCTGGGATAGAAACTCTCACCATAAAATAATAAATAATCAGTGAGCAAAACACACAAAAAAAGAAAAGTATATTTATAAAACAAATAATAAAAACTAAACTTGTAAACTTTCAGGAGTATTTTAATGGTAAATCCATACAAAATATAGAGGAGGATGTTTCTACATAAAAATAAAATACAAAGAAGCAAACATAGGGTAATGTATAATGTGCAAGTGAGGAGAAAAAGTTAGACTCAAGAAGACTCACATGATCCATGAGAGCCGTGTTTATAAAGTGCCCTTAGACTGGATGTATAAAAAAAATGCACTTTAATAATATAAAAAAAAAAAAAAATAGCTATCTAAGCAACTAACAGGGGACTGGATATTGCCTCAAGGCACAGTGAACATATACAGAGAAGCAGAGAATTAAAACAATGGGGGAGATTTATCAAAGTGTCACCAACACTTTCTCTAATTACAGGAAAATTTCTGACATAATTTATTAAATCTCAAGGATTTTTTTCATCTATTGCTTTTAATCTATGTCCTAACTTTGTGGTGCACATTTGCGACACATGGCACAAAGGTTCGGCGGTACTCTCCAGGGTTAATCCAACATTGGACTGCAAGAGGTAAAATATGTGTTGCATATACTCTGACATAGGACCGCAAAGAGTTAAATAAAATTAATGTAAACAAAGGCCCAGGGCCAGGTGGTATTCACCCAGGAGTACTTATGAAGGTCAGTGTAGAAATATCCAGACCACTGTTTTTAATCTTTCATGATTCTCTTCTTTCATGAATCGTACTGGAGAAAAGCATATGCGGTGCCTATATTTAAGAAGGGTTTGAAAACTAAAACTCAAGACGGAAAGTACAGACCCATGAGCTTAAAATCTGTGGTTGGGAAATGATTTAAAGGACTGTTAAGCGATAACATTCAAGAATTCATTTTGAACAACAATATCATTAGCAGAAAACAACATGAAAGACAGGTCATGTCAAACTAACTTAACTGCATTCAATGGAGAAGTTAGTAGAAATATAGATCAGGGTGATCCAGCAGATGCAGTTCCATACAAAACTATTAAAACTTAAATCAGTTGGTTTAGAGGAAACATTGTGTTCTTGGATAGAACACTGGAGTAAAGATAGAATGCAGAGAGTAGATGTAATGGAACAAGTGGTAAATAGAGTGACTCAGGGTTCTGTCCTGGGTCCCTGTCTCTTTAAAGTAACACTATAGTATTAGGAAAGGAATACAAATGTGTATTCCTAACGCCATGGTGCCCTGTTAGCCATTTGGGTGCTCTCACCCCCGTCAGTCCTTGGGAAAAAAAGCTAAATGACTTGCTTTTTCTTCCTCGCAGCACGAGTTATAAGATTGATAATCAGGTAATCCAAAGCTTTCCCATAGTAAAATCTGCCATCATGTCTTTTAAGGCCGGCCCACTGAGGGCAGACCCAGCAGGGAGCATGATTTCAGTGACGCGGGTGCGTCTTATCATGTGCCCGTGCTATGCTTGCTGGGGACAGTTCCCTGGTGTCTCCAAAAGCGGGACACCAGTGAATTTGTTCGGGGCGACGGGGCAGAATCTAAAAATCGAGATTGTCCTGCCAGAATTGGGACGGTTGGCAGATATGTGATCTATGTCATATTGTTACTGTACTTCTCTAGTATGTACAGCACTTTAGTTGCTGTGTCTTTTTTATTTTTTGGTTAACCAATTATTTATTGACGTTTATTTGAGACATGCATTGGAAGTAGAAATTAGACAGAACAGTTCATGAGTATAGTATGTCACATATAATTATATAGAAATCATGAATACCTCATGTTAAATCTAAGAAAGTATGGTACCAGAGATAAACATAGGATATAGTAAGGAGTAGACTGTCAGATGAGAGATTAGTGACATATGTCTACGTTAGATTGCTGAATATTTCTGCACAGCTTACAAAACCTTATGCAATAGCAGTAGAGTGCCTCCGATAATTGCTACCAAGGTGAATTGAATTAGGACCAACAGACGTGCAATAAAAACATACGTTTTGATAAAACAATTAAGAGAACTAAGTGGAACATGTCATATAGGGAAATCACATTTAGCCAGAGCAGCAAACTGGAATGAGAGTGCAAGCATGGAATCAACAGGATCCTGTAGATGTCCATTCCATTTACCCGATGCCTAGTTAGAGGTCAAACTCTGAAATGAGGAAAAATGCCTAGTAAAAACCCATAGCTAGACAGCCGGGCATTACGATGAAGCAGGTAAAAGCAGCTGCCACACAGTCTCCTGGTGGGTAGGCAACCTTCGGCACTCCGTATTTTGTGGACTACTCCCCCTGATGTTTTGCCAGCATTACGGCTGTAAGAGCATTATGGCGGATGTAGTCCACAAGATCTGGAGTGCTGAAGGTTGCCAAGCTCTTACCTATTCTGTCCAGGCCAGGTGTCCCAGACCCTAGACATGAGCCAGAAACAGAACCAGGGGTTGGCAGCATCCTACGGATTATTGGAGAATGACGGTGTTGTTAAGGGCTGTGTCTTTTTTTAAGGGGCTGTAGATATTTTAAGAAGAGTAATGGAATTTGATTTCACTCCCTACATTAATATAAGAAACGTGTTTATTGGATAAACTCAAAATTGTAGTGAATGAAAGGCTGAATGACAATATTTAGGCTAAAATCAGCCATCAACAGCCTCTACTACTGTTTTGTCTACAGAGATTGGAGTGAATTTCACTGCATATTATAAACCCCAGATATGCGAGCACTACAGCGGCGCTCAGCAAATTAGCATCTTGTCTTCCTGGCACGACACCCCTATCTAAGGGGTTTCCATTTTGTTCACACACAGCGCAGCAAGGACAAGCACCGACATTGTGTGACATAGTGTTACGGGAAACCTGAACATAGTGAACCCAATATTAAATTAAAGAAAAATATCTGATATGGGAGAAATTCTCCGTTAAGATACCTTAAATTCTGCGATAAGGTTTTCCAGTCATGTAGCCCCATGTAGCCAAAGTGCAGCTAAGCGAAAAAAGGCCTTGACAGGGGTTAGGAGGCGGGCATAGGAGGAAGCAAGGAAGGAATGGAGTTATGGGTAAGTAGGCGTGGCTATTTAAATAGGCAGCTATTTTAAATCCTTCACTTTTAATTACTACCTTGCCGAGTTTGTGTGCACTCCTGTGTCCACGGATTTGGCTTGGTGGGTCTTTTGTTTTTTCTCTCCTTCTGCAGGGTCGATGGATGACATGGAGAAGCTGTTGGAGGGGATCCGGTCGGTGGCTCGAGGACGTGGCGTGGACTGGCTGCGGGCCCAACTTGGACCGGCCCTGGCGGGAGCTGCGGATCCTGAGGGCAGGGGAGGTCGGCCTGTGCGGGCCTGGAGGCCAAAGAGACGGCTGAGCCCGGGCGCGGGGTCCAGTGGGGACGGAACCGGTAGCCGCGTGGCGGCGGGACCAGGCCGCAAAGGACCCGGTAGCCGCATGGTTGAGGCCCCGCCTCCCAGCGCCTGGAGCGGGGGCCGCGGAAGACATCGGGTGGCCCCTTGGAACCAGAGATGGCGCTGGATTGCGGCCCGGGAGGGCGCCCCCTCCATCCATGATGGGGAATGGCGGGGCCGGTTCGGGAGGAGCGCATGGACGGCCCCTGGAACAGGCAAGAGCAGGGGGCTCCAGCAGGGGCCTGAGTACTGGGCCCGGGGTCCAGAGGCCTGGGAGGGGGGTAGTGAGTGGTCAGGCCCCTACTGGATCGGGTGCAGAGGGGCCAAGGGGGGTGTGCGCAAGGCAGTACAGATCGATAGTTGAGGGGCGAGGGCCTGTAGCCAGGGGGGTAGATGGACTAGGGGGGTCCTTGGGCCAGGTCGGGGTAAGGGGTGAGTTGTTGTCGGGTGTGGGCAGGAGGTCTAGGTGTGCAGGGCGGTCAGGGCCGGTGATGGGTCTGCAGCGGGGTCAGGGGCTGGTCTGGAGGTACCGAGGGGAGGGGGTTCTTCTAGCCGGGGGGACCGCCAGGGTGGGGGGTGGGGATCATCCCGCGCTGGTGAGCAGTTAGATAGGCGTAGTCCTGGGGTGGGCTCAGGGTCGGGGTCTAGTGGTATGAGCCCGTCACTTGTTAGGGCCAGGAGGTCCGGGGGGATTAAGGGTAGGGCCCAGCGTGCTAGGTCCACATCTGGTAGCTCGGGAGAGGACAGGGTCGCTCGGGCCTTAGGTGGGCGGAAAGGAGAGGCCGTGCGATGGGAGGCTTTGGTGTTCAGCGGGCACTCCCAGGGTCGGGACGGGGGGGCAACTTGGGATCAGTATGCTCTGCCCAGGACTTCTTCTCCTCGTTACAGATCTCGGAGCCGCTCCGCCTCTGCAGTGGCCAGGCACCCGGTTGGCTCCCCGGTTGGAGGGTCAATGACGGATGTCGCTCATCCTGGTCGTGGGATGGTTCACGACGCAGCCCCAGGCACTTCAGGGACAAGGGGCTTGGCCGGTGAGTCCTGTGCTTCTCTGCAATCCAGTACGCTTGTTCACACACTTCAAGCGCTTCTCTACTTACTGGGAGCGGGGGGTGACACCAGGGGCGGTGTGGGTCAGGTGTGGGCACAAGGGGCTGGGGTAGCGGGCCCTAGTGAGATTCCTTCCACGGAGCAGAGTTCGCGTGGGGACACTGCGACGACGGTTACCAGGGCGGACGCGACGAGCGAGCGGGCTGAGTTGGCTGGGGGGGTGGTTCCTGATGCGGCCAGGCAACATGCATATGTGTAGTTTGCGGGTCCGCTGGGGATTCACCTCAAACAGGAGGTGAAGGATAAAATCTGGAAGGGCGAATTCTGCGAGATCTTTTCTCTTCTCCCTTTGGAGAATTTTATCGACCTCATGGAGGACGATAAAAAAGACGAGAAGAAGGAGGAGGAGGAGAAAAATAAGCGGTATCGTAAGATACCTAAGTCATTCGGTAACTGGCTGAGGGCGTTTTGCGTGTTGGCCAGCGTTCTGGGCGAGAAATCGCCGGGCTTGTGCTCCTCCCTGTTTTGTTATTTGGACGACATTTGGGAGGCGTACCGCACCTATGGCGGACTAGCATGGTGGCGGTACGACGAGCAGTTCAGGCAGCGTTTGGAGGCTAATCCGGGTATGAGGTGGGATCAAATGGACCTGCCTCTCTGGATGAAGCTGATGATGGCGCAGAAGGCCCAGCCCTTTCAGCCCACGGCCGGCGCAAAGGGGCAGTCCGCCTCGTCGGCCACCTTGCACAAGGGCTTCTGCTGGCTCTTTAACGAGGGCCAGTGCAAATGGGGAAACACATGTCGCTTTAAGCACGACTGTTCGGGCTGCGGAGGCGCCCATGGGCTCAACCGGTGCTTCAAGAAAGGGAAGTCGGGGCACGCCGGAGTCCCTACCGTGGCTGGGGGGGAGGAGGGGTTCCGCTTGCCCCGGGGCCTAACCCCGGTGAGGCTAGACGCGATGGAGCCGTGGATAAGACGCTATGGTAATAGGGCGGACGCCGCGGCGCTCTGGGCGGGGTTGGGCAAGGGTTCTTTATCCCTTTCCGGGAAAGGGGGGGACAGGGGTTCTGCGCAACCTTAAATCTGTGGCTGAATTCCCGGGTGTGGTGCGGGAAAAACTGGGCAAAGAAGTCATGTTGGGGAGGATGGCGGGACCGTTCCCAGCTCCTCCATTGGAGGGACTGAGGGTTTTCCCACTCGGAGTGGTCCCCAAGAAGGAACAGGGGAAGTTCCGGCTCATTCACCACCTCTCCTACCCGAAGGGGGAGTCGGTGAATGATGACAATGACAGGGACCTTTGCTCGGTCTCCTACGCATCATTCGACAGGGCGGTCGAGCTGGTAAGGAGGGCCGGGCACGGGGCACTGATGGCTAAGGTGGATATTTAGGCGGCATTTAGGCTGCTTCCAGTCCACCCAGCGTGTCATCACCTGCTGGGGTGTTTCTTCGAAGGGGAGTACTTCATGGATTTGTGCCTCCCAATGGGTTGTTCCATCTCATGCTCCTACTTTGAGAAATTTTGTATGTTTCTTGAATGGGTGGTTCGGGTTGAGGCGGGGAGTGGAGCAGTGGTGCACTATCTGGACGATATTTTCTCAGTGTGGGGCCGGCGGACTCCCCCGCCTGCCTACACTTGCTGAGAATGGTCGAGTGGGTGGCTGGCCATTTCGGGGTCCCGCTGGCGGCGGACAAAATGGAAGGTCCGGCTACGTGCCTTAGTTTTGTTGGGCTGGAGATAGACACTGTGCAAGGGGAGTGTCGGCTGCCATTGGAAAAGCTGCAGAGGCTGAAAGGGGAGGTGGCAGCGGTGGCACAAGCCCGCAAGGTTCCCCTGCGGCAGCTGCAGTCGTTGATCGGGATGCTGAATTTTGCGTGCAGGGTGATCCCAATGGGTAGGGTGTCCAGCCGTAGTTTGTCGGCAGCGACGGCGGTGGTGCGATCCCCGCGTCACTTCATACGGGTATCGTCGGCCATATGGGATGCCTTCCTGCGGGAGTTCAATGGGACGGTGTTTTTTAGGCAGGAGGGCGTGTCGGCGGCGGAACTGGAGCTGTTCACCGATGCGTCTGGTGGCGTAGGCTTCGGGGCCTACTTTAGGGGTAGTTGGTGTGCGGAGCGGTGGCCTGGGGAGTGGCGAACGTTCCCGCTGGTCGTGGCATTGGCGCTGTGGGGGGATAGGCTGCGGGACCGAAAGGTTGTCTTTTTCTCGGACAACATGGCCGTGGTATACGCAGTGAATAATTAATCGGCGTCGTCAAAACCCGTGGTCAGGTTGCTACGGCGTTTCGTTTTGTTGTGCATGTCGCTAAATGTTGTTCGCGCGCGCCATGTGCCTGGGTTCATGAACGATGTGGCTGACGCTCTGTCTCATTTTCAGTGGTCCCGATTCCGGACGGTGGCGCCGGAAGCGCAGGAGGCGGGGCAGGCATGCCCGGACGAGATTTGGCGGCTAGGTGCGACCTGCTTGGGGGACTTGTGAAGGCTTCGCTGGCGCCAGCCATGTGGGCTGCATACAGTAGAATGTGACGGCAGATAAGAACCATTCGGCCCATCTAGTCTGCCCAGTTTTCTAAATACTTTCATTAGTCCCTGGCCTTATCTTATAATTAGGATAGCCTTATGCCTATCCCACGCATGCTTAAACTCCTTTACTGTGTTAACCTCTACCACTTCAGCTGGAAGGCTATTCCATGCATCCACTACCCTCTCAGTAAAGTAATACTTCCTGATATTATTTTTAAACCTTTGTCCCTCTAATTTAAGACTATGTCCTCTTGTTGTGGTAGTTTTTCTTCTTTTAAATATAGTCTCCTCCTTTACTGTGTTGATTCCCTTTATGTATTTAAATGTTTCTATCATATCCCCCCTGTCTCGTCTTTCCTCCAAGCTATACATGTTAAGATCCTTTAACCTTTCCTGGTAAGTTTTATCCTGCAATCCATGAACCAGTTTAGTAGCCCTTCTTTGAACTATCTCTAAGGTATCAATATTCTTCTGAAGATATGGTCTCCAGTACTGTGTAAAGTACTCCAAGTGAGGTCTCACCAGTGTTCTGTACAATGGCATGAGCACTTCCCTCTTTCTACTGCTAATACCTCTCCCTATACAATCAAGCATTCTGCTAGCATTTCCTGCTGCTCTATTTCATTGTCTGCCTACCTTTAAGTCATCAGAAATAATCACCCCTAAATCCCTTTCCTCAGATGTTGAGGTTAGGACTCTATCAAAAATTCTGTACTCTGCCCTTGGGTTTTTACGTCCAAGATGCATTATCTTGCACTTATCCACATTAAATGTCAGTTGCCACAACTCTGACCATTTTTCTAGTTTACCAAAATCACTTGCCATTTGGCTTATCCCTCCTGGAACATCAACCCTGTTACATATCTTAGTATCATCCGCAAAAAGACACACCTTACCATCAAGACCTTCTGCAATATCACTAATAACAATATTAAAGAGAATGGGTCCAAGTACAGATCCCTGAGGTACTCCACTGGTGACAAGCCCAAGCTTAGAATATACTCCATTGACTACAACCCTCTGTTGCCTGTCACTCAGCCACTGCCTTACCCATTCAACAATATTGGAATCCAAACTCAAAGATTGCAGTTTATTGATAAGCCTTCTATGTGCAACAGTGTCAAAAGCCTTACTGAAATCTAGGTAAGCAATGTCTACTGCACCACCCTGATCTATAATTTTAGTTACCCAATCAAAAAAATCAATAAGATTAGTTTGGCATGATCTCCCTGAAGTAAACCCATGTTGTCTCTGATCTTGAAATCCATGTGTTTTTAGATGTTCAACAATCCTATCCTTTAGCATGGTTTCCATTACTTTCCCCACTACATAAGTAAGGCTTACTGGCCTATAGTTGCCAGACTCCTCCCTATTACCTTTCTTGTGAATGGGCACAACATTCGCTAACTTCCAATCTTCTGGGACTACTCCTGTTAACAATGATTGGTTAAATAAATCTGTTAATGGTTTTGCTAGTACACCACTAAGCTCTTTTAATAGCTTTGGGTGTATTCCATCAGGTCCCATTGACTTATTTGTCTTTACTTTTGACAGTTGAAATAGAACCTCTTCCTCTGTAAACTCACGTGTAAGTAAGTAAGGTCTGGGAATCGTGGGAAAGGTCGTGGGACGGGTTGGACCGCACGCCGGCGGGGGAATCGCTCACGGATGCGTTCCTCTGGTACACCTGTCAATTTCTGGCAAGGGAGGCGTCCCCAGCGGTGGTTGACAGGTCCATGGCGGCGATGGCTTTCTGGTTTAAGCTACACGGGAAAGAGGATCTTACTAAGGTCTTTGTTTTCGGTTGGGGGAGTTGGTAAGTGCCACGCGGGCAGCGGCCGGGGGCGTACAGGTGTCGGGGGTCCGAGTGCTGGAGGGGAAAGTGGTTGTACACCTGGCAAAATCCAAGACGGACATGAAAGGCATGGGCCGGGACATGACACTGCTGGCCCTGCCAGGCTCCGCTCTGTGCCCGGTGGCCGCGGTGCACTTACCAACCTGGAATTCGACTGGAATCCTACTGCCCATATGGCGACTATACACCGGTCACTGAAATCTGCTATTTTTGTGTATAGACCCCAAAATTGAATTTCAGAAATTAGAGAAATTCCCCAATTCCACTATATTTCACGTTCGGCTATTTCCTGCCTGCTAACTGCCCCGCTTTCGGCAGGACAGTCCTGATTTTGGGGTGCTGTCATCCCTCAAGCCTCCTGTAGCGGAGTGCAATATAAGAATCCACGATCTCCGCTGGTATAACAGGTAAATCCACAGTCAGCGCTGAAAAGTAACAATAAATCCAGAATGTAGCGCTTATATGACAAAAAAAAAGTATTATTCACTTTTTAGAATTTTGGAGCAAACAAGCGCTGGTTCCATTATTACTCAGCGCTGAAAAGTAAGGCAATATCCCCAATCCTCCCAATAACCGGACGAAACACAGTCTGGGAGTCAACTAGCAGCTTTATTCAGAACTTCCAGTATTTATGCAAGTCCCCATGCAAGGGGTTTCCTTACTGACAAAGCAGGGGTGATACAGTAAGGGACTACATGGGGGACTTAACATTTGGTACATTTCTCCCATTAGGCACCGCTGCACGAGAGGGATACTCCCACTGAAATATACTGTTAAGTGGATTATCTCCTCGTGCAGCAGAACCGACATTTTACTTTAAAATCCATAACTTGAACAATATTCGATTGTTTGGCACGAACAACCGTTCGGTAGATAGCTGGGGTCTGCGGGTACGTTTCGTGGAAATACCGCTCAGATCCCAGCTAAACTAACCGAACGCCATACGAAATACACTTATCTATTTAATTTGTATAAAAAGTACCGAACGTCAATGGGTCTCCTAATAGAAGGAGACCAGAGCTCCCGAACCGCCTGGAAGTGCAGCGGTGTTCGTGCCGTCGAGTAGCCGTTTTTGGTTCCATGCACTCGACGACCAAACACCGCTGGGGGAGACAAAGGATTCAAGATGGCCGACCGCCGCGTGGTCGGTAGCCGAACGACGTCCACCTAAGAATCCACTTAATTACCAATTGCAACAATGTTGCAACCGGGTAATTGGTGCCACACGCCTCTAAGTGTGTGGGCTTGCGTTCGGTACCTAATTCGTTTCACGAACAGCCGTTAAAGTGGCGGTTCGTGAAACGACCATTCAAATGCTAGCGGCTTTCGGCTGCTAGCATGGGAATACCATAGACAACATGCAATCATACATTTACCGACAGAATACACAATACATATAATTACAATATACTAGCAGTTTGTAGGATAACCTTTAGGGAACGATTTCCATAGTCTGAAGTGGCTAGGTTTGCCACACCTCCTCCCACTGCTCCGAGTTGAAGAGCCGGTGTGGCGGGAGGGGGGCTATCCCATTGTACAGCGCTACGGAATCTGATGGCGCTATATAAATAATACAATAATAATAATTACAGGAAGCGGTTTATTCACTAATATCCACAATGCCGCAGAGTTAAAGCCAGAATTCAGAATAAAACAGATGCGCTCGGGCTATAGCGGAGTTGGAGAATTAATTTAACCTAAGTTTTGCCATTAGGAATTCAAAGTTGGGAGTTAATAACTGTGTTAATGGATAACAAGCCCCTAGACTGCTGCTCCTCCTGTGGCCTCCAGGGGTCGCTGTAGCTAAACATCACACTGAGATTGTCCCTCACCGGCCGCCGTCCCCGGATTGCTATACGTACTTTCTGCGCTAAACGTTACGTTCTGTCGTCACTACCCTCCAACCAACCAGCAACGAGAACTACAACTCCCGGCCTGCTCCTGCGCATGCGCGATGCCCCCGGCGCGCCATCTTGACAGCGGGAGCCGCAATCAAACAGACGGGATCTGCGCTGGCCGAGACCTTCCCCGGGAGGTGGGTGTGAGCTCGGTAACCGGGAGACCGACCCCCCCGCCAGGCCGGCGCCGCCCACACCCGGGGCTTCCCCCCACCACAGCCACGACCCCCCCTCCTCCATACTGCCCCCCCATTGTTATCATAACACTACCACTATCCCCACCATAACACTACCACTCCCACTATCCCCACCATAACACTACCACTCCCACTATCCCCACCATAACACTCCCACTATCCCCACCATAACACTCCCACTATCCCCAGCCATAACACTCCCACTATCCCCACCATAACACTCCCACTATCCCCATCATAACACTACCACTCCCACTATCCCCATCATAACACTACCACTCCCACTATCCTCCCCATAACACTCCCACTATCCCCACCATAACACTCCCACTATCCCCACCATAACACTCCCACTATCCCCATCATAACACTACCACTCCCACTATCCCCATCATAACACTACCACTCCCACTATCCTCCCCATAACACTCCCACTATCCCCATCATAACACTACCACTCCCGCTGTCATCCTCATAACACTACCACTCCCGCTGTCATCCTCATAACACTACCACTCCCGCTGTCATCCTCAACTCCCGCTGTCATCCTCATAACACTACCACTCCCGCTATCATCCTCATAACACTACCACTCTCCTCTTGATAACACTGCCACTCCCACTATCCTCATTATCATAATAATCCCACTATCATCATAACACTACCACTCCCACTCTCCTCAGCTCATACGGCTCCTCATTGTTATCATAACACTACTACTCCCACTACCCTCAGCCTCTCATTTTTATAACACTGCCACTCCTACTATCCTGTTGGTATCCTCAGACTGCCACTCCCAAAATTCTTATCTCATACAGCCCTGCCCCTTTAATGTTTTTTTCTCCTTGCAACTCCCACTATCCTCAGCTTATATTAATCTTACTGTATTACATCATGTATATAAAACATAATTCCCACTATCCTAAGTTCATACTACCCTGCCCTGTGTCCCTCTTACTGTATACAACATAATTTATATAAAACGCTGAAACTTCCCTGCCCCCTCTTGTGCTGTGTCAGTTCCAGGCTGCACACTATAACTGCAACTCCCACTATCCTGAGCTAATGATACATTTCCCCTGCTCTTCCAGTTATGGTAAACAATACATGGCTGGGGCTGCTCATTCCTTCTCCATGGATTACATGTTCAGGCATCAAACACTCCCATCATCCCTTCATGTCCTCTTTGTCTCCAATGATTCCAATTCCTATAGCAACACATTGGATAATTAAGGCTTTCCGTTGATGCCGCAGTATAGGACATTTAAGGAATTGCCCTTTCTATTCCCTCTGCTTTCTGGTGTTTACATTGATATGGAAGCTGGGGCCGGATTCCATCACAATGAACTAAGGATTGAGTGTGGTTTAACAATAGACGCTGCTTGTGTTTATAAAATCTGGCTTTGTCTTGCAGGGAGGGCGCTCTGACGTCAAGATGCCTGTGGTGTGGCCAACTCTCCTTGACTTCAGCAGAGATGAATGCAAAAGGATTCTTCGCAAGCTGGGTATTTTTACATATTTATTTTCTTAACATGAGAAACAAACTTCTGCAGGCTCTGCCTCTCGTGATTTTGAGACAGCCCAAGCATCATGGGAGTAGTAGTCCACAATATCTGGAGTGCCTAAAGTTTTTTGTTGATGTTTCACATCGCTCTCCCTCCAGCTGGCCCTGGGTAATGCTTACTGCAAGCCCCACCCACTTGCATAATCACATGACTGGCCATCCATTGTACTGATTGACCAGTGGTAGGCAACCTTTGGCACTCCAGATGATGTGGTCTACATCTCCCATGATGCTTTGCCAGAACATTATGGGAGATAGTCCAAAACATCGAAAGTACCGAAGGTTGCCAACCCCTCTGTGTTAGGCTGTCTGTGTTTCCATTTCTGATAATTGAGTGAAAGTACATATTTGAACAGCGCTTGTGTCACGGTTTGTTTTCACTTTTATTAAATGTGTTCGATGAGTCCCCACAGTTATTGAGAATATTGATACATTTTATTAATAACGCAAACGTTTCCCAGGGCTATGCTAGGCTACCCAAAAAAATAAATCCTAAATAACGGCCAATGACCTGCAAATCCACGCTTTATCCTTAGCAGAACAGTGCAACATCTCGAGCCAAGCTGATCTCCCGGTCACCGTTTTATTATATGACTGTAATCTCATTTAGCTTATTCATAGCCGGAGTGTGGCAGAATCCTTAGACTTGCTTAGATCCACGGGTAATTGTCATGTCTTGGGTTACACAGGAATTCAAGCAAGTCGTTTGGCGTGTGTGTGTTTTTATTTTGATTCTTTGACAAACACACACCCACCTACGTATCTTATGAATGGTTCAATTACAGGCTCCTATGCCACCTAGTGGTTTTTCTGATTCTCTGCGAGTGCAGATCGTACAGCATGCAGTTCTTGCTTTGTGCCCACTAAATACATTTGTTACCATAAGCTATGTTGCTTTGTTTTCATTCTTCCACAAAAAGGATTCATTTTGATAAGGCGAAGATCTCACCTCACTATAAAGAACATGTAAAAGTTAGCTATGATTTGCGCTTATTCTTTCTCTCTGATGTTTATTTTTGGGCAGTTAATAAATATTGTCTTGATTTTCGTTAATGGAGTAAATAGGCGTAATATAGTGATATAGTGATTTATATTCATGTAGAGAATAACAATCGCCAACAATTCACAGAACGGCATTAGAACAGATCACCGTAGCTGGTTACCTTCCTGTTTTCTCGTTTGTCCATAAATGGCTGTTTTGATGTAACGTTTACGGAGAGTTATTTGGTTTAGTGATTCATTCATTCCATTTCAGGCCCGGCCTCTGTTTGCCGAGGGCATTACACCTCTCCTACTAGTGCAGTGTCAAAGTCCAGCGTATGGAGCCTGCTCAGCTCACGTTGGAGCAGACAGCAGCCATACTTCCCTAGAGTTTAGGAGACAGTGACAATAGCTGGGAGCCAGGCCAAACCTGCATTCATTGACATACAGTCCATTAGCCCATCATACACATAAACATGCAGAACGTGCCAATCTCTAACCTATACAGTCAATCACGGACACAGACATGACTAGTCAAACAAACACACTCGCACGTTTAATTATCTCCTAGCGCTTTCTGTTCACCTTCATTGGCCGTGAAGCTGCTCTGTCCCTGCAGTGTCTGCGTCATGCTGTAGCAGAGGCAGCTCTTGCTCTCCCGAGCTCTGTATTCAGTCAGCGTACTGTGTGTGTGACATTATGTAACTTGAGTTGACATGGGGACAGACTTTCCTCCCTAGGTCCCATTTCTCTGTTGCCATGGTGACCCCTCCTTGTATTTGTAGATTCCAATACCGCTGTAGAGGGATACTCTCCACGTTAAAGCAGGACAATGCTTTGTTTAGTTACATTGTCTGTGATTGTCACTCGGATGAATTGTCGTACAGTGTATATCAGGCCTCCAATTTAGTGCATCAGTCCTCTGGCTGGCTGTGCATAATAAGAGTAGTCTAACGCCAGCTGGTGGTTGCTTCGTGCCGTCTCATTCTGTTCAGGTCTTCAGTCGCTCACTGTGTCTGTTCAGCTTTTCTGTGCTGTCAGGGTTATTAACTAAGCTCAGGATTATATTGTGTTAAAATCTTAATAGCAAGATGAGGGCAAATATAGCACCTATGGAGACATTCCAACTGAGCTATAGTCAAAGCATGACTATCCTCAATACTGCAATTCAGATTTTAATTCTGTACAATTTAAGGGAATAGCCAGGTGTGTGGGGCTGTCTCGATCTGTTTGGGTGCTCTGTGCTACGTGAGACTGTCTTGCTCTGTTTGGGTGCTCTGTGCTACGTGAGACTGTCTTGCTCTGTTTGGGTGCTCTGTGCTACGTGAGGCTGTCTCGCTCTGTTTGGGTGCTCTGTGCCACGTGAGGCTGTCTCGCTCTGTTTGGGTGCTCTGTGCCACATGAGGCTGTCTCGCTCTGTTTGGGTGCTCTGTGCCACGTGAGGCTGTCTCGCTCTGTTTGGGTGCTCTGTGCCACGTGGGACTGTCTTGCTCTGTTTTTGGTGCTCTGTGCTATGTGAGACTGTCTCGCTCTGTTTGGGTGCTCTGTGCCACGTGAGGCTGTCTTGCTCTGTTTGGGTGCTCTGTGCTACGTGAGTGTAGCGGATTGGTACCGGGCTGTCCCACGACATGTATGAGAATAAGTGTATTTGGTCATATGGCTGGTTTAATGTGTATGTACATGTATAGAAAGCATGGTATCCGGGTATAATGACAGTTAAATGTATGTAAAGAATTGTATTCCTCTAGTTGTTCGGTAGAATCATTCAAATAAAACAAGGGAATGAAACTACCGAACAACCAGACCACCCAGGAATGAGTGTGCCTCCAATTACCGTTTGCAACAATGTTGCAAACAGGTAATTGGCAATCAGTGCAGTGTGGTCTTTGTCCTCTGGGTGGCCGCCATTCGGGAAACAAACACGTGGCGGCGGCCATCTTAAACTACCGAACAGCGGTGTTTTGCCGTCGAGTGTCTGGAACTAAAATCGGACACTTGACTAGGCAAACACCGCTGAGACCTCCATACTTCCAGAAATTCGTATAGAAACTACCGAATGACCCGCCGTTCGGTAGAAAGAACCCCACAAACAAGGGAATTCATTCAAACCCTCTCCAGGCTCTATAACACAGGCAATTCGCCTGTTTTCATTCCCTTGTTTGTGACCGACCGCAGGGCCAAAATGCATGGAACTGTTTTCGGATACTTTACCCATGCGGTCGGTCAAATCTTTGGAACCCCATATCTCACGAACCATTCATCCGAATGGGCTAATTTTTAAGTATGTTGGTCCCCCAGAATAGAGCTATCTGGGGATGTTGGATTTGTGGATGTACCCCAAGTATTTAGGGTACATCCAAAACTCGGGGAAAACTGTGTACACAATAAGGGGATTATGATGCTAGAGGAGGGGAGGAGATCTGTGGGAGGTTACTACTTAGAGATTGGATAATGTCTTAAGTGTTGGAACCTCCTCCCTTGCATGGGAGAGGGCTTTATAAGGAACTGTGGAATAAAGCTTGTCAGTCTACTCCTGAAACTGTGTGTCGTCCAGTTATTGGGATTGCGATGGGGATACTGCTGTATTACTTTACCTGCTGGAAACCTTGCCTATGGACTTAACATCACCTTGTTCCTGAGCCTCACTGGAATCTCTAGTGGAGAATAGCTGTGCAAGATCGGCTCTCCGCTACATTGGTTGGCAGCGCTGGGATCCAAACTCACAGAGGAACAAGCGTAAATGAAGTACGGATGGAGATTGATTTTTCTGCGCTAAAACGCTCCACGCTAAAGGACCTCCTAGAGGCAAGGGGTATACAAGCCAGCAATAAGAAGAAAGCAGTACTTGTTACAGAACTCATGGCAGAGTACAGAATGGAGGGCGATTCAGTTCCGGCACAGAGGGAGCCGGGAGGAACACCACAAGGATCGGAATTCCAGAGGCAGGTTCAGTTCAGGCTATCCTTTTATGGGGAAAACCCCCCAACAGAAATTGTTACCAGGACAATGGCCGAGGTACAAGAATTCATCCTAAGGACACAGGCACCAGAACAAAGCTCTGCAATTAATGTGCCACAGGAAGGTAAGCCTAAAATACCATACCAGGCTTTTAAAACATATGTGGAGGCAGAGGAAGATATAGACGCTTTCCTGCAAGACTTTGAAAGACTGTGTGCACTGCATAAAATTAACGCAGAGGACTGGGTACCTATTTTGGCCGGAAGGTTAACCGGGAGGGCAGCAGAGGCATATCGGACTGTACCTAATGACGAAATAAGGAATTACAGTAAAGTGAAAGAAATTATACTCGCCAGGTATGCTATAACACCCGAGGCATACCGGCGGAGGTTCCGGGATCTAAAGAAAACAGAGAAGGACTCGCACGCAGAGTGGGCATGCCGATTACAGGGGGCAGCGCTCGGGTGGGTGCAAGCTAGCAAGGCACGTTCTATGGAGGATGTAATACAAATGTTGCTGATGGAGCAGTTCTATGAGGGAGTAACCAATGAGGTCCAGGAATGGGTAAGGGACAGAAACCCTACTTCCCTTACCGAGGCGGCTAGGAAAGCGGATGACTACCTGGATGCACGCAGGTCACAAAAACCTGCAGCTCCAAAAGCAACCTTTAAAACATTCGGGGGAAACAACTACACCCCAGCTCCACCGAGACCGCTACCACCACCTCCACCACCCGCTGCACAGCCCCGGTTCCGACAACCCACCGCTGGCCCCTGTCATCACTGCCAGAAGTGGGGACATTATAAAAGGGAATGCCCACAGCTACGGGACCGTTCCACCTGGATTCGTCCAGGCCCACCTCCACCCAGGGCGGCCGCAGCCCACCACTACCAGGACCTAGTCACCACCCCATATGGTTCCGCAGTCCCCATTACTACTGTGGAACAATGGGAGGTACTGCACGAGGCAGATCCGGTCCAGGCCAATGTGGATAATCTACGGCACCATCGACAGACGGTATATCTGAATGGTACAGCAGTCCGGGGATTACGAGATTCGGGAGCCACCATCACTTTGGTACAGAGCCACCTGATTTCAGATCAGGCAAAACTGAACAAAACTGTTGCCGTCCGGGTAGCTGGGGGAGCAGTGTACCGGCTACCTACAGCAAGGGTACATTTACATTGGGGAGCGGGGGCAGGGGAAGTGGAGGTGGGGTTGATGCCACATTTACCGGCGGAGGTTTTATTGGGGAACGATCTGGGGAGGCTCACTTCTGCTTTTGAGCCCCAGTCACCCACCACAGGAGAGGTCAACCCTGTAGTCACCCGACAACAGGCCCGCACCCAGGACCACAACACACTGCCGGAGGTCCAGGTAAGCAACCCTACCCCCCCTCTAGAATGTGTCCCCTGGGCTCCACCTAATGAATTTGTAGCTGAAGTCGCAACAGACCCCACGCTTCAGGTGTATAGGGACAAGGTTGGCACGGGTTCCCCCGGGGCGGAGGGAGAGAAGTTTATCTGGGATAAACAACTTTTATACAGGGAAACAACCAAACAGATTACGGGGTTAGACCCGATAGCGAGGAGACAATTAGTGGTACCACAGCGGTACCGGGCTGAATTACTCCGGATAGCGCATGATATTCCGCTATCCGGACATCTAGGGGTTAGTCGCACCAGGTACAGACTAACCCAGAGTTTCTTCTGGCCAGGGATTAGCCAGGAAGTACGCAGATATTGCTCGACTTGCGATACCTGCCAGAGAGTGGGAAAAAGGGGGGATCGCAGGAAGGCTAAACTTCACCCCTTACCCATAATAGAGGAACCTTTTAGCCGAATAGCGGTGGATCTGATAGGCCCCCTCAATAAAGTTAGCCCGTCAGGAAAACGGTATATTTTAACGGTCGTAGATTATGCCACCAGGTATCCAGAAGCAGTGGCTCTGACCAACATCCACGCTGAGACGGTCGCGGATGCCCTCATGCGGATATTCTCCCGGATGGGATTACCCAGGGAGATTATCTCGGATCAGGGTACCCAGTTTACCGCAGAATTCACCCAACACCTCTGGAGGATCTGTGGCATTAAGCCTATTATCAGCGCCCCTTACCACCCCCAGACGAACGGGCTCTGCGAACGATTCAATGGTACCTTGAAGCAGATGCTCCGAACCTTCGCAGAGACCCACAAGGACTGGGAACGATTCCTGCCGCACCTCCTATTTGCATACCGGGAGGTGCCGCAGGAATCCACAGGGTTCTCCCCGTTTGAATTATTGTTTGGAAGGAGGGTCCGAGGCCCATTGGATCTTATTAGAGAGCATTGGGAGGGAGACCGGAGCACAGATGGCACTCCCATCCTACCATATGTGTTGGCCTTTCGGGACCGCCTAGAAGCGTTGACCAAGACGGTACGGGAAAACCTTCAGGAGGCCCAGACCCGCCAGCGTACATGGTATGATCGGGGAGCCAGGGACCGTAGCTTTCAGGTCGGGCAGAAGGTACTAATTTTAAAACCTGTCCGACATGATAAGTTACAGGCCGCCTGGCAGGGCCCATATAAGGTGGTGGAGCAAAGATGCGATACCACCTATATTATCGGCCCCTGCACAGGGACTGGGGGGCGACGCATGCTCCATGTGAACATGCTGAAGCCCTACCACGAGCGTACTGAGGAGGTAACCGCCATCTGTGCCCCTAACACGGAAGAGTTTGACAGCTTACCCCTCCCCGATTTGCTGGGGGATGGGCAGCTGTCCGGAGATTTAGGGGAGGTTACGCTGGGAGATCGGCTGAGCCCACAGGAGCGGATCGAGGTACAGCAACTATTGGAAGAGAAACGCGACACGTTCTCTAATGTACCTGGATACACGCCTCTGGCAACTCACCGGGTCGAGACCCCAGGGCAACTACCCATGCGCCAGACGCCATACCGCATTCCAGAAGCGGTACGGGCAAACATGCGTAAGGAGATCGACGAAATGCTCCAACTGGGGGTGATTGAACCCTCAGACAGTCCTTGGGCATCTCCTGTAGTCCTCGTACCAAAGCGAGACGGTACGACCCGCTTCTGCGTGGACTATAGGAGATTGAACGAGAAGACTGTATCTGACGCCTATCCGATGCCCCGGATAGACGAGTTACTGGACAGAATGGCCAGGGGCCAATACCTCACCACTATTGACTTGTGTAAAGGGTATTGGCAAATCCCCCTGGCCCCAGACGCCATCCCGAAGTCGGCCTTTGTCACCCCATTTGGCTTGTACCAGTTTAAGGTCATGCCATTTGGGATGAAAAACGCCCCAGCCACCTTCCAAAGGATGGTGGATCGACTCCTAGATGGATTCCAGGACTATACATGTGCCTACCTGGACGATATTGCTATTTTTAGCAATACGTGGCAGGAACACTTAGCTCACATCGGAGCTGTACTAGATAGGATAAGGGAAGCAGGTCTGACCTTGAAGCCGGCCAAGTGTAGTATCGGCATGGCTGAGGTACAATACCTGGGACATAGAGTAGGGTGCGGTAAACAAAAACCCGAACCCGCCAAAGTAGAGGCTGTAGCCCAGTGGCCCACCCCTAGGACTAAGACCCAGGTTTTAGCGTTTCTAGGGACAGCAGGGTATTACCGGAAGTTTGTTCCCAATTATAGCGCCCTGGCCAAACCCCTCACTGACCTGACCCGTAAGAACCTTCCCCGCCAAGTAAACTGGACCCCGGAGTGTGAGCAGGCATTCCAACAATTGAAAAATGCACTGATAAATGCCCCTGTCTTGGCAGCTCCCAATCCAACTAAACGTTTTCTTGTTCACACAGACGCTTCTATGTTTGGATTGGGGGCAGTACTGAGTCAAGTCGGGGCCGATGGCGGGGAACATCCAGTGGCTTACATCAGTCGCAAACTGTTACCTCGAGAAGTAAGCTACGCCGCCATCGAAAAGGAATGCCTGGCTGTGGTGTGGGCCCTAAAGAAGCTACAACCCTATTTATATGGACAGCCCTTTTCCTTGCTCACGGATCACAACCCGTTAGTCTGGCTGAACCGGGTGGCTGGAGACAACGCCAGGCTGCTGCGCTGGAGTTTGGCGCTACAGCCTTTTGACTTTAATATCCAGTACCGGCCGGGTAAGCAGAATGGAAATGCTGACGGGTTGTCAAGACAAACTGACTTAGAGAAATGATCCGTGAGCCCCCGGACATCCCCAAGCCGATCCGTGTTGGATCAGACTGTGTATGCCGGCTTGTGGGCAAGGGGGAGCAGTGTAGCGGATTGGTACCGGGCTGTCCCACGACATGTATGAGAATAAGTGTATTTGGTCATATGGCTGGTTTAATGTGTATGTACATGTATAGAAAGCATGGTATCCGGGTATAATGACAGTTAAATGTATGTAAAGAATTGTATTCCTCTAGTTGTTCGGTAGAATCATTCAAATAAAACAAGGGAATGAAACTACCGAACAACCAGACCACCCAGGAATGAGTGTGCCTCCAATTACCGTTTGCAACAATGTTGCAAACAGGTAATTGGCAATCAGTGCAGTGTGGTCTTTGTCCTCTGGGTGGCCGCCATTCGGGAAACAAACACGTGGCGGCGGCCATCTTAAACTACCGAACAGCGGTGTTTTGCCGTCGAGTGTCTGGAACTAAAATCGGACACTTGACTAGGCAAACACCGCTGAGACCTCCATACTTCCAGAAATTCGTATAGAAACTACCGAATGACCCGCCGTTCGGTAGAAAGAACCCCACAAACAAGGGAATTCATTCAAACCCTCTCCAGGCTCTATAACACAGGCAATTCGCCTGTTTTCATTCCCTTGTTTGTGACCGACCGCAGGGCCAAAATGCATGGAACTGTTTTCGGATACTTTACCCATGCGGTCGGTCAAATCTTTGGAACCCCATATCTCACGAACCATTCATCCGAATGGGCTAATTTTTAAGTATGTTGGTCCCCCAGAATAGAGCTATCTGGGGATGTTGGATTTGTGGATGTACCCCAAGTATTTAGGGTACATCCAAAACTCGGGGAAAACTGTGTACACAATAAGGGGATTATGATGCTAGAGGAGGGGAGGAGATCTGTGGGAGGTTACTACTTAGAGATTGGATAATGTCTTAAGTGATAGAACCTCCTCCCTTACATGGGAGAGGGCTTTATAAGGAACTGTGGAATAAAGCTTGTCAGACTACTCCTGAAACTGTGTGTCGTCCAGTTATTGGGATTGCGATGGGGATACTGCTGTATTACTTTACCTGCTGGAAACCTTGCCTATGGACTTAACATCACCTTGTTCCTGAGCCTCACTGGAATCTCTAGTGGAGAATAGCTGTGCAAGATCGGCTCTCCGCTACAGTGAGGCTGTCTCGCTCTGTTTGGGTGCTCTGTGCCACGTGAGGCTGTCTCGCTCTGTTTGGGTGCTCTGTGCCACGTGAGGCTGTCTCGCTCTGTTTGGGTGCTCTGTGCCACGTGAGGCTGTCTCGCTCTGTTTGGGTGCTCTGTGCCACGTGAGGCTGTCTTGCTCTGTTTGGGTGCTCTGTGCCACGTGAGGCTGTCTTGCTCTGTTTGGGTGCTCTGTGCCACGTGAGGCTGTCTCGCTCTGTTTGGGTGCTCTGTGCCACGTGAGGCTGTATTGCTCTGTTTGGGTGCTCTGTGCCACGTGAGGCTGTCTCGCTCTGTTTGGGTGCTCTGCCACGTGAGGCTGTCTCGCTCTGTTTGGGTGCTCTGTGCCACGTGAGGCTGTATCGCTCTGTTTGGGTGCTCTGTGCCACGTGAGGCTGTATCGCTCTGTTTGGGTGCTCTGTGCCACGTGAGGCTGTCTCGCTCTGTTTGGGTGCTCTGTGCCACGTGAGGCTGTATCGCTCTGTTTGGGTGCTCTGTGCCACGTGAGGCTGTCTCGCTCTGTTTGGGTGATCTGTGCCACGTGAGGCTGTCTCGCTCTGTTTGGGTGATCTGTGCCACGTGAGGCTGTCTCGCTCTGTTTGGGTGATCTGTGCCACGTGAGGCTGTCTCGCTCTGTTTGGGTGCTCTGTGCCACGTGAGGCTGTCTCGCTCTGTTTGGGTGCTCTGTGCCACGTGAGGCTGTCTCGCTCTGTTTGGGTGCTCTGTGCCACGTGAGGCTGTCTCGCTCTGTTTGGGTGCTCTGTGCCACGTGAGAGTGTCTCGCTCTGTTTGGGTGCTCTGTGCCACGTGAGGCTGTCTCGCTCTGTTTGGGTGCTCTGTGCCACGTGAGGCTATCTTGCTCTGTTTGGGTGCTCTGTGCCACATGAGGCTGTCTCGCTCTGTTTAGGTGCTGTTTGCTTTATATGAGGCTTTCTCTCTGTTTAGGTGGTGTTTGCCTTATATAAGGCTGTCTCGCTTTGTTTAGGTGCCGTTTGCTTTATATAAGGCTGTCTCGCTCTGTTTAGTTTATATAAGGCTGTCTCGCTCTGTTTAGTTTATATAAGGCTGTCTCGCTCTGTTTAGTTTATATAAGGCTGTCTCGCTCTGTTTAGTTTATATAAGGCTGTCTCGCTCTGTTTAGTTTATATAAGGCTGTCTCGCTCTGTTTAGTTTATATAAGGCTGTCTCGCTCTGTTTAGTTTATATAAGGCTGTCTCGCTCTGTTTAGTTTATATAAGGCTGTCTCGCTCTGTTTAGTTTATATAAGGCTGTCTCGCTCTGTTTAGTTTATATAAGGCTGTCTCGCTCTCTGTTTAGGTGCCTTTTGCTTTGTATAAGGCTGTCTCGCTCTGTTTAGGTGCCGTTTGCTTTATATAAGGCTGTCTCGCTCTCTGTTTAGGTGCCGTTTGCTTTATATAAGGCTGTCTCGCTCTCTGTTTAGGTGCCTTTTGCTTTATATAAGGCTGTCTCGCTCTGTTTAGTTTATATAAGGCTGTCTCGCTCTGTCTAGTTTATATAAGGCTGTCTCGCTCTGTTTAGGTGCCGTTTGCTTTATATAAGGCTGTCTCGCTTTGTTTAGTTTATATATGGCTGTCTCGCTCTCTGTTTAGGTGCCGTTTGCTTTATATGTGGCTGTCTCGCTTTGTTTAGGTGCCCTTTGCTTTATATAAGGCTCTCTCGCTTTGTTTAGTTTATATAAGGCTGTCTCACTCTGTCTAGTTTATATAAGGATGTCTCGCTCTGTTTAGGTGCCGTTTGCTTTATATAAGGCGGTCTCGCTTTGTTTAGTTTATATAAGGCTGTCTCGCTCTGTTTAGGTGCCGTTTGCTTTATATAAGGCTGTCTCGCTTTGTTTAGTTTATATATGGCTGTCTCGCTCTCTGTTTAGGTGCCATTTGCTTTATATAAGGCTGTCTCGCTTTGTTTAGTTTATATAAGGCTGTTTCGCTCTCTGTTTAGGTGCCGTTTGCTTTATATAAGGCTCTCGCTTTGTTTAGTTTATATAAGGATGTCTCGCTCTGTTTAGGTGCCGTTTGCTTTATATAAGGCTGTCTCGCTTTGTTTAGTTTATATAAGGATGTTTTTCTGTCATATGGTGGCAGTCACATATGGGTTTTGCTCCTCCCTGTGGACAAGACTTTTAACAAGCTTATTAAAAAGGATCCTCCCCCTTTGGGTATAAAGGCTCAGACCGCAAAACCTACCCCAGTCTTCTTTCTTGTCCCGATAGGGATGGACAGGACTTCGTCGTTGGTGAGACACACAGGTTGCTGTCTGGGGGATCCGGTCCGAAAGCTGCCAGGGTGGTAAGCTGAGTGGCCCATGCTCCGTTTTCTTAATCGTTACGGAGCATACTGAGGTCTGTAATTTATGCCGAGAAAGTTTCCGGCAAATTCTTCCGGGAGGCGGAGCTCGCTCTGAGCAAGCGCACAGCGGTGGAACGCACGCCCGGGTGGTGTTTGCGTTCCACCTAAGCTTCCGGGTGCGCAAAGACGCATGCGCAAACGGAAGCTTAAAGAGATATTGCAAAAAAAAAAAAAAAAAAAACGCGAAAATTTGAATTTAAAAGCTGTGCTAGTACCCACTGACAGCATGATGCAGATCAGAAGAGGTACGCCGTGTCACCTGCCCCCCCACACGGCTCAGAGGTATTTTGAGGTAAGATTTACAGAAAATAGATCTTTACTTTGAAATACTTTCTGAAGGAGAAAATACTTTCTAAGGAGTATCCGTTTAATTTTTTCAGATATGTCTAGTCCACCTGAGATGGATAAAGAGAAACTAACTCCCACGCCTAGAAAGGCTACAGTGAAGTCCAAACATATTGTTTGCAGCGAATGTGCAACTCCCCTCCCAGACGGGTCTAGGAAGAAAATATGCAGTCTGTGTACTGCAAACTCGTTGGAAAGAGAGAAGCAAAAGGATATGCAATCTTTCCTATCCTGGTTCCAGGAGAGTTTGTCCCAGACCTTGGACACGATTAAGGATTCTAAGAGGGTAGAAGCCCCCAGTCAACGAAAGATCAATAAAAGAAAAAGAGATTCCTCATCTGGATCATCTTCAGGGGAATGTTCTTCTTCTGTCGAATCAGAAGATTCGGGTTCCTCATCCAGTGAACCAGTGGGTTTTCCATCAGAGGCAATCCGTAAATTTGTTAAAGAAGTGAATCTGACCATCCTACCTCAGGGAGCAGAAAATCCTAAGAGAGGTTTTTTTGTACAACAGAGCCTAGTTGATTCTATTTTTAGGGAATGGAAAAACCCGGAAAAACGTGCCTTTATTTCCAGACACTTCAAGGACATCTTTAAGCTGGCTAGCGACGTTATGTGGGAAGATCTCCCAAAAGTTGATGTTCAGGTGGCACAGATTGCCAAGAGAACCACGATCCCTATTGGAGAAACTGCAGCATTGAAAAATCCCATGGATAAGAGAGCCGAAACCTCGTGTAGGCGAGCTTATCAGACAGCCGGTTTCCAATGTAAAGCCCTTCTGGCAGGGGCAGCAGCAGCCAGAGCGAATGAAGTTTGGCTAAATCTAGTACAAGAAAATTTTTCATCTGGCCAGGTCGTTGATCTTAGTCACATGTTTCAGAACATGCATTTTGCGAATGAATTCCTTTTGGATATGTCAGTAGAAGTGATAAAATTGGCCTCCAGGATCATGGGTTTGACTTCGGTGGCAAGACGTGCCCTATGGTTGAGGTCTTGGTCGGCAGATACGGCGTCCAAGGCAGTCCTTTGTGAACTTCCTCTGGAAAAGGCTAAATTGTTCGGCGCTCCCTTAGAGGAAATCATACGTCAGATGTCTGAAACCAAGAAGGCACTTCCTCAGGATCGAAAAATTTCCTGGAGAGCAGGCTACAGGAATTATCAATCCAGGGGTAGACGACCCTTTCAGGAAAGACCACACTATTTTCAAAGAAAAGAAAAAAACCGAAAATTTGAACAGAGTAACGAAGTCAAGAGAAGCTTCAGAGACAAAGGGAAGCGTTTTTGACGCCAGAGGTGTAGGAGGACGACTCCAATATTTTTTACCGACATGGGAACAGACCACAAAGGATCCTTGGGTTCTAAGGATTATCCGAAAGGGACACAAGATTGTTTTTCTGGAAAAGCCAAGATCAAGGTTTCTACTTTCATCCTACCAGTCCAGAAAGAAATCTCGAGCTCTAGATTGTCAGACCAGGATGCTTCTTCACAAAAGGGTAATAGAAAGAGTGCCACAGAAACGGGAATTTCGAGGAGTCTATTCAAGACTGTTTCTCGTTCCAAAACCAGACCACTCATTTCAGCCCATTCTGGATCTGAAGAGGATAAATCAGTTTATCCCTTATCACAGATTCCGTATGGAATCAATCGCATCAATTTTTCCCCTATTGCAAAACGGAGACGTTATGGTAAAAATCGACTTAAAGGATGCCTATCTACATGTGCCGATAGCCACTACTTCAAGGAAATATCTAAGATTTGCAATAAGAAGAAGAAGTCACACCGTTCATTTCCAGTTCAGGGCTCTACCTTTTGGTCTGTCCTCCGCTCCAAGAATCTTTACCAAAATCCTGTCTCCTCTAACTGCTCATTTAAGGGAAAAGGGTGTTTCTATTGTCCCATATTTAGACGACTGGCTACTGGTGGCACATACCGAAGATCAACTGCACGAGGATCTGCGGATCACTATAAAGTTTCTTCAGGACCATGGTTGGATTTTGAATCTAAAAAAATCAGTTTGCATTCCAACAAGAGTAATAGAGTTTCTCGGGTTCAAGATCGATTCAACCACCATGTCTATTTTTCTGCCCAGACGGAAGAGAATAAAGATCCGAAGATCGATTTCCAACCTCCAGAGAATGAAAAGTTGTTCATTCAGAGAGGCCATGAGTGTATTAGGGCTTCTTACGGCCACTTTTCCCGCAGTCAAATGGGCAAGATCAAAGGTCAGACCTTTACAGTGGAACATCCTGACGTCTTGGTCAAAGAAGGAGGAAGATCTAGACGAAAGATTCCTACTGTCCCCTCAGGTGAAAAAGCAGCTAGATTGGTGGATAACCTCAGAGTGCCTGTTAAAAGGCTTGTCCTTTCTACCAAAGGTCTGGCTGATAGTCACCACAGACGCTTCAAACTCAGGTTGGGGAGCCCACTTGGGTTCCACCATGTTCCAAGGAAAATGGTCTTCCAAAGAAGCAGAGGAATCCACAAATTTCAAAGAATTGTTGGCGGTTCTGTATGCTCTTCATCACCTCAGACCTTGGTTACTTCAAAGAGCGGTCAAGATACAGTCAGACAATCGTACGGTAGTCTCTTATATCAATCGACAGGGAGGAACCAGAGCGAGAAGGCTTTACAGTCTTTGTACAGCCGTTATGGAATGGGCGCAGAGAAATCTGGAAGACATTACGGCGGTCTACATAAGAGGCAGCGACAATGTTATAGCCGACGATTTGAGCAGGGGAAAGTGGGACCAAAAGGAATGGTCGCTAAACCCGGACGTATTCAGAATCCTAACTGTGAAATTCGACGTACCAGAAGTAGATTTGATGGCAAGAAGATCAAACAAGAAGGTTTACCACTTCGCCTCCCTATTCAGAACGGATCGACCCAGTTGGATAGACGCTCTATCAATAAGGTGGGATTTTCAGCTGGCTTACATCTTCCCACCTCTGCCCCTGATCCCAAAGGTTCTCCTCAAGATACGAACAGACAGGGCAAGGATATTGGCAATATCCCCTTATTGGCCAAACAGAGCCTGGTTTGCCGCCCTAAAAGAGATGACCATCAGCTATTGGGAACTTCCAATGTCAGCTCATCTCATTGTGAACAGGAACCTACCCTTGAAGGTACTAGAGATGTTCAGATTGACGGCTTGGCTACTGCAAGGCTGATCCTTCGAAACAAGGGATTGCAGGATGAGAGAATAGCTGTCTTACTCCGCGCCACTAGAGTATCGACTTCTAGGATATACTTTAGAATTTGGTCCAAGTTTCTGCACTGGTGTAGGGATCACCGGTTCCCGATCTTACAACCATCAATTGATAACATTCTTCAGTTTTTACAAGAAGGCTTTGACGCTGGCCTGGGAGTCTCAACTCTCAAGGTCCAAATATCTGCTTTGAATTTTTTTCTTCTAAAGGATCTGGCAGCAAATGTTTTTATCAGAAGGTTTTTTAGGTCTATCAGCCTCAGGAGGCCTCCTAAACGATCAGTGTTTCCATCATGGGACTTAGCCCTAGTCCTTCAAGCCCTTAGTGCTACCCCGTTTGAACCTTTGGAGGAAGTTCCTTTAAAAATTTTATCTCTTAAGGTTTTGTTTCTGGTGGCCATCACCTCAGCCAAAAGAGTGGGAGAACTTCACGCCCTATCCTCCTCAGACGAATTCACTATTTTCCATGAGGACAAGGTGGTTCTTTACCCGAGACCATCTTTTCTTCCTAAGGTTTTATCTTCAAAGAATGTGAATCAACCTATTATTTTACCTTCCTTTTTTAGTGCGCCCTCATCCCTTCAAGAACACAGATGGCAAAAGTTGGACGTAAGAAGAGCGTTACGTATATATTTAAACAGAACAAAGGAATTCAGAGTGTCGGATCACCTGTTTGTTAATTTTCAGGGTCACTTAAAGGGTAAGGTATCTTCCCGTGGTACTTTATCTCGTTGGCTTATTCAGGCTATCGATTTGGCATATTCTTCCTCAGGTCTTCAGTCGCCTGCTGCTATCAAGGCCCATTCTACTCGAGCTATGGCTACCTCATGGGCAGAAAGAGCACTTGCATCTCCAGAAATCATTTGCAAGGCAGCATGCTGGTCATCTTACAACACCTTTATCAAGCACTACCGGCTAGACATTTTCTCTGCCTCTGAAGCTGCCTTTGGGCGTAAGGTGTTACAAGCCGTCGTGGCATAGGTCCCGCCCAGAGGGATTCTTGCTATATCCCATATGTGACTGCCACCATATGACAGAAAAAACAGAAATTTTTACTTACCGTAAATTCTTTTTTTCTTAATATGGTGGCAGTATTATAACCCTCCCTCTTTATTAAAGTAATTTTGCATTGGATATTTTCTGGTTTCTTTACTTGTCACGTACTGGGGTAGGTTTTGCGGTCTGAGCCTTTATACCCAAAGGGGGAGGATCCTTTTTAATAAGCTTGTTAAAAGTCTTGTCCACAGGGAGGAGCAAAACCCATATGTGACTGCCACCATATTAAGAAAAAAAGAATTTACGGTAAGTAAAAATTTCTGTTTTCGCTCTGTTTAGGTGCCATTTGCTTTATATAAGGCTGTCTCGCTCTGTCTAGTTTATATAAAGCTGTCTCGCTCTGTTTAGGTGCCGTTTGCTTTATATAAGGCTGTCTCGCTCTGTTTAGTTTATATAAGGCTGTCTCGCTCTGTCTAGTTTATATAAGGCTGTCTCGCTCTGCTTAGGTGCCGTTTGCTTTATATAAGGCTGTCTCGCTTTGTTTAGTTTATATGTGGCTGTCTCGCTCTCTGCTTAGGTGCCGTTTGCTTTATATGTGGCTGTCTCGCTTTGTTTAGGTGCCCTTTGCTTTATATAAGGCTGTCTCGCTTTGTTTAGTTTATATAAGGCTGACTCACTCTGTCTAGTTTATATGTGGCTGTCTCGCTCTCTGTTTAGGTGCCGTTTGCTTTATATAAGGCTCTCGCTTTGTTTAGTTTATATAAGGATGTCTCGCTCTGTTTAGGTGCCGTTTGCTTTATATAAGGCTGTCTCGCTTTGTTTAGTTTATATATGGCTGTCTCGCTCTCTGTTTAGGTGCCGTTTGCTTTATATAAGGCTGTCTCGTTTTGTTTAGTTTATATAAGGATGTCTCGCTCTGTTTAGGTGCCGTTTGCTTTATATAAGGCTGTCTCGCTTTGTTTAGTTTATATATGGCTGTCTCGCTCTCTGTTTAGGTGCCGTTTGCTTTATATAAGGCTGTCTCGCTCTCTGTTTAGGTGCCGTTTGCTTTATATAAGGCTGTCTCGTTTTGTTTAGTTTATATAAGGATGTCTCGCTCTGTTTAGGTGCCGTTTGCTTTATATAAGGCTGTCTCGCTTTGTTTAGTTTATATATGGCTGTCTCGCTCTCTGTTTAGGTGCCGTTTGCTTTATATAAGGCTGTCTCGCTCTCTGTTTAGGTGCCGTTTGCTTTATATAAGGCTGTCTCGTTTTGTTTAGTTTATATAAGGATGTCTCGCTCTGTTTAGGTGCCGTTTGCTTTATATAAGGCTGTCTCGCTTTGTTTAGTTTATATGTGGCTGTCTCGCTCTCTGTTTAGGTGCCGTTTGCTTTATATAAGGCTGTCTCGTTTTGTTTAGTTTATATAAGGATGTCTCGCTCTGTTTAGGTGCCGTTTGCTTTATATAAGGCTGTCTCGCTTTGTTTAGTTTATATGTGGCTGTCTCGCTCTCTGTTTAGGTGCCGTTTGCTTTATATGTGGCTGTCTCGCTTTGTTTAGGTGCCCTTTGCTTTATATAAGGCTGTCTCGCTTTGTTTAGTTTATATAAGGCTGTTTCGCTCTCTGTTTAGGTGCTGTTTGCTTTATATAAGGCTCTCGCTTTGTTTAGTTTATATAAGGATGTCTCGCTCTGTTTAGGTGCCGTTTGCTTTATATAAGGCTGTCTCGCTTTGTTTAGTTTATATAAGGCTGTCTCGCTCTGTTTAGGTGCCGTTTGCTTTATATAAGGCTGTCTCGCTTTGTTTAGTTTATATATGGCTGTCTCGCTCTCTGTTTAGGTGCCGTTTGCTTTATATAAGGCTGTCTCGCTTTGTTTAGTTTATATAAGGATGTCTCGCTCTGTTTAGGTGCCGTTTGCTTTATATAAGGCGGTCTCGCTTTGTTTAGTTTATATAAGGCTGTCTCGCTCTGTTTAGGTGCCGTTTGCTTTATATAAGGCTGTCTCGCTTTGTTTAGTTTATATATGGCTGTCTCGCTCTCTGTTTAGGTGCCGTTTGCTTTATATAAGGCTGTCTCGCTTTGTTTAGTTTATATAAGGATGTTTCGCTCTGTTTAGGTGCCATTTGCTTTATATAAGGCTGTCTCGCTCTGTCTAGTTTATATAAAGCTGTCTCGCTCTGTTTAGGTGCCGTTTGCTTTATATAAGGCTGTCTCGCTCTGTTTAGTTTATATAAGGCTGTCTCGCTCTGTCTAGTTTATATAAGGCTGTCTCGCTCTGCTTAGGTGCCGTTTGCTTTATATAAGGCTGTCTCGCTTTGTTTAGTTTATATGTGGCTGTCTCGCTCTCTGCTCAGGTGCCGTTTGCTTTATATGTGGCTGTCTCGCTTTGTTTAGGTGCCCTTTGCTTTATATAAGGCTGTCTCGCTTTGTTTAGTTTATATAAGGCTGACTCACTCTGTCTAGTTTATATGTGGCTGTCTCGCTCTCTGTTTAGGTGCCGTTTGCTTTATATAAGGCTCTCGCTTTGTTTAGTTTATATAAGGATGTCTCGCTCTGTTTAGGTGCCGTTTGCTTTATATAAGGCTGTCTCGCTTTGTTTAGTTTATATATGGCTGTCTCGCTCTCTGTTTAGGTGCCGTTTGCTTTATATAAGGCTGTCTCGTTTTGTTTAGTTTATATAAGGATGTCTCGCTCTGTTTAGGTGCCGTTTGCTTTATATAAGGCTGTCTCGCTTTGTTTAGTTTATATGTGGCTGTCTCGCTCTCTGTTTAGGTGCCGTTTGCTTTATATGTGGCTGTCTCGCTTTGTTTAGGTGCCCTTTGCTTTATATAAGGCTGTCTCGCTTTGTTTAGTTTATATAAGGCTGTTTCGCTCTCTGTTTAGGTGCCGTTTGCTTTATATAAGGCTCTCGCTTTGTTTAGTTTATATAAGGATGTCTCGCTCTGTTTAGGTGCCGTTTGCTTTATATAAGGCTGTCTCGCTTTGTTTAGTTTATATAAGGCTGTCTCGCTCTGTTTAGGTGCCGTTTGCTTTATATAAGGCTGTCTCGCTTTGTTTAGTTTATATATGGCTGTCTCGCTCTCTGTTTAGGTGCCGTTTGCTTTATATAAGGCTGTCTCGCTTTGTTTAGTTTATATAAGGATGTCTCGCTCTGTTTAGGTGCCGTTTGCTTTATATAAGGCTGTCTCGCTTTGTTTAGTTTATATAAGGATGTCTCGCTCTGTTTAGGTGCCGTTTGCTTTATATAAGGCTGTCTCGCTTTGTTTAGTTTATATATGGCTGTCTCGCTCTCTGTTTAGGTGCCGTTTGCTTTATATAAGGCTGTCTCGTTTTGTTTAGTTTATATAAGGATGTCTCGCTCTGTTTAGGTGCCGTTTGCTTTATATAAGGCTGTCTCGCTTTGTTTAGTTTATATGTGGCTGTCTCGCTCTCTGTTTAGGTGCCGTTTGCTTTATATGTGGCTGTCTCGCTTTGTTTAGGTGCCCTTTGCTTTATATAAGGCTGTCTCGCTTTGTTTAGTTTATATAAGGCTGTTTCGCTCTCTGTTTAGGTGCTGTTTGCTTTATATAAGGCTCTCGCTTTGTTTAGTTTATATAAGGATGTCTCGCTCTGTTTAGGTGCCGTTTGCTTTATATAAGGCTGTCTCGCTTTGTTTAGTTTATATAAGGCTGTCTCGCTCTGTTTAGGTGCCGTTTGCTTTATATAAGGCTGTCTCGCTTTGTTTAGTTTATATATGGCTGTCTCGCTCTCTGTTTAGGTGCCGTTTGCTTTATATAAGGCTGTCTCGCTTTGTTTAGTTTATATAAGGATGTCTCGCTCTGTTTAGGTGCCGTTTGCTTTATATAACGCTGTCTCGCTTTGTTTAGTTTATATAAGGATGTCTCGCTCTGTTTAGGTGCCGTTTGCTTTATATAAGGCTGTCTCGCTTTGTTTAGTTTATATAAGGATGTCTCGCTCTGTTTAGGTGCCGTTTGCTTTATATAAGGCTGTCTCGCTTTGTTTAGTTTATATAAGGATGTCTCGCTCTGTTTAGGTGCCGTTTGCTTTATATAAGGCTGTCTCGCTTTGTTTAGTTTATATATGGCTGTCTCGCTCTCTGTTTAGGTGCCGTTTGCTTTATATAAGGCTGTCTCGTTTTGTTTAGTTTATATAAGGATGTCTCGCTCTGTTTAGGTGCCGTTTGCTTTATATAAGGCTGTCTCGCTTTGTTTAGTTTAGATGTGGCTGTCTCGCTCTCTGTTTAGGTGCCGTTTGCTTTATATGTGGCTGTCTCGCTTTGTTTAGGTGCCCTTTGCTTTATATAAGGCTGTCTCGCTTTGTTTAGTTTATATAAGGCTGTTTCGCTCTCTGTTTAGGTGCTGTTTGCTTTATATAAGGCTCTCGCTTTGTTTAGTTTATATAAGGATGTCTCGCTCTGTTTAGGTGCCGTTTGCTTTATATAAGGCTGTCTCGCTTTGTTTAGTTTATATAAGGCTGTCTCGCTCTGTTTAGGTGCCGTTTGCTTTATATAAGGCTGTCTCGCTTTGTTTAGTTTATATATGGCTGTCTCGCTCTCTGTTTAGGTGCCGTTTGCTTTATATAAGGCTGTCTCGCTTTGTTTAGTTTATATAAGGATGTCTCGCTCTGTTTAGGTGCCGTTTGCTTTATATAACGCTGTCTCGCTTTGTTTAGTTTATATAAGGATGTCTCGCTCTGTTTAGGTGCCGTTTGCTTTATATAAGGCTGTCTCGCTTTGTTTAGTTTATATGTGGCTGTCTCGCTCTGTTTAGGTTACGTGTTGTTTTTTGTCTCCGGTGATGTCATTGTGGCTGTTTCCTGTGTTGCCGAGGGCTGCAGGGGATGTGCCGTGCTTGATACGCTCCTGGCATGATAGCAGAATTACAGGCAGCGGTTTCCCATATACTCTGACACTTAGCCTGTTTGTTCTAATGTTCATTGTCTTTGCACATAAAGCAGGCGTGTAAGGAGACGTCAGATTCTGTTTTTTTTATTATTATTATTCCTGGGTAATTTATTTACTAGTTTTATAATCTTCATGTAGTCATGAGGCCCTCAGTTCTACAAACCAATACTTTAAAAATGCCCGAAATGCTTGTCATACAATGAGTAAAATGTGATTTCTGGGGTGGCAATTTCAAGATGGATGTTTTACCCTTGAGAAGACGAAGCATTGCTTTTGGAACTTTTTACTAATGATCTGACTGGGGAATAGTCTACTTCATGCTGGATCTCATAGTTCTTCTCGTGACTCCCACCCTAGGTTGGTAATGTGCTTTAGAGGCACCATAACCACTGCAGACCATCAGAATATGATGGAATTCATGGTACTAATGGGGAAATGTAGATTTTATATATAGTAGCCATATGTTACACAAGGTGAAATACTGTGGGCCTCCGAGGACCCTTGTTTTGTGTCAAACTAGAACTCGGGGATGCAATCCTGACACCATAACCACAGCATGTGTGGACAACAGGTTTACACCTATCTTTTTAACATGATTGTTTACATATCAGACTGTTTTAGGTATTGAATTGGGCCATCTGTATCTGTCATGATATAGTTAAAAGAACACTACAGTCACCAGAACAACTACAGCGTATTGTATTTGTGAGTAGAACCATTCCCTTCAGGCTTTTTGCAGTAAACACGGTTTGTTTCAGAGAAAATGCAGTGTTTACATTACAGCCTAGTGATAACTTCACTGGCCACTCCTCAGATGGCTGTTAGAGATCCTTCCTGGGTCTGTGCTGCACAGTGTGACTGATATTCAGTGTCTCCACCCTCTGCATGGAGACACTGAACTTTCCTTATAGAATGCATTGATTCAATGTATCTCTATGAGGAGATGCTGATTGGCCAGGGCTGTGTTTGACTTGTGCTGGCTCTGCCCCTGATCTGCCTCCATGCACTCTCAGCCAATCCTAATGGATACATGGTGATTGGCTCACATAATCACTTCTGATGATGTCAGCTGTAAACTTGAATGCAAGTAAAGTTTTACTATATTTGGGGAGGGCCAGGGCGGACTAGATGGTGTTTTAACGTACAGATTACGACCTCATTGATGCATTGTCACAAACTGAACATTGCTAAAGGGTGCATTCACTATTGTCAAAATTGGAGTGTATTGAAATCTGAATGTCAAAATGTAGACAAAAATTGCTAATTTGGGGGGAAAAGAATTCACAGCTTGGCTATTTTAGCCTCAGTTTGGCCTTTGAGATCCCAATTCCCTCGTTTTGTAAATAAAGCTTAAAGTCGGAGCTCGTTTAGCGCTATCTGTTACTGCAGACCCAATGATCTTCGTGTGTGTGTGTTTGAGAACTGAATATGTACATTTTTTTTTTGTTACCTTCAATGCAGACAGAAAATCCATTCACGTTTAACATTTTTAGCGTAAATCCTGTGTGTATAACAGATGCTGAATTTGTTACTACTACAAAAAAAATCACATTTTTAAATTCTTAATTTTAACGTTTAAAATGAGGGCTTGTCTATATATTAACATGCAGCTAGTATGGTATACCTGTATATTTACTTGGGATCGATCAATATCCATTTTACAGAGCCAAAGCCAATACTGATTATTGGGTACCTTCCTGGCTGATTTCTGGTATTCTGTACATTTTAAAGTTTTGAAAAAGTAAAGATTTTTACACAAATCTGAGCATGCTGACAGCAGTCACACTCCTATCACTTTTAGACAGCCAGAACATACTGAGATCTCATCATGTACAGTGCTGTTACTGATAAGTGTGCTTGCTGACAGGGTTATGGTACTTTTTGAAAGTAAACCAAAATGTTCAAATGTCTATCTGTTCCTGTCCAAATCAATAAAATTAAATTGCGTATATACGCTGAAGTAATTAAGTCTGACACACAAGGTTCAGGTTAAAATAACTTCGAGAAAGTTTATTGGCAAGTGAAGAAAAAGCGGGCGCGCAGGCCCTTTTAAGAGGCATTTTGCGTCATCATTGATTATTAGAATATCAGCAAATAAACATCATCAATTGGATTAATTGTTAAGTGTCGGGGTTAGTGTCTTACCTATTGGTTCAAAAAATTAAGAGGTTAGTCTCGTGCCCACCCACCAGAGGTGGGATTATTCTGGACATGGGTGGGGATAAGGGGGTCTTGAGCGTCATTTTACACGGTCAATGATATCAGGCTTCATGTCCAGGTGCAAGGTCTCTTATGAATAAAACATTTCATTACTACTGTGTTCTCGTGGCCTTCAAACTACACTATCTTACAAGTTCTAAGGAGTAGCCAGCAAGGTTTAAGGAGTAGCCAGCACCTCCTGGTGCTTGTCCTTGCAGGAAACACAGTCTTTGTCTACTATACTAATTGGGTTGAGAAGTTCAGTCACGTAAGGTAGTTTTTAAAAATGAACAAGTTAAGTCATGAGGACAAAATGGAGGATTGAAGAAGTCAGGTTAGGAGGACAAAATGGAGGATTGTCACAATATAAGGTTAAAATGGAGTTAGTACAATAATTCAATACAAGTACAATAAAGATTTTTAATAATTCCACATCAACAGCAGTCACATTCCTATCACGCTCAAGCAGCCAGAACATACTGAGATCCCATCATGTACAGTGCTGCTACTGATAAGTGTGCTTACTGACAGCAGTCACATTCCTATCACGCTCAGGCAGCCAGAACATACTGAGATCCCATCATGTACAGTGCTGTTACTGATAAGAGTGTATCAAGAAGAAAAGGAAAGTAACTGCACCCAAAGATTACGTACGTACAAAACTCAATTAGTACACAGGTCTTTTGAAATTATACACATATTGGACCTCATATAAAACAGAAGAAACAATAATAGTGTAATACAGGATGTACTATAAGTAAGTGATGTGTGATCTTGTGTGATTACACTCACATTTAATTGAGCTATCTCAGAGCTCAGCTGTTTCAGCGCATGGACGGAACAATCCCCGTCTAAGGATATAAGTTGGTATAGGCGTCCCAAATGGCTCAAATGGAGTGCAGTGTATATAGAACATATGTAGGGATATATACAAAAAGAATACTCCAATGGTGAAATAAATATTTGTAAACGTGGAGTAAAATAAATAAAGTAACATACTCACATTTCCCAGAGCAAGAATTGCTCTGGTATAGATAGCGTTGGTGGTATAATTCCCACCTTAAAAATTATCAAAAGTTTAATAGTTCGCTGTTTAGACTGCTGCTGCTTTCTAGCTCAACAGCTATCAGTCTACATCCACATGTAACATTTGCACACCTCTCGTGACGTCACTTCCAGCTAAGACAACAGTCACATTCCTATCACTGTCAAGCAGCCAGAACATACTGAGATCCCATCATGTACAGTGCTGTTACTGATAAGAGTGTTCTTACTGACAGCAGTCACATTCCTATCACTCTCAGCCAGCCAGAACATACTGAGATCCCATCATGTACAGCACTGTTACTGATAAGAGTGTGCTTACTGACAGCAGTTACACTCTTGTCTCTGAGTCAGCCAGCTCAGTAAAATACAGTAGATTATTCACTCTCACCTCCCTGCCTTCAGCTGAGGGATGCATGCTGGGACTCACAGGGAGGGGTGACGTGAGGTCAGGACATGGCACTTCATTGGCCGGCGGCTGGAGTTGGGATGGTGGGGGTCTTTCATATTTGTAATGTACTTTCTATTTATAATTTGAAGAGAATGTCGTATTCAGAGTATCACTCTAACTGTAACATTGCTTATACGGGTATTATAGATAATAAAGAGGAGGTTTATCTTTGTACAATCCAGAGTGTTCAAGTATAAAACTATACATTTATATATTCAACAGTTAGATGTAGGTTTTCAGATGAAAAGCCGCGCTGTATAAAAGGTGATTATGTAAATCTGCCAACTCTCGTGGCGCTATTGCTTACATATTACCTAATTTCAAACCCTTGTCAGTCAAGTATACATAAAATATAAAAATAAATTAATCTGTATAGTCATTAATTTTCTTTCCATGTGACTCCTGTTTCTGGTTTTCAGAGCTGGAGGCGTATGCTGGCGTTATTAGCGCCCTCCGCGCCCAGGGAGACCTCAGTAAGGAAAAGAAAGATCTTCTTGGGGAGCTGTCGAAAGTGCTGAGGTAATCCCCATATACCGTATAATAACGATAGTCACATGTAGAGCTTTTACATTGTGTAAATAGACTATAGAAACCAACCAGTACAGTGTCACAGTTATATAATAAATATTAATCTCTATTTTATAGCCAGCTCACGTTTCTGCAATTACTTAGTGGTTCATGTGCACACTGACAGGATTATTTACTAAAGTAATAATTGTTGGGAATTTCAAATTTAAAGCTGCCGAAATCTAAAAATTCCCCAAGTCCGCTATGCTTCCCATTCGGCTCCTTTTGACTTTCAATTTTCAATTAATTTCATTTTCAGTTTCAATTTCCGGTAATTTTCACGTTGATAAATAACCTGTAAATGTTCCTGACCCTTTGTGTCTGAGGTTTTGATAGCATAATGTGTGAATAATTAGCATTGTATTCTACGATGTGTTCACTCGTGTTATAACTTGCGGCATCCAACGAACATTACTCCTTCTATTTTGTGCTAGCATTTCAACAGAGCGGCACCGGGCAGAGGTACGAAGGGCGGTGAACGATGAGCGCCTCACAACCATTGCACACAAGTGAGTGGTGACTGTCTCGTAGCATAACATGTCAGGTAGAGAGTGTTTGCCGTGCAGCGTGAATAAATAGTAGCTCACATGATACACAGCCGGCTGAGGGTCCCAGGAATGTGAAATCCGCACAGCCTTGTGGGTGTAAATGAGTTTGAAGAGGGAAACTAATAGAATAAAGTCTATATAAAACTGAGGGAAAGTAAGTAAGGATGAACCGGTACAATCCGAATTGGCGTTACCATGGAAAAGTAGTGGGTGTTTTTTATTTTTTAATTTAAATTCCCTCTTTAGATTAGATTGTGTTCTACAGAGCTTACATTCTGGTTTTCTAGCATGTCTGGTCCAAACAGCTCTTCCGAGTGGTCCATCGAGGGGCGACGTTTGGTGCCACTGATGCCTCGCTTAGTCCCACAGACGGCTTTTACCGCCACTGCCAATGCCATCGCAAACTCTGCTGGACAGCACAACTCTGCCCTTCCAGACCCTGCGGAGACTGGTCACAAAGAAGGTAAGTCCTAATCTAATCGGCCATTATCATTGGGCACTGTCATACCTCGCTAAGATATTTACAGTCAGCTTGGTGCTGCTAGATAAAAACTGGGGGAATTTACTAATAGAAGATTGGTGGTATTAATGGGAGCCATCCTCTGGCTCTCCTTGTTTATTACACTTTTAGAACTTTGCCCCAGTTTTTTTTTATTGTGTTAAATTAATTTGTCCCGATATACATATTTTTGTTCCTACTTCTATGGCTAGTATTTTCTCATTAAATCATGCGGTCTGTGAGCCCAACAAATCTCCCTATTGCTTCCTTCATAGATGTTCTTTTACAAAATAAGTGGATGTAATTCCTGTAAATGTTTCTTCCAGTGGTAGTATGTTACTCCTATACAAGTACCACATCAACACCCACCTCAACCCCAGTTCCCAGCGGTAGCGTGGCTACTGTAAAGTCTCCCCGACCAGCCAGCCCTGCTTCAAACGTGGTCGTACTTCCAAGCGGCAGCACAGTTTATGTGAAAAGTAAGTCCTGCTGTGTATCCTGCACTTTGCTCAGGAACAGACTAAATAAAGTGTTTATATCTGAACAGAAATTGACTTTGTTTTTAGTATATCTGGCATAAATAAATAAGGTTATAGATCACATGTGTATTGTGCTCGAAGATCATGCGAGTGGGCTTCCTTTGTGATCTTTAGGACATAATATTATTGGCCTTAACGCTGAGCTCTGTTATTGTAGCTGGAGACTTGCAAAAAATAACTTCCTTCTCATTCGCTAGTTAGTACCATACCACATACATTGTTCAAAACTTGGTATTATTATAATTATTTTTATTATTATCACCATTTATATAGCGCCAACAGATTCCATAGCGCTTTACAATATTATTAGAGGGGGGATTTAACTATAATTTGGACAATTACAAGAAAACTTACAGGAACGATAGGTTGAAGAGGACCCTGCTCAAACAAGGAAAAGGCTGGGTATAAAACACAATAGGAATATGCTGACTCTTGTTTACAGTAATATCTTGAGTGAGGAATAAATTGTTTAATATATCCTAAATCACAATTTTTTTTTTTTTGGTGTGGCTACTTATGATTTGCTTTTGCAGGTGTCAATTGCTCAGATGATGACGAAAAACCTCGAAAAAGAAGGCGTACAAACTCCAATAGTAGTTCCCCCGTTGTCCTAAAGGACGTTCCCAAGACGTCTACGCCTGTCTCCAAAACCATTACTGTGCCCGTCACTGGGAGCCCCAAGATGAGTAACATCATGCAGAGCATTGCCAACTCTTTACCTCCCCACATGTCTCCCGTGAAGATCACCTTTACCAAACCCACCACACAGACTACCAATACCTCCACGCAGAAGGTCAGTGTCTGTACTAGTACACTAAGACTCTCGGGTTAATAAAATATTGGTTTTTTTCAGAGCTGAGATTTCATCATTTCGTTGAGGGTTATTAACCTTAAAATTAGACATGCGCAAAAAAAGTTTTAAGCAGTTTGTTAGAATACTTTCTGACAATCAGTGAATGAATAGATTTCAAAAATGCAGTTAGCCTAGAAAGAACTTAGTCCGATTCAGCTGAATTAACATCCTTTTTGAATTGATTTTAATTTCGGTGATTCTGAATTGATTTGTTTGTGAACTTACCGAATGTTCACAAAAAATGCCGGTGAGATAGCTCAGTGGGCTAATGCATCATCAGGAGAATCTGTTCAACCCTTTATTCAAATCCTGGCAGGGCTGACTGATCCTTCCGAGGTAGATAAAATGAGCACCATTAAATTGGGCAGTAGTAACAACCCCTGGATGTTGGGCAAAAGTAACATCCCCTGAACGCACTTGGAAACCAGAGTAATCAGAATGGACTTTTCCTGGTTAAATACTTTGTTGTTATTATTACTGATTCAAAATTTGCCAGGAGGCTGCTGGTGCTTCATTTAAACAGCCGTTTCATGTGAAATTGATGTAAATAATGAAATAATACTTCTTGAAAGGGTGCATTATTTTCTAACCGTACTTTTAATATTTTTCCCATGTCTTTGGTTACAGGTAATTATAGTAACGACTTCTCCAAGCTCCACATTTGTTCCCAACATCTTATCGAAGTCCCACAACTATGCCGCTGTCACCAAACTGGTACCCACCTCCGTCATAACATCCACCACACAGAAACAGCCATTGATTGTCACCTCTTCGCAATCCTCGCTTATCCCGGCAGCCATTGAAGGCGGACCTTCTGCCCCTTTGTCCTCTAGTAGTATTGCTGTTACTACAGTGGTTTCTGCCACCCCTTCACTGGTCATGTCCACAATGGCGCAAGGTAAGCCCTTTCCCCTGTCTTTTCATGTTTTTATAGAATTTTGTTTTCTTTCACAAAACTGTAGCATTGATTTAAGGTGCATTTTAAGCACTAAAACAACTGCTTGCTTAATGACACGGCGCTTTAAAAAAGGTAAGGGATTAACCCCTTCCTCCCCCATTCAGCGCCACGGGAATAGGACCCTGAGGGTGGGGGCACCCTCAGGGCACTATAGTGCCAGGAAAACAAATGTTTTCCTGGCACTATAGTGGTCCTTTAATGTTTAAAGTATACCTTTAATTAATATTGTACAATATGTGTCCAACATAAATATTTTTTTTAAAATGTTTTTTAATAAACAAGCATCTATGTAGGGACTGAGACTTTTTTTTATTTTGTTTAAAAGTATTAATGGCATCAGAAAAGAAATGACCCCTTCATTCAGGTTCCACTTGGAACTTTTTGAGATTACATTTAGCAGGCACACCTTTCATAGCCTTTAACTACACCTAGCGCAGCCATACCAAACTGTGTGAAAAACTGGGTGAGATGGGCTGTCATGGAAACCCGATATACCAGTAAGGACATCGTTATTTTTAGGGTTAAGGGAAATATCAGATTCTGTCTCCATTTCCCACTAAGTATATTTGACATTTTGTTTCATTGGTAATTTTTTATTTTATTTATTTAGTTAAATTTAAAGGCTGTGTAATTGAAATCTTGAAATGCTTTCTGGGGTGATGTACTATTACGTTACATGTCCTTCCAATAATTATCCACACCCCAGAGAATCCGTTATTGTGTGTTCACTCCGGGTGGATATTTACAGTGTCGGCACTGTCTACATTGTGGCTTATCAGAGTTTTTGCTTTTTTTCCTGTTCAACCCATTCCTTCGACACATGTCTGAGATATGTTTTATTTTTTTTTGTTACATTAAATGTGTCTCAGCCTCTTCAATGAAAGTACCATCCAACAGACTACCTTCTCCCAAGAGTTTGGTTGCCACACCAGGTCAGATCCTAGCACAGTTTCCGAAACAGTATCAGCAGTCGCCAAAACACCAGATTCATCAAGTAACGCAGCAGACCACACACCTGGCACAGCCAACCTCCATCACGCACACGACTACTCCGCAGGCTCCAATTTCCCCTGGCGTCAAGCCAACCATACAGATCAAGCAGGAATCTGGTGGGTATGCTGTGTAAATGCCAGTCATGTAAGAGAAGTGTAAAACACGTATAACCGTTTAACTCCTGTCACTACCACAATGTATGCGTGTCAATAGCTTTTACACACTGAACAATTAACATACATGTAAATTTTATTTTGCTACATCCCTGTATGTTTGTTTTTCACTATAGAAAATACAAGTATAACATTAACATACACCTTATACCAGTGATGGCGAACCTTTGAGCTTGGTGTGTCAAAATTCGTAAAAAAAAAAACGTGGCTTAATTCAGTTGCTGTGTCACATCTAGAAATATTCCTACTTTAATAGGGCTTTAGTGTGGTGCGATAGGGGCAGAATTGTGAGGGATTGGGGCATTAGTGAGGGGATGGGAACGGTATTGTGGGGGTTGGGGCTATGGTGGGAGGGGGACATGGACAGTATTGTGGGTTTTGAGGCTTTAGTGGGGGGCAATACCAGTATTGTGGGGGACTGGGGCTATGGTGGGAGGATAGGAACAGTATTGGGGGCAGGACAGCATTGTGGGGGACTGGGGTTAGGGTGGGGGGGTACGAACAGTATTGTGGGGAGTAGGGGCAGTATTGTAAGGGGCTGGTATTGGTGGGGTGTAGCAGTGTGGGTAGTGGGGCAGTATTGTGGAGGAATGATGCTATACTGGAGGGTAGGGGCAGTATTGTGGAGGGTAGGGAAGCATTGATGACTTGGGCTATGGTGGGAGGGGTAGTGGGGCATAAACACACACACACACTTTTTTTCTACAATCCACCCAGTCTCCCTACCTGAAGAGCTGGAGTGGATCCTGGGGTCTAGTGAGCTGCTTCTCTGCTCCTAAGAGAGAGCTCCGTTCAATATCAGCATGTCCTGTATAAGTGTATAGCTTGCACGCTCGCCCTCTAGTGGTGCCTGGGCCGGAATGTGACGTCATATTCCGGCTTCCAGGAGCTATACAAGGAGTGCGAGGGAGCTATACAGGACTGATACTCCGCGTCGGGCAGCCAAGGTACGGGTGCACTACAGGAAATGACAGGCAGGAGAGGGAGCACTGTGCGCTTCCCTCCTGCCGGTCACCCGGGCTGGTGCGCCCTAAGGAAGCCTGTCCTGTGCGTGTCACCCAAAATGTCTTGGCGTGTCCCCTTTGACATGCGTGTCATAGGTTAGCCATCACGGCCTTACACAAATTCAATAGCAAGATTGCGTTAAAATCAAATAAAGTTATAAATCTGCTATCCGCCGATTTCACTGGCACTATATGAAAATAGATTAATGATTTGGGGAGTAGCTGGTCCACTTTTACTGCCCTTAGTATTTGTTCTGTGCGAGTGATAAAATGTTTGTTATAGTTTTTTTGTTTCTCCTCCCCCCCCCCCTTTTTTTATTTTCACTGCAGGTGTTAAGATAATCACGCAGCAGGTTCAGCCCAGTAAAATCCTCCCCAAACCAGTGACTGCTGGTCTGCCAAACAGTAGCAACACCCCCATCATGGTAGTGAGCAGCAACGGAGCCATCATGACGACAAAATTGGTCACAACTCCCAGCGGTAAGACTGTTGGCTCGTATAGAAAGTTATATGGAACTGTGCCAGTTATGTATGTGATCAGAAAGGGGGCATGTCATTGTGGCATACATGCCAGGGCACCGCTGAGGCACTCTGTATCTGTACCATGCCTTGCCACAAGCACGTTTAATGACATGCGCTCTGCACATTATGGGAATTTCTCTCTTATGCTCCTAAAAGCAGGAGATAAAAGACAAAACCTGCAACAGGAGGGAAAATCTGTGAAAATTAGGATTCATGCGTTTACGATCTTTAAATAGAATCTTTACTATAGTTTGAAAAATCGAGAACATTATTGTATTTCTTTTTTATTTGTACATATTTTGTGCTTTTGGTGGATTTGCGTTATAACCAACGTTCATATTTCATTAGGTACACAAACCACATATACACGTCCGGCTGTCAGCTCAACCCTTGGTGCCCGTATGGCTGCAACGCCCGGGGCGACATATGTGAAGACGACGAGTGGAAGTATCATCACTGTGGTACCAAAGTCATTAGCCACCCTGGGGGGCAAGATAATTACCAGCAACATTGTGTCTGGTACGTGTGCTTTAATGCGCATTTTAGTGCATTTTTTTTGTTTTGTTTATATAACTGACCGTTTTTTTTGCAAACAGTGGTTACTCCTATGTCTAAGGACCTATAATTCTGTAACGCATTAGGTGTTTGGTGTGCCTTTCCCCCGGTTGTTCCTTTTTTGTTTTGTGCCGATTTAAACCTATGGGTTTTGAGCATTTGCAGTGGCGTTATTTTTATTTATTTTTTTAAACCTGAAACAGAACAAGTTACGAGTGCATTTCAAGACTGCATATTGTGATTTATTCACTAGAATGGGAATTTGTGGAAAACCCACACAGTAAGGGCATAGGCCCAAAAGACCATTTTTTATCACTTCTTAACAATTCCCGAATTGTCTAACCGAGATACATCTAACCCAGCCGATGTGGATAAAAGTTCCAGATATTAACCTTGATCTAATTTATGGATTGACCGATATTGATTTTTTTTTTAGAGCCGATACCGATAATCTGTGAACTTTCAGGCCGATAGCCGATAACTTGCCAATATTCTGTACATTTACCATTTGGAAAAAATAAACTATTTCTAAAGGTAAATGCACAAAATATACATGCCACATGTAGTGGATGCAGGGGGGCTGTGTGTGTGTGTGTGTGTGTGTGTGTGTGTAATGGATGCAGTGTGTATTTGTGTAGTGTGTATATAATGAATGCAGGTTGTGCTTGTGCAGTGTGTATAGTGTGTGTGTGTGTGTGTGTAAATATATATGTGTGTGTGTGTATATATAGAATGCAGAGTGTGTAGTGTGTGTATATATATATATATAGTGAATGCAGAGTGTGTAGTAGTGTGTGTATATATAGTGAATGCAGAGTGTGTAGTAGTGTGTATATATAGTGAATGCAGAGTGTGTAGTAGTGTGTATATATAGTGAATGCAGAGTGTGTAGTAGTGTGTATATATAGTGAATGCAGAGTGTGTAGTAGTGTGTATATATAGTGAATGCAGAGTGTGCAGTATGTATAGTGAATGCAGTGAGTGTTTGTGTGTGTGTGTGTGTGTATATATATATATATATATATATAGTGATTGCAGAGTGTGTAGTGTGTTTGTGCAGTGTGTATAGTGAATGCAGTGTGTGTGTGTGTGTGTGTGTGTGTATATATATATATATATTGTGGCGAAACCGACCTCGCCACGTGTCCTTGGAGGGGGCTGATTGCCCGCCTCTTGCCTTTGGACTATGGACCAGACTTTAGGGGAATGTGATACCCCAGATAGCCATACCATGGAGCCTATTCATATAATGAAAGACTATGGGAAAGACTTTAGCTCCATGGCAATTGTACTGTGTGAGTAGGATCTGCGCGCTATTCGGTAGTTTTGTGCGTGCAGATCTCAGCTATCTGGAGATAGGTGAAATGTCTGTGTGTTATGTGTAAATGTGACTTTATGTATTTTAAAGTATTTTATGTCGTTTTGCAACCATGTGGTTAATGGAGTCTGCCTTTAGTCCTTGGTAATTGGATTACTTCTCCAATTAACTCCAGGGCAGAAGGGAGGAAACCAGGGTGCATTGTGGGGATGTTTTTCTGCCAGCCAGAAAGGAACAAAAGATACTTTTAGTAACTTTTGAACCCCTGGTCGGATTCATGCCATTTTTTAATATGTTGTTCCCCTAAATGGATTGATTGTGGATATGTATTTTTATGTCAATGTGATGTATGGTTTTAAAGTTATGAAAGTTGTGTAAAAGTATATTTTACACTGTATGCATAATGGGATTATGTGTCACACTAAGGGGAGGGGAGGTGTGGGAGGTAACATCTATGTCATTGGTTCTTTTATGCCTCCCCCTGGGTGTGGCCTGTATGTGTGAGTTGGAAATAAAAGCCAGGCTGGATGAGCCAGTCCAGAGTTCCTGTTTTACCCTCAAAGTGATGTGTCGTCTCATTATTGGGGGAAGGATTTATTGTATGCTGTTCCAGTTGACTGCTAGGAGTACAAGCCTATTCGTATGGTTCCTATTCAATGGTCTACAGCATTCATACGCTTGGGAGAATTTAAAGGTTTCTCGGATTCGGTGATTATGGTGTCTGCCAGAGTGCTTGGAGTCCTCAGGAAGCACTAGGAGCATCCATTAACGGAGGTACCAAGTCGGGGTGCCAGTCGATCCGTTACATATATATATAGTGAATGCAGTGTGAAGTGTGTGTGTGTATATATAGTGAATGCAGTGTGAAGTGTGTGTGTGTGTATATATAGTGAATGCAGTGTGAAGTGTGTGTGTGTGTATATAGTGAATGCAGTGTGAAGTGTGTGTGTGTGTATATATAGTGAATGCAGTGTGAAGTGTGTGTGTGTATATATAGTGAATGCAGTGTGAAGTGTGTGTGTGTATATATAGTGAATGCAGTGTGAAGTGTGTGTGTGTATATATAGTGAATGCAGTGTGAAGTGTGTGTGTGTATATATAGTGAATGCAGTGTGAAGTGTGTGTGTGTGTGTATATATAGTGAATGCAGTGTGAAGTGTGTGTGTGTGTATATAGTGAATGCAGTGTGAAGTGTGTGTGTGTATATAGTGAATGCAGAGTGTGTAGTGTGCGTATATATAGTGAATGAATGCAGAGTGCGTAGTGTGCGAATAGTGAATGCAGAGTGCGTAGTGTGCGAATAGTGAATGCAGAGTGCGTAGTGTGCGAATAGTGAATGCAGAGTGCGTAGTGTGCGAATAGTGAATGCAGAGTGCGTAGTGTGCGAATAGTGAATGCAGAGTGCGTAGTGTGCGAATAGTGAATGCAGAGTGCGTAGTGTGCGAATAGTGAATGCAGAGTGCGTAGTGTGCGAATAGTGAATGCAGAGTGCGTAGTGTGCGAATAGTGAATGCAGAGTGCGTAGTGTGCGAATAGTGAATGCAGAGTGCGTAGTGTGCGAATAGTGAATGCAGAGTGCGTAGTGTGCGAATAGTGAATGCAGAGTGCGTAGTGTGCGAATAGTGAATGCAGAGTGCGTAGTGTGCGAATAGTGAATGCAGAGTGCGTAGTGTGCGAATAGCGAATGCAGAGTGCGTAGTGTGCGAATAGCGAATGCAGAGTGCGTAGTGTGCGAATAGCGAATGCAGAGTGCGTAGTGTGCGAATAGCGAATGCAGAGTGCGTGGTGTGCGAATAGCGAATGCAGAGTGCGTGGTGTGCGAATAGCGAATGCAGAGTGCGTGGTGTGCGAATAGCGAATGCAGAGTGCGTGGTGTGCGAATAGCGAATGCAGAGTGCGTGGTGTGCGAATAGCGAATGCAGAGTGCGTGGTGTGCGAATAGCGAATGCAGAGTGCGTGGTGTGCGAATAGCGAATGCAGAGTGCGTGGTGTGCGAATAGCGAATGCAGAGTGCGTGGTGTGCGAATAGCGAATGCAGAGTGCGTGGTGTGCGAATAGCGAATGCAGAGTGCGTGGTGTGCGAATAGCGAATGCAGAGTGCGTGGTGTGCGAATAGCGAATGCAGAGTGCGTGGTGTGCGAATAGCGAATGCAGAGTGCGTGGTGTGCGAATAGCGAATGCAGAGTGCGTGGTGTGCGAATAGCGAATGCAGAGTGCGTGGTGTGCGAATAGCGAATGCAGAGTGCGTGGTGTGCGAATAGCGAATGCAGAGTGCGTGGTGTGCGAATAGCGAATGCAGAGTGCGTGGTGTGCGAATAGCGAATGCAGAGTGCGTGGTGTGCGAATAGCGAATGCAGAGTGCGTGGTGTGCGAATAGCGAATGCAGAGTGCGTGGTGTGCGAATAGCGAATGCAGAGTGCGTGGTGTGCGAATAGCGAATGCAGAGTGCGTGGTGTGCGAATAGCGAATGCAGAGTGCGTGGTGTGCGAATAGCGAATGCAGAGTGCGTGGTGTGCGAATAGCGAATGCAGAGTGCGTGGTGTGCGAATAGCGAATGCAGAGTGCGTGGTGTGCGAATAGCGAATGCAGAGTGCGTGGTGTGCGAATAGCGAATGCAGAGTGCGTGGTGTGCGAATAGCGAATGCAGAGTGCGTGGTGTGCGAATAGCGAATGCAGAGTGCGTGGTGTGCGAATAGCGAATGCAGAGTGCGTGGTGTGCGAATAGCGAATGCAGAGTGCGTGGTGTGCGAATAGCGAATGCAGTGTGTTTGTTTGTATAGTGTGTGTGTGTATATAATGGGGCGGGGGCATTTTTTATTTAAATTTTTAATATTTATGTTACATATGTTTGTTTTTTTTGTTTTTTTTTTGTTTTTTTTTTTAGTCCTCCCCCCTCCCTGCTTGTTGCCTGACCATGGGGCTTGTTTGTATAGTGTGTGTGTGTGTATATAATGAATGCAGTGTGTTTGTTTGTATAGTGTGTGTGTGTGTATATAATGAATGCAGTGTGTTTGTTTGTATAGTGTGTGTGTGTATATAATGAATGCAGTGTGTTTGTTTGTATAGTGTGTGTGTGTGTGTGTATATAATGAATGCAGTGTGTTTGTTTGTATAGTGTGTGTGTGTATATAATGAATGCAGTGTGTTTGTTTGTATAGTGTGTGTGTGTATATAATGAATGCAGTGTGTTTGTTTGTATAGTGTGTGTGTGTATATAATGAATGCAGTGTGTTTGTTTGTATAGTGTGTGTGTATATAATGAATGCAGTGTGTTTGTTTGTATAGTGTGTGTGTATATAATGATTGCAGTGTGTTTGTTTGTATAGTGTGTGTGTATATAATGAATTCAGTGTGTTTGTTTGTATAGTGTGTGTGTATATAATGAATGCAGTGTGTTTGTATATGTGTGTGTGTGTATATAATGGGGCGGGGGCATTTTTTATTTAAATTTTTAATATTTATGTTATATATGTTTTTTTTTTTTTTTTTAGTCCTCCCCCCTCCCTGCTTGTTGCCTGACCATGGGGCTATGACATTCCCTGGTGGTCCAGTGGCATGGACTGAGCAGTGTGAGATCCCAGCAGCAAGCTGTTGCTTACCTCCCAGCAGCCCCGAGTGTAAATCTCGCGGTCTGTTTGCCGCGCGGAGCGTTGCCATGGTAACCCGTGGCAACGCTCTGACGGCCGCGGGACTCGCAAGATTTACACTGGGAGTTGCTGGGAGGTAAGTAACAGCTTGCTGCTGGGACCTCCCAGGACCGCCGGGCTTATTACAAGTCCTGGTATGTATTACCAGCAATATCGGTATCTTTATTGGCCGCTACCGATATTGCTGAAAAAAACCCAAATATCGGCCGATAATATCGGTAAAACCGATAATCGGTCGATCCCTAATCTAAATGTAGATATATTGATATCGCTAATCCTGGAGTTTTTCATTTTTACATTGATAAAAAAAATAAAAAGACTTTTCGACTCTCATTCCCAGTAAGTGGCCTCTATATTTCCAAACATGACAGTCCTGACTTATTGTGCTCCTTCTTTAACCATTTCCTCTGTAAAGACTCCACACCCGCAAACTTCCACGGAAAGCAAAGGTTTTTCTTCCACCCTCGTTTATATGTTCCAGTCTGTCCTTGATTTTCAGGTAGGTATATATTTTTGTTGTACATTTGCTGACGGTTTAACAAGCCCAGTGCAGGGATTAAATTGGTGTTACTGCTCACATGCAGTTTTTGGCAGGTTGTATGCTGTTGATGCCAACAGGAAATCTGCAGTTTAATGAAATGTGGAAGAATTTTGCAGTGAGTTCAGATGACACAGCTAATATAAAACAAAGCAGTGTGATCTGCACACTTTGACATAATTTATTTTTTTTTTTTTTTAAATGCCCAGGAGACTATATGGTGTAATATGTCAGACATTGTTCTGCAACCACATACAGTATATAAAATATCCATTTTATGGATGAGTGTGTTATCAGTGTCGTAAGACTGGAGTTGTGAAAGTGGATCAGTCACCATGGGTTGACCACCATGACAGCTGTAGTATTTATCCTTCTCGTCTGTTTTTTTTTTTTTTTTTTTTTTTTTAATATTCAGGAACTACAACCAAGATTACCACCATCCCCATGACCTCGAAGCCCAATGTCATCGTGGTGCAGAAAACAGCAGGGAAAGGAACGACTATTCAAGGACTCCCGGGAAAAAATGTTGTTACAACACTGCTGAATACAGGGGTGAGCAGAACATACTTTATTCAAGGTTTTAATTGTCTATAAAAGGATATTTCTTATTGTTTGTAAACTTGAGTGTCGTATAATTCTCACTGAATCAATGTATTCATTTTGCGTCCATGAATTTACACAAGTATTGTTTTTGTAATTACTTTCTGACAGAACAAGAACATAACTGCTTTTGAGTGGAATATATTGGTAGGTGTGCTATTTTAAGTTTTTACCTAGAATCTCATCAGGGGAATAGCCCTGCACCCCCAACCCCAGATCCTGCTACAGTGCTGGGTCTGGGTGGAACTAGAGTGCACAAAAATGCATGTTTACAGAAAATCTTTCATTTAAAGTGTGTCCTACAAATGTAAACTACAGCTTTTTGTTTTAGGATTATTGATAAATATTTCATGTTTATTTACTCATTTTTAAAGTTTGGGGTAAAAAGTTGTATAAACAGTAGGCATCCTCTGTAACGGGTATCTGACTCTTTATACCCAAAAGGATCTGAGTTTGGTTTGGAGAATAAAGGGCATTGGGCAGGATTTATTGATAATATCTTAAAATTGATCGGTCATAGGTTTTGTGCCATTTTTCCATATTGATAGCGCTCGTTCCTCCAGACTTCCTACAGGACAGATATTATCAATTATTTCAATCACTGCGTTAATTCCTTGGAGCTGATCGGCTTAACTGTTCTTATTGGGTGGGGACATCACACCCTCTGCAGGGTGTTCAAGTCTGGAAATATTTTGTTAGTTTGAGTGTGTCCCTACCAAACTGAACCACTGCCCCATCAGCGAGGGGTAATACAACCAAACCTCACTTTGGTTGCTTAGCTGGGGAAAAAAAAAAGTAATTTCTATTGGGTTTAAACTGTAAAAGAAATGTCAGGTGATGCACAGAGGCACTTTTAGCATTACTAAAATACTAACTGTATGCTTGGTGGATAGTGCCAGCTCAGAGACATTATTGATGCCATGACTAGCCAGTGCAAGCCATAGTATACTCGCCTGGGCTGAATTTTCACTTGCTAATGGTGAGTGGACATTTGAAGCCCTGACATAGGAATCCAATCAAGAAATATATGGGACTGGCCTCTCCAGTAAGCGTTATCCATATCTTTAATGCAGCCTCAGGCAATCTTTGTATTCACTACAAGATATCACGATATGGCAATGCACCATTGGGGTACTCCAAGCTTTATCAGCAAACACTGCTAATAAGATTTAAACATAGCTAGAATGAATGTGCCTTTCTCGTGTATGTTTCAATAATGTACCACATACAGCACATGTATTTTTGTTCCGTGTTGGAACCGTATGTCGGCTAATGTTGGGACTGCTTTATCACAATCCATGCATTGTATGATTTACTGAATGATATTATGCCAACAAAGCCCTCCATCGGCCAGTGTCTGTTTCCACCATTTAGATCTGATATATCTCCTCTCTTTCTCAAGCTCCCCCTCCCCATGACCTCTTTACCACTGACTTCCTATCTCTACAACTTCTTCACACTCTACCTTGCCCCCTCCATTTTTCTCTTATGATTGCTTTGCAAGTTTGGATGTTTTAACTTTTAGACTGTCCTTGTTCAAAATAGAGTGCGTGTGTGTGTGTTTGTTTGTGTGCGCGCGTGCCTGCGTGCCAGAGGTAATCAATGGGCTATTTTGTTTCCCTACTAGGGTGAAAAGGCTTTGCAAGCAATGCCAGCAGGAACCAAGCCAGCAATCATCACTGCTACACGTCCCATCACCAAGATGATTGTCACACAGCCCAAAGGGATGAGCTCAGCTGTCCAGCCGGCAACCAAAATTATACCCACCAAGATAGTCTATGGACAGCAGGGGAAAACACAGGTGTGGGTCCAACTACACATTCAGAATCTCTGAAGCATATCTGGCAAATTCAAATTCTTGACTTTAACCAGCAGAGCATGCAAATTAATTGTTTAACTTTTTAACTGTGTAGATATACCCTCAATGAAAGCATGCATATATATATATATTTTTCTCTGCATGTTTTCTTTGGGGGTAAAAATACAACAACAAAAAAAGCTTGCAAAAGCCTTTGCAAGCCCTCCCTTTTCAGTCCTTGAGAATGAACAGCCCTTCCCTTTCTGTCCTTGAGAATGAACAGCCCTTCCCTTTCTGTCCTTGAGAAGCCTCAAGGTTGAAGCCACGAGCGTGCGTTTTTCAATGCTTCTAAGCTCATTGACAAGGCAGGCATAGTCTAGCACCGGACGCCTGCCACCTCTGTTTGCGATGTGGCCCTAACAGAAGTGTTAAAAAACCTCCCTGGCTATCTGAGTGAAAACTGGGAGTGTTTCTGCTTCCAGTTATAATCGGCACTTTTCTAAAATGTAAGAAAGTGACAAAGATGAAATGCTTGGTCTGGAGTGCTCGATATTTTTATTTATTTTTGATTATTATTATGTAGATCATGCCTTTAAAATGTTTTTCCTCAGACAGCTCTTTTTTATACTTTTGTATAAGAATTGTGAAGGTAAGATTGGACACATCTCTGTAAGTTCTCATTAAACACCAGATGAGAAGACTAGGTTGTCATGAATGTTTCCAGGCTGACTATGACCTCGGTTCAGCTGCAGATGTCGGAGTATCAGTGCTGGAATGAGGAAGGTGTGGACCTGCTACAGCTGTTTGATTTCTTCATGTATGTTCTTTTGTTGTAGGTCCTCATAAAACCCAAACCAGTTACATTCCAGGCCACGGTAATGAGCGAGCAAACCAGGCAACTGGTTACGGAAACTCTCCAACAGGCTTCACGCGTGGTAGAGGCAACGAGCGCCACCATCCAGGAGGTGAAAGAAGATACTGAAAGCAGCTCATCTTCTACGGAGTCCTCACAGAGTTCCCAAGGTACCACAGCCCAATCTGTGTGTCAGACTTTCACTAGTGTAACCATTTCTTTCCCAGTGAAGAATCTTCAAGTATTGGTTTCCAATGTGAGTGCATACTTCCTGCACAGTAACTGGCAGCTATTGCCTTAAAGGGACACTCCAAGCACCTGGTGAGCTAGTACAGGGAAACTATGGGTGACATCCTGTCTTTTTTGAAGCATCCCCTCTGCTAGGGATGTAATAATGAGAACGTTTCACTCAATGCCATGGGATAGTTGGTACTTGTGCATTACATGAACCTGACTTCCCATTGGCACGTTCAACACCATAAGCTGTGGTGGTTATGGTGCTTGTAGTATTCCTTTAAGCAAAATGGTTTGTGGTGATCGTCAGTGGTCTCCTCTGATATGCAAAATAGTCAGTGTGTTGTATTGTCTCCTTGTCAGACTCCCAGCCTGTGGTCCATGTAATTGCTTCTCGAGGTCAGGACTGGTCTGAACATGAGATCGCGATGGACACTGGTCCTACTATAATATACCAAGATATAGCTGGCGAATCGCAGTCCGCCACATCCACAATTAAGGCTCTCATGGAGCTTCAGCAGACTGCTGGTGAGTTAAAGGGGTTACTGGGGGAGGAGGGCTGGATTCAGACGGCTTCACGTTGCATTGCTTAAACCTATTTCTTATAGGATATATGTGTAGCAGACTTACCTGTCAGAATTCCTACCTCACTTTTTGTACCGATTCGGTACTGTGAGAAGTGCTTACAATGCCTATTTGCATTATATAAATGCTAGTAAAGTGCTTGGTAAGATTCTTTAAAACATTACTACATTATTGGTAATTCAAAGGGACATTATAGTCACCAAAACAACTTTAGTTTAATGAAGCAGTATATGTGTATATATCATGCCTCTGAAGTTTGACTGCTCAATTCTCTGCTATTTAGTAGTTAAATCACTTTTTTGTTTCTGTCCAGGCAGCCCTTGCCACACCTCCCCTGATTGTGGCTCACACAGCCTCCATGAAAAAAAAAATGGTTTCATTTATTAAATCATATATATTTAGATATAACTTACTTTAAAAGTTTTTATCTCCTGCTCTGTAAATTGAACTTTAATTACGTACAGGATGCCCCTGCAGTGTCTAGCAAGCTATTAACAGAGCAGGAGATACTAAGTCCTACTTTACATTACATTAAACAAAATTGAATTGAAGGACATGTAAACATTAGAAGACTCTTTACGGGAAGTGTTTAGGAAGGCTGTGTAAGTCACCTACAGGGAGGTGTGACTAAGTCTGCATTGAAAGTGATTTAACTCCTAAATGGCAGTGAAACTGCAGGGACATGATCTATGTACCAAAAACTGCTTCATTAAGCTAAAGTTGTTTTGGTGACTATAGTTTCCCTTTTCTTAAAAAATATGAAAAATAGTTTCAGCAATGCATTTTTGTTACTGTAATAATTAGTTTGAATACATATTGTGTTGCTGTATGCAATGACCACCCTCAGTCTTTGACATAGTTGTACTATGTGCTTACCTGCAATTAGGACGTGTGTTGTTTTTGGTATCACATGATTTCTTCCCCATAGACTGAAATTCAGGGAATAGTAGTGGTTTTACATGATCAGTGGGTTAGGACTTCAGAATGTCTTTGCTGAGTACACGCTTGGTCCCAATACAGTCTTTTTACTGCAAAAAGACAACAAAGATTTGTTTGCTAAACCTGTTACAAACTCACCCGCCATTCATGTTATGAAGCTGTATATGTGGTTGCACAAGTCTAGAATACATTGTGTAAGAAAAAGGGTATGCCTATCCTTTTATAGTTTGGCCTGCATGTGATACATGAAATTCTGCTTCTATAGTTTTCTAAAGCAATAAAGTACTGTCGAAAAACCTTTTTAAACGTTACAGAAAACGTGCAAATTTAGTGTAAACCTACTTACATCTACAGCCTTAAAGGGGATCCACTATCCAATATGGAGAAACAGGAGGAAAGAGATATGTTAGGATATTTACAAGCAATGCCTGTGTTTATCTTTGCCGAGGAAGACAACACAGATTTGTATATTTTATTAGAACTTATGTGATCCTAAACTCACTTGGGGGGGCACTGGCCAAGTAATCTTCTCCCACAGGGGCCACTTGAACAATCATAAAAATCCAAAATACTTTCAGCTATACACAGTCCTAGTCAGTGCCGCCTGCGTGTGGGAAGGCTGTATTACGTTTGTGTGTTGCGTTCGACAATGTGTGATATGTGTTTTGCATGGGTGAGGAAGGCTGCATGTGTTTTGACTTCAGCTTTTTCACACCTTTTATTATAAGATTTTAAAAAATGTTAGTGGTTTGGTTGGGAGGGCGCTTGCAGTCTGCTCCTCTGGTGGGTGCAGTTCACTTTCTTTCTGACACTCTTAACACTGGGCCAGGAGGGGTTGCAGACAGTGATGTGCAGATCACTGGCTCACTCTCTGTAAGGAGCTGGTAAGGGAGATCTTTCGATTTTAGGAGTGTCAGGCCGCATCACTGTTGTTTCAGGCCGCATCACTGTTGTTTCAGGCCGCATCACTGTTGTTTCAGGCCGCATCACTGTTGTTTCAGGCCGCATCACTGTTGTTTCAGGCCGCATCACTGTTGTTTCAGGCCGCATCACTGTTGTTTCAGGCCGCAGTAATGCATTAGGGTTTCCAATCATTGAAGCTATGCATTTGTAATTTTGTTGAGCCAGCGTCTCCCATTAGAGTCCATTAGTAAATACGGCCTTGAACAATATATTTTGGGGTTTGTATGCATATCAAGGTATATTTTGCATATATGGCGAAAACATAACTAACATATTTAAGCATATGGTCTGTTCAATTCAAAATACCAAAGCTTTATTTATGCATGATATTGCATGGTAATGTTAGCAGGACATTAGGGCAACCATATTGATAAAGGGTCACCAAGAACAACCTGCTGGGACATTCATATTATTTCCATAGAGATTACTTCTCAGCTAGCGCTCGTCTCTAGGATTGATGAGAATAACACACTGTGTTTTGCCCAATATTCCAACAGTTGTTTGATATTCCTTAAAATATTCTATCTCCGCGTGCAGTCTGCTCTGCTTTATGCATATTGTACCCGAGAGAGGTGTTTTTTAATAAATTCCTTTCTCTGGGTTGGAAGATACTCACCATTCCCATCCTGTGACAATACCAAATACCAGACAAACCCGCTGAGCCCAGTGATCATTATTAGATATCATAATGTGTTTCTTTGCACTGTTTACAGTACTGATGGTGCTTTCCATCGTTTTAGTGTCTAATAATCCAGTTTCATAGGGTATTAAATATACAGGAATTACGTCCTGTGACCGGCTTAGCATTTCCATTGAGTGATGCTATACTGGAGCAGAGCAGCTCAGGGTAGTAATTATACTGTCACGAGTCTCTGTTCTCTTCCCTAGTTTGATTAAACCACTTGGAAGAGTTTTGAGAAAAAATTGCGTTTTCCCGTCACCCAAAAATCCTACCCTCTTCATCCGACTTAATGCATAATCTAAAGTTACTTGTTATTAAAATGACTTCAGTCCACCCCACCCCACGACACTTTCAGCCTTTCACTGCCTTGCCATGTAGATTTGGCAACACTGTGGTAGGTTTTTCCCCTATTGGTCCTCGTTAAGTCGGTACAGTTGGAATGTTGCTGGGTGCATATCTTATGGTGACCACCTTCAGAGACTGCTGCTTTGTTTTCATATCACTGCCGTCTGGATTGAATGGAATTGATAATGCAGAAGTGTTAATTACTCATTATTAAAGTGTTTTTTTTTTTCAAGGGGATTTGTGTATTTTCAAACATTGTGAGGGTGACTTTTTTTCTTGGTGTACGGCGGTCTGGGAGAGAAGTAGACAAGGGCAATACTCCCTTATGAGTGCCTCCATCTCCCTTATAGATTCTGCCGATGGCGGGCACTTATTCTGTTAGGAGCTTCAGTCATTCAATCTGTGGGTTGCTCTTTAGAACGTCACAGATGCTTTTTCTTAGTGACGGCTGCTTGGAAAATGATGAATGTTTTGGTGCTAATTGTTAATGAATTCCTTATTAAAGAAACACTAGAACACTATAATGTCAGGAATACAAAATTGTATTCCTCACTCTATAGTCCTATAGTCCTGTTATAGCCAGGACATAGGGACAGATTATACACACTAGAACAACTACATTAAAGGGACACTATAGTCACCTGAACAACTTTAGCTTAATGAAGCAGTTTTGGTGTATAGAGCATGCCCCTGCAGCCTCACTGATCAATCCTCTGCCATTTAGGAGTTAAATCCCTTTGTTTATGAACCCTAGTCACACCTCCCTGCATGTGACTTGCACAGCCTTCCATAAACACTTCCTGTAAAGAGAGCCCTATTTAGGCTTTCTTTATTGCAAGTTCTGTTAATTTAGATTTTCTTATTCCCATGCTATGTTAATAGCTTGCTCGACCCTGCAAGAGTCTCCTGTATGTGATTAAAGTTCAATTTAGAGATTGAGATACAATTATTTAAGGTAAATTACATCTGATTGAAAGTGAAACCAGTTTTTTTTTTTTTTCATGCAGGCTCTGTCAATCATAGCCAGGGGAGGTGTGGCTAGGGCTGCATAAACAGTGTAGTGTCCCTTTAATCTAAACACACAGGGGATAATATCGGTTTTGTTGAAGATGTGAAAGCTGATAAGGGTTTTTGTATTTTTTTTTTTTTTTGTTTTTATTAGCACAAGCTTCCTGTTAAACATGTAACTCCTGGAGAGGTGCATCAAACACAAACTAAAAAACTAGAATTCTATTTTGTCTGCAAAATGCATTGTGTGTGTGTTCTATCTGTACTACCATCCTTACTATGTCTTATAGTAGCATATCCAGTCTTAAATGGATTGAGATCTTCTGTTAGTGCATAGTGAAAGTGAATATGTACAGTGTGCTAGTGAACCTGCCAGCTTAGGTCAGGGGGGTTTATTCTTACCTAAGTATGGATTAGAGTTGTTCAGTAGGATCTCAAAAAGCCTGTCATGTAACAGAATGTCTAGATGCTCTGAAGATACTATACAAACACACTCATGCGTCCCAACCCGTTTTGTTTCCCCCACTAAGGGCTAACTGGCCAGGGTCTGTGGTTGAAGAATGGTTTTAGTAAGCGCTTTTTCTGTTGAGATGATGATTTTTGTTTTAGAGTAATAAAGGTGATTACTGGCTCTGAGACAAATATCTGGGATGCCATGGGTAGCCAAGGCTGGGCTGATCTATTGAGCAGATTTAGAGGATGTTTAAATATCACCTCTGTGCTCAGTGGTTTTTTTTAAAACGAGTCCTTTTGTTCTTCAGTGAAAGAGAAAGTGGAATCTAGAACCCGTCAACCAACCATAGACCTGAGTCAGATGGCTGTTCCCATCCAGATGGCCTCAGATAAGCGGCAGGTCCAAAGTGCTTCATTTGCTGTGGTGGAGTCAGAGTTGGTTGCAGAATACATAAGCACAGGTAAAAGGGGGCTTTGCCAAACCAGTGACAGATGTTTCAGTACTGGAGGGAAGAGAGATCCTTGTAGATCAGCAATGGCAAACATAGGCACCCCAAATTTTTTCGATTTAAAATTTCCTGGCTGCACGTCATGGGAGATGTTTCTTAGAAAGGAAGAGAAGCACACTCCAGTGAGACATTGACGCAGCGTTGCCTGTAGTGCTGTGGGTAGAGCAGCCTAAAACTGGCTCAAGGGCAGAGATATCCAGTTTTCAGTGACTTTCACCATACAAAATCCTGGCCTCTCTGGGACGATTCATATTGTCCACGTATACACCATATCTCCCCTCGTTAATGGTCCAATGTTTTATCCCAGAAGTGTCAGGAGGATAAGTGAATACTTGGATAGGTTTTTCTGCATTTCACACAACTATTCAGACTTAAAATAAAGCTAAAATATAAATGTAACAATTTACAGCAGAGTGTGACAGACACATTAAGTACCAATTCATAGCCTACGATAGTATTTTCAGAAACCGAGAAAACTTGCAGGCTCCAAGAAAACTGCTTCCTGAAACACCAGTCATACACTCCAGGTGTGTCTAAGGACTTAACCCTAAATCGTAAATACCAATATACAAACGTGCACTTAATCCACACAATGTAGGTAAGTGCCACTATGGAAATGAGGTAAGTATTCTATCAAATATAGTAAATACTCAATATATATCAAGATATAGAGCAGGGTACAGATCCGTGAAAAACGTACATATAAATATATATCCACTAGCGTTATAAGCCTTCTCCAATATCAAATAACTATACACAGGGTTATATCTTAACATGTATGATGCTTCGAACCTTCTCATAGAATCAATCCATTACCCCACTAAAATAGTTATAAAGGGAACCATGGTTGAGATGGTTAAATTGTCTCTGTGCATGTGGTTACCGCGCACTCAGCCAGTCTCTCTGTGATTACCGCGCACTCAGCCAGTCTCTCTGTGATTACCGCGCACTCAGCCAGTCTCTCTGTGATTACCGCGCACTCTGCCAGTCTCTCTGTGATTACCGCGCACTCTGCCTGTCTCTCTGTGATTACCGCGCACTCAGCCAGTCTCTCTGTGATTACCGCGCACTCAGCCAGTCTCTCTGTGATTACCGCGCACTCAGCCAGTCTCTCTGTGATTACCGCGCACTCTGCCAGTCTCTCTGTGATTACCGCGCACTCAGCCAGTCTCTCTGTGATTACCGCGCACTCAGCCAGTCTCTCTGTGATTACCGCGCACTCAGCCAGTCTCTCTGTGATTACCGCGCACTCTGCCAGTCTCTCTGTGATTACCGCGCACTCTGCCAGTCTCTCTGTGATTACCGCGCACTCAGCCAGTCTCTCTGTGATTACCGCGCACTCAGCCAGTCTCTCTGTGATTACCGCGCACTCTGCCAGTCTCTCTGTGATTACCGCGCACTCTGCCTGTCTCTCTGTGATTACCGCGCACTCAGCCAGTCTCTCTGTGATTACCGCGCACTCAGCCAGTCTCTCTGTGATTACCGCGCACTCAGCCAGTCTCTCTGTGATTACCGCGCACTCAGCCAGTCTCTCTGTGATTACCGCGCACTCAGCCAGTCTCTCTGTGATTACCGCGCACTCAGCCAGTCTCTCTGTGATTACCGCGCACTCAGCCAGTCTCTCTGTGATTACCGCGCACTCTGCCAGTCTCTCTGTGATTACCGCGCACTCAGCCTGTCTCTCTGTGATTACCGCGCACTCAGCCAGTCTCTCTGTGATTACCGCGCACTCAGCCAGTCTCTCTGTGATTACCGCGCACTCAGCCAGTCCCTCTGCGATTACCGCGCACTCTGCCAGTCTCTCTGCGATTACCGCGCACTCAGCCAGTCCCTCTGCGATTACCGCGCGCTCAGCCAATCCCTCTGCGATATTGGGGAGACCTCTGCAGCAACCCAGACAGAAATACCAGATAATTTAATTTGCAAGCCTTATGTTTGACCCTGTAACTTTTCAAACCCATAAAACCTGTACAAGGGGGGATACTGTTGTTTTCTTCAGACATCACTGAACACAAATATGAGTGTGTTAAAGCAGTAAAAAGTATAATGATATTGGTAAAAGTGCAGTTTTTGTTTGAAAAATGCAAAAAACTAACATGAACACTAACTTTGGCTCGGGTCTGTGACCAAGTGGCTACTAAAGATTGGAAATACCCCATTTTGAATACCTCGGGTGGTCTACTTTTGCAAGTGGTGTGCCATGATGGGGGAAATTCTCATTCCTGGGCTGCCAAAAGTTCAATGTTTAAAAACTGAAATGGGCATGCCCTATATCTGACCCGGTAACTTTTCAAAACCCCATGAAGCCTGTACATTGAGGGGCATCGTTGTACTCGTGGAACATCACAGCAAACAAATGTGTGTTTTATTACGTTAAAAGCCAACAGTATTATGACATTCACAGTTAAAATGCTGTGCAGATCTTAAAATAAACATTTATCACATTTGTTTGTATGTATATGTGTGTGTGTATATATATAATATAATATAAAAATACCGGCACTCAAGGATTTTCCAAAGTTTACTTCTCCATTTATTGTGGAAAAATCAAAATCGACGTTTCAGCTCCTCCTTTCATCAGGAGGAGCTGAAACGTCGATTTTGATTTTTCCACAATAAATGGAGAAGTAAACTTTGGAAAATCCTTGAGTGCCGGTATTTTTCTTTGCTTATAATCGAGCCACCAGAGCACCAGGGGTTGCTTGTATTTTTGTGTGGGTGCAGTCAATATGAAAGAGGAAAATGATGGTTGAACAAACGTATAGCTCAAATTCTAGGTTTTTTTTTGTTCAGAACTTGGACAATTGCTTCTGTCCTTAAAGGGACATTATAGTCACCCAGACCAGATTCTCAAATGTATTGTAGTTGGATTTATTAGTGCAGTCATGCAGAAATAAAATACGTAGTAATCACACCGCATTATTCATTAGAAACTGAAAGTGAATTCAAAATACATTTTACATTTAAAAAAAAAAAAGTCAACTCATTTCAACAATTTTTGGCTAATTTGAAATTCACTTTGAACCCCTGACAACTCCTGCTTCGTGAATAAATCTGTTAGTATCTGTTAATGCATTTTTTAAAAAAAAAAATTTATTGAACCAACAGAATTTTCGGTCAACAAGCTTTTGGGAGATAATCTCTTTATCGGTTCTAAAGCATTTCTGAACATAATGTGTCATTACCTTTTGGCAATCATTCAGAGAGTACATGGTTTTAGGCTGATCTCCTGTATCATGTAGTTTTCTGTCTTGTATTCTGTCTCTTCTGTTGGCTATTACCATGACACCCTTTATTGTAAATTAGTTAAAATGTTTTCAGTCTTTCAGTTGTATCCCAGCATATAGCCCAAAGTGTTTGCCCAGTGACCCAGCCTTCAGTAGCTTGAATTAACAGTTCAGATTGAAGGCATTTTAAACGATTAGACTGGGCCTCATATCCATTATTGTATTGTTTAAAGGTAAAGCGCGTCAGGTGGCTTCAACCAACACTGTGAGCTCTGGAGATGTGCCACTCACCTCCCTTCTCCAAGTGAGTCACTCATCCCAGCAACACCACCACCACCACCTGCAGCCGTCACAGCCCACCCGCACCTTACTGCAGCATGTCACTCAGTCACAGACTGCTGCGCAGACGTCCGTGGTCGTGAAGTCTATCCCTACGTCATCCAGTGGAGCCATCACTCACATCATGCATCAGGTATTTCACTGCTACCTCTATGAATATCTTTTATTAATTTTTTGTCTTCTTTGCCTCCTTAGACGTTCTTGGCAGCACACATTTGTTATTAAAGTTGGATACTGAACGCACTCATAGATTGTCCCATTGTTTCATGTATGGAAAATGTGAGCAAACATGGAATTCTGCTCATAGCCGCTGTTACCTTTTAACCATCAAAATCTCTTGTTTACTAAACACTGATTTGTAGTCTAATTGCAATTTTTTGGCTAAAGTAACCACTCTGTGACCACAGCTGGCTTGTGGTGTTGGAGGAGTTTCTATTTCTGGCTTAAATTGATTACACATTGATGTTTGATCAATAAACCATTATATGTTTGTTTCTTTAAGCAGATACATAATGCAGGATACTGTTTTAGTTAATTGGCGGTTTTCATGTAAGCTGTCTGTGGAATAATCGGAATAAGCAGAATGTTTATTAGCCAAGTTGGTCAGCCTTATAACCTCCCCTGTTGCCCCAAAAGAAGACCATAATCCCTTCTTTATGCCTAGCCCCGACTTGGCTAGGTAGGTAACATTAACCTGTAGAATCTAAGTTGATTTTGTTTATTTTACTTTGCTGTACTCACTTGTTTTTGGCAAAGCTCCTCAGTGGCTAGCATGCAGGAGGTGACGTCATATTTCCTGCTGCAGTGCGTGGGGCCATGGTATGACATCACTGGCTCTGTTCCCTGTTAGCCTAGTGTGTTGACAACTCATCTTGCTCTCATGTAAGAATAGATAAGGTTTGAACTGTAAATGAAAAAATCAAGGAGCAATGGATTCATACCTAAAATGTTACTGCTGGAAACGTGTTGTGTTCAGTAGCTTTAGTGCTGCCCTTCTTCTAGACCAGTGGTTCCAAAACTTTTTAGGTTTAAGGCGCCCTTAATATTTCAATATTTTTCCAAGGCACCCCAAGTCAAAAACATTTCTAGGTTGTTTACATGTTCAGCGCTGCAGCATATACTGGGCTCCTGTTCAGCAGTAATGTTTCCCTGTCAGGGGCGGATCCAGAACCTAATCTTGGGAGGGGCACTGGTAGATTATTTATTTAATGAAAGAATCCAGGCACAATAACCACTACAGCACGCTGTAGTGGTTTTGGTGCTAGGAGCGCAGTGGTGCCCTCCCAGGGTAAGTAGTCAAACTGTCAAAGTGCTTTGTGTTTGTTTCTATATATATATTTAGGTAATGATGATTGGCTTTAATGATTTCATTTATTTAATTTGCAGCCTTTTGCTAACATTGTCTCACAGGCATTAAGCAGCCACACGGCTTTTGCCAAGCGAACGGAGGAGACGGTCACGGAGGAAGGCGAAGTTGAAGAAATGGACACTTTAGACCCTCAGACTGGCTTGTTCTATAGAGCCGCCTTGGCCCAGAAGCAGCAGAAGCAGATTCACCTGCACCAGGAGGGAGCACATCTGCAGGTGAAGACTGTGCAGTCCTTGCAGACTAAACAAAAGCAGATTATCCAGCTGCAACCAGAACAGATCCAGCATAAGATCCAACAAACTGCACAGCTATCCATACGGCAACAGAAGATCACACCTCTGCAACAGGAACATATGCAACAGCGCCACATGCTGGTCAAGGAGAGGCACATACCTTCCCTAGTGTCTCAGCCCCAGCAGACTGTAGTACAGGTTTTGGCTGTGAAAACCACCCAGCAATTGCCAAAACTGCAGCAGATACAAGGCCAGCAGAAGATATACATGCAGTCTCAGTTGTCCCAGACTCCGATGCAGCTGCCGGTGTCATCCGAGAAGACATCTACGACCCAGGTAAACATAATTATTACAGAGCCTCAGCTGACAACCAAGCGTTGAGCTCTGGCTGTTGAGCTCTGGTTTTCCTGTGCTGCTTAACCAACTTGTTGACTGGCTAAGCATCATGGGTAATTACCCTATAGCAACTCTGTGTCGAGGATTAACACATTAGGCCACAGCTTATCCAGCTTTATCTCTGGCTACTACTAGGCCTTAACAAATAAAAGAGCAGAGTTGGTTTACTTCTAGCTCAGCTGAATAGAAGTAATTAAAGAAAGTCTAGTGTCAGGAACACACACCTGTATTCCTGACCATATAATGCTGGTGTGGCCGTCTAGGTCCCCGGCACTCCTGTAAGAGCAGTGAGAAGGTGTTTCAATTCCCCTTTTCTCTGGCGTTACTATGGCTTGGCCGCCTTTGCTCTGCCTTCTTGGTTGAGATCGATGATTGAGCATGCACTACAAAATGCCACACTGCGCCAATGAGCATCTCCTTAGAGACGCATTGAATCAATGCATCGCTATGGGGAACGTTCAGCACCTCCATGCAGAGCGTGGAGATGCTGAACGCCATTGCTACGCACTGTGCAGCACTGACCCAGGAAGCACCTCTAGTGGCTGTCTGAGTGGTTGCCACTAGAGGTGTTACTAGGCAGCAATGCTAACAATAAAAAGCCTGCAGGGACTTTATGCTGCAGTTGTTCTGGTGACTATAGTGTCCCATTAAACGGGAACTGTCACATAACCATTTCTGAGAAAACTGATGGAATTTACTACGACCGAAACAGTAATTTTTTTTCTTTATCGCAATTGAACCAAAATAATGCCAGACTGTCACTTTTCAGATTACTTCAATATAACTAATTTATTGTTCAGTTTCTCCTCTTATCTAAATGCTTTCTATTAACGGACGGCAGAGCTTCTAATAATGATGGACACGGAGCTAAGATGGAGGCGCCCACTGGCATGGGAATGATGCATGTTTGTTAAATTTAGGGGGTAGGTAAACATGTTATTAAAGAATCCTAGGACGTGACCTCAAAAATAGGAAAGTATTCTGTTTCAGCAAATACGTAGAGCAGATAACATCAGTTATGGGGCGTTCCTTTCAGTGAGGAAGACTATATTAAAAGCATTGTCTCCACATACTTAGTGTTCTATTAAAGTGGTGTTGGCTTATTTGGGTTTAGCTCCTTGTTTCCTTATTCTGAATCCTAATGGCTTTGCGTTTTATTTTTTTGTCTGTAGGTCCCGCATACCATTGTTTCACAGGGATCAGCTGTTACCAAGATCACCTTTGAAGGACATCAACCTCCCACGGTTTCTAAGGCCACAATCAGCGAGTGTTTGCCAAAACTCACTCCCGCAGTTGCCAGCCTCCTGCCACCTTCTTCAGTGACGGAGAAGGCCTCTGTAGCAGACATATTGAAGATGTCTATGATGGAGGCAGATATAGACACGAACGTGGAACCCATGATTATTGATCCTCCGAGCAAAGTTACGCCCATTATCAAACCCATGCCAGTATTAACAGAAGCAACCATACCCACCCAGGTAGCACGGCTGCCAGTTTCAAGTACTGTGACGTCTACAGTGCCACCTCCTCCTAAATGTTTTCCAGCCCCTATAATCACAGCAACGCCTCCATCTGCTCTTCCAGTTCCTTTACCTCCACCACCTCCACTGACCAGGAAAGTCGACGTGCCGGTTACCAGCCAGATCATCCAGATACAGAATGTCCCCCAAAAGAGAGCTGAAGACGTGCCTTCTGAGATTATCATACAGGTAATGATCGCAGAAGCGGTTCCAAGCCGTGCCATTTTTCTTCATTCTAGGGATTTTTAAGAAATAATTATTTTCGTGGGTATTTTAGATTTGTGACCTCCTGCCACAGAGTGCTGGCAGTTTCTCATGGAGAGAGAATGCAGTACTTATCAGTAAAGGATATCCCAGTAAGGTCAGAGATAAAATTTCAGGTAGAGCCCATGTCTGACACTTAATGTTGACCTTGGATAACAAACTAAAAATGAGGAAGTCTGCCTTTCCAAGGTTACCGTCGTGCCATATGTGTTATACGATGGAATAACTATTGGAGTGCTTCATTACTGCTATTAAAGGGTTACACCAAGCTTCATAACCAAGGCAGCCGCCTGTAGTAGTTCTAATGCCAGGAGTACCCTGGGCTATTCACCAGTAATGGGACAAACTGCAGAATCGGGATGCCCATCATACAGCTCATTCATTGGCTCGGAGCATCTGAATGGCATTCTGTGCAGAGAGTGGCGGCTGGCAGCCCAATATCTATATATATGTGCATTGTATGTTCATACTGAATTTCTGTATGAAATATCAAGCACCACGGCCACTTCAAATCACTGATGCTTGGAGTGACCCTTTAAGGGGGTGTGCCTGCTATTGTGTGATGCAACTATCACAATTTTTTAAAATTTTTGCATTGGTACACCGTCTACGTGTTGTTTCCTGACATTGACTTATTTAAACACACAATCTGTCAAATTGGGGCTCGCTCCTGAAATTTTCTAACTGGCAATAGACGGGATCACCTTATTAAGAAAGTACCTCTGCGACTTGGAGAAAGCCCTTATCTCTTGGCTGTTTCTTATATGTTTAAGTGTGATCATTGAGCGAGGCTGAACATAAAGCATGATCAGACTGTGGGAGCTCTGTGGCAGGATGTATATTACATAGAGCGAATACTCGCTGTAGTTACCAAGAGTTCCGAAACAGCTATCCCATAATACACAAAATGAACTCCCAATCTGTGAGACAGAGTATGCTAGCAAATATGCCAGAAAGGGACGTCATAAGTAGTTGTGTGTTTTTATTTTTGTTGTTTTGTTTTTTAATTGATAGAGATAGAAATATAGATAAATACTTTTGTTTTATTTTTTTAAAGTGAGAACATTTTCCTTTCTACTATTGTAATCATTTACAGTATTAATCACCACGCACACAGCACAGCTCGGAACGCTATGCACAGAGCCAAGAACTGCGCTGTGGGAGTGGCCTGCAAGTTAACAATACTGACAGGAAAAGTTTGAGCCAGACATCCCCATATAATTCCAGCAGCAAGGGGATATTAGCAAAATAGACATTTTAGATTCCTAGCCCCTAAAACACCAAGCTGTTTAACCACAACTACCGAAATTCTCTGTCACTGTATAGCAGTGGATGCAGTATGGAGACCCGGTTTAAAGAGCTTATTCTGATTGGAGAGTCAGTGATTTAACCTTATGAAAGAAACCCTCACAATATCTAGAGCTGATCTATTATTTATACATACAGGGACACTATAGTCACCTGAACAACTTTAGCTTAATGAAGCAGTTTTGGTGTATAGAACATGCCCCTGCAGCCTCACTGCTCAATCCTCTGCCATTTAGGAGTTAAATCCCTTTGTTTATGAACTCTAGTCACACCTCCCTGCATGTGACTTGCACAGCCTTCCATAAACACTTCCTGTAAAGAGAGCCCTATTTAGGCTTTCTTTATTGCAAGTTCTGTTTAATTAAGATTTTCTTATCCCCTGCTAGGTTAATAGCTTGCTAGACCCTGCAAGAGCCTCCTGCATGTGATTAAAGTTCAATTTAGAGATTGAGATACAATTATTTAAGGTAAATTACATCTGTTTGAAAGTGAAACCAGTTTTTTTTTCATGCAGGCTCTGTCAATCATAGCCAGGGGAGGTGTGGCTAGGGCTGCATAAACAGAAACAAAGTGATTTAACTCCTAAATGACAGTGAATTGAGCAGTGAAATTGCAGGGGAATGATCTATACACTAAAACTGCTTTATTTAGCTAAAGTCATTTTAGGTGACTATAGTGTTCCTTTAAATATGAAATTACTAAATGTCAACCACCCACTTTCATAAGCTCTAGCCTATCAGTATGTTAAATGAAGACCCATAGTAAAAATTTCTGACATTTAAAAAATAAATAAATACCAGAAGTGTGTTTGTAGGATAATCTCAGAGCGAAAGATTAGTCTGTTTCTATGTCAGGGAAACCTGTCCAGTTGATGAGGTTTTTGAAGTCGGCAATAAAAATGCACTTTGGAATATAACTTGTAATTGTGTCAAAAGGTCACTGTTTAGAACCGCAACTGATGTAGAAATAAGTGGTGTTATGCCATCATAGGTCCACAGTCTTTCTGTTTTCCTCCAAACTTTCAGACTATACCTCAGTATCCCATCCCTTGTCACTCCAGCTCCAATGTGGTGGTGGAACCCAGTGGGCTACTGGAGATGAATAATTTTACCAGCCAGAGGCTTGGAGATGAAGAGACCGTCATTGTCCAGGACGGAGACAGCAGCGTGGAGGATAGAAGCAAGTGCAACCCACCTCTCAGTATTGACCATGTGTAGTTCCTCTGCTAATAGAGAACATCTGATAGCCTTGATGTCTTCACAGAATGAAAAACTGAAGATGTTTTAAAAAAACCTAATGAACTGCTGAACCTTGTTACCCCAGAATATTTATGGACGATGAATTATCTAAGTAAGGCCAAAAAGTTGGGAACTAGTTTTCCACCTTTTAAACCTCATTTTGCTGTGTATTCTTTTAAAATGGTTCTGAAACGTTTCAAAATGCGTAAAGGAAGAGGGAAATCATCTTTATTTTTTCTTCTTCATTTTTACAGATAAATGTGCTTATGCCCCGGCCCCCATGCTAACGGCCTATTAAAAAGACGCTGGCTGGATCGTTATAGAAATCATGATACAATTGGGCTCCCAGGGCCTGTGTTCTATTTGGAAATGCTTTTCAATTGGATCAGATCAATCAACAGAGTACTGACCTGTCAACGAATTGTGGAGAATTCCACAACTCGAAATGCATTAAGACGCCAATAGCTTAATTAAAATTAGCAAGGTGTGTTCATAGGCACCAATTGCTTCCCTTAAATTAGGACAATTTAATCGTGCTGATTGGAAGGAGCTCTGTGAAATGTATCTCTCTAACCCTACATGACATGCTGAACATGGTTAGTAATGTCCAGAATTTAAAGCCGCATGACGCTTGCATCTCCGACCACAGGACGGTGTCTAACCTTCATTTGTTTATTACATGTTTGCAGGTGAATATACCAGCTAGATGTTGATTGTCCACAGCATTCCTGTTTTCCCATTAGCTTCCTTGTAGCAAGCCCAAGTGATGGAGTTATTCCCTTGATACCTGTACTTTTACTTTTTGAGTATTTTTGTTTTGTCTTTGTTTTTTTTACTTTTGTTGTTCTGGTCTTCACTTTTACCATTCGTTTGCTGAGATGTAGGTGTTTAAGTTGCAGCTGCAATTCTTTTTTTTACGAACATGCAAATAGGAAAGTTTCGATACATTTTATATTGTGATAGATCGATTAATTCATTGGAACTCCGAGTACGCCGTCCGTCCAGTTATATTATCTGGTGTCTGTGCAAAGTCTTCTAAATGCTCTCGTGGGATCATTTTATTTTTTCTGCCTCTCCGCTGTGACGTAATGCACAAGGTGTTATATTTTCAACATTAGCTCTTGTGTCCAAAATATATTTTTGAATTGTTTTTATTAATGATTATATGGCAGTCCCCATTATTGAAGGTTAATATTTTTTTTCCATTTTTTTCTCTCTCTCCATGAACTGGGCTCATGTGATTGTCAGAATACACTTTGGAATGTGCAGACATGCATCTTACGACATACGTGTTGTATATCCGGTTATATTAAATTTTTATGGAACGAAGATCCGGAATACTTTCAATAAAGCCTGATAGACTTTTAAAGAAAAATAGATCTGTGTAGAGCAGTGTTCCCTCTAACTGCTACATTTTGAGTGACCCAGCTCTGAAACCGTTATGCAAAGAATTGCAATCAGCCCCTGCAGTTTGCATTGGATTTCTGCTCGGGAGTTGCTTGTAAAACATATTTTCTTTGCTATTTCAGCTCTGACCTGCTCACAAGCCTCCTTAGAGGGAACACTAATTAGGACGTGGTAAATAAAAATACATGCGCCCAAAATGTATTTACTGTTTGCCGGCTAGTGGTCTTTTTTTCAACCTATATATGTATGTATGTATATAGTTCTGTGTCTTTTCTCACAGAAATGTTCCAATTGGATTTTTTTCCATTTTATGGCAAAGGTATTTATTTGGATGGGGTTTCTTTTAGACTCTTAATAAAAATGGTAAAACGTTTGATGAAATCCATCTTAATAATATTTAAATAATTAATGGCCCTTTGTTTTATGCATTTAATGTGCATATTTGAAGAGCCAGTAAGTCTCCAGAGTGGCCATAAGTATCCCTCTTATTGTAAAAATAAAATAAAAAACATCTCCCACCATGCTCTGCTAGAGTTTATATTGACTATATCTGTGGCTGGCAGTAACCGTAGGAGATGGTTGTACAGCCGCTTGGGGGCCATCATTTAGTCGTGCCTTACTTAGAACCATTGTATAAACCTTTATAGTGCTTTATCATTAATTAGCGCATACTTTCCCTTAAAGTGGCACTGTCATGTTTTTTTTTTTCTTTCCTTATGCCCTTTATATTTTAATGGTTGTGCTCAGCCTGCTACTTAAAGCTTCTATTTATATTTATTACCTTAAGGGGGGACTTGAGTAACGAAAACAGATTAAATTGGAAACTTTGCATGCCAAGTGACAGTGCTGCTTTAAGAAACTTTATGTGGAGAAAAGATGTCCATGCTGGCTTGAGAAATGCTTGTGTCTGAGCCAAAACATTGCCATTCCACATGAACGTCTGCACTTTGGAAATTCTGTGTGTTAGGACATCTGTTCTCTACATATGGTATATTTCCCTGGTTTGTGTTGCTCTACAGTGTGGATCTTCTAATGAAAAGTAATATGTTAGAAAACACAATACGACCGTTGACCGATTTCCATGGGAGCCAACAATCAATAATTTTATGTGATTTCCTGACCTAATAGAGTTCAATATTGAAAGTGTCAATTTTCGTGACAACTTGTTTTGTATTTTATCCAGCAGTTTTGGAAGACCCTCCAATTCCTATAATTTTTTTTTACCAGCCGTGCCACAGCACCTTCCATCAGTTGGTTAGGTCTTTCCCTGGGGCAGGAGGTATTTGGCCTTTCAGCTGCTGGTTCTGGGGCCAGGCTAAGCATGCTGGCAAATGTAGTTCATGACTGGCAGCACATTGTGGCAATGCCAAGCCTGTTCCTGGGCATATTGACTCATCCCCAAGATTTCTTGGTTTTTTTTTGCCGCTCTGCACATTCCAAAGACAAAAATAAAAAAAATTTTAAGTAGTTTTTTTTTTTCTTTCTATCTTTCTTTGCAAATTAACTAAAATAAAATACCTTGATATTGTTTGTCAATAAAACAAACAAAAAACCTTACGTTCCCATTTGACGTTTATTGAATAAAATGTTCAGGTTAAAGATCTGGGCTGAAAGAGCTAAACAATTTTTTGAAAATATTTATTTTTTCACTACTTCTACTCCTTTGTGTGAATGTTTAAAGGGACACTTTAAGCACCATAACCATTTTATCTTATTGAAATAGTTATGCTGCCTTGAGTCCCTTGGTACCAGAGTCCGATCAATCAAATCGATCAGTTAGACAATGAATGAGTGGACAATACAAAATATATAATGCCACTCTCCACCCTGCCTGCCACCAATAGTTTTTTTTGGACTTGTTTATTGTATTGGTGCCTTCGATATCTCGGTTATTACTGGCAAATAGATCAATTTCCCCATATTTGTGAATAGCGAAGTTACTATTCCGCTATTGGAACGATCAGTGTCCTTGCAGTTCCGGATCGGCCCTCTCGTATTCTCCAAAAAAGAAAATGTCTTTAGGTAACGGTCAGTCCTTTACATCGCATTTCAAATACAGCATTAACATTTCTTCATCCCTAAAGTTGATGGGGGGGTGGGGGGAAACAAAAAAAATGTTCTGGTTCTGAATTTTTTTTTCCTGAAGGAGGAATATTTAATGCCTTTTTTAACTTGCTTGTTTGTATATAGCTGCCGTTTTTACAACTGTTTTGTACAGATATTCGAAATAACGGTTTCATGACAAATCACTAAGCTTTATTTGTAAATACTTTGTACAGTGATGCTACAGCTATGTGCAGTTGTAGTGGGGTTTTTTTTGTACCCATATTCTGGGCCGTGTGTGTAACATTTTGTGTATTTCTCAAGTCTTTTGACAAACTTAATATGTTCTGAAACAGGACATAGCACTTTGGTGTAACGTGTGGCACTGCCGATAAGTCTGGTTCCAGGGAATGTTGTATAATTACTGAACACCTCCATTTATTGGTAGCTGCAATGTTCTGGTGTGACTTCCTTAAAAAAAAAAAAAAAAAAAAGTTAATTTGAACTGTCTATTTTTAAAAGAAAAATACAATAGGAATCGCTCTAAAGGATATAGTGTTTTTTTGTTTTTTTTAATGAAAAATATAATTGATACGTTCTCTGTTCAATGAAAAGCATAGGATTAGTTTACCCCTTGATATAAGCCAATGTGTGATGTAAGACCATCAGCAGCCTGTATATGAGCAAAAGGCACTTGTGGTAATGCCTGCAACATGTATTTTTCATGACGAATCCATCCATACACCATACACCATATACCATGTATGGTGAGGTCTGCCTGCTTTGTCACTGTTCTTAACGGCAACCAATGACCCTCATATTGGGCAAAGACTGGTATATTGTAACACGGAGTAGCTCTGCCCATGTAAACTTGGTACCACAACCACATAGCTCTGCCAGAAGTGTTTCTATCTAAATAGTATTTGTCTTTTTTTGACCTGATAATGTATGGTACTGGCAAGCGTAAAAACACAAATGAAAATGCATTCGAAAAAAAAATTGAAAAAAATGTCATGTTTTGTTTTGATATATTATCGAAATTACCTTAACCCCTTAAGGACAGATGACGGATATATTCCGTCATGATTCCCTTTTATTCCAGAAGTTGTGTCCTTAAGGGGTTAATGTCCCCTCAGCTCTCTGTATGACTTTAACATTATTTCTGTAGCCGTTCAGCTTATACAAACATAGATTGCAGATGCGCACTCTTGAAGGACCACTTAACACACAAAGTGCTTTGTGTGAGGAGTATCCCACCTTAACTGCACTTTAAAAGTTCCTATTTAAATAAGTAGTTTTAAAGATCGATGAAGAAAAGCCAGGGAGAAGCACTTTTGTGCCTGCCAATGCTCCATGTCGTCACCCCCTTCCTCCCCACAGTGAGCCTGTGAGCTTACAATCTGCTCTTTTGTGACCCAGGCGCATTCTTCCTACTCGGATCCTGGTCCTCCCGGGCCCCTTTCATACACTATTCTACCCCCTGTGCACATTACTGAGAATTGGAGGCTTCTTAAAGAGAAGATTTTGAGTGGTCATCTCACCATGCACAAACTGAAAGTCTGTGCCGGGGGGAAAAAGCCACAGGCAGAAGATCTACAGCTCTTGCAATCCTTTTTTTAGATGTACCCCAATGAAAACATGCAGCAAAAAATGCTTGCGTGTTTTCTTTCGGGATATATTTACTGAATAGTGAAGTTATATATAAAAAAAGTTACATCTTGTGTTCCTTTAAGATCCTGAAATATTAATTAGCCTTATGCTTGTTTAAACAGTTCACTTCACCAGTGAAACATTTTAGAAAGATTGTGTCCTTTTGTTGGTGCTTTGAACAGAGACAAACTTTTTTTTTTTAATGTTCTAATAATTGTCTATTTGCATATATTGTTTTTTTCCCCCCCATTCTGTCTCCCAAATAAAAAGTAACACGTTCCACAAATGTTGCTTCTTGTATTAGTCACATATAATATACTCATCTCATTTCTTAAATTGCAATTTCCCTTCAAGTGATGTAACACCCATTAAAACCACTAGGTGGGGCCTTTCGGGGATAGGGCCAAGGGAAGCGTTCGCATGATGGAAAGTTCCACACTGAGCTCCATTTTAAAAGGTCACCTTCTGACTTTACCGCAGCCACCTTTGCTGCAAAAGAGGTCAATGAGAATCCCCCAGAGGTCCAGGACTGGGACAGCATCGAGCGGGCCCGGTGCCATCTTGGCCTCTCAGTGCAGAATTCAGTAGGGCCTGAAGCATCAAATATAATGCGCTTCCAGGTGCCCAGTCTAGCGCAGAACACAACACCCCCAAACAATATCTAGATCAATTCACTGTTGGCAGAAGGTGAGCCTCATCTCCCCACCTATTGCTGCAGACGCAAGCCACTCACCACACCAGCCTTCATCCCTGTATTTTCTACAACTTGGCATAGTGACCTGAAAGCACAACGTTAGAGAAGAACTCCTACCTGGACCCATTTGATTTTATCTGTACATACCTCGGTTAATTTATTTTATTTAACCATTCCATCACTTACTAATCCTACTTGCTCCTCTGGGCCCTGACTCATGATTTTATTTCCCTATCAACCCACCAACATAATCTAACTCCATTTGATAACATCTGTGGGCTCACAAGTTTGACAATTTTCAAGTTTCATGCACACTCACTAAAGGGACCTCTAATGATATAATGATTTAAAGGCTGCTGGTTTTGTATGGGATAATGGGACTTTAAAGGAATTGCCTATCTTCCAAGACTATTCCATGAAATTAACAGCCAAAAGGTGAACGTTCTCTGCCATATGTAAATCCCTTGTTGAGAAGAAAATAAAATTCCAACTTCAAATTCCTGCAAAATTTAAATTTACATACGGCAATCAACCTACTTGACTTTCCTGCTGCTGCCAAGGAACTGACTAATGCCCTTGACTTGACTTAATGCCCTTGACTTCACCTGAGTTATCCGATGTCTGAACCCTTAAGCTCTTCCACCCACAGGTACTGGTGTCTCTTGGGCCATACCATCCATCTGCTGATGCCCCATATGCTTTGTTCTGTCGTCCCACTACGAGGACGATCAGGGACTTATTTATTTTCAAAGAAGCCTCTTATCTTATAGACATATGGAGGATATGAAACATCAAGGTCAGGAATTACACACGCACATCTAAGGCTCATAACACCTCATCCAGCATCAATTTATTGTTAGTCTCCCCTGAGCTGGTACACAAGCTGACATAGACAACATTTGAATATCGGACCACGGTCCAATGACTTTTAACATAGGTCCACCCCTCCTGTTAACCCCACAATGACTCATTCAAAAACATGTTGGTAGGCGCATGGCCAATTTTACTGACGACAACTTGAACCATACAGATAACACAATGTTATTCTGACAAATATCAGAAATATAACAAACGTGATATAGATTTGCCATAGCTGCACCAACTGATGCAATAAAAGATTTTGGGGAGGCAAAACAATGTTTAGATTTCTTCTTATTGTAAAAAGTAAAACTTGAATTCTCAAATACTATTTTTTTTTCATTGGGGTAGATGAAGGGGAAAGCTAATAATGCTAATTATAAAAAGTGATGCAACCTACACCCCAGATCCAGTGGGGATACAAAAAAAAACCTTATACGCCCATCTTTTTTTTGCCTCGCAGCCAGGTGACCCTATGAGAGAAATGGACCTTTTAAAGGGAGCAAACCCTATTCAGGAAGAGGAGAGAGCATGGGCAATAAAAATGGAAAAGACTAAATTACCAGCACTCTTAACTTCCTTGTTCAATACAATCGATATACATAAATAAGGCACCGGTTTAACCCATTACAGCCTCTAGAATATTTCTAATCTCAAAACCAGACAAGGACTCGGCAGTAAAAATTTCTTGTAGACTGACCATGCTACTAAATAATGACTTCAAACTTCTTACTAAAATATGGTCCAACAGCCTCAAACAGTTTTTACCCTCCATTTTTCATGCCCAGCAAAAGGGACCGTCCATCCAAGGAATCAGAATGGCAATAGCCGCAGCCTCCATATTCACCTGGAAACCGAGGTAAAAAAATTTGTCTTCCAATTTCTTTCCATTTTTTATGAAAAGGAAGAGGAAGTTCCCAGCACCCCAGCCTATCACATGACATATCACTGGAAAGCCCAGGATGCCCACTTTACAATACAGCAGGGATTGATAGAGTAGCTCAAAAGAATAAAAAGAGATGCTAAATGTCCAGTACAGAGGACACTAATGGTCTAGGTCTCAGGAGGACGTACAACCAACACTCCAACAGAAACCAATTTCTCCTACTAAGCTTAGATGCTCAGAGGGCCTTTGACCAAGTATCGTGGCCTATACACTCAACGAAACGCTACAAAAATAATCACCAATGGTCTTGATTCAGGTGATCCCATGATTACGGGAGGGGTTATTACCTATTCTTTTTAATCTAACACTAGACCCACTCATTAGATTAATCTATTCTGAAGACATAAAGGGAATACAGCTATGCCCACACACACTCTTAAATTTACAGGTTTTGCAGACAATATGTTACTTTACCTCTTTGGATCCTGCAATATAATTTTAAATAATTTCAGGAAGTATTACTTTACTGAGAAGGTAGTGGACGAATGGAATAGCCTTCCAGCTGAAGTGGTAGAGGTTAACACAGTAAAAGAGTTTAAGCATGCATGGGATAGGCATAAGGCTATCCTAGCTACAAAATAAGGCCAGGGGTTAATGAAAGTATTTAGAAAATTGGGCAGACTAGATGGGCCGAATGGTTCTTATCTGCCGTCACATTCTATGTTTATCCCAAATACAATTGCCTTTTTTAAAAGATATGGCACAATAACAGGCTTTCAAAGTAATTGGTCCAAGTCAACAACTCTGAGATTAGGCCCAGGTCCGCCGATTCGTTTACAGACACACGCAACTCTAACGTGGGCAGCCTCAAACTTGAAATACCTGGGGGTGCTAATAACAAAGTAAATGTCTGCTATATATAAAACTAACATGGGACCAATTTTGGCTGATGTACAATACATCCTCTGTAGATGGGAACACTTCCCCTTGACTCACTTGGGACAAGCTACCATACTAAGATCGGCTATAATACCAAAACTTCTATATCCATTACAAGCCTTGCCAATGGGTAAGATCAGATGGAAAAAAACAAAAAAAGCTTTAAATCTGATTTTCTCTAAATTTCTCTGGAAATAAAAACGTCCACGAATAGCAATGTATAAACTGTCTCACAGTAAGCAGCACACTATCGACACATGTTGGATTGGATAAAAGAAACCGGACAATTTACTGCAGTACACTTAGAAAAAAACTCTGCACTAGTATATCACTTTCCAGCCTACTACACACCTCATACACTTTCCTCCCATAGGAAGCAAGGGAAAATCCTCTCTTCGCATTTACTATTAAAATCTGGAAATTGGTGAGACAACTCTTGGGGTTCCAATGGCAAGACACCAAATGTTTTCCCTTCTTATTCAAGCTGTATTTTAAGGACAAAAATGCCCAATACACAGAGCATTTTTTTTGGACGAAAGCCAAAAATTGATTCTCACACTCCAACAAACTAAACGCAAATTTCTTGACCGCGATGTTCCCTTCTTCGCATACTTAAACACTGGAAGCTTAACAGTCACAATCATTCCACATTACAACATTTGCTAACACATGCTCATGAAACTCTCAGAACAACAACAACCGTCAAACTGCTAAACACCTTAAAGACACATGACGTTAATATTCCGTCATAATTCCATTTTATTCCAGAAGTTGTGTCCTTAAGGGGATAAGCTACTCCCAACCGCTACCTGTAACGGCACCCCCAGGCATAAAAGGGTTAAACCACCGTTTAGTAGATCTTCCCCCTTCTAGCAGACGAACAAGAAAAGCAGATAATCAGCTTACACTCCTGGCAATCAGTCTCTAACAGCATACAGTGAATCCCCCCCAAGAACGAGACAGAGCTCCGTGTTGAGAGTCAAGCAGTGGTCTGTTTAATGGCACCAAAAGAACCTTCTTTTATGACAGTTTCCCTTAGGTAGGACCACCCACAGGGTGTTACAAAATAACCAATCATAGACGTACATTACAGAAGACACTCCCAGCATTTACACACACAATCCTCTCCTCTGCCTGTGATACAATTATGTTACACAATGGTTTAACATAATTATCAAAGACAGTAAAAATACAGTTTTTTCACATACCCTCTAACTTTAAAACCGTACATCCAATCTCCATAAAAATTACATATTTCAACTCAGCATACTTTAAACATAAACACTCTCAAAAATCATACAAATCCCCCCCAGTAGATAAAAAGATAGCCGGAAGTCCTTTATGACTGACCGCAAGCACATTTTCCTGCCCAAAACAGTTCCATAGATTTGGGCTGTGCGGTCGGTTAATTTCCTGTAGAAAAACGGCTAAGTCCCATTCGAAGGCACGAACAGGTCAGTTCGTGCAAATAACACATTAAAACAGGATGTTTGAATTGTCGAACGTACTTCGACTTTTACCGAAGTGTCGAAGTGGAGGCGACTGTAAGGGTCAGCGGTGTTCGTGTATTTGCGTAGCCGATTTTAGTTCCACAGATTCTTTACAATACACCGCTGACCTCGTTCGACTAAACTAAAATGGCCTCCGCCACGTGTTCCTTTGTTGAATGGCGGCCACTTCGGCACTTTGGCTGCATCCGAAGGGCCATATAAAAAGTGCCAAACCTTCCCCAACAGTATTTAAAGGGCCAGAATGAGTGAGATACACTCTGGTATGGCCAAATACTGTTTTTATAGGGCCCAATCTCCCAGGGCCATAGTCCAGAGGCAGCAGACGGGCAACCAGGCTCCTCCAATGCAATGTGGCGAGATTGGTCTCGTCACACTACCTATCAAGAAATGCATTGGAAAATCGTGCAGTGACTCTGCGAATTGTCTAAAATGGTGTACAAACAGAACAGCCCTCCACCATTGCTTCTGGAGATGTGCGGAAATCGAGGCATTCTGGTAACAGGTAGAAAATTATATAATACAATTACTTGGTAGAGCCTTTAGTATTTCCCCATTATTGGCAATATTGGGGGTGATGACGGAATTCTCAAATCATTGTTAAAAAATGAACCCATATGATCTTAGCTTCTGCACGTAACCGTATACTGCATCATTGAATAGATCCCTTCCCCACTCCCTCCAATAGCATTACTATACACGAAAATATCTTTCCTATTTCATATGGACTGGGTAGATGAATTAAATCACCTTAACGAAGAAATTCTTTCTTACCTGGGAACCATCTTTCAACACACGAGACAGAACATCCCAATCCAAAATTAAATCTTCCTTGGAACTTAGACTGGTACTCGACCAGAGTTATAGCGAGCCAACCGCCCCCCCTAGACCAATAATGACAACTTGCCAAAACGAGACACCTCAAGCTAGTTGTCCCCGATATTGAGCGAACTTCGAGCTTGTATATTGAGAATACTTACAGGAGAGCATGTTTAGTTTATTTTAAGTTACGTTTTTATGTTGTATTATTTAATTTTCTTTTTGTACGTCTTTCAAACAAAAATGTCATGCAAGAGGCACAGTATATAAGTTTCAACTTGTACCTTACAAAATAGCTTGTCTATATTCTGCTGAATCTAGCAGATTTATTCAAGACAATAAAAAAAAGTTTGAAACAAAAAAAAAAAAACACTAGGTGGTGCAATTAATACAGACCTTTTCCTTTCATAATATTCAGAAAAATGGTTTTACGTTGTTTCTATATTGAGTGATCCTTTTACCACAGGAATTCTTCATTATTCTTAAAATCCGTTATGCAAACTGTCTCTCGTATGGAACGGCAAGGTCATTTATTCAGAGCATACCATAAACTTGGACTTCAGTCCCCCGAGAGGACTGAAACACGTAACCATTAAACTATTCCAGAGATGTGTGAAGGGTCTGTCGACTGAACCTCAAATATATTAGCAACTGCATAAAATCTTTTATAAGCCGTGATATTTGCTAAAAAACTGGGAGTAGGTGGTGATGTAGGAAGTGATCACTGCTACCTTTGTTCTCAAGTCCTTTGCAAGAGTCATTTGTAGACAGGCTGGACTTGACCAAATCTTTTTTTTTTTTTTTCCTGCCGTCTTCACATATAGATTTCGATTTGATTGTCCTGTATTATATTGATTCTAATGTGTAATTTGAGTTTGCTCTGAGCAAAACAAGTTGACAAAGAATAATTCATTTGTACATGTAAGTCAGTACACAGTGGCGTTGTACACAGAGGAAGTTATTTATTTATTTTTGCTTTTAATGTACTGCTCCTTGTGGTCTCGTTTAAACAGAGGATTGTGTTTTCTTGTAAGACAGATTATTTTACTACCTGTGATGAAAGCCTTGTACGTAATATTTGCCTTTTTTAAAAAAGAAACAAACATTTAGAAAGAGATGTTTTCGACCCAAATGTGTGTACTCTTTAAACCGAACGCCTGTATATAATGTGCATTTGTTTTTTATATTCTCTGATAATATTCATGTAAATCCATTTTTAACCATGTTTAAACTCACAATAAAATACCGTCTTGCATACACGTATAGGTCATTCGGAATATTTGTGTGCATAAACATTTCTTCCAGCAATCGACAAAATACGCAAAGGGCTATGTGTCAAACATAAAGAGATGTACAATGTATCTGGTGCTTTTTATGCTGACCTATATCGAATTTAAGGAAAATTGTTTCATACTTACCATAAATGTTATTTTCCTGATCATTATACATGGCAGCATTAACTTATTGGTCCTACCCACACATCAGAAAGGACAGGAAATGGAATTCTGAAACTGGTATAAATAGATCCACCCCCTCCCCACCAAGCAGTCTTCGTAATTATCTTCACAAATCTTATAGAAGAAGTGTGGGAACACAATACTGCCATGGTTAATGAACAGGAATGGAAAATTGCGGTTATCAAAGGGGCATTATAGTCAACAAAACAACTTTAGCTTAAGTTTTTGTGTATAGATCATGCAAGAAGTTTCACTGCTCAATTCTCTGACATTGATGGGTTGAATCACTTTTATTTCTGTTCATGCTGTCCTTGCTACATTGACACAGCCTCCATGATGACAACATGGTTTTGTTTTCAATCTGATGTTACTTACTTTAAAAGTTTTTATCATCCTGCAGTGTCTAGCAAGCTATTACCAGAACAGGAGAAATTCTAAATTAAACAGAATGTACAATAAAGACTGCAGGGTCATGGTATATGCACCAAAACTGCATTATTAAGATAACGTTGTTTTGGTGACTATAGTCTCCCTTTAATGAAACAGTTTTGATGTGTAGACCATGCCTCTGTAGTATAATTGCTCAATTTTCTGCCATTTTGTTTCTATTTATGCAGCCCTAGTCATGACTTCCCTGGCTATGACTCTCACAGCCGACATGAAAACCATTTTCAATCAGATGTTAACTTGTCTAATAAGTTTTTATCTTCTGTTCAGTAAATTGAAAATTAATCATACTTAGGAGGCTCCTGCAAGGTCTAGCAAGCTAGGAGATAAGAAATTATACATTAATCAGACTATTCAATGAAGGAAGTAACAGCTGAGCACCCGCAATAAACAAGATCTTCTACGCTGTGCACCTGCAATAAACAAGATATAAGCAAAACTGTGGCACCACAATAAACAAGATATATTAAGCTGAGCACCCGCAATAAACAAGATCTTCTACGCTGTGCACCTGCAATAAACAAGATATAAGCAAAACTGTGGCACCACAATAAACAAGATATATTAAGCTGAGCACCTGCAATATTCAAGATATACTAAACTGTGTACCCACAATATACCAGATATACTAAGCCGAGCAACCGCAATAATCAAGATATACTAAACTGTGCACACACAGTAAACAAGATATACTAAGATGTGCACACACAATAAACAAGATATACTAAGCTGGCACCCACAATAAACAAGATATACTAAGCTGGCACCCACAATTAACAAGATATACTAAGCTGGCACCCACAATAAACAAGATATACTAAGCTGGCACCCACAATTAACAAGATATACTAAACTGAGCACCTGCAATAAACATGAAATACTAAGCTGAGCAACCGCAAATATATTTGACTGATTGTGAGTTGTTTAGTCTGAGACAGCCAAGACTTGCAGAACTTTAAAGGGACAATCTTGGCACCATGAATACTACAGATTGCTATTGCCAGGATTCCCTGGACTTTGTCCATCAGTAACCTGTCAGTAAATTTACCAGTGGTTTGACACTCATGTTGTTTGGGTCCAGTCTGAGTTTGTATGATAGAGCGGACATCTATATTTGCACGTCATTGTTCCAATAAATGAAAGGCTTGGTATGTTGAAGTATGAGCTTTTGTTTTATCATACAAACTGAGACTTGAAGGACTTTTGTGCCCTATGGAGCAAGATAAATGTCAAAATGTTTGTAAATGGTTTGAGAGGTTACTGGTGGACACGTCCAGGTGTCCTGGTACCACAACCACCACAGCACAATGTAGTGGTTATGGAGCCTAGAGTGTCCCTTTAAGCTTGTAGTATAGTGATGTATAGCCACTTGACTGTTGAGAAGAAAAAATTGTATGTGTATATGAATTATTCCAAAATAAAGTAGGTGCACTCAATGGATTTTAGGTGAATAAAGTTAATATTTTTTATTGCGCATTAGCAAATAATACACACTGTCCCGATCGACGTTTCGACCCTTATGCAGGTCTTTCTCAAGATCAATAAGTGAAGTGAACATACAATCAATATTTATTAATGGTGAAATAAAGTGACTTACCAATCCAAATGATATTCCTCTGTGTACCCGAACTCAGAAGTGTACATGTGGGACACGTGGCCCTCCCCTTGACGTGATGACGTGTAATGCCATTCTTCCTACTGTCGGTTGCTAAGTAACACACAAACAGCCAACGAGTGATAAATATTTACTTAGTGTGACCACAACGTGCATTGATTACGTGCAAAATGTGTGTCTGTATGTTATAGCCAGAATATGGAGGATAGATAAGTATAATGTTATATTGAATTAAAAATGTGTTCTATATATATATATATATATAGAGAGAGAGAGAGAGAGAGACTGCTAAGTCATATTGTGTTCCCCATTGAGCATGCTTGGCGACAAATATATGTGTCCAAAGTATAACTGAGATAGTGACAAAGCACCCACTGTGTTTAAATAGAAAACCGCTTATTGGACTATCACAGCAATGTTTCGACATCCACTGAGGTCTTGTCAAGCTAATACCACATAGAGCAGCGTTTCCCAATTGGTGTTCCACAGAAAGGGGGGGAAATGGCCGTAGGCGGTGAGGTAGCAGTGAGCTCTGATCTCCTTGCTCAACTACCTCGCGCGCACAGCAGTGATGCTGGAGCCGGAATATAACGTCACTCCTGCATCACTAGGAGGCCACCGCTCACCTGTCTTCCAGACCTCCTGACCGCCAAGCTGAAACCAGCCCCACTGGTGTTTGGCAGTAAGAAGGTATCTGTTCTTGTCAATGGGAGTGTATATGTGTTTGTATGTGTCTGTAAAAGAGTGTGTGTTTGTCAATGGGAGTGTATGTGTGTGTATCTGTGTCAAGGTTTGTGTATGTGTCACTGTGTGCATCTAAGTGTGTGTATGTGCCAGTATGTATCAGTGTGTTTGTATGTGCCCGTGTGTGTGTATCTGTGGGTGCAAGTGTGTATGTCACTGTGTGTGTGCATTTGTGTGTCAGTGTGTATCTGTGTGCCAGTGTGTGTGTGTATATCTGTGTGTCAGATACATATATACACTGACACAGAGATACACACACTGGCACATACAAACACAGATATACACACCTTGACACACACCGGCACATGCAAACACAGATACACACACCTTGACACACAGATACACACTGTGTGTCAAGGTGTGTGTATCTGTGTACCACTATCTGCCAATGTGTGTATCAGATTCATACACACTGGCACATACAAACACAGATACACACACCTCGATACACAGACACATACAAACACAGATACACACACCTCGATACACAGACACATACAAACACAGATACACAGACTTTGAAACAGACGCACACACCTTGACACCCAGATACACACTGTGTGTCACTATCTGCCAGTGTGTATCTGTGTGTCAGATTCATACACACTGGCCCATACAAACACAAATACACACACCTTGATACACACACACACACACACACACACTGTGTGTGTATCTGTGTGTCAGATATACAACTGGCACATACAAGCACAGATATACACACTGTGACACACACCGGAACATTTTTTTTTTTTTTTAAATGGCGCAACTGAAATTTTTTTGTGGGGGGAGGGGAGGGTTCGAAGATGTTGATACACTATGTCAAAGGGTTCCACAGGCAAAATTAATTGGGAAACCCTGACATAGAGTAATGAACCTTGAAATAATAAAGCAATAGAAACAATTGAAGTGTCAATAATAACTCACCAGATCATTTCAAAGTATAAGTGAGATGATCCTCCCTGGTGGAGGCGATGGCAGGGCAGGTAACTGGGTTAGGAAACATGAACATAGAACTGAAGTAGTGGAGTTTGGTTAAGATCCGTAATTATCAGAGTTGGTGACCAAACCACCCAACCATGTGCCTTCAGAGCCTAATTGCAAACAGTGCTATTTACTAAAGTGGGAGATCAAATTGAATTTCAAATTTAAGGCCACAATAGTGAAACTGGAAAAACTCTAAATCCGCTATTCTTTCAGCTCAGCTGCTCTGGCCTTAAAATTAAGAAATTTGTTTTGAACTCACATTGAATTCCCCCTTTAATGGATAACTCTAAAAGTTCTAGATTAAATTTGAATGGATCTTAATAGAAATGTAGCCAAGGAAATAGGGATGTACGGGGATCACTCAATAACGAGCACTGTTGTTTTTTTGTTAATTTTGTTTTCTCTCTTTCTAATGAAGACAAAAAGCCAACAGTACAGATACGTGGAACAGGTTGTATGATAATTAAGGTAGAATATGAAAAGCAGACTCATAGCTCTGTAAACCGAGCCTGGTGGAGTTTCTGAATGGTGATATGATCCATTGATCCAGCATGTTCATGTGACCGGTGCATTCTGATATTTTGTACAAAGTGATGTAATAAGTTTCTCTGATCCTGCGACTGTCACCTGTCTGAATTACAGGAACTGTAAGTGGTAATTTAGTATTTCCCCTTCGTTCACGCTGACCTGCGGTGAGTTATCAGGATGCCCTGTGCCATATTTAATAAATTGGTTTATTGCTTCCTTCCACAAACAGCCTGTGTCTGTTCAGTATTTGGTTTCCTGTCATTTTCACATGAATTCCACTTCTGACCTTAAGACACCATAACAGATGCTACCTGCAACTGGCTCACCATTTTAGGACCATTTCAACTTCTAACATAGAGACACTTTACTGATATGCTGCTTATCTGATTATTCTAAACAAGCGATATGCCAAACTGCAAGTTAAGCAGCTGCCAAAGCAATAACTGGGACTGGCAGGTGCCCTACTTTCACAATGCAGAGTCATGCTTTAAATAAAATGAAAACATTTATAACATTTAGGGTCAGTGTAGGCACTACAATCACTACATACTGGTGTAGTAACTATGAATCCAGGAGTTCCCTGGCTCCATCTCACGGTGTGAAGTCAAACCATCTTCATATGCTGTAACCGAGGGAGGATGGGGGCGGTAGTGTTATTAGAGAAGGAGACACTGAGTATTTGGAGATAAAGGAGGAGAACCATGAGAGGACAATGTCACAGAGACCCAGGGATTAACGACTTTGAAGAATCAACAGTGTCAGAGAACTTATATCTGGGGGTCTAGTACTGCAACTGCCAAGAGGAAGCTGGAGTAGGTGTACATACCATCACCCGCAATCCTTCTCAGCTTCGTGGAAGGTGCTGCAAGAGAGACATGGCGGTATTAGGATATCATATAAGAGTGACAGTGGGACTGTTGGATTTGGTGAAAAGGCTTCCAAAGGGTTGTCAGCTAAGGCTTTAGGAGGACTGTAGCGGGCTGTCCTCAGTTTGCCTGTCTGTACATCAGGTTAGTGCAACCTCTCTGCCTCTCTAACAGAGGCAAGGCCTTTATCAGTCATGAGTTTTGCCTAATGCTAGGGCCACTTCTTCCACGGATCCATTTTATATATATATATATATATATATACACACACTACATAGATCCAGCGCACTCACTCGTTCACTTAACAGCAATTTCAAAGCTCACATAATAGGCTTCCTTTTAGAGGGTTAGTTACAGTATGTATCCGATATATACAGTATTTATGGGGTACATTGCATAAACCTGCGACAACACCCATGTACCCACATGCTGGGCAGGTTATATTCTGGTAACCTAATGTATGCTATTATGAGGTTCAATAGGGCCTGTAACAGGGAGGCGTGCAAAACAGGAGAATTGGTATGGACTCTCAAATATCTTTATATATGAAAACATTTCATATATTTGAAGCAGTAAAACTGGGCAAGCGAAAAGATCTGAGTGGCTTTGATAAGGGCCAAATAGTGATGGCTAGACGACAAGGTCAGAGCATCTCCAAAACCGCAAGTCTTGTGGGGTGTGTGCAATGGTTAGTATTAAAGGTTAATAAAGTGGTTCAGTGTCATGGGTGCTCTAGGCTCATTGATGCACATGGGGAGCGAAGGCTAGCGCATCTGGTCTGATCACACAGAATCATTTGTTTCTGGTGAAAAACGGTAATAGAAAGGTTCAGCACACACAATACATCACAGTGTGCTGCATATGGGGCTGCGTGACCGCACACCTGTCAGAGTGCTTGTGATGACCTCTATCCATTTCTAAAACATGAGCGTTAGAACTGGACCATGGAGCAATGGAAGAAGGTTGCCTGGTCTGAGGAACTTTGAATTCGATGTGTCATCTTTGCTCAGAAATGCTTTAGACTGAGAAAGGGAGGTTCTCCCGAAAGCTTTTTCATTACAAAATTCTGTTAGTCCAATAAAAAAGGTATTACAAGATACGAATTGTATCTGCGAGATAAGAGATACTCTATAATACTTCAAATGTTTTTATCTCAATAAGTGAAAATTAAAAGTGAATTTCAGATTTAATGTTAGAGAAGCTGTACTGAAAGCATTGTTAAATTAGAGAACATTTCCATTTCAGCTAGTTTAACCTTGCGTGTCCAATTCACTTTGAATTCACCATGAATTAGCGCTGTGAAGATTTTTCGCACAGGGCGTCTAAATGCCTAAGGCCGGCCCTGCCCATGATCATCCATCCCATGGCTCAAAAATATATTTATATATATTTTGTGTGAAAATAACTTGGTAGTTAAGCAATTATAGTGTTTAATAAACATTGTGAGACTAAGTGTGAAGAAAATCATCAGAAATGTGTTCATGTATGAGTGCTTGCTGAAGGAGATCTAAGAGAGCTATGCATATACGGAATCCTTTGTCTGTAGATACATTGTAGACCAATAAACTTGAAATAGCCCCGCTGTGTGCTTCATACCTCCCCAATTTCCAGGACTATTGGCAGGTATAAGTACTCTGTGACAAAAATAAAATAAAAATATCTCATAGTTTGTTTAGTCAATGTTAAGTCCAATATTCAACACTGTAAGATGACAGTTATTTAAGAAAGACAAGTCCTCCACACGTGCAATGTTTAGTCTACTGAATCAAATGGATTCCTAATCGGCTCTTATTATCTTTGGCACATCCATTTATTTTCGTTTTATTGACGCCCCTCTTAAAGAATAATTTCTGACAAGTTAATGGTTTGATTTAGGTGTTTGTATCCTCACATTCAGTTCCTACAAACAACCACAATGTGAGATTGCAAATGAAGGCCAGCTGGGGATAACATCTTCGCATCATTTCAGTAATGTGAAGAATATGGCAAGGCACGCAGGAGAACACTCTATAGTTTCCTTTCTCGGTAACACAGGTTCATTGGGAAAATAAGTATTTTGACTATAATGTTAGTGTTTTGTGATTTTACACAGCACAGAGCTTGAATCACCCTCCATTAGCCATAAGACAACCTAACATGGCAATCTGAGGCCCAGGGATTAGCTTGGGACCCTGGAACCATGAAGACAATTTGCCAATATAAGGAAATGAAAATTAAATGTCAAAACAAACAACACTGACAGTAATATACGGCTGGGGTAGAGAATCTGGACAAAGGAGATGAGAGCAGAGGACTTCAAACTTATTAGCATGTGGGGAACCATGTTTTTCAGGATAAAAAAGTAGGGCCTCTTCCTGGACGACTGGGAAACACTGAACTAAACTTTGATGTTCTCAGAGTTGGAGAATTGATTCTTTCAGAGCGATCACATGGCCCGTGGGGGCCTAAATTGCAGAAGGGGGACTGCTTGGGCTGACAGGCAGTCCCCCAGAAGCGGACCGCGGTGGAGGTGAGTACACCTCGGTCACTAGGGCTGAAAGCAGTTACGGCGTTAAAGCCCATTTAAAGTAGGACGGCATGGTACACCGTAATGGTGGGTTAAATGTATCCGTGGGTTAAATGTATCCGTGTCTTGCTCTACGTAACATAATAATGGTTGCAATCTCACTAAAACTTGGAAAAGGGGAGATTTACCTGGGGTCCCACAATCTTTTCCATTGAGTTTTACTGGACACACAGGGACCAGGGCTACTGACAGTGTGTTTGTATTGGATAGCTATCGGGGATGGGCCGTGACAGAGCTAGGAGGCGGGCATTCAGAGTTAGTGTGTTTGTATTGGATAGCTATCGGGGATGGGCCGTGACAGAGCTAGGAGGCGGGCATTCAGAGTTAGTGTGTTTGGATTGGCTAGTTATCTGGGATTGGCCATGACAGAGCTAGGAGGCGGGCATTCAGAGTTAGTGTGTTTGGATTGGCTAGTTATCTGGGATGGGAAGTGACAGAGCTAGGAGGCGGGTATTCAGAGTTAGTGTGTTTGGATTGGCCAGTTATCTGGGATGGGCCATGAAAGAGCTAGGAGGCGGGCATTCAGAGTTAGTGTGTTTGGATTGGCTAGTTATCTGGGATGGGGCGTGACAGAGCTAGAAGGCGGGCATTCAGAGTTAGTGTGTTTGGATTGGCTAGTTATCTGGGATGGGACATGAAAGAGCTAGGAGGTGGGCATTCAGAGTTAGTGTGTTTGGATTGGCTAGTTATCTAGGATGGGCCGTGACATAGCTAGGAGGCGGGCATTCAGAGTTAGTGTGTTTGGATTGGCTAGTTATCTGGGATTGGCCGTGACAGAGCTAGGAGGCGAGCATTCAGAGTTAGTGTGTTTGGATTGGCTAGCTATCTGGGATGGGAAGTAACAGAGCTAGGAGGCGGGTATTCAGAGTTAGTGTGTTTGGATTGGCTAGTTATCTGGGATGGGCCAAGACAGAGCTAGAAGGCGGGCATTCAGAGTTAGTGTGTTTGGATTGGTTAGTTATCTGGGATGGGACATGACAGAGCTAGGAGGCGGGCATTCAGAGTTAGTGTGTTTGGATTGGCTAGTTACCTGGGATGGGCCGTGACAGAGCTAGGAGGTGGGCATTCATAGTTAGTGTGTTTGGATTGGCTAGTTATCTGGGATGGGCCGTGACAGAGCTAGGAGGCGGGCATTCAGAGTTAGTGTGTTTGGATTGGCTAGCTATCTGGGATGAGCTGTGACAGAGCTAGGAGGCGGGCATTCAGAGTTAGTGTGTTTGGATTAGCTAGTTATCTGGGATTGGCCGTGACAGAGCTAGGAGGCGGGCATTCAGAGTTAGTGTGTTTGGATTGGCTAGTTACCTAGGATGGGCCGTGACAGATCTAGGAGGCGGGCTGCGGGCATTCAGAGTTAGTGTGTTTGGATTAGCTAGTTATCTGGGATGGGCCGTGACAGAGCTAGGAGGCGGGCATTCAGAGTTAGTGTGTTTGGATTGGCTAGCTATCTGGGATGGGCCGTGACAGAGCTAGGAGGCGGGCATTCAGAGATAGTCTGTTTGGATTGGCTAGTTATCTGGGATGGGCCGTGACAGAGCTAGGAGGCGGGCATTCAGAGTTAGTGTGTTTGGATTGGCTAGCTATCTTGGATTGGCCTTGACAGTGATAGGAGGGGGCATTCAGAGTTAGTGTGTTTGGATTGGCTAGTTATCTGGGATTGGCCGTGACAGAGCTAGGAGGCGAGCATTCAGAGTTAGTGTGTTTGGATTGGCTAGTTATCTGGGATGGGCCATGACAGAGCTAGGAGGCAAGCATTCATAGTTAGTGTGTTTGGATTGGCTAGCTATCTGGCATTGGCCTAGACAGCGATAGGAGGGGGCATTCAGAGTTTGTGTGTTTGGATTGGCTAGTTATCTGGGATGGGAAGTGACAGAGCTAGGAGGCGGGCATTCAGAGTTAGTGTGTTTTGATTGGCTAGTTATATGGGATTGGCCTTGCCAGAGTTAGGAGGCGGGCATTCAGATTTAGTGTGTTTGGATTGGCTAGTTATCTGGGATGGGCCGTGACAGAGCTAGGAGGCGGGCATTCAGAGTTAGTGTGTTTTGATTGGCTAGTTATCGGGGATGGGCCTTGACAGAGCTAGAAGGCGGGCATTCAGAATTAGTGTGTTTGGATTGGCTAGTTATCTGGGATGGACCATGACAGAGCTAGGAGGCGGGCATTCAGAGTTAGTGTGATTGGATTGGCTAGCTATCTGGGATGGGCCGTGACAGAGCCAGGAGGCGGGCATTCAGAGTTAGTGTGTTTGGATTGGCTAGCTATCTGGGATGGGCCGTTACAGAGCTAGGAGGCGGGCATTCAGAGTTAGTGTGTTTGGATTGGCTAGCTATCTGGGATGGGCCGTGACAGAGCTAGGAGGTGAGCATTCAGAGTTAGTGTGTTTGGATTGGCTAGTTATCTGGGATTGGCCGTGACAGAGCTAGGAGGCGGGCATTCAGAGTTAGTGTATTTGGATTGGCTAGTTATCTGGGATTGGCCGTGACAGAGCTAGAAGGCGGGCATTCAGAGTTAGTGTGTTTGGATTGGCTAGTTATCTGGGATGGGCCCTGACAGAGCTAGGAGGCGAGCATTCAGAGTTAGTGTGTTTGGATTGGTTAGTTATCTGGGATGGGCCGTGACAGAGCTAGGAGGCGGGCATTCAGAGTTAGTGTGTTTGGATTGGCTAGCTATCTGGGATGGGCCGTTACAGAGCTAGGAGGCGGGCATTCAGAGTTAGTGTGTTTGGATTGGCTAGCTATCTGGGATTGGCCGTTACAGAGCTAGGAGGCGGGCATTCAGAGTTAGTGTGTTTGGATTGGCTAGCTATCTGGGATGGGTCGTGACAGAGCTAGGAGGCGGGAATTCAGAGTTAGTGTGTTTGGATTGGCTAGTTATCTGGGATGGGCCGTGACAGAGCTAGGGGGTGGGCATTCAGAGTTAGTGTGTTTGGATTGGCTAGTTATCTGGGATGGGCAGGGGGCTTTAGGCGCCCTGTGCAAAAAATCTTCACCGCACCCCTTCCTGGTCATAAAAAGTTTTTAGAATAGTGCAAATTTGCAACTTTCCCAGGGAAAGCACTGGATTGGCTAAAGTTGGCAAAGAGGTGGGGCCAAACGCAGTTTTGGCCAATCTGTAACTCCTCATAGAGATGCATTGACTCAATGCATCTCTATTAGAAAATGTCAGATGGAGACACTAAACGGCAGTGCTGCCTACTGTGCAGCACTGCCCCAGGAAGCACCTCCAGTGGCCACTTGGAAATGCATGAAAATGCCTGAAGTAAATGATTATACTAACCAGAACAACTACATTAACCCCTTAAGGACCGGACTTTTTTTGCGATGTTGTACATTTGCGACCAGGCATCTTTTTACACTTTTGTGGTGTTTGTGTTTAGCTGTAATTTTCCGCTCTCTCATTTACTGTTCCCATACAAATTATATATTGTTTTTTTCAGGACAAAAGGGGCTTTCTTTACATACCATTATTTATATAATCTCATGTAATTTAATTTTTTAAAAATGAAAAAATATGATGAAAAATTGAAAAAAATACATGTTTTTTGACTTTTATGTGAAAAATCTTTTACTCATCTACAAAAGCGAATGAAAAAAACTGCTAAATAGATTCAAAATGTTGTCCTGAGTTTAAAAATACCCAGTGTTTACATGCTTTTTGCTATTTTTTTGCATGTTATAGGGCTATAAGTACAAGTAGGATATTGCGGTTTCAAAACATACATTTTTAAAATGTATCAATAGTGACATTGTAACACTATTATCTGTCATAAATCTCTGAATAACATCCCACATGTACATATTTTTTTTAAAGTAGACAACCCAGGGTATTCAATATGGGGTATGTCCAGACTTTTTTAGTAGCCAGTTAGTCGCAAACACTGGCCAAAGTTAGCGTTCATATTTGTTTGTGTGTGAAAAAAGTAAAAAACTAAATTGAACGCAAATTTTGGCCAGTGTTTGTGACTAAGTGGTTACTAAAAAAGACTGGACATACCCCATTTGCAATACCTTGGGTTGTCTTCTTTTGCAAATGGTATGCCATCATGGGGGTAATTCTCATTCCTGGGCTACCATACGCTCTCAAAGGCACGTAACCAACCTGGCCATTTTCAATGTAAAAATATTTGACCCATATATTTGACCCTGTAACTTTCAAAAACGCTATAAAACCTGTACATGGGGGGTACTGTTATACTCAGGAGACTTTGCTGAACACAAATATTAGTGTTTCAAAACTGGAAAATGTATCACAACAATTATATCATCAGTAAAAGTGCTGTTTGTGTCTGAAAAATGCAAAAAAAGTCACTTTCACTGACAATATCATCGCTGTGATATGTTTTACTGTTTTGAATCACTAATATTTGTGTTCAGCGAAGTCTCCCGAGTAAAACAGTACCCCCCATGTACAGGTTTTAGGGTGTCGTAGAACGTTACAGGGTAAAATACAGTGATAGCAAATTAAATTCTCTGGACTTTCGGCCTGGGTTGGCAGGCAGGTCCCTTAAATTGCAATCAATAAAATAACTTCATTATGTAAAAATATTACATAAATACGCACGTAGAATTTAAATATATATGCATATTTATATATTTGAAGTCTACGTGTATATTTATATAATTATTTATGTAATTTTTTATATGGACATATGAATAGTTCGTATTCTTTTTTTTTTTTTTATATATACATAGATATATATACAATTTCATTCTAAGTGTATTTTGATATAAATATATCAAAATACAGTTAGAATAAAATTTCATATAGATATATAATTTTTTTTTTATTTTTTATTATTATTTTTAATTTTTTTTATTTAATTTAATTTACTTATTATTTGTATTTTATAATAATATATATATACAATATATATAGTTATTATATATATTATATATATACGTGTGTAATTTAATTATAAGTGTATTTTTATATTAATATATGTACATATTAATATAAAAATACACTTAGCATGACATTATATATATGATATATAGACATATATTATATAGGTATAATATATGTCTATATATCATATATATATATACACATATGTAATAATATTTTTTTTTATTAACTTTAACTTTAATTTTTTTTTAATGATTTTACAGCAGCAGGGAGACTGCCTGTCAGCACAGACAGTCCCCCTGCAGGCAGACACTAGGACACCTATTGTGACCATGTGGTCGCCATGTTGGGCGATCACATGGCCACAGGGGTCCTAATTCGCCATGGGGAGACTGTCTGGGCTGCAGGCAGTCTCCCCACAACGGGAGCACCGCCGATCGCCGCCGGGGGAACGACGGCGATCGGGTAAGTACATTTTAAATTAAGGACGGTTCAGGACCGTCGTCGGTCGGCAAGGGAAAAATGCCGATGACGGTCCTGAACCGTCCCGCGTCCTTAAGGGGTTAAAGCTGTAGTTGTTCTGCTGACTATAGTGTCCCATTAAAGGAACTGGCCGTTTATTGTTTCTAACAATTTAGTAGATGTACCCCCAAAGGAAAATATGTGCATGCAATTTTTTGTGCATGTTTTCTTTGTGGATGTGTGAAATCTGTTTGCAATAGCTGCAGATCTAGATTGATTTACCCTGCTTTGGGACACTTACCAAAGCAGGCCAATGTAGGTGCTGGTGCTAGTTTGTAGGTTCTTGTTCAAAACACCTTAGACTTGCAATATGTAGTTCTTTTGTAAAAGCAGACATGTGCATTGAGCATCTGCCCATTAAAAAAAAAAAAAAATACACACTCACTACATTAACCTGGACATTCACTGACAGTATGCACACTCTCTGATACACATTGACTGACAGTATGCACACTCTCTGATACACATTGACTGACAGTATGCACACTCTCTGATACACATTGACTGACAGTATGCACACTCTCTGATACACATTGACTGACAGTATGCACACTCTCTGATACACATTGACTGACAGTATGCACACTCTCTGATACACATTGACATGTGAGTCCTTCACATACAAGAATATTGCACAAACTACCCCATATTAGGCTTCTCCCTCTTCCATAAACTTCACCTCTCTCCCTCTACCAAACCTCTTTTTTTTCTCTCCCACACTCCTAGAAAGGTTTATCCTTCTAACCCCACTTGTCCATTTTTCTATCTTAGTCCACCTCCTGTCCCTTTGGTCTTACCATGCTGTGCCTGCTGTCTGTCCCTGCCTTCACAGCAGACTTCTCCCTGCTTCCCACACTGCTTGTTCTGTGTGAGGAGGGGGCAGGGCTAAGGTGTCACACTGAGTACAGGGAGTGGAAGTGCTACTCAGCATTGAATGAGTGAGTGTGGGTCCCTGCTGCCTGCCTGCTTACCATGCAGTAAGTACTGCTGTGGGCTGGCTGGGGAGATCTGATCTCCCCAGCCAGCCCATGAAAGCTGCAGACATTGAATTGTGTCGGCTGCCAGGGCGCCCCTGTTGCCATGGCGCCCTGTGCGACCGCACAGCTCGCACACCCCTAAGGCCGGCCCTGGGCAGGGCTGATATATATATAGTGCAGCCATCTTGTAACTTTTCCCATTCTAATGTTTTCTCACAGATCGTGTTGTTGTTGCCAGCACTGCTGGTGTGGCTTCAGGCCTGGGAGAATTCCTTTTTTTCTTGCAGGTTCATCAAGGTTTCAGTGTGCAGCCATACTGGGGGGAATCCAGAGAGCAGCCCAGGAGAAGGGAGCGGGCTACGTTCGGGAGCAGCTGAAATCACTGATGACAGCAGATCTGAGAGGCTTTATGGCAGACAGTGCAGGTCTGATGGGCCTAGGCAGCAAAATCTTCACAGCAGGGCCCAGGACATCACGGGTGCTGGTAAGGGACACAGGAGGCTAATCATGACAGGAAAGGTGTCAGATCTGATCATAACTGGAACAGGGGCCCTTTGGCAGCAGGAGTGACAGGTTCAGCATGAGGTCAGTGTTTTCAGCCATTCTGGAGGGAATCAAGAGAGCAGCCCCGGGGAAGGGAGCTGACAGGGTTCAGGAGCAGCTGAAATCACTGATGATGGCAGAGCCGAGCATGTCAGGGAATCTGAGCAGGCTTAATGGGCCTAGGCCCTAGGCAGCAAACTCTGAGCAGGCTTAATGGGCCTAGGCAGCAAATCTAAGCAGGCTTAATGGGCCTAGGCAGCAAATCTGAGCAGGCCTAATGGGGCTATGCATCAAATCTGAGCAGGCTTAATGGGCCTATGCATCAAATCTGAGCAGGCCTAATGGGGCTATGCATCAAATCTGAGCAGGCTTAATGGGCCTATGCATCAAATCTGAGCAGGCCTAATGGGCCTATGCATCAAACCTGAGCAGGCCTAATGGGCCTAGGCATCAAACCTGAGCAGGCCTAATGGGCCTAGGCATCAAATCTGAGCAGGCCTAATGGGCCTATGCATCAAACCTGAGCAGGCCTAATGGGCCTATGCATCAAATCTGAGCAGGCCTAATGGGCCTAGGCTTCAAATCTGAGCAGGCCTAATGGGCCTATGCATCAAATCTGAGCAGGCCTAATGGGCCTAGGCATCAAATCTGAGCAGGCCTAATGGGCCCAGGCATCAAATTTGAGCAGGCCTAATGGGCCTAGGCATCAAACCTGAGCAGGCCTAATGGGCCTATGCATCAAATCTGAGCAGGCCTAATGGGCCTATGCATCAAATCTGAGCAGGCCTAATGGGCCTATGCATCAAATCTGAGCAGGCCTAATGGGCCTAGGCGTCAAATCTGAGCAGGCCTAATGGGCCTAGGCATCAAATCTGAGCAGGCCTAATGAGCCTAGGCATCAAACCTGAGCAGGCTTAATGGGCCTAGGCATCAAATCTGAGCAGGCCTAATGGGCCTATGCATCAAATCTGAGCAGGCCTAATGGGCCTAGGCGTCAAATCTGAGCAGGCCTAATGGGCCTAGGCATCAAATCTGAGCAGGCCTAATGAGCCTAGGCATCAAACCTGAGCAGGCTTAATGGGCCTAGGCATCAAATCTGAGCAGGCTTAATGGGCTTTGGCAGCATAAGAATCACAGTAGGGCTCCAGGATTGCAGGGGTGCTGTTCAGAACCACAGGATAAAACTGACAGGGAAGGTGCCAGATCTGAACATAGTAGATCCAGTGATCATCATGGCAAGGAAGTGGAACAGGAATCCTTTGGCGGCAGGAGTGACAGGTTCATCTTGAGGTCTGTGTTTGCAGCCATAGTGAAGGAAATTGAGAGAGCAACCCAGAAGGGAACTGACTGGGTTCAGGAGCGGCTGAAATCACTGAGTGTTGGGGTAACGTGGTGGCAGCATGGGGTGTGTAGGTCGCTTCTGAGGTGCATAATGAGCAAACTGAACTGTCTGGTTGCATTCCTGGTGTGACCAGACAGAATGCTTATGCATCATTTTCAGGGGGTTCTGGAAGTCCATATAAAACAGAAGATGTAAGAAAAAATTTTGAAGAGGGAGTTTGGTGAATATTCTCTTTTGACCTTAGAGGAATTAATTGACATGAAGGAAGATGATAAGAAGGATGCAAAGGAAGTGAGGAATGAGAAAAGGTGGCGGTATCAGACGATATCTAAGTCTTTTGGTAATTGGTTGCAGGCTTTTTTGCATACTTGCAATTGTAATTAGCGAGAAGTCACCGGTATAATGCTCCCCGATGTTCTGTTATCTAGGCGTAAGTTTTTCTAGCTACACGGTGATAGCCAATGCAAGTGGGGCACCAGCTGTAAGTTCAAGTACAAGTGCCCTGGTTGTAGGGGAGCTCACAGACTCAGCAGGTTCTTCGAGCGGGGTAGGACTAGTTCCACCACTGGCACGTCTGGTTTTGTGGCGACTTCTGTTGCCTCAGGGGCAAAGCCCATTGAGGTTAGGCACGATGCTATTCTGGGTAAGCCGCTGTGCTAATCAAGGGGGGCATGTTTGTTAAGTGACCGTTTTGCACACTGTTTTTTTATTCCTTTTTGGGATCGGGAAGCAGTTAGGCGGTTCTGTAACTTGAAATCAGTTTTGGAGTTCTTGCAGGGGGTTAGGGACAATATATTCAAGGAGGTAGGATGGCAGTGTCGTTTGAGGCGTTCCTGTTAAAAAATCTCAAAATTTCATTAGGGGTGGTGCTGAAGAAGGAGACTAGAAAATACAGACTTACCCACTATCTGTCTCATCCTAAAGGGTCATCAGTAACTGATGATATTGATAGGGAGCTATGCTCAGTCTCTTCATTCGACCAGGCGGTCGAGTTGGTTAAGAAGTCTGGGGGAAAATGCTCGGTTGGTTGATATAGAATCGGATTTTACCCATACATCCTGATTGCCGTCACTTATTAGGATGCTTTATTGAAGGCAAGTTCTATGTGGCTTTGTGTCTGTCGATGGGATGTTCCATCTCATGTGCTTACTTGGAAATATTTAGTGACATTGAGGCAATTACAATCTTTGATCTTTGATCGGCCATCTTAACTTTGGGTTATCCTGATAGGACAAGTTTTAACAGGTTTTTGGCCAAGGCTACTTGTGGGAAAGAATCGGCTCATCACTTTTTTCAGGGTCACTGCTGCTATGGAGGCAGTTGTAGAAGTATGGGAATAATTTCTTTATCAGAACTGTGTTTTTCAGAAAAAAAGGCAGTTCCTTCTGCGGAGCTGGCGGTTTCTCCTGTGGAGCATCTTTATTGATGTTTTAGGGAGTGTGGGCTTTGGGACTTATTTTGGAGGTCAGTGATGTGCAAAGAGGGTTGGCCTGCAGAGTGGAAAATAAGCTGACTCGTCAACAAACTAGCATTTCTCGAGTTGTTTACATTGGTGGTGGCACTTTCATGTGTGTAGGTAGCGGTTACGTGTGGTGCGACACAATACATCACCCCCATTCAAACCCTTAACCCAATCAAAACCAGGAAACATATATGTGTGGTATAAAAAAGGCCACAGCTTTTATTTATATTTCGTTTATAATTTATCAAACATATTTATAAAACCAACCATAAATAAAACAAGGTATAAACATTATTTAACTTGAACTAGTCCTTGCCAACCGTACCACCAACCCTCTAGGGTACACGCCCTACCGAGGCATCAGCCCTCCCCCCTCGTCCATGATACCTGGCCTTCACCTTGGCCTTCCAATACCACATGCCAACCCCTGGCCACCATTCCTGGCACAGAGGGCACGCGCAAATACCCAAACCTTTCCCGAGGTTAGGGGAGGGGACCCGACCCAGCATCCTTCTTTTTCTTGTACTCCTCTTCCCAATTGGTTCGGCAAGGACCATACCCGCCAGCTGTGACAAGATATTGAACACCTACAGAGGAAGGAAACAAAAACAGCAAAAAAGGGGAGGGAGGGAGGGAGATTGTCACCTTGCCGTTATTTTAAGATGGCTGAGGTGAAGGGGACAAAATGTCCGTTATTTATACAACCCCACCCAAACCCTTAACCTAAATGCCACACCCATTTTACACCCACACCCACCACACCCACACATGCCTCCTATCCGGCTAGCTTTCAGCCCGCCTCCTCTGGGCCTTGTGTGTAGGTAGCGGTTACGTGTGGTGCGACACAATACATCACCCCCATTCAAACCCTTAACCCAATCAAAACCAGGAAACATATATGTGTGGTATAAAAAAGGCCACAGCTTTTATTTATATTTCGTTTATAATTTATCAAACATATTTATAAAACCAACCATAAATAAAACAAGGTATAAACATTATTTAACTTGAACTAGTCCTTGCCAACCGTACCACCAACCCTCTAGGGTACACGCCCTACCGAGGCATCAGCCCTCCCCCCTCGTCCATGATACCTGGCCTTCACCTTGGCCTTCCAATACCACATGCCAACCCCTGGCCACCATTCCTGGCACAGAGGGCACGCGCAAATACCCAAACCTTTCCCGAGGTTAGGGGAGGGGACCCGACCCAGCATCCTTCTTTTTCTTGTACTCCTCTTCCCAATTGGTTCGGCAAGGACCATACCCGCCACTAGCCCCGCTGCATTTACGCCTAAATCAGCGGGCGCGACCCCCAAGCAACGCCATGGCCTGTTCCAACGCATCCTGCAGCTCTAGGTTAAACAAGTCCAAACCGACATCAGTGAGATGGACCCCATCCGGGCGGAAAAAGATAGCCGCCTCCCGCTCAAAAGTACGGTGTCGAACTGCCAAGCCCCCGATACCTAGCACAAACTTGGAAACCCGCTTATTAATCTTTATGCGACAGCGCTCCATAGCACCCTGATCGCGTGCGCACTTCCAATAGTTCCTGGAAACTATTCCTGACCATATTAAGCAAATTTTTGGAAAAAGTACTCGCAAGCGCGCCAAGTCTCGCCTGATCAGCTCCCCTAAGCCCCACGCGGGCAGCGAACCTAAATCGTTCCCTCCCAGATGCACCACCAAGATATCCGGGATTCCTAATAACGTGGATAACTGCACGACCTCAGGCAACAGCTGACCCCATTTCATGCCCCGGAACCCGAACCACCGGACCTCCGCCAGCTCCCGAGGTATTCCAAGCCTTGTCCCACCCGGGCGAACCCCAGCCCGCAGGTGGGCCCAGTAGATGTAGGAATGACCGATTATCCAGATCCGTCGGCCGGGCCCTGTGGAGAAAACACAAGGGGAATACCGATCAGCCGAGTGGGCCGAACATAGGACCGAAACCTCCCCGATTCCCATCTACCAATCCTTTGAATGGCCTGGTCCGAGAAACCTAAACGAGAGGCTTCCGTAGCGGCCCCAATCCGAAAAGAGTGACCCCCAAAGTCTGTGCTCGAAATACCCAGATGTTCGAGTGTCAGACGGAAAACCCGGAGAAATTGGAAGCGGGAAAGAAAAGACCCATCCCCATGGATTAACAATGGGCCTACAACATCCGGGCGACACAGAAGGTAAGATTGAAAAGCTGCGACGGGACAGACAGCCGAGCCGGGAATGGCGCGAAGGGACACCCATGCCCCCCTACCAAAAATGTCAGTTTTCGACTTTCGCACCAGAAAACGCACCGTATCATCCACGACCGACACATCATGGAACAACAAGCCGCCTGGAATCCGCTTGCTAGGGCTCACAAGTTCCCCAATCCGCAGAGCACCAAAGAAGGCGAAAGAGAAAGCCACCCGAAACAAACGCGCTTCGAAATCGGACAAACAGACCCTGGATAAGACCGACGCAATACCAAGTAGCAGCGCGCCAGAAACCGGTCTCCTGGAATCCCGAGGCTGCGGACCTCTACGCCAGCCACGCATAGCGAGCCGGACCATGAAATCTTTGGTCACATCCGGCACGCGAGTCAGGTTGAACCAGAAGCTCAGACCTGATAGCTTCCCTGATACCGTGGCTGGGGAACAACCACTAGCCTCCCAAAACCAGAGCAACCGTAAAACCCCCTGAACCCTCTCCGCAGATGAAGAAAACCCACCTTGGTCCTGCTCTAGAGCGACCCAGTCACCCCATGCCTTACCGTACCGGGCCCAAGTAGCATCCGACACTGAAGACCGAATCCATTCCCTTATTCGCTCAGGCCAAGGGACCATAGCTCTCTGGGACAGGGAAGGCCCCTCGTATCTGCTTCGGGCGCGATCTGACGAAACACCTGCCATTGGAAACGAGAAAGGGCGTCAGCCGTGGTATTCTCTACACCGGGAATATGCACAGCGCGACATGTAACGTTCAAAGACAGGCAACGCAGTACCAAGCTCCGCAGGAGCCTGACCACCGGAGGAGAGGAGGCCGTCAATCGATTAATGGCCTGGACAACGCCCAAATTGTCACAGTGGAACACGACACGCCTGTTCTTGATCTCCGGTCCCCAAAGATGGAGAGCCACCACAATGGGAAAAAGCTCCAAGAACGCCATGTTCTTGGTCAGGCCCGAGTCGAACCACGATCTTGGCCAAGGTTCTGCGCACCATTGTTTTCCCATGATAGCCCCAAAACCCGACGAACCCGCGGCATCCGTAAACAGGTGCAGCACTGAGTTTGCCACCTCGGGCTGCTGCCAGTAAGACCTACCATTGTACTCTTCCAGAAAAACCGCCCAAACCGCTAAATCCTCCCTGAGCGGTTTGGTCAGGCGGACGAAGTGGTACGGCTTCAGTATCCCTGACGTGGCAGCCGCCAGGCGTCGGTTAAATACTCTACCCATGGGCATAATCCGGCAGGCAAAGTTTAATTTGCCCAACAAGGACTGAAGTCGTTGCAGCGTGATCTTCCGCAAGGAGCTCGCCTCCTGGACCACCCCACGTAGATCAGCCAACTTGTCCAACGGAAGCCGACATTCCCCGATGACCGAATCAATCTCGATCCCGAGGAAGCTCAAGCACGTGGAAGGGCCAATTGTTTTGTCAGGTGCCAGCGGCACGCCGAACATACAGGCCACATCCGACACTGCTTGTAAGATCTGGGAGCATATCGGGGAATGCGCGGGGCCCACACACAGAAAGTCATCTAAGTAGTGAAGCAGGGAATCGTAACCGGACTCCATTCTCACTACCCATTCTAGAAAAGAGCTGAAGCATTCAAAGTAAAAACAGGATATTGCACAACCCATGGGGAGACACATATCCGCGTAATAATGACCTTCAAATGCACATCCCAAGAGATGATGACACTCTGGGTGAACTGGTAGGAGGCGAAAGGCAGACTCGATATCAGTTTTTGCCATAAGTGCCCCGGGGCCAGCGGCCCTGACTATGCCCACAGCAGCATCAAAGGACGCATAGGAAACGCGGCATAATTCAGCTGCAATGTCATCGTTTACCGAGCACCCATGAGGGTGCGACAGGTGATGAATCAGCCGGAACTTTCCCGGTTCCCGTTTGGGCACCACGCCCAACGGTGACACCCTTAGATCGGGGAGTGGCGAATCCCGAAATGGGCCCGCCATTCGGCCCAGCGCCACTTCCTTCGCCAGTTTTTCCCTGACCACCCCTGGATATTCAGAAACAGATCTCAGGTTTCTGCAAAAACCGTAGACCTGCCGAGGCCGGTGAGGGATCCAAAACCCCTGCCCAAATCCCTCTAGCAATAAGGCAGCCGCCTTCTTATTCCTATAACGATTTAGCCATGGGCGCATCGCGTCGACGTCCACCGGCGTCTTCGCTCTTAGCGCCCACGGAGTCCCCTTTGTCGCCAGTTTTGGCTCGTTTGAAGCATTTTGAAGCGGGGTGAGACCCACCGCACCCCGAACACTCATGCTTGAAGCGGCAACTAGACCCGAATTTGCATTGGCCATCGTTATATTGCCAACAGCAGCCTGTTTTACGTTGCCCGGCCGACGCTGCGGTTGAAGAACCCGCGCCGGCCCCCCCAAGAAAGGACGACAGGCCCCCTTGATGTGAGGCTGGGCGGGTCATGATAGCTAACCACAAGCCAATGTCCATTTGATCCCAGCCCATGGAAGGCCGAACCGCTAAACGTTGGCGGAACTGCTCATCATACCGCCACCAACCTAAACCGCCGTACACCCGACAAGCGGTCCATATGACGTCCTGGTAGCAGAATAGGGAAGAACATTTGGCGGGAGTCTTCTCACCTATCACGCTGGCTAAGATCGAAAAGGCTCGGATCCAGTTTCCGAAAGTTTTCGGAATCTTCCGGTACCGAAACTTTTCTTTGTCCTTTTCGGACTCTTTAGCGTCAGCGTCAACCCGGGGAAGATCTTCCATAGGGAGGAGAGAAAAAATTTCAACAAATTTCCCCTTGTCTATTTTGGCGCGCACTTCCGGCGTGAGATGGAGGCCCAGAGGGCCTGACCAGCACATGTACGCCGCACCGTGCGCAGCCGGAGCAACCCCCAAACCCGAGAGAGCAGCGGCGTCCCCGGCCGTGCCCACTGCAGATTCCGGCGTCACCGGCAGTAACGCCGAGGTTGAGGGGATGGGGGCCTGTGTTATATTAGCGGGCATTGGCGCCGCGACTGCAGAAGGATCAGACCCTGCGGAACCTGCCCAACCCGCCCGAAGTTGGTTATCTAACGCCACCGGGGGGGAAGCCCCGGGGCGATAACCCCGCTCAAGGGTTAGCAAAACCTGCTTCATAGCCTGGAGTACAGAACCCAATTCTTGCACCTCCCCTGCGCCAGCGCCCCCCAAACCCGACCCCGTTATACCAGAGTACTCACCTGCAGGAGCTGAATTGGCAGGTAGTAGCGGGACTTCAACATGCCCACCAGGCTGCAACGGCCCCAAGGGAACTGCGACCGCAGGAAGCACTGCACCAGTCACAGCATCGGGGGACCGACTTGTCAGCCGACCAGGGGTGACCTGTGAAGACAGGACAGGTGAAAAAGAACCCTGCCCACCCAACCCAGGTAACTGGGGACCCGTAGAAGTGGTAAAGACTGTGTGTAAAACTGGCATGGCAGAAGGAGCCCCAGAGGGGGCAGCATGGACCATGGGTAATGGCGGGGCAGATGCAGAGGGCATCAGACCCATAGGGAGGGGGCCAAGGGGGGTAGGATGGGCAGGAGATAGTGTTGGAAGAGCTTGATGGGCGGCTGAGGATGATGAGAATGCAGGATGAACGGATGAGGTTGATGGGAGTGCATGCTGTCCGGCTGAGGATGATGGGAGTGCATGCTGGCCGGATGAAGCTGATGGAAGTGCCTGTTGAACGGATGAGGCTGATGGGAGTGTGGTAGTGGCCGGGCCAGGGGAGACAGAGCGGGGAGGATGATAAGGGGGGGGGCTGTGCCCACGAGTAGCCGGACCTGGCTCCATACCCCGACCCCCCGAACCCCCCAACCCCCTACTGGTTGCCCTGCCGCCTCGCGGCCTACTCACCACTCCTGAAGAAGAGCCGGCCGCCGACCTCACTTGCTCGCGCTCCGCCTGGGATCCACCATGAGCCGAGCGCCTGTCAGGTGCTCGGGTTGTCGCCATCGTTGTGCTGGAGAGTGATCTCGCGGACGACCTCCTGGAGGCCCGCGAGATCACAGGAGCAGGAACCGGCGCGGGATGGCCATCACCTCCCCGAGAAGCGGCAGCCGCAAGGGTAGCTCTAGACCGCCTCGGGGAGGAGGCGACAGGCTGCACTGACACGTTGCCGCCCGCGGCCGCGGGGGACCTGGCGCGCGGGCCGGCAACGGGGCTCCTGCTCCTACCCCTCACCCGACCCTCCCGCGAGGGGCTATAACGGGTAGGAGGACGCGCCCGGCGGCGCGGAGTACCCTGGCTGCCGACAGAGGGAGCAGCTACCAGGGAGGCACCCTGCAGCCTTACCAGCTGGGCCTGCAGGTGCCGGCCACCGTCCTGGAGGGCCTCAGCCCGAAGAGCAGCAAGGATTCCGTCAATATCCATGCTTCTGGCCGTGGGGTAAGCAAAAGCAACACAATGATAGGAAAGAGATTGTCACCTTGCCGTTATTTTAAGATGGCTGAGGTGAAGGGGACAAAATGTCCGTTATTTATACAACCCCACCCAAACCCTTAACCTAAATGCCACACCCATTTTACACCCACACCCACCACACCCACACATGCCTCCTATCCGGCTAGCTTTCAGCCCGCCTCCTCTGGGCCTTTGTGGGTTGAGCAGTTGAAGCATTGAAAAGTTATATTCCTTACTCACAATATATCGGTTGTTCTAGTGGTTAATAACCTGTTTGCTTAATCGATTCTGATGGGGCATGGACATGGGCATACAAAAAAAACTAAAAAAAATAAAAATAAAAACAATTGAAAAAAATTAATAAAATAAAGCTAAAAAAAAAACAACTTTCTCATTATGAAGTATTGTTATTTATGTGAGATTTTGTCTTTGCTTCCTTAGGGTTGGTTGCATGGTAGGTGGGTCAATCGTATGCACACTGGGCACAGAAGTGAGCTGCAGTTGGGTTCCACGGTCAGCAGCTGGGCTTTCTGGTGGACCAGGTTACATTGGTGTGGCTTGGGTTTCGGGGTTTCTGGTAATGAGAGGTGTGGCAGTAGGTGTTAGCAGCTTGGATGAGGCAGGGGTCCACAAATTTTGTTTTATTTCAGACAGGAGATAATGACATGGGGCAGGTGCAAATCACTTTGTTTCTGTTTATGCATCCCTAGCCACACCTCCCCTGGCTATGATTGACAGAGCCTGCATGAAAAAAAAAAACTGGTTTCACTTTCAAACAGATGTAATTTACCTTAAATAATTGTATCTCAATCTCTAAATTGAACTTTAATCACATACAGGAGGCTGTTGTAGGGTCTAGCGAGCTATTAACATAGCAGGGGATAAGAAAATCTTAATTAAACAGAACTTGCAATAAAGAAAGCCTAAATAGGGCTCTCTTTACAGGAAGTGTTTATGGAAGGCTGTGCAAGTCACATGCAGGGAGGTGTGACTAGGGTTCATAAACAAAGGGATTTAACTCCTAAATGGCAGAGGATTGAGCAGTGAGGCTGCAGGGGCATGTTCTATACACCAAAACTGCTTCATTATGTGGTGGAATCTCGGTAAAAATAAATTTAGTAGGCCGAGATTACCACGTGGCATGTGTACGTGCATATGCTGACGTATCGATCAGTTGGTTGCACGAGGCAAGATACGATCAGTAGTGTACGGAGCATGTGCAAGAATACAGGATGTAGTATTCCCCTCCTCCATTGTGCTGGACAAGCCATGCGGTCAAGCAGGAAGTTAATTCTTATTTGTATTGATTGGTCAAGAGAATGTGCGGGTGGAGCTTAATAAGGGAGGAGTTATGTGCCTATATAAGGAGCCTGCACTATTGTCCGGGGCTCAGAACTTGTGGTATTTTGGTGACGCTAGTCCCTCTGAGTCCCGATCGGTGATCCAATAAAGAATCTCTTCCTTCCTGAAGAAACCTGTTTCCATCTCTCTGTGCTTCGCTTCCGTCAGTTTCTCCGGTATCATTTGGTGCATTGGCCGGGAAGCTCATCGTTCAACGGTAGCTGAGAGGCAGAGGCGTGAGACGGTCTATCTTTGCCCACGTTCTCTACGGCTGCACCCCTGAACTTCTGCGTGGACCTCCCTTCGTCTCGGCGCCACTGGTCTGTTGTCCAGGAGATCATCGGCCTCTACGTGAGAAGTGCTGGGGTGTCCCCGTCGATGAGTGTGAACTCAGGTTCAGGAACGAGGAGGTAAGACAACTGCTGTTTTAGACGGCAGACCCACTAGGGGTATACCGATTGTGCGGTAGGCCCATAAGGGGTTATTTGTGTATGGAATCTGCCCCCTCTGTCGGAGGGAAGGAGCGAAGGCGCACCGCTCAATCGAACGCTCTTTAGTCAGACCGTTTGATTTGGTTAGTCAGGCGGGGTCCTGTGTAAATAGCCCTAGCCGGACACCGGTGTCTTGTCTAGACTAGCGTTCTAGGGTGTATATTACGTTCGCTAGGTCGGAGGGACCGGGAGACTAAGCGGCGCCTGTGTAAATTCGGTTCGCTAGCTCTCAACCTATCTTGGCTAAGTGGGAAGGCGTGTAAATTTGGAACCCACTAGATTTTTGATAGTAATCGACTAAGAGGCGCCTGTGTAAATTCGGTCCTCTAGCTCGCTATATGTGGTGCTTGGGCAGTGTGGCTAACCAAAGCGGGTGTATATAGTTTTAGGTAGTCCATCAAGGTACTGGCCAATAGTTTAGTTGGGAATTGTAAATGTGATAAAGATTGTTTAGTAAAGTGTATATCTTGTTAGATAGCGCGAGCTCAGCCGTCTAGCGAGAGTGTTAATAGTGTGTTGCTGTATTATAGTGCACCGTACCATAACCCTGTATATTTACTGACACTGTATATAAGTACTAATCATTGTCGTCCATTGCATGTTTAACACCATAACCACTAATAATTGTATTGTGACCTTAACTTGTGCTTTGACCTATGCTAACCGTACTGTAACCGCTATTTGTAAAAGACGATGTTACTGGGGTGTGTTATAGACGGGTAATTCGTATATAGAGAATTATAGCGTGGGTGACTGTATAGTTACGCCAAAGGGCATAATATTGATTATTTAGTGACTGGTGTAACAGCTGTGTGTGTACGGGAATTCCCTGAGTGTTTATTGTGTTATTGTATACGTTTCACTTGGTAACTGTACCACGTGGTGCTGTTGCCAGAGGAAACGGGTGTGACTGTTGAATAGTACGCGTGCATAGTATTCGTTGTCAACGACGTTCCATTGATAAGTATGGGCGCGTCGCAGTCAACGATTCCGGATCCCTTAGGTTGTATGGTGAAGAATTTTAAAAAGGGATTCAAGACATGTGATTTTGGGGTTAAAATGTCTCCTGTACGTTTGGTCACTTTGTGTACTAGGGAGTGGCCTACTTTGGTTGCGGCATGGCCGCCACGTGGCAGTTTGGATCCAACTCTGGTACAGCGCTTACACGTGGCTGTATCAGGTAGGCCTGAACTTTACGGCCAGTTTCCTTATATTGATTGTTGGAGACAGGCCGTAAATGACTCGCCAAAATGGCTCCAGACATGCCACGAGGAGCAATGTCGCCTCATGGTAGCTAGGACTTGTTTGTCCACTAGGACTGGTGTTAGGCCCATTTTGGACACGCCCCCTGAGTCCGAGATCCCTTTGCCGCCCCCTTACTTTCCGTTAAGAGGAAGTGACGCAAATGCAGGAAGTCCTGCAACCCTCCCCTCATTACCCCCATCCACTTCCGCTTCCTCCTCCAGTACAGAATCCACCCCCTCTCGTACTAAATCTCCCCTTCCGGAATCAGAACCAACCCCCATTAAATCCGAATATCCTGATTTGGCGCCACTTCAGACTTCCGGTCAAGCTTCATCTAGCTCGACTCGAAGTGTTTTATTTACAACCTTTTCCCAAAACCAAGTTCCCACATCCCCATACCCTATTTTTCCCCGACTGGAACCTATGACTGACGCCCCTCCACGTAGCCCCATACAGACCCGACAACTGACCGGTGCCCAACAATTAAAACACTATCAGATGCCTCTTCGTCTGAATCCTGGGTCAGCCTATATCGATGCCGCAGGCCAAATGGCACATGCTGACCCAGTCTTTGTATATGTCCCGTTCACGACAACCGATCTCTTAAATTGGAAGACCCACAATTCCTCGTATACTGAGAAACCACAAGCTATGACTGATCTGTTCACCTCAATAGTACAGACACATAACCCGACATGGGCTGATTGCCAGCAGTTATTAATGACTTTGTTCAACAATGAGGAAAGGACAAGAATTAATCAAGCGGCCATTAAAGCACTAGAGGATAAAGCCCGTACTTTAAACCAAGCCAATCCATCAGCATGGGCCGCAACACATTATCCCAACACCGATCCCGATTGGAATGTAAATGGTGCTGATATGGTTCAACTCAGAGCCTATAGAGACGCTATAATTGCTGGCATGAAAGCCGGAGGAAAGAAAGCCATTAATATGTCGAAGACAGTTGAGGTGATTCAGAAAAGTGATGAAGCGCCCAGTGTCTTTTATGACCGATTATTGGAGGCATACCGCTTGTATACCCCCTTTAATCCGGAAGACGCAGATAATTCCCGAATGGTGAACTCCGCCTTTGTCAGCCAAGCTTACGGAGATATTAAGCGCAAGCTACAGAAGTTAGAAGGGTTTGCAGGTATGTCCATCACCCAACTAATGGAGGTAGCGAATAAGGTATATATGAATAGGGAAACAGAAAGTAAGAAAGAGGAAGAGCGCAAGATGCGTAGAAAGGCAGACATGCTAGCGGTAGCGATCGCAGGCGTAGATAGACGGGGCCCAGATAGAGGCGATAGTAGATGGAATAGGGAGCCTTTGAGTAGGAATCAGTGCGCGTATTGCAAGGAAGAAGGGCATTGGAGGAATGAATGTCCACAAAGAGAGCAGTACGAGAGAGACCAACCCAGGGCAGGTTACGGAAACTTTAGAGGCAGAGCGAGAGGTAGAGGAGGCCCCGGAGGGAGTAATGGTAATAGAGGGAGCAATGGGAACAGAGGAAGTGTTAGGGAAGATAGGTATATCCCAGCAGCGCAAAGGTCCCGCGATAGAGAAGGCAGGGACTTTGTAGGATTGGCTGACACGGTCATGGAGGACTATTGATACCGACCGGGCTCCATCCCCCTTGGTCGAGCGGAGCCTATGGTCGATGTATCAATAGGGGGAAAAAGGAGTGCGTTCATGATCGACACTGGTGCTGAACATTCAGTGGTGACTAATCTAGTTGCTCCTCCATCTGGAAGGACTATTACTGTAATAGGAGCAACTGGAAGAAGTGCTGAAAAACCGGTTCTTAAAAGTCGACTCTGTACATTGGGAGGCCACGTAGTAAAACATCAATTCCTTTATATGCCTGAATGTCCAGTCCAATTGCTGGGACGTGATATGCTATCAAAATTACAAGCGCAGATTACGTTCCTACCAAATGGAACAACATCCTTAAAGTTTAATGGACCTTCAGGTATTATGACATTATCCGTACCAAAGGAAGAAGAGTGGCGACTTTATACAGCGTTGACTAGCCAAAACCCTAGGAGTGATGAGTCATTATTCAACATACCAGGAGTTTGGGCAGAGAACAACCCACCAGGACTGGCCCGCAATATTCCACCTATTAAAATTGAACTAAAACTTGGGGTTTATCCAGTAAGCCTAAGACAATACCACATCCCGCAGAAGGCTAAGAAGAACATCCAATCTTATCTGGATAAGTTCATACGGTATGGTATCCTAAAATTCTGTACTTCCCCCTGGAACACCCCATTGCTGCCTGTTCAAAAGCCCGGTACAGATGAGTATCGACCTGTACAGGACTTGAGAGCAGTCAATGATGCGGTTGTTAGTATACATCCAGTTGTACCCAATCCATATAACCTGCTTGCTTTAATTCCGGGCGGGGCTACTTACTTTACAGTCTTAGACCTCAAAGACGCCTTCTTTTGCCTCCGAATTGCCGCAGAAAGTCAATGTATTTTCGCTTTCCAATGGGAGAACGCTGTAACGGGCTCAAAACGCCAAATGACCTGGACAAGACTGCCCCAAGGGTTTAAAAATTCACCTACCCTATTTGGTTCAGCTCTAAGTCAAGATCTACTGGATTTCGAGTCCATCCCAGGAGAGTGTGTATTGTTACAGTATGTAGATGACTTGTTGATAGCAGCAGTTACAAAAGAAATCTGTCAGCAAGCAACGCACGATCTACTACACATTCTCTGGAAGGCAGGATACAAGGTGTCTAGAAAGAAGGCTCAGTTGTGTTTGCCAACTGTCAAATATCTGGGATTCCATATCTCTGAAGGTCAAAGAATTATGGGGCCAGAGAGAAAAGAAGCTGTGTGCCAAATACCGATACCCAAGAATAGAAGACAAGTGCGAGAATTCTTGGGGGCAGCAGACTTCTGTAGGATATGGATTCCCAGCTACGCGATACTGGCAAAACCTCTGTACGCAGCTATCAAAGGTACAGAGCACGACCCCTTCTTATGGACCCAAGAACAGCAAACGGCATTTGAAGATGTGAAGAAGGCTTTGATGAGTGCCCCAGCATTAGGTCTACCTGATCACACACGACCATTCTACCTGTATGTACATGAGCAAAGAAGAATGGCTGTGGGAGTATTGACACAGTACTTGGGATCATGGCAAAGACCTGTTGCCTACATGTCTAAGCAATTGGATGCAGTGGCCAGCGGACTTCCACCTTGTCTAAGAGCCGTAGCTGCAGCCGCCCTGCTAGTAGCTGAAGCCGATAAACTCACTCTGGGTCAAGAACTTTATGTACGAGTCCCACATGCAGTACAGACGTTGTTGGATTACAAAGGAAATCATTGGTTTAGTAACAGCCGTATGACCAAGTATCAAGCAATGTTGTGTGAAAACCCAAGAGTGCATTTAGAGACTGTAAACACCTTAAATCCAGCTACCCTTTTGCCACAACCTACTGAAAGTCAACATGATTGTTTGGAAGTAATGGATGAAGTATTCTCAAGTAGACCAGATCTTCGTGATTTTCCCATCCAGAACCCCGATGTTCAATATTATACCGACGGCAGTAGTTATGTGAAAGAAGGGATCCGCTATGCAGGATATGCAGTGACAACAATAGACAAGGTGATAGAAGCTCGGCCACTGGCGAAAGGAACATCAGCACAAAAGGCAGAATTGATAGCACTGACACGAGCGTTACAATTGGCTGAAGGTTTAAGAGTGAACATCTACACGGACTCCAAATATGCGTTTTTAACCACTCATGCCCACGGAGCTTTGTATAAAGAAAGAGGACTACTGAATTCAGAAGGCAAAGAAATCAAATACGCAGCTGAAATCCTACAACTATTGGAAGCAGTGTGGGAGCCGAAAGAAGTCGGTATCATACATTGTCGAGCGCATCTGAGAGGAGATGGTGATGTAACTAAGGGAAATCGGATGGCAGATAGTGCAGCTAAGCGTGCTGCTGAATCAGGAAGACAGGAATATGTGGGGCATATAGCTGCTCTTATACCAACTCCACTGTCCCAATGCACTCCAGTTTATACAGGAGTGGTTAAAGACTGAACCAGGAAAGTATTTGGAGAACATGAGTGTTAGAGGTAAATCTGAGTGGAGATTAAAGACCTCCATCATAGGTTATGTTTGCATAGCAAGGAAGGGAATAATGTATAATACTTCTGTAGGAGAATTAACTTGTCTAGGGCAAAAAGCTTATGATGATGATACAAAGAATACAACTTGGTGGTCGGCTTCAAATGTCTCAGAACCATCTAACCCGTTTGCTAGATACGCCAATTTAAAGGATGTGTGGTTTGATTTATCCATCACATCTACCTGGAGAGCCCCAGCAAATTTGTACTGGATCTGTGGTAAGAAAGCCTATTCGGAGTTGCCACAGGACTGGGAAGGGGCATGTGTGTTGGGTATGCTCAAACCATCCTTCTTCTTGTTACCGATTGAAACAGGTGAGACTTTAGGTGTTAAAGTGTATGATGTGAATCATAGGAAGAAAAGGGGACCCATAGAGATAGGCGCCTGGGAAGATGATGAATGGCCTCCCCAGCGTATCATAGATTATTATGGGCCAGCCACGTGGGCAGAAGATGGTACCTTTGGTTATAGAACCCCTATTTATATGCTCAACCGTATTATAAGATTACAGGCGGTGGTTGAGATTATTACTAACGAAACATCACAAGCGCTCAATCTTCTAGCGAAGCATAATACCAGGATGAGGACAGCAGTCTACCAAAATAGATTAGCCTTGGATTACCTATTGGCAGTAGAGGGAGGTGTATGTGGGAAGTTTAACCTGAGCAATTGCTGTCTTCAAATAGATGACGAAGGGCAAGCAATAGCTGAGCTTACTAGCCATATGGTTAAACTAGCGCATGTGCCTACTCAGGTATGGAAAGGGTATAATCCAAGTAGTTGGTTTGGTAGCTGGTATGAGTGGTTTGGAGGGCTTAAGGCAGTGGTAGGTGGAGTCCTACTGATTTTAATGTTGTGTCTACTCCTGCCGTGTCTTATACCCTTAGTAGTTAGGTCTGTGCAAAGCCTGATAGAAAATATAGCAGAAAGGAAGGCTGCTGCACAGATAATGGCAATTTATAAATATAAGGCTCTAGATCAGGGAGAACCAATGCAGGAAGATGAGTGTTGAAGATTCACATCATAAGTTAAGTCTGGTCTGGTTCAAGGTAACTTGCGGTGTATGCAAACTAAGGTTAAATGATGCCTCAAGTAATTGTGAAATATCAAGAGGCATCAAAGGGGGGAATGTGGTGGAATCTCGGTAAAAATAAATTTAGTAGGCCGAGATTACCACGTGGCATGTGTACGTGCATATGCTGACGTATCGATCAGTTGGTTGCACGAGGCAAGATACGATCAGTAGTGTACGGAGCATGTGCAAGAATACAGGATGTAGTATTCCCCTCCTCCATTGTGCTGGACAAGCCATGCGGTCAAGCAGGAAGTTAATTCTTATTTGTATTGATTGGTCAAGAGAATGTGCGGGTGGAGCTTAATAAGGGAGGAGTTATGTGCCTATATAAGGAGCCTGCACTATTGTCCGGGGCTCAGAACTTGTGGTATTTTGGTGACGCTAGTCCCTCTGAGTCCCGATCGGTGATCCAATAAAGAATCTCTTCCTTCCTGAAGAAACCTGTGTCCATCTCTCTGTGCTTCGCTTCCGTCAGTTTCTCCGGTATCAATTAAGCTAAAGTTGTTCAGGTGACTTTAAACAAATGAAAAGGAATGTGGACCAATTCCGGGAGTTAGTGGCAGGGGTAGTGTTTTTTTGGTCTGCAATGTTTCTCTGTAGGCATGCTAGGGATCATGCTGCAGGATTATGGCGGTTTTCTATAAAAGGTTGGAGGTATAGTGATTAGGCACCTGAAGCTGGAATCAAAGCTGGAATCAATGTGCATCACAGTGCATCTTTCGGAGGTTGGTCTCCACCATTTCAATTTAGGAATGCAAGAAGGTTTGGCCAGGAATTGTATGTTGGGGGTGGCGGTGCTCAGACATCTTAAGAGGTCAAGGTCTGAGCTGTGGCGGGGGCCAGATAGGTAAATTGGGGGTGGAATGGGTTGTTTTTATGGATTGAATTAATTATGTGTTTTAAAAGTTGATATGTGGTTTAACCCCTTAAGGACCAAACTTCTGGAATATAAGGGAATCATGACATGTCACACATGTCATGTGTCCTTAAGGGGTTAAAAGTTGAAATGGTAGGTTGTGAGCTGGCCTGTGGCCAGAATCTGGGGGTGTAGGGATATCTCAGAATTGGATCACTTTATTATGTTTCATGATGTTATTTATGTTATATTGTTACGGTGTTAAGTTGTTAATTTTGGGGTAATTGTCATTGTAATGTTGTGGGGGGTTAGTTATATACTGTTTCATAGGGTTTGTTTGACAATGACTGTAGCGAAACCGACCTCGCCACGTGTCCTTGGAGGGGGCTGATTGCCCGCCTCTTGCCTTTGGACTATGGACCAGACTTTATGGGAATGTGATACCCCAGATAGCCATACCATGGAGCCTATTCATATAATGAAAGACTATGGGAAAGACTTTAGCTCCATGGCAATTGTACTGTGTGAGTAGGATCTGCGCGCTATTCGGTAGTTTTGTGCGCGCAGATCCCAGCTATCTGGGGATAGGTGAAATGTCTGTGTGTTATGTATAAATGTGACTTTATGTATTTTAAAGTGTTTTATGTCGTTTTGCAACCATGTGGTTAATGGAGTCTGCCTCTAGTCCTGGATAATTGGATTACTTCTCCAATTAACTCCAGGGCAGAAGGGAGGAAACCAGGGTGCATTGTGGGGATGTTTTTCTGCCAGACAGGAGGGACAAAAGATACTTTTAGTAACTTTTGAACCCCTGGTCGGATTCATGCCATTTTTTAATATGTTGTTCCCCTGAATGGATTGATTGTGGATATGTATTTTTATGTGAATGTGATGTATGGTTTTAAAGTTATGAAAGTTGTGTAAAAGTATATTTTACACTGTATGCATAATGGGATTATGTGTCACACTAAGGGGAGGGGATGTGTGGGAGGTAACATCTATGTCATTGGTTCTTTTATGCCTCCCCCTGGGTGTGGCCTGTATGTGTGAGTTGGAAATAAAAGCCAGGCTGGATGAGCCAGTCCAGAGTTCCTGTTTTACCCTCAAAGTGATGTGTCGTCTCACTATTGGGGGGAAGGATTTATTGCATGCTGTTCCAGTTGACTGCTAGGAGTACAAGCCTATTCGTATGGTTCCTATTCAATGGTCTACAGCATTCATATGCTTGGGAGAATTTAAAAGGTTTCTCGGATCCAGTGTTCGTGTGTCTCCAGTCGGGAGAATGGTGTTTGCAGTAGCTGCCTGTGCATCTGGAAAGGGGATTATCGCCTAAACTGGGTTTTATCCTCTTGTAAGTGAAACGGTCCGTTACAATGACTTTTTATATTAAAATTGATATTATAATATATTAACAGCTGTGGACATAATTTTACCCAACATAGTGGTGTCCGTGCATTATTGGGTATGTATAGGGTTTTTATTCTTAATGCCCAAGGGTACGACTATGCGCCTGTCAAGTAAGCTGTCAGGGAATTTATGTGTTCAAATTTCCAGTAAGTGTGTGAGAGCAAGAAAAAGCCAAATACATAGCATGATTCTGACGCTCTATGGCTTAAGGATGTAGGAGACCCTGAACCAAGCCATTTACTAACTTATCAGTTTTACGGAGAGTTAAACAAGAACAAAGAAGTTGGTAAGTTTTTTACACAGACCCCCTAACTTCAGTCCTTCACATGAAATATTTATCTCCCTATTGCGGCAGTATGCATTAGGGGTGAGTATGGGCCAAAAATTTGGTTTCGTTCAGGACTTCGGCAATTCGGGATTTTGGCACTTCCCTATCCCCAACCCCCAACCCTAACCCTAACCACCACAACCACTTATACATGTAGGGTTAGGGCTAGATTCCTGTCATGATTCCCGTAATTTTCCCTCCCTCTCTTGTTTTGCCACTTTTCAGAAATCCAAAGCACTTCCATAATTCAGCAATTCGGAAGCATCCGAATGTCCGAATTGCCGTAACATTCGGAACGAAACCAATTGCACATGTCTAGTATGCATGACACTGAACTTTACAAATTCTTTCAAATTGGGATAGTCTGATATTCAAATACATAGACTATAAAGAGGGAGTAGGACAAGTAAGAATAGATATCTCTAAAACTGGAATGAAAAGGATCACCACATTTTTAGAGAAATAGGGGAAACGAGAACATCCCATCTTTTATATTTTATATATTAGAGTATATTAACTGCCATTGGTGCCAACAGCCCTGTGTTGTTTTCGCAAGCTGGGTTAAGGACACGTATACTACATATATATTGGACTTACACAGGATACTATTGGACTTGTTAGATATAAAATTGGGCATTCCCAGATATATATGTATATATATTTTTTCATTGTATTGCATTTTATCACTCAGTAAGGTTTTTAGCTCCTGGATATTTGGACTATATTACATGGTGTTCTCTTTTCCCCTTTACAAATTCTTTGTCCACTATTGGTCAACATCACAAATGTGTATATACAAAACCCCGTCTAAACATCATTCCAGTGTTGCTGCCTTTAATTCCACGGATTTCCTTGTCAAAAAACTGAAACGTCCATGAGGTGTATCAGGACACATTTTTTTGTATAAAGGCGTTCTAATACCTGGCTAGTTATCTGGGATGGGCGTTCTAATACCTGGAAACACAGTGGAAGCCATAAAGTGGCTATGTTTGTCAGTGAAGTGCTTTTTATGCCACTTTTAGTGGCATATATATTTGTAAGTGCATAGCATTATTTATTTTATTTACATATTTGATGGTTTTACACTATGCCTGTATCTTATATGTGTTTTAAGCATTCAGAATTTTTTGATGGCATTTAAATTTGTCTGCTATTTAATCAGGACTAGTCCATACTCTGTAACACTTAGAGAAAGCCTGTTATCTTTGGCGAAATGCATCAGTGTTTATTCTTTTTATGGTTTTCATCTTTATTTTCAACACATTGAGTTATTTTTAACCGGCAGGAATTCAGCAAGCTCCTGAGGAAGTCGTTACCGACGAAACGCGTTGAGCACCGAGCACCTGCAAGAACCCTACAATTTTGGTATAGCAGTCTAGTTTTACATGCTTTTTACTGTTAAAGTATTTGTGCATTCTTTTGCTTAAAGAAAATATCATTGACACTTTGTATGTCCTGCACTTTAGCATTTGGCACTTTACTCAAGCATTGTATAAGTATAGCTGCTACCTCTAGGGGCTCTTGATTCTTTTGTGCATGTTGCACTTTTAGATATTGTCCTAATAAATTGGATTTTATATTTTCACATATGGTATTTTTATGACATTATTCTGAATTATTCAGTATCATCTTTTAGATCACCACACATCTTAATGCTTGTGGCGCCCTGTAGTCTGTACTATAGTCCAGACTTTGTGTTTATTTTTAACCATATCTGGACCTTCCTGATTTTATCCAGAAGATTGTATCCAGAAGATTCTGACATCCGATTCCTTGGGGGGGAACATACCACCCAAGCTATAAGGATTCGGCAAAACCCATTGATGCTCTCCACTAGTGAGTATATCTCCTTTTATCACCTTTATTTATTTTACTACAGAGATCACTGTATATATTTTAGTATTTTATATATGTTGAATATCCTGGTGACCCTTTGCTGCTATACACCTGGGCACTGACAAGCGCAAATGCTGAATACCTCGAGATAGGGAGCTCATACCACACCAGCTACGAAACAACTATCAACCGTAAAGACTACCGCACGCAAGATCAAGATATTCCACAGATCCATAATCGGGGATTATACCTCCGAGCGCATATATTTGGAGCTAATTACTAGCTCCAAAAAAGTGTAAGTGCTTTTCCTTTTATTTACCTCACCAACTATCTGAAAATACTACTTCATACTTCGTTTTTGTCCCCTGTTTTCCATATTGTATTGTATTTTCCTGGTTGGAATTTTACACATGGACAGGGCCCTAAAATAGGAAATCACTCATTGAGTTCAGAGTTAGTAGGTGGCCTGATATTTTAAGAGTCTATAATATAGTGTGATAACATATATGCTCCATAATGGCTGGAGAGTGATGGAAGTTGCATTCTGTAGTATCTCTAGTGTAAACATTACATTAGGAGACTAACCATGATGGTTAGAGGTATTCTTTGTGTGAATAAGTCAAGGTTACAGTGCAGGATATACACCTCTATATTGTGTGCTGTGCTGACCAGTGCATTATGACATCACTGTGATAATGTAATAACCATATCTCATCACTAGAATTACTCACCATTGTGAGAGTTGTTTTGATATTAAGATATATATCAAATTGCTCGAGAACGTTCTTGTTTTCATACCTAATCTTTACCTGAAATTGGACATTAGAGGGCGCTACTTTTCGCAGGACTAAGTACCGAGGCAGCACAGGGCAGCCTGATGGCTGGATTATTGCCTTTCGTTGGGCTCCTGCTATGTACCCCAGTATTACTGCTGGCAGAAACACTGGGTAAGTGCTTGTGGAGTACGTGTGCAGATTGTGTGATACTTGTACTATTATCTAGTTTGACTGCCATTAGGATAATGTTATATGTCTAAATTAATGACATAGTTTCAGCTTGTTTCAATAGTTAGTAAGGTATACAATTTGGAGAAAAAGTGTAAATGTCTCTGAATGTAGTGTAGCGATGTACAATGGACTGTAAATGTAGCAGGACGTTTACTGGAGCGAAGCAGTGGTCAGTGCATTGGGCTGTAGGAGGGAGTACAGTGTACCTGATTTCATTTACCCGTAGCTTTATATCAAGTTGTTTCTGTTACCAAGTAGGTGCGTACCTGGGGTATTTGTCAGCCCCCCAAGAATCGTAACATTTAAAGGGACACTACACGTACTATAACTACTACAACATACATAATAAAAAATGTTATAGGAGAAAAATGTTCAAAAATGGTTTCAAATGTCCTGAGAAACTGAGGAAAAGAAAATTAGCTCTACTGCGTTGACTTATATGCTCCACCTAGATAGGTGTCCTATTGGTAAAATATTTACTTTGTGTCTTTTAACTCATTTATATCTCATACTGTTTCTTTTTTAGAGATCTACCCGGACTATATTTTGTCATTTGCCTTTAAACCATGTATTTATTGTTATTTATACTCTGTGATAACTTATATGCCCCATATTGGTTGGAGAGTGATGGGAGTTGCATTCTATAGCCTCTCCAGTGTCTACATTAGGCTAGAATATTAATAACAATGGTTAGGGGTATTTTGTGTGTTAATGACTTAAGGTTACAGTGCCCTGACCAGTGCATTATGACATTACTGTGATGATGTAATATCTATCTCATCACTATAATTACTCGCCATTCTGAAGGAGCTTTTTGATATTAAGACATATATCGAACTGCTGGTGAACATTCAGGCATTGCTAAGATATTAGCGATAATTACTTATAATAATAATTAGGAAGCACTGTTATTTACAGGACTAAGGACTGAGACAGCACAGTACAGCCTAATGGCTGGATTATTGTCTTTCATTGGGCTCCTGCTATGTGTCCCTCTATCACTACTGGCAGAAACGTTGGGTGAGTACTGGTCGCTTTGCTATGCTGTTCAGCTCAATGCTGAGAGAGAACATGATTTAACCAGCACCGATTTACCTGGAATTGGGCTTCTCCTATGGCCTTTAAGCTGAGTATGCGGGCAGCGAACATTCAGATTGTGTGATACCTGTGCTACTATCTGATTTGACTGGTGTTGGGATAATGTTATCTGGTCTACTTACTAACATCCGAATCGCGTAACGAACGGGGCATAACCATCCAGTACGAGGCCATTCCTAAATCTGGACATTGGTCACAGTATGTAACAATTTCCACATCAGGCATTTTAGGCTGAATTATGCCATTTGGATTTAATTTGGCTACAGTTTGGTTAGTGAATAACCCTCTCAGTGTCCCACGTTGCTGGTTAAAAAATGATGTGTCTAGTAGACCTTGGTGATGGTTTATGGTTAATCCCAGGATCCTGTAAAAAAATACACCATCCATGGACAATATTGTTATGTGAGTCTGTATTATTTATAAGTGCGCAGTATACACCTTGTCCATTACAGGGTGACACCTCGGATATTCATTATTTTTTTCACAAGGGACATTTCTCTGTTTCCTACAGTGGATGGATGTGGCCACGTGTTCATGAATGATGAGGGTGGAACTCTTACATCAAAGAACTACCCTGAAACATACCCCGGCCACTCAGTTTGCCAGATTACCATCAGAGTGCAGAGCGGTAAACAGCTGTACATCAAAGTGGCTGATTTGGACCTGGATATTGACTCTGCATCTCTGAAAATCTACAAGGGTTCATCCACTGAGGAATATGGTGAGTCTCTATAAATTCTACAGTATGGTGGGATGGAAAGAAAATGCTGGGGATTTGGAACATGTACTGGTTTTATAAAATTGTCACAGTTCATTGGAAATCATTTTTTCAGATTAGGATTAAGTACCAGACGTGATCAGCAGCATTATAGAATACAGTTTATTATAGACGCTATCCATACATATAAAATACAAATGATATTCTGCATCTCTAAGCTACTGACACTTCCATATATTATTTCAGTGAGTTACAGTGGAGATCTGAGCAAGGCAAAGACGGACATTTTCTTAGATGATAATACTGCCACCATTCGTTTTGAAAGTGGCCTCCACGTGTCTGGCCGAGGATTTCTGATTAATTATGCCAGCAGTGATCATCCAGGTACTGTGTCTTCTAAACTGTGAATGTGTGTTACGAAGGATTCAGTTTGTGTCTCGGGGCTCCTTTGTACATGTCATGTCAATATTGTCCGTCACTGACAGTGAGAGCATTAAATTCATAATTCTTTGACAGTAGCTTCAAGATTGACCATACTCTGCAGGCATGAACACTACTGCTACATTACCTGCGGAGAAATGTGACCCGTGTTTGATCTCTCGGCTATGGCTCTTACTGCTATAGAATGCAGCAAGTTAATTCGTTTTAAATAAATACGGCTCTTAAGGTGTTAAAATATGTGTGCAAGAATCTCACCCTGCTCCTGTTTTTTATTGATAGATTTCATTACCTGCTTGACTCGCTGTGACTATAAAGAAGACCCAGAGTTCAGGTACGCTTGATTTGGCTAATTATACCTTCATAGAACATGTTGATGTTAAATAACGTGTGATCATAGAATATTGTAATACCTTTCTATTGGTCTGCAACAAGCGTTCTGAGAAAATTATGGTAAATGCCGGGAATTATTCACCAACATTGAACTGAGGTGAATCGTCAATCAACCTTTAAAATTCAGGCAGTAAATCAGCTGAGCGGAGAGTGTATGTGAATTGGGGAATCTGAATTAGAATTCAATATGTCAGTGTGATAATATACCGGTGTATAGTACGAGTATTAAATGTAATCTCTTCTTCTGTGTTTTGATTACCCTTTGTACAGCACTGCGGAGTAAGTTAGCATTTTATAAACAATAACATTATTTCTACAATTTCAGTAACTATTGTCCAGCCGGCTGCTGGGATGTAGCTGGAAACGTATTTGGAGATGTGACTAATGGATACCAAGAGGTGTGTAAACTGAGCTGTGCGAACATTTCTTCCTAGTGCACATTTTCTATTGGGCAAAGTATTAAATCAAAGCATTCGTGGTAATTCCTGCCCATAGTTCCATCTGACAGTGACTGGGTCCTGTGTAAAGTCCCCTCGCTTGTGGAGTTGGTGTACGATAGAAGTTGGTGGGGAGCTTGACTAACCTTTGGGGACTATCATTACCAATAGAATAGCACTAAACATTTCTACAAGGGCACTCTAACACCATAACCACCACAGCCCATTATAGTCCTTATGTTGGGAGTCTCCTTGTGCTGTGCCATCGTTACGATTTAGATTATTTTCACATGGTTAGATAGACACCCAGGTCTACACAGATATCAATAAAGTGGACATTTCTATTAATAGTGATCTCAACGCGGTGCTTTTTTGAATGGAATTCATTGGCTGAAAATGTCAGCTGGCACACTCGGTCAATGAATTAAGTCTAGATAGGGACACCATTGATATTTGTAAAGAGGAAGGTGACCCTGCTTTAGCTGTAATATATCTGTGAAGAGTATGGAACCCCGGGTGCGGAGCAGTCACTAATAAGCAGTGGGGGGGGTCCGTCCTGGGTCACAGACCTTCCTTCTTCCACCTGTCACTCTGCGTTAAGTGGGATTGTGGACCGCGGTAGAGGAGCTTCATTACCCTCTTCCCAATGAGAGAAAGCAGCTCTCCGCACGCAGGCCATAGAACAAATATCTGTTTTAGAAAATGTAGGCTGTTCCAGACATTATTATTATTTTCCTTTAAACTGATAAATAGTCAACAGAAACAAATGATCTACATCAGTTTTACCTCGCGTAGTAATAAGAAAGAATTATTGTCATCAGCTGATCTAACTCTCATCACTCCAGGCAGCCCAGCAGTGTCATTCACAGTATCTCAGTGGGAATTACAGCTATCGCATACTACGCGATGTGATATTACACTGTGCGATATAGAATTTCAAAATATGATCTTTCCTATAAAATGCCAGTTATGTGAGGGATTAGTTACTTTAATTACCCAAACTAACACATCACACAGATTACAGGAGGGATCCAAGTATCAATACGTACTAATAAACTGACTTCATTTCAAGGCATCTAAGTGCTTGTTTACTACCAATCTGTGTTAATATTACAGACGTTCATACATTTGACAGATATTAAGCTTTCTCTTTTTATTTCTTTGCAGTCGTCCTTCGTTTGCAAATCGGCTGTCCATGCCGGCGTTATCGCAGACAATCTGGGCGGTCAGGTTCTTATAACTCGATTACAACGCACATTCCAATTCAAAGGGATGGTGACCAGTCAGATTTTGCCAAAAGGGTAAGTTGGAATTATTGTGCTATTAAATAAATGATTATTTATACACAATATCCTTATTTAGAGCAGATTGTAAAATTCCTATTGGACAGGTGATGCTAGCTTCTCACTGATTGGTTGTGTGTGATTGATTAGCCGGAGAAGCCGGCCCGGCTACCCTAAGAGACCTAATGTGGGCTATAGAATCCTCCATGTTCATCATAGCCCATATGTTCATGCTACAGGGACACAATCCATATTTATTTCATAACTAGAGGGCTGTCAAATCAAGTTCATTTATATTAACCCCTTAAAAAGAGATGTTTAAATATACGGGTTTATATGATGACACACGTGAGGATTGAGTTTATTTATTTAATTGAACTTATTAGTTCTGGACAATGCTTTTAAATATCTGAAAATAACAGCAAAGCACTCCCTGTAGTTTATTTTTGATGCTTGTGCCAGACCTGTCCTGCTATAATAAAGGATTCGTTACCTACCTCAATTCTAAAAGGAGCTTTTTTAATTTGATTTATGTTTTTGCAGTGTCTCCGATTCAAATGTCCAGTTTATGTTCAACAATCCGGGTAAGAAAAATACCTTGTTAATGCCCGTAAAATGTGCTTAAAGAGACACTCTAAGCTGCATGTGGACAATGTTTAATCTTTATATAAATACTGCATTACAAAATGTACAATAAAAGATAAGATACTGATCTTAAAGAAACACGGTAACGTTAGGAATATATATAACTATATGTATACAGTATGTATTCCTAGCAGTATATTGTCCCAGTCACAGCTTAGGTGGCCAGGGCAGCACTGCCAGGGTAAACAAAGGCTTTTTATTTATAATTTCTCCCTCGTAGCTCTGATTTACTCAATGGAGCTCTAACTTCCGTAGGAAAGCAATGGGGGGTTAGTGCAAATGTGCAGCAAAACGCTACGCTGCACCAATCAGAGGGTTTCTCTTAGACAATCTGATTATAACTGCACAGTGGGAACTTCGTGGGTTCTCGATCACCTCAGGGGGACTTAGCCACGAATGTTATGGAATGGTTTTCGACATGAGGTGACCGTGCGGTTCCCAGACAACTTGGATCGCAGTTTTGAACCACTTTGAAATCCACCAAGAGAGCGCTTTTTGGAGGGAAGGTGCCTCAGACTAAAGGGAACAGACGGACCATCCCATATTGCGGCCTCAGGAGCTCAGGAGCTGACTGGCAAAAGCACCAAATGCCCTGAAACTATTTGGGGCATAGGACCATGTGTTCGGCCGGTCAGAACTTTAACATGGTGGCGTTTACCCTACACTGCATGTTTTTATTATGTTTTGGGGTATTTTTATGGTTTAAATGTTTAGGTTTTGCCTCTCTGTTCCTGGGAGATAATTAGCTTACCGATCTTTAACGCAATTATCTCCCAGGCCTAGAGATTGGCTGTGTTTGGATGCATTAAACAAGTTGACTCCCAGAACTATGTGTCGTCTAGTTACTGGGAGGTGAAGGGCTATAATCACTGCTTAGCACCTTGTTCCAGCTCCTGGAGGATTCGGCGGTGAAAGTCCTTATAAGGACTAGAGCTCCCAGGACCATGTGTCGTCCAGTCCTTGGGAGGGAATAGAGCTAGTCTCCTATCCTGCTCCAGGAGGACCCCAGTCAAGCCACAGTGACTGGGGCAGAAGCGCTGGGGTTTTACCTTGTTCCAGCTAGGAAGCGGTCCTTGGCAGAGATACCCAGTCAGGGTACAGGGAGCTCCGCTACAATGTAGTTTAGCTCTTGGCAGCAGTTCCATTAATTGGGCCACATTGATGGAACTACTGAACAAGTTGATAGCATCCACGGGAAGTTCTACACATGGAGTTATATACTTGGATCGCTCCATTGTGTGCATGCTATCAGCAATGGCTCGTGTTCTCTCACAGAGTGTGTCAATAAAGGTAACTCATTTAAATGAGAGAGTCTGATAATATCTGTTTTCCGCCTACATTGATGATTTAACTGGGAAGTAGAGAAAGCAGGCAAATGTTCCATGTGTGCAAACAGTTATTTACTTGATCTTCTCCTCTGCAGGATACATTTCATCTACGCGTCCCACATGGACAGATACAAAAATGGGAGAGTTCACCAAAGACCAGATAGCTACTGATAAAAACAAAGCAGGTGAGGATCACATTAGTGTTCGGATATCACAGTTTTCCTTTTAAGCGAGCACGACAAATAATAGTTACCAGCCACAGGCCTGGCTTTATAAAAGAACAAAAGATTTCATGAACTGTATTTAGACAATTTCAGCCTGTATTAACATAGAGGCTCGCTGCAAAGCTTGCACGGGAACTCCGTGCATCAGCTCCGCCTCTTCGGCCATACTGCGGCTGTGCGGCGGCTGAATGTCCGTTCTCGCGAGGCACTTTAACGCACACTCGTGGGTATGTCCGTACTCACGAGTGTACGCAAAGTGAGGGTCCGCAAAGCGGGGTATGCCTGTACACAAAGTTCTATGTTTCTGTAGTGTCCTACCAGCAGAGGTCCCAGACAGTAAAACAAGAAATCACGCTTCTTGTTAGAATGAAAATCGATGATTTGCTTTTTGTAACATTTGTCACTGATTGTAAACTTTGTAATAATAAGTGAATTTCTAACATCATGTTTGTTTAATTCTAGGATTTCCAGTCTTTGTTCTTGTCATGGCAGTTACACCGATTGTGTTTCTAATTGGAGGAGTGATTACCATGTGTATGTTGCTAAGGTATGTGTTTCACCATATATAACAATATATCTAGAAATAACTGCATTACAGTGTTAAATAAAGAGATGGAGGTTTTAGTTTACCAGTTTGACGTGTTTACAATTGAAGTGAAATATTCTGACTGTAGTAACTTTTGCCCTGACGCCAAATAGTAAATGTTTCAAGCTGAAATACTGAAATAAATAGGAAATGCAATGCCATTTGGTATTTACTAATTGGCGTTGTGCTATCATAGATTTGAGACAACCTTTTTGTTTATTGTGGAAACGCTAATGACTCTAGTTGTATGGTCCCACTAAGCAAGTGGCATATTAAAGGGACACTATTGTCACCCAGACCAGTTTAGCTCAATGAAGTGGTCTGGGTGCCAGGTCCCTCTAGGGTTAACCCTGCCTGAGAAACTGCTATGTTTACATTTGGGGTTAATCCAGCCTCTAGTGGCTGTCTTCTGGACAGCCACTAGAGGCGCATTTGCGACGCTGGAGGCATATCATGCCTCCATCGCGCAGAGCGTCCATAGGAAAGCATTGATAAATACTTTCCTATTGACAGTTTGAATGCACGCGCGGCACTTGCCGCGCATGTGCATTCGGTTCTGCTGACGTTGGCAGAGGGAGCTGACGTCGGCGGGGGAGGAGAGGTCACCAGCGCGAGGGTGCCCGCCGCTGCAATAAGGTTGTAACGGACCGTTTTAGCAGAAAAGGGGTAAAAATCGTTTAGGCGATAATCCCCTTTTCCATAGACCAGCAGCTACTGCAATCACCAATCTCCCGAACTCCAAACTGTACGAATTCACCAACTCCCGAACTGCAAACACACGAACCCTGGAATCAGCCGAACAGGAAAAGCATACAATCCGCTTACACTCCTGGCAGTCAGCATACAATCCAATTCCCCCAAAGAACGAGACGACACATCGCGTTGAGGGTTAAGCAGGAACTCGTTTACTGAGGGCTACCTGCCCAGTATTTATGCAGGTCTCCCACTTGGTGGACACTCCCCTAAGGGACCAAATGGAAGACTGAAACAGCAGACAGACGTATCACTTTAGTACATACAGCCACAATACTTTCCCACAATGCATCCTGGCTTCCTCCTCTCTGTCCTGGAGATAATTAGAGAAGTAATTCAATTATCTCACAGGACAAGGCAAAACTCCATTATACACGTGGTGACACAAAACAGACTATCACTTTAAAATACATAAAGACACATTTTATACATAAAACACAGACATGTAACATATCCCCAGATAGCTCAGGTCTGAGTGCACATTATTAGGTGAATGGCACTCAGACCACCCGAATACAGTTTAATTGCCATGGAGCAAAAGTCTTTAATTATACGAACAGGCTCCATGGCATTGCTATCTGGGTTAAAACATTCACATAAAACATAAAATACCGAATTTCCCTGCATTCACCAAATCCATACGAATTAGAACCAGGGGCTGGAGGTTCAGCGGTGCCTGCACGTAAAAGTGTCCAATTTTGGTGCATGAAAGCCGGGCAGAAAAGTGCTGGCTGCCCGGGGAGTTCCAGAACGCCGCCACCTAGCGGCCGCTAAGTGTAACAGCGGCCACCCAGTAACATTCAATTAAGCTGCGGTTAACCGCAGCTTCAGGGAGGTAAATTGGAGGCACACTCCAGCTTCTGGGTGGCCCATTAACAACGCTGGCTGGCTTCCCACGGCTCTGGGGAGGTTGGTAAACGGCTGTTTGTTCGGTAGATGGAATCTACCGAACTGCTGTGCAGAAAGGGAGAAATAAATCCTTCTGCACAGCAAAATTAACCCTTTAGCTGCCGGTCCATAATCTAAAGGCAGCAGGCGAGCAACCAGGCTTCTCCAGTTCACAATGGCGAAGTTGGTTTCGCCACAAAGGTAAGCAGCTAAAGGGGTTTTAACCCCTTCAGCGCCACGGGGTGGGGGCACCCTCAGGGCACTATAGTGTCAGGAAAACTGCTATGTTTTCCTGACACTATAGTGATCCTTTAATCTTTCTGTGCCAGAGTGGAGATATGGGAAATACACCTCTCTCCTCTGCGGCACTGTAAGTGATATAAAACAGTTTAAACAGTTTTATAAGAGGTTACAAAACAGATCCCATAGGCTACCACACATTGAGATAGCCAGTCACGTCTCTGAGTTGTCATCAAGTAGTTTAATAAATAATAATTCTGGGGTTTGTTCACATTTTGTGCCAATGAGGACGGCAATGCATCGAGCTGCTACAAACTGTAAAACTGAATGGGTCAATGGTGGGTTCTCAAAGACTTTTTTTTAAACTGTTTTGCCACAATTATAGCTACAAACAGCAATGGATCTGTTAGCAGCTTTAATTTAAAGGCTTTACGTTATCAGTTATGGTTCAGGCATAACTGATATAGTGATAGCCAGAAATATTCAAATATCATTACTTTTCATTATCTTTATTTTAAATGAGGACTAAAAGTGGTAAAGGTAGTAAGTGCCAAAAGCGAATATGTTGGGAAATCGCAAAAAAACATTTTTTGCACATATCTGGAAATTACAACGTTTACGATTTTACACGCTCTTTTGAACTACTTGGAGGACTACCAGGCACTTTTCACGTTTACCACATTATAAAGCATTGCTCATTTGACACTTAAACGTGGAAAATGGTATTTAAATTTTTTTGGCACTTACATCGTTTACCACTTTTAGTCTTTGATTATCAATCCAGACTAACTAAGAGCTCAGAAACATAAAACAAGCTGGCTCTGTGTTAGGGTTGATCAGCAGACAAGAAACTAAACTGGGAATTGCAAAATTGGGGGAAAAAATAGCTGAATTGGAACATGTATCCCACTCAGCTATTTGTCCAGCTCGGCTGTATTGTGCTTGAAAGTACGATTCTTGGGGCAATTCCCAGACTAGTGAATAACACTCAATCACTAAATTTGATTTATAAACCACCAGATGGTCCTTGGCTCACAGCCCTGACACAAACAGGTCCATTTTTTATGTTTATAAACATAGGTGGCAGAAAGCACATTTTCTTTCCTTTCCTGTTGAAAGCCAACAGATCCTTCGTAGATATCGATAAGGGCATATCTATTTTATCACAAGTGGACTATTGTGTTTATAAGGTAATACTATGTACACAATGCTTTGGAAAAGTACCATGCTTCAGAGTAATGGCAGTTGACTAGGTGCATTGATTGTTGCTGATAATTTAAATGTGAATTTTCATTATTTACAGGAAAAGAAGAGACTCTGGTGATGACATAGAAACAGGTAAGTACAGACTATGTGTAATGTTGCTCTTGTCTGGACAAAGATTACAGAAAAAGATCAAATATATTGTCTGTTTCCTGCAGGAGTCTGTATGCAACTAAAGTCATTTGGAAGAAAGGAATTGACAGAGTCTAATCTCAGCTACGAGAATGAGGATAAAAAGTATAAAAGGCCAACACCACATGTCTCTCTTCTGGATCCTCAATATTCTCATCATCTCCCCATGATTGATCCTGGCTTCCTGATAAGAAAGGCGCCCACCACCAAGTACATAGTTAAAGTGATCAAGGATTCTTGTGGAAGTGGGAAGACTGAGAGCCTCGCTCATAATCAGTCAAGTTACAGTAGCCATGACAATGCAACGTGCGTCACGTCCTCTGTGCCTCAATATGAAAAGCCATGCTTAGAAGACGATGCAAAAAGAAAACCAGTATATACTGACTACAGATTCCCTTCAGATTATCCTAGTCGTCATCACCATCTTCCCATTGATTATTGCCAACTTCAATGTCCTCAATATCATCTTCTTCATCATCTTCCTCAACGGCATCATCCTCATCCCCATTTTCATGATCATCCCTCCCATCTTTATCATTTTTATCCCCAAATTCCTGTTCGTCCTCTTTCTCCAACTCATCATCATGATGTCCACTAGTTCAGAGACCAGATGTGATGATTCTCCCCCCCACCGAGTTCAGTAGATCTCCCGTGACATAGATACACAAGTGTACATACCAACTGACTAGTGTGACCACTGAACATTAAATACAATAAAGATGATTATTTGCATTACTTGTGGCTTTTTGAACAGTATTAGTGTGAAAGAGCAATACACCATATAAAAAGAACTAGGATTGGTGCAATCCAGTCTTTGGAAGGTGGGATGAAGGAAAAAAAAAACATAACTCAAAATAAAACAACTTATAATAATAAAAAGAAATCTTGTATCCATTCCCCAGACACCTAATTAGTCATATTGTATATACACTAAAGCACACTTTGTTTCACTTTATCTCACACATTATATTGCTTTAAGGCAACCTAATGTTTGTCCTCTTTTTATTGGTGTATTTAGCACCCATTTGTAGTCACTACTCCATTTTCCTGTACTTGGTTACTAGTAATGGCTGATTTCCAGGGAGGCCATAAGCTTTCCTAAAGAGATGGATTTTAAGGCATTTCTTAAACGATTGAAGATGGCGGTAGGCAGGCTATTTTATAGGAAGGGAGCCGCCCGCGAGAAGTCCTGCAAGCGTGAGTTGGCCGTACGGGTGTGAGCAGCAGACAGGAGAAGGTCACGGGCAGAGCGGAGAGACCGAGAAGGGGCATGCCTATGGATCTGTGAAGAGATATAAAAGGAGAATTGTTCAGTGCTTTATATATATGGGTTAGCACTTTGAATTGACTCCTATAGGATACAAGAAGCCAATGTAAGGACTGACAGAGGTGTGAGGTGTGAGAGAACCGACTAGAGAGGAAAATCAGTCTGGCAGCAGCATTCATTACAGACTGTAGCGGGGCAATACGGCTATTGGGAAGACCAATTAGGAGAGAGTTACAATAATCCATGCGGGAAATTACTAGAGCATGGACCAGCTCCTTGGTAGTATCTTGCGTAAGAACTATGTTTTTAGGATGAAATCTACAGGATTTGGCAACATACTGGATGTGAGTCTCAAAGGTGAGGCCAGAATCAAGTATGATGCCATGACAGCGCGCTTGCAATGATGGACTTATGTGGATACCACTAACTTGAAGGGAGAGGAGGAAAGACAAGGAGCTCAGTTTAGAGCGATTGAGTTTCAGAAAGCAGGTGGACATCTAGTCAGAGATGGAAGAAAGGCAAGCATTCCCCATTGCAGGACGGCAGGGGAAAGGTCCTGGGAGGAGAGATATATCTGGGTGTCATCAGTATACAGGTAGTAGTGGAATCCAAATGAGGTAAAAAGTGTGCCAAGAGAGGCAGTATAACGAGAAATTAGAGGGGGACAAAGTACAGAGCCCTGGGGGACTCCAACAGGGACAGGACAAAGGGAGGAAGTATCATTAGAAAAGGAGACACTGAATGAGTGTTGGGAGAGATAAGAGGAAAACCACGAGAGGACAGAGTCACAGAGACAGAGTGATTGAAGAGAAGAAGGAGAGCATGATCAACTGTGTCAAAGGCAGCCAAGAGGTCAAGAAAAATTGTATGGAATAGGGGCCTTTGGATGTAGCTGCAATTAGGTCGTTAGTAACTTTGATAAGAGCAGTCTCAGTAGAGTGGAGAGGGCGGAAGCCAGATTGAAGTGGGTCAAGGAGAGAGTTGGAATTGAGTAAGTGAGACATATGGGTAAAGACAAGTCTTTCCAGAAGCTTTGAGGAAAAAGGGAGCAGGGATATCGGACGATAGTTAGAGTGGGAGGACGGGTCAAGGGATGTTTTTTTTTTATGATAGGTACTACAGTGGCATGTTTAAGGTCAGCAGGGACAACGCCAGAAGAGAGAGAGAGCAGTTTCAGATGTGTGTTAAGGAAGGTACAAGACAAGGGAGAGAGATCTGATAAGAAACAAAGTAAATCAGTTGGGAAATTTACACATTGCAAAATACCGAGAGTAGCATCAGCCAGTCAAATTGAACAGACAGAAGGAATTGAAGGAGGCTGAGACCGCGTGCTCTAAAAAAAATAATGAATATAATTTGTAAATATGAGCACTGAAACCTACGACTTTGCAACAAGTGCTAGATAAAGTGCAAATATTTAGGAGTGACCCTTCATTTAAAACAAATAAGGTGAGATTAAAAAAATCATTTGGATAAGATTAAAACATTATTTGGATAGATTTACCAGTTAAGAACAAAAAACATCAGAAGTTCTTCGGACATAACTAAGACTATAAGTCAGTATGTGTCTACCATAGGTTTAAACATACCAGCAGACTAAACTCTGATCATTACGCTACATCGGAATATGACACGTCAGACAAGGACTAAGACCTACCACAGTCACAAGAACTCCCCATACCGATCGCCCCACCCAAAAGCATCCTGAAAAAAAGGGTTTATTTTTTAGGGCTGATACAACCAGAGGAGTTCCAGGGACCTCAAACAAGACAGGGGTCCAGAATAGGCAGAAGGCGGACATTTTAGGCTCTAAACCATCCAGTTTTAGAGCTATCAATCTGTCCCCACTAACACTATCCCATGTTTGAGTTGACATCCACTTATTTTCCACACACTAGCTCTTCACAAATATAATTTCACATTTAATGTAAATAAGGCCAAAACTATGGGCCTAACAGTATGAGACTATGACTGCTTACAAACTCTGCTGGATCTTATGGATCTCAGCAAAGGCACAATCAGCCCCAATCTACCCAACATCAGTTTATGCACCCGTAGTCCCTTTGCACCAGACCCCAAAGATTTCCACAACATTAAAGTCTTTGTGAATCTGTTATGAGAAATGAATCGTTGTGGCCTAACAAAATTGATTACTAATCATTAAAGGGAATCTGACACATGGAGAGTTCTCTGCTGTGAGGGAAATTTAGGATAACTCTGATATTGTCACTAAACCTTCTGAGGGGTCTACATCATGGTTATGGATCAGAAGAAATATATTGATATGGGCAAAAAATTATTAAATCACCATTTACATATCACATATTGAAACAAGAGCCTACCGTGCAATATCTTTATGAGTTGAATGTTCTGCTGTCTGGTGCCTTTGATGATAAACTGGTTAACAGGGACAAACTTTAATTTTTCTGAACCAGAGACCCATCAACTCAATTTTCTATTGTCTACTTAAGGTCCACAGAAAGTTGTTGGAACCCTCAGGTAGACCAATAGTTTTAGGCACTAGCAAAAAACTGTTTAATTCAGTAGCATTATAATGGAATGAGACGGCTGTTTCATAGTTACATAGCTGAAAAGAGACTTGCGCCCATCAAGTTCAGCTTTCCTCACATTTGTTTTTTGCGGTTGATCCAAAAGAAGGCAAAAAAGGCCTAGTTTGAAGCACTTCCAATCTTGCAACAAACTAGGAAAAAAAATTCTTCTTGACCCCAGAATGGCAGTCAGATTTATCCTTGGATCAAGAAGCTATTACCCTACATTGAAAGATTATATCCTTGAATATTCAATTTTTGCAAGTATGCATCTAGTTGCTGTTTGAACATCTCTATGGACTCTAGTTTCATTTTTACATAAAATAAAAAACATAAATTTATAATACTTACCTGTCATCATCCCCCAATTTCCACACCCCCTAGATGTATACAGTCTTATCAGGTAAAGGGAGAGTGCATACCGCACTTGCTCAACCTTGGCCGATCCAGTTACGCAAACACTATCAAAAGGAGATCAGAAGAGTTCTAATTGCAAAAAAGTGCAAATTGCTAAATTGTAGAGAAAAAAAACGGTATCAATAAAAGTTCTATTTGAACATATTACATTCATCAAGTGACATCACATAATTTCATATCCATATTGTTTTACAAATGCCCAGGGTACCAAAGGTTCCTAAGGAAGAAATTCTTAGACTTATTGTAGGGAAAACATTTTGAAAAAGTTAGTAAAATTGCTTTGCCATCAGCAAAGGTATGGGAAGAGATTAAATCTTAATTGTGACCAGGACCTTAGTTTGGAATGTGCAGACGAAACAGGACCCTGACCAGACAGTAAAAGATGAAACTGATAAGAGCACCTCCAACTCTGAGCACAGTGAGTCAGGGCCGCCATCAGGGGGTGACAACCATAACGGTTGTCACGGGCCCGGTGGCCCTGGGGGGCCCGGCCGCCCGGGCCCCACGTGTAGCGGCGGACCTGCCTACACCGGCGCCCGCACGCTGATGGGGCCCATCGGGTGGCCCATGCACTTAGGGCCACCCGATGACCCCATATCTTCAGGGCCCGGTCAGCGCTGTGGCCGTGGTATAGCGCGACCGGGCCCCTTTAAAAAAAAAAATGCCGCCGCAGCGCAAGTGCTGCTGGGAGGAAGTGGTCACTTTCTCCCAGCTCACTCCGCGCGGGAGGAGCACCAGCCCGCCCGACAATGAAGAGGGAGAGCCAGCCGACTGCCAGTCCCATCAGCCCCAGCCAGCCACCCTCCTGCAAAGACAAGGTAAGAAACAGGAGGGTGGCTGGAAAATGAGCTCTGTGTGTGTTTGAATGTATGTCTGTCTGTGTGTATGTCTGTCTGTATGTCTGTCTGTGTGTATGTCTGTCTGTGTGTATGTCTGTCTGTCTGTATGTCTGTCTGTCTGTGTGTATGTCTGTCTGTGTGTATGTCTGTCTGTCTGTCTGTATGTCTGTCTGTATGTCTGTCTGTCTGTATGTCTGTATATCTGTTTGTGTGTATGTATGTCTGTGTGTGTATGTCTGTTTGTGTGTGTATGTATGTCTGTTTGTGTATGTATGTATGTATGTCTGTTTGTGTATGTATGTCTGTCTGTGTGTATGTCTGTATGTCTGTGTGTATGTCTGTATGTCTGTGTGTATGTATGTCTGTCTGTATGTGTGTATATATGTCTGTATGCATGTCATTATGTGTGTATGAATGTCAGTGTATGTATGTATGCATGTCATTATGAATGTGTGTATGTCTGTATGAATGTATGTCTGTATGCATGTATGTCTATCTGCATGCATGTCATTATGTGTGTATGAATGTCAGTGTATGTATGTCTGTATGTCATTATGAATGTGTGTATGTATGAATGTCAGTGTATGTATGTCTGTTTGTCATTATGAATGTGTGTATGTATGAATGTCAGTGTATGTATGTCTGTATGTCATTATGAATGTGTGTATGTATGAATGTCAGTGTATGTATGTCTGTATGTCATTATGAATGTGTGTTTGTATGGATGTCAGTGTCTGTATGAATGTATGTATGTAACTATGTATGTCTTTATGTATATCTGTATGTATGTCTGCATGTCTGTATGCATGTATGTCTATCTGTATGCATGTCATTATGTGTGTATGAATGTCAGTGTATGTATGTCTGCATGCAGGGCTCGAGTCCTGCAGGAACGCGTGGGAACGGCGTTCCTGCACTTTTCCCACAGCAGGAACGCCGTTCCCATTACTAGTCCTGCAGGACCCAGGGCTGGCACAAGCGGCTGCCAGAGCAGGGGGAGCACAAATCCGAATCCCCTGCCTCTGACTGGGGACTCGGATTTTAAACTCACCTCTCCCCCTGCAGTCAGTGGAGTCGTCCGGCCTCTCCTGATAATGTCAGTAGGAGGGGGCGTGACGTTCTCTGCTCTTCTCACAGGACCGCTGGGGAGCAGAGGAAGCCACGCCCCCTCCTCCTGACATCATAAGGAGAGGCCGGCTTACTCCACTGACTGCAGGCTGCAGGTTCCAGATCCTGTCCCACCCCTCCTGGCCCAAGGTAAGCCTCAGGGAGGGGGGAAAGCACTTTAGGTTTTTTTTTTGTCCCTTTCCCCAGGCCCTGTCCCCCTCCTCAGGCCCTGTCTCCCTCCTCAGGCCTTGTCTCCCTCCCCAGTCCCTGTCTCCCTCCTCAGGCCCTGTCTCCCTCCTCAGGCCCTGTTCCCCTCCTCAGTCCCTGTCCCCCTCCTCAGTCCCTGTCCCCCCTCCTCAGTCCCTGTCCCCCCTCCTCAGTCCCTGTCTCCCACCTCAGTCCCTGTCTCCCACCTCAGTCCCTGTCTCCCACCTCAGTCCCTGTCTCCCTCCTCAGTCCCTGTCTCCCTCCTCAGGCCCTGTCTCCCTCCTCAGGCCCTGTCTCCCTCCTCAGTCCCTGTCTCCCTCCTCAGTCCCTGTCTCCCTCCTCAGGCCCTGTCCCCCTCCTCAGGCCCTGTCCCCCTCCTCAGTCCCTGTCCCCCCTCCTCAGTCCCTGTCCCCCCTCCTCAGTCCCTGTCCCCCCTCCTCAGTCCCTGTCCCCCCTCCTCAGTCCCTGTCCCCCCTCCTCAGTCCCTGTCTCCCACCTTGTGGTGGAATCTCGGTAAAAATAAATTTAGTAGGCCGAGATTACCACGTGGCATGTGTACGTGCATATGCTGACGTATCGATCAGTTGGTTGCACGAGGCAAGATACGATCAGTAGTGTACGGAGCATGTGCAAGAATACAGGATATAGTATTCCCCCTCCTCCATTGTGCTGGACAAGCCATGCGGTCAAACAGGAAGTTAATTCTTATTTGTATTGATTGGTTAAGAGAATGTGCGGGTGGAGCTTAATATGGGAGGAGTTATATGCCTATATAAGGAGCCTGCACTATTGTCCGGGGCTCAGAATTTGCTGTATTTTGGTGACGCTAGTCCCTCTGAGTCCCGATCGGTGATCCAATAAAGAATCTCTTCCTTCCTGAAGAAACCTGTGTCCATCTCTCTGTGCTTGGCTTCCGTCAGTTTCTCCGGTATCATTTGGTGCATTGGCCGGGAAGCTCATCGTTCAACGGTAGCTGAGAGGCAGAGGCGTGAGACGGTCTATCTTTGCCCACGTTCTCTACGGCTGCACCCCTGAACTTCTGCGTGGACCTCCCTTCGTCTCGGCGCCACTGGTCTGTTGTCCAGGAGATCATCGGCCTCTACGTGAGAAGTGCTGGGGTGTCCCCGTCGATGAGTGTGAACTCAGGTTCAGGAACGAGGAGGTAAGACAACTGCTGTTTTAGACGGCAGGACCCGCTAGGGGTATACCGATTGTGCGGTAGGCCCAAAGGGGTTTTTGAATCTGTATCTGCCCCCTCTGTCGGAGGGAAGGAGCGAAGGCGCACCGCTCGATCGAACGCTCTTTAGTCAGACCGTTTGATTCTGTTAGTCAGGCAGGGCGCTCTGGTGTAAAATAAGCCCTAGCCGGACACCGGTGTCTTGTCTAGACTAGCGTTCTAGGGTGTATATTACGTTCGCTAGGTCGGAGGGACCGGGAGACTAAGCGGCGCCTGTGTAAATTCGGTTCGCTAGTTCTCATCCTATCTGGGCTAAGTGGGAAGGCGTGTAAATTTGGAACCCACTAGACTTTTGATAGTACGACTAAGAGGCGCCTGTGTAAATTCGGTTCTCTAGCTCGTTGTATAGTGCGACTAAGAGGCGCCTGTGTAAATTCGGTTCTCTAGCTCGCTATATATGTGGTGATTGGGCAGTGTGGCTAACCAAAACGTATGTAGATTGTTTTTAGGTAGTCCATTCAAGGTACTGGCCAATAGTTTAGTTGGGAATTGTAAATGTGTTAACGATTGTTTTAGTAAAGTGTATATCTTGTTAGATAGCGCGAGCTCAGCCGTCTAGCGAGAGTGTTAATAGTGTGTTGCTGTATCATAGTGCACGGTACCATAACCCTGTATATTTACTGACATTGCATAATAAGTACTAATCATTGTCGTCCATTGCATGTTTAACACCATAACCACTAATAATTGTATTGTGACCTTAACTTGTGCTTTGACCTATGCTAACCGTACTGTAACCGCTATTTGTAAAAGACGATGTTACTGGGGTGTGTTATAGACGGGTAATTCGTATATAGAGAATTATAGCGTGGGTGACTGTATAGTTACGCCAAAGGGCATAATATTGATTATATAGTGACTGGTGTAGCAGCTGTGTGTGTACGGGAATTCCCTGAGTGTTTATTGTGTTATTGTGTACGTTTCACTTGGTAACCGTACCACGTGGTGCTGTTGCCAAAGGAAACGGGTGTGACTGTTGAATAGTACGCGTGTATAGTAATCGTTGTCGACGACGTTCCATTGTTAAAAATGGGTGCGTCGCAGTCAACGATTCCGGATCCCTTAGGATGTATGGTTAAGAATTTTAAAAAGGGATTCAAAACCTGTGATTTTGGGGTTAAGATGTCTTCTGTGCGTTTAGTTACTTTGTGCACTAGGGAGTGGCCTACTTTGGTTGCGGCATGGCCGCCACGTGGCAGTTTGGATCTAACTCTGGTACAGCGCTTACACGTGGCTGTATCAGGTAGGCCTGAACTTTACGGCCAGTTTCCTTATATTGACTGTTGGAGACAGGCCGTAAATGACTCGCCAAAATGGCTCCAGACATGCCACGAGGAGCAGTGTCGCCTCATGGTAGCTAGGACTTGTTCGTCCACTAGGACTGGTGTTAGGCCCATTTTGGACACGCCCCCTGAGTCCGAGATCCCTTTGCCGCCCCCTTACTTTCCGTTAAGAGGAAGTGACGCAAACGCAGGAAGTCCTGCACCCCTCCCCTCATTACCCCCATCCACTTCCGCTTCCTCCTCCAGTACAGGATCCACCCCCCCTCGTACTAAATCTCCCCTTCCGGAACCAGAACCCACCCCCATTAAAAACGAATATCCTGATTTGGCGCCACTTCAGACTTCCGGTCAAGCTTCATCTAGCTCGGCCCGAAGTGTTTTATTTACGACCTTTTCCCAAAACCAACCTCCCACATCCCCATACCCTATCTCTCCCCGACCGGAACCCATGACTGACGCCTCCCTACGTAGCCCCATCCAAACCCGACAGTTGACTGGTGCCCAACAATTAAAGCACTATCAGATGCCTCTTCGCCTAAATCCCGGGTCAGCTTATATCGATGCCGCAGGTCAAATGGCACACGCTGACCCAGTCTTCGTATATGTCCCATTTACCACTACCGACCTTTTAAACTGGAAGACCCATAATTCCTCGTATACTGAGAAACCACAAGCCATGACTGATCTGTTCACCTCAATAGTACAGACGCATAATCCGACATGGGCTGATTGCCAGCAGTTACTAATGACTTTATTTAACAATGAGGAAAGGACAAGAATAAATCAAGCAGCCATTAAAGCATTAGAAGATAGAGCCCGTGCTTTGAACCAAGCTAATCCAGCAGCATGGGCCGCAACACATTATCCCAACACTGATCCCGATTGGAATGTAAATGGTGCTGATATGGTTCAACTCAGAGCCTATAGAGACGCTATAATTGCTGGCATGAAAGCAGGAGGAAAGAAAGCCATTAACATGTCGAAGACAGTTGAGGTGATTCAGAAAAGCGATGAAGCACCCAGTGTCTTTTATGACCGATTATTGGAGGCATACCGCTTGTATACCCCCTTTAATCCGGAAGACGCAGACAATTCCCGAATGGTTAACTCCGCCTTTGTCAGCCAAGCATACGGAGATATTAAGCGCAAGCTACAAAAGTTAGAAGGGTTTGCAGGTATGTCCATCACCCAACTAATGGAGGTAGCAAATAAGGTCTATATGAACAGGGATACAGAAAATAAGAAAGAGGAAGAGCGCAAGATGCGTAAAAAGGCTGATATGCTAGCGGTAGCAATCGCAGGCGTAGATAAACGGGGCCCAGATAGAGGCAATAATAGATGGAGTAGGGAGCCTTTGAGTAGGGATCAGTGCGCGTATTGCAAGGAAGAAGGGCATTGGAGGAACGAATGTCCGCAAAGAGAGCAGTACGAGAGAGACCAACCCAGGGCAGGCTACGGAAATTTTAGAGGCAGAGCGAGAGGTAGAGGAGGCCCCGGAGGGAGTAATGGTTATAGAGGGAGTAATGGGAACAGAGGAAGTGTTAGGGAAGACAGGTATATTCCAGCAGCGCAAAGGTCCCGCGATAGAGAAGGTAGGGACTTCGTAGGATTGGCTGACACGGTCATGGAGGACTATTGATACCGACCGGGCTCCATCCCCCTTGGTCGAGCGGAGCCTATGGTCGATGTATCAATAGGGGGGAAAAGGAGTGCGTTCATGATCGACACTGGTGCTGAACATTCAGTGGTGACTAATCTAGTTGCTCCTCCATCTGGAAGGACTATTACTGTGATAGGAGCAACTGGAAGAAGTGCTGAAAGACCGGTTCTTAAAAGTCGACTCTGTACATTGGGAGGCCACGTAGTAAAACACCAATTCCTTTATATGCCTGAATGTCCAGTCCAATTGCTGGGACGTGATATGCTATCAAAATTACAAGCGCAGATTACGTTCCTACCAAATGGAACAACATCTTTAAAGTTTAATGGACCTTCAGGTATTATGACTTTATCCGTACCAAAGGAAGAAGAGTGGCGACTTTATACAGTGTTGACTAGCCAAAACCCTAGGAGTGATGAGACATTGTTTAACATACCAGGAGTTTGGGCAGAGAACAACCCACCAGGACTGGCCCGTAATATTCCACCTATAAAAATTGAACTGAAACTTGGGGTTTATCCAGTAAGCCTAAGACAATACCACATCCCACAGAAGGCTAAGAAGAACATCCAATCCTATCTGGATAAGTTCATACGGTATGGTATCCTAAAATTCTGTACTTCCCCCTGGAACACCCCATTGCTGCCTGTTCAAAAGCCCGGTACAGATGAGTATCGACCTGTACAGGACTTAAGAGCAGTCAATGATGCGGTTGTTAGTATACATCCAGTTGTACCCAATCCATATAACCTGCTTGCTTTAATTCCGGGCGGGGCTACTTACTTCACAGTCTTAGATCTCAAAGATGCCTTCTTTTGCCTCCGAATTGCCGCAGAAAGTCAATGTATTTTCGCTTTCCAATGGGAGAACGCTGTAACGGGCTCAAAACGCCAAATGACTTGGACAAGACTGCCCCAAGGGTTTAAAAATTCACCTACCCTATTTGGTTCAGCCCTAAGTCAAGATTTATTGGATTTCGAGTCTATCCCAGGAGAATGTGTATTGTTACAATATGTAGATGACTTGTTGATAGCAGCAGTTACAAAAGAAAAATGTCAGCAAGCAACGCACGATCTACTACATATTCTCTGGAAGGCAGGATACAAGGTGTCTAGAAAGAAGGCTCAGTTGTGTTTGCCAACTGTCAAGTATCTGGGATTCCATATCTCTGAAGGTCAAAGGATTATGGGGCCAGAGAGAAAAGAAGCTGTCTGCCAAATACCAATACCCAAGAATAGAAGACAAGTGCGAGAATTCTTGGGGGCAGCGGGCTTCTGTAGGATATGGATTCCCAGCTATGCGATACTAGCAAAACCTCTGTACGCAGCCATCAAAGGTACAGAGCACGACCCCTTCTTATGGACCCAAGAACAGCAAACGGCATTTGAAGATGTGAAGAAGGCTTTGATGAGTGCCCCAGCATTAGGTCTACCTGATCACACACGACCATTCTACTTATATGTACACGAGCAAAGAAGAATGGCTGTGGGAGTATTGACACAGTACTTGGGATCATGGCAAAGACCTGTTGCCTACATGTCTAAGCAATTGGATGCAGTGGCCAGCGGACTTCCACCTTGTCTAAGAGCCGTAGCTGCAGCCGCCCTGCTAGTAGCTGAAGCCGATAAACTCACTCTGGGTCAAGAACTTTATGTACGAGTTCCACATGCAGTACAGACGTTGTTGGATTACAAAGGAAATCATTGGTTTAGTAACAGCCGTATGACCAAGTATCAAGCAATGTTGTGTGAAAACCCAAGAGTGCATTTAGAGACTGTAAACACCTTAAATCCAGCTACCCTTTTGCCACAACCTACTGAAAGTCAACATGATTGTTTGGAAGTAATGGATGAAGTATTCTCAAGTAGACCAGATCTTCGTGATTTTCCCATCCAGAACCCCGATGTTCAATATTATACCGATGGCAGTAGTTATGTGAAAGAAGGGATCCGCTATGCAGGATATGCAGTAACAACAATAGACAAGGTGATAGAAGCCCGGCCACTGGCGAAAGGAACATCAGCACAAAAGGCAGAATTAATAGCACTAACACGAGCGTTACAATTGGCTGAAGGTTTAAGAGTAAATATCTATACGGACTCTAAGTATGCGTTTTTAACCACTCATGCCCACGGAGCTCTGTATAAAGAAAGAGGACTACTGAATTCAGAAGGCAAAGAAATCAAGTACGCAGCTGAAATCCTACAACTATTGGAAGCAGTGTGGGAGCCGAAAGAAGTCGGTATTATACATTGTCGAGCGCATCTGAGAGGAGATGGTGATGTAACCAAGGGAAATCGGATGGCAGATAGTGCAGCTAAGCGTGCTGCTGAATCAGGAAGACAGGAGTATGTGGGGCATATAGCTGCTCTAATACCAACCCCACTGTCTCAATGGACTCCAGTTTATACAACTCAAGAAGAGGAGTGGTTAAAGACTGAACCGGGAAAGTATCTGGAGAACAAGTGGTATCAGCTAGAAGATGGAAGAATAGTTATACCAGCATCGCTAGCGGTAGAAATTGTCCAAAATTATCATAACGGGACACATTCTGGGAGAGACAGTACTGAAGAATCTCTTAGAAAACATTTCTACATACCAAGATTGTCCAACTTGACTCAGGCCATTGTACGCAGATGTGTAACGTGTGCTAAGAATAATGCAAGACAAGGACCAGTAAAGCCACCAGGAGTCCAGTTTATGGGGGGACTCCCCATGTCCGATCTACAAATAGACTTTACAGTGATGCCTAAATCGGGTGGACATCGTTACCTGCTGGTAATTGTGTGCACCTATTCAGGCTGGGTAGAAGCATGTCCTACTCGTACCGAGAAAGCAGGAGAAGTTGTGAGATTCCTGCTACGAGAAATAATACCCCGATATGGACTACCCTGTTCTATAGGATCGGACAATGGTCCAGCTTTTGTTCACCAGTGCCTACAACAACTGACTCATATGCTTGGTATAAAGTGGAGGCTTCATACTGCATATAGACCCCAGAGTTCTGGTAAGGTAGAGAGAATGAATAGAACTATAAAGAACCAGTTGGCTAAAATGTGTCAGGAAACCCAACTTAAGTGGAACGTTCTCTTACCTATAGCTCTATTGCGAATCCGCAGTACCCCTACCAGAAGGATGGGCCTCTCTCCTTTTGAAATCATGTATGGGCGACCACCTCCCGTACTTGGTAACTTAAGGGGGGATTTGAGTCAGTTGGGAGAAGGAATTACTCGGCAGCAGGTTGTAGAGTTGGGTAAGACTATGGAGGAGGTACAGAAATGGGTACAAGATAGATTACCTGTGAATATTTATCCCCCTGTTCATAATTATCATCCAGGAGACCAAGTGTGGATTAAAGAGTGGAATAATGTACCGTTAGGGCCCAAGTGGAGAGGTCCTTATGTTGTTCTTTTGTCTACCCCTACAGCGATAAAAGTAGCAGAAGTGACTCCGTGGATACATCACTCCAGGGTTAAACCAGCAGCAGTCGATTCTTGGCAAGTTACAGCAGATCCAGAGAATCCCTGCAAGATCCGGTTGAAACGCACTACTCAGTCGGAGTAACGAGGAATTATTGTGGATTACAAATTTTATTGTTACAGGTGTAAGTGAGAAGGCCATAATAAAGCCTGTCCTCTTACCATCACATAGTGTATAAGCCAGGAAAGTCCCGAAGGGACACCTGTGAAGACGAGCAGAACTCCATTCCCTGCAGCCCTCACATCCTGGAAGCTGAGGTTCCATCGCACGGACGAAGACTGAGGATGACGGCGAAAGATGTGCTTTTGATTGTGTTTATTTACATGTGTTTTTATATTCAGGAAGGTAGAGGTACCGACACTCCTAGCTGTGAGGTATGCATTAAGACTACGAGAACAGGTAACCATATTTCCCAAACCCTAATTTGGCATTCACAATACGAATGTAAAGGAGATGTATCAAGATGTAGATACTTAAATATAGACTATAGTGTATGCCATTTAGGAGTAGGAGAACCTAAGTGCTTCAGTCCGGAGTATCAGCCTCGTACAATTTGGTTGACTCTCAGGAATGGAGATCCTCAGGGGACCCTAATTAATAAGACGGTGTTAGAATCCGTATATTCTTCGGGTGTTCTGCTATTTGATGCATGTAAGGCGATATCAAGTGGTAGAAAGCCGTGGAATGTATGTGGGGATCTTAGATGGGAGAGGACGTATGGATCTAACGATAAATATATTTGTCCCAGTAGTAAAAATAAATATGTGAGTCCTAGATGCCCAAATAAAGACTATAACTTTTGTCCATATTGGTCTTGTGTGGGGTGGGCGACTTGGGGACAGACAGTAGATAAAGACATGATAGTGACTAAGTTGCCGACTAGCCCATATTGTAAGTCTATGGAATGCAACCCAGTCCATATACTTATTAATAACCCCGACAAGTTCTTAGATAAGTATGGAAATTTATTTGGGTTTCAGATATACGGGACGGGTTTAGATCCTGGGACATTATTGTTTATAGGGATAGAGACTGATACGGTATCCTCCCAGACTCATCAAGTATACCATTCCTTTTATGAAGAGATGAGCATAGATAATAAGATCCCCCATAATGCTAAAAACCTGTTCATCGATTTAGCTGAAAGTATTGCCGGTAGTCTTAATGTTACCAACTGCTATGTGTGTGGAGGTACTAACATGGGAGACCAATGGCCTTGGGAAGCAAAGGAGGTAATGTCCGGTTCTGAGGCAGTTGACCAACTAATATCTGCACCAGCCGATTATCATTTGAGTGTTAGAGGTAAATCTGAGTGGAGATTAAAGACCTCCATCATAGGTTATGTTTGCATAGCAAGGAAAGGAATAATGTATAATACTTCTGTAGGAGAATTAACTTGTCTAGGGCAAAAAGCTTATGATGATGATACAAAGAATACAACTTGGTGGTCGGCTTCAAATGTCTCGGAACCATCTAACCCGTTTGCTAGATACGCCAATTTAAAGGACGTGTGGTTTGATCTATCCATCACATCAACCTGGAGAGCCCCAGCAAATTTGTACTGGATCTGTGGTAAGAAAGCCTATTCGGAGCTGCCACAGGACTGGGAAGGGGCATGTGTGTTGGGTATGCTCAAACCATCCTTCTTCTTGTTACCGATTGAAACAGGTGAGACTTTAGGTGTTAAAGTGTATGATGTGAATCATAGGAAGAAAAGGGGGCCCTTAGAGATAGGTACCTGGGAAGATAATGAATGGCCTCCCCAGCGTATCATAGATTATTATGGGCCAGCCACGTGGGCTGAGGATGGTACCTTTGGTTATAGAACCCCTATTTATATGCTCAACCGTATTATAAGATTACAGGCGGTGGTTGAGATTATCACTAATGAAACATCACAAGCGCTCAATCTCCTAGTGAAACATAATACCAGGATGAGGACAGCAGTATACCAGAATAGATTAGCCTTGGATTACCTTTTGGCAGTAGAGGGAGGTGTATGTGGGAAGTTTAACCTAAGCAATTGCTGTCTTCAAATAGATGACGAAGGGCAAGCAATAGCTGAGCTTACTAGCCATATGGTTAAACTAGCGCATGTGCCTACTCAGGTATGGAAAGGGTACAATCCAAGTAGTTGGTTTGGTAGCTGGTATGAGTGGTTTGGAGGGCTTAAGGCAGTGGTAGGTGGAGTCCTACTGATTTTACTGTTGTGTCTACTCCTACCGTGTCTTATACCCTTAGTAGTTAGGTCTGTGCAAAGCCTGATAGGAAGTATAGCAGAGAGGAAGGCTGCTGCACAGATAATGGCGATATATAAATATAAGGCTCTAGATCAGGGAGAACCAATGCAAGAAGATGAATGTTGAAGATTCACATCATAAGATAAGTCTGGTCTGGTTCAAGGTAACTTGCGGTGTAAGCAAACCAAGGTTAAGTGATGCCTCAAGTAATTGTAAAATATCAAGAGGCATCAAAGGGGGGAATGTGGTGGAATCTCGGTAAAAATAAATTTAGTAGGCCGAGATTACCACGTGGCATGTGTACGTGCATATGCTGACGTATCGATCAGTTGGTTGCACGAGGCAAGATACGATCAGTAGTGTACGGAGCATGTGCAAGAATACAGGATATAGTATTCCCCCTCCTCCATTGTGCTGGACAAGCCATGCGGTCAAACAGGAAGTTAATTCTTATTTGTATTGATTGGTTAAGAGAATGTGCGGGTGGAGCTTAATATGGGAGGAGTTATATGCCTATATAAGGAGCCTGCACTATTGTCCGGGGCTCAGAATTTGCTGTATTTTGGTGACGCTAGTCCCTCTGAGTCCCGATCGGTGATCCAATAAAGAATCTCTTCCTTCCTGAAGAAACCTGTGTCCATCTCTCTGTGCTTGGCTTCCGTCAGTTTCTCCGGTATCAACCTCAGTCCCTGTCCCCCTATTTAAGGCCCTGCCCCCCCTCCTCAGTCCCTGTCCCCCTCCTCCAGCCCCTGCTCCCTTCATCAGCCCCCGCCCCCCTCCTCAGCCTCCGCCCCCCTCCTCAGCCCCCGCCCCCCTCCTCAGCCCCTGTCCCCCTCTTCAGCCCCTGTCCATTTACTCAGCCCATGGCCCCTTCCTCAGCCCATGCCTCCCCCCCCTCCTAAGCTCCTGTCCCTCTTCCTCAGCCCTGCCACCTTACTCAGCCCATGGTACCTTCCTCAACCCATGTCCTTCCCCCCCCTCCTCCTAAGCTCCTGTCCCTTTTTCCACAGCACTGTCACCTTACTCAGCCCCTGTCGCCCTCCTCAGCCCCTGTCCACCTTACTCAGCCCCTGTCCACCTTACTCAGCCCCATGCTCTTACTCAGCCCCTGCATACGAGCATCAGCCCCTGTCCCCCTCCTCAGTCCCTGTCCCCCTCCTCAGCCCCTGTCCCTCTTCCTCAGCCCCTGTCCCTTTTCCTCAGCCCCTGTCCCTCTTCCTCAGCCCCTGTCCCTCTTCCTCAGCCCCTGTCCCTCTTCCGCAGCCCCTGTCCCTCTTCCTCAGCCCCTGTCCCTCTTCCTCAGCCCCTGTCCCTCTTCCTCAGCCCCTGTGCCCTTTCCTCAGCCCCTGTCCCCTTTCCTCAGCCCCTGCCCAACTTCCTCAGCCCCTGCCCCTCTCCTCAGCCCATGCCCCCCTCCTCAGCCCATGCCCCCCTCCTCAGCCCCTGCCCCCTTCGTCAGCCCCTGTCCCCCTCCTCCCCCCTCCTCAGCCCCTCAGTTCCTGTCCCTTTCCTCAGTTCCTGTCCCTTTCCTCAGTTCCTGTCCCTTTCCTCAGCCCCTCAGTTCCTGTCCCTTTCCTCCGCTCCTGTCCCTTTCCTCCGCTCCTGTCCCTTTCCTCCGCTCCTGTCCCTTTCCTCAGCCCCTATCCCTTACCTCAGCCCCTATCCCTTACCTCAGCCCATGCCCCCCCTCCCCCCTACTAAGCTCCTGTACCTCTTCCTCAGCTCCTATCCCCCTCTTCAGCTCTGTGCCCTTACTCAGCCCCTGCATACAAGCGTATCATTTTTTGGGGGGTGAGGGGGGGGGGAGTGGATCTTGGGTGAGTTCCTGCACTTTTTTACCCAGGACTTGACCCCTGTCTGCATGTCATTATGAATGTGTGTATGTATGTCTGTCTATCTGTCTGTATGAATGTATGTATGCCAGTATGAATGTATGTCTGTATGTCATTATGAATGTGTGTATGTATTCATGTCATTGTCTGTATGAATGTATGTATGCCAGTATGAATGTATGTCTGTATGCATGTCTGTATGCATGTATGTCTATCTGTATGCATGTCATTATGTGTGTATGAATGTCAGTGTATGTATGTCTGCATGTCAGTATGAATGTGTGTATGTCAGTATGAATGTCTGTCTGTATGGCATTATGAATGTGTCTGTGTCTGTATGTCCTTATGCATGTGTGTCTGTATGTATGTTAGTATTTGTCTGTCACTATGTACGCCTGTATGTCTCAGTATGTGTGTGTCAGTATGTATGCCTATATGCGTATCAGTATGTGTGTCTGTTAGTATGTATCATTGTCTGTGTGTGTGTGTATCTGTGTCCTTTTGTATCAGTGAATGTGTTTGTGTGTATTCCTATGGGTGGGATTTGGAGGCGGTCTCTGTGGGCGGTTTTGGAGGCGGGCCCCCAGGGGCCCAGACCCTGAGCTCAGTTAGGGGCCCCAAAATTTCTGGTGGCAGCCCTGCAGTGAGTCACATGGAATTATTGAAAAATCCACAGCTCCTGTAAAGAATGTAAAGCAGGGCTCTTTATTCACTATGACAAAAAAAGAAAAAACAATGACTGAACAGTAACAGCGAACTGTGAGACAAACATTTGTTGTAGGTACCTCACCAGTAAAGACATCAGATATATTGAAGGCCATAACTATGAGGTCTTGAGACAAGGTTCATGGACTCATATAATCCATGAAACCATCTAGGTTTCAAAAGAATATCTATGTACATGGGTTTTTAAGAGGGCAATCAGGGGCAAAGTACAGGAAAATTCAAAGCTCCTAAAAACAAACAAAGACCAAACAGCAACACTGAATTGTGAAGTATATAAACGTGAATATCACGTCAGGCAAATCAGAAAGTCAGGAAATGTATGTGTGACTGTGTGAGAGCAAGAAACAGCCAAATACATGGCTTGCCTCTGAATTTCTATGGCTTATTAAAGTTAAACAAGAACAAAGAATTCTGGAAGTTTGTGATAAAGACCTCCTAACATCTGTCCTTTACATAAAATACCTACCTCCCTATTATGGCAGTGTGTATGACATTGGACTTGACAAATGATTTCTCCACTGTTGGTCAACATCACAAATGTATATATACAAAACCCTGTCTAGACATCATTACAGTGTTGCTCCTTTTGATGTCACTGATTTCCTTGTCAAAAAACGGAAACATTCATAAGGTCACATTTATTTGTTTGAAGGCGTACAAATACCTGTAAGTACAGAGGAAGCCATAAAGTGGCTACGTTTGTAAGTGAAGTGCTTTACCTCGGCAACGTGCCACAGCCGCAGGGTCCCTGGCATGCCTCCAGTTTAACCCCGGCACCATCTCAGACCACACTACCACCACGCCAGGGACCAGCTCCCGTACCCTATCTACGTCCCTCTTCATCCTCCTGATCAACACCTTTTGGGGAACCAAACCTAAATCATTGCCCCCACCGTGAATTAAAAGTATGTCCGGGGCAGACCCCCCTAATATCCTCCTAAAAATTTCACCATTTATGCTCTGCCAGCTAAAACCCCGAAAACCAAACCACCAAAGGTCCACTGTGTCCAGAAGAAAACCCAGTTGTGTGCCTTGTCTCCGAACTGCGGCCCTCTTCTCTGCCCAGTAGACAAACGAGTGACCCACCAGCCAAGCGACCAAGCCTGAAAAGAAACAAATTCAGTTATCCGGCAGAGCACCTGTGTCCCACAACCACACCTTTCCATTCACACCAACCTATCCGGCCTCACATATGCGCAGAACCGTTTGGAATCCCATCTCCCAATCCGTTTTATCTGTTCCTCTCCTAGCCCGAGCTGCGCCGCCTCGGTCGCAGCCCCAATGCGGAAAGAGTGTGTACAAAATTGCCCGGGCTGCAAGCCCAACTTCGTTAACCCCATGCGAAAGACCCGCAAGAACTGAAAACGCGACAGCGCTCGCCCATCCTCGTGTATCAGGAAGCAACCACCGACCTTTGGGCGGATTTGCAAAAACCTGCCCCCACATAACACCGGACACACCGAGGACCCCGGCAACGAGAACAAGACAATCTTCTTACCTTTTCCAAAGACGTCCGTCTTCGAGCACCGTAGCCAAATCACGACCTTGTCCTGCTCCACCACCACGTCCTCGAACCGGAGACCCGTCGTCCCTGACCTATTGGCGCTTACCAATTCTCCGATGCGAAACGCCCCAAAGAAAGCCCATACGAAAGCCGCGGAAAACAAAGTTACCTCAAATGCCGATATGCACATGTCATCCAACAACCCCACCAGCCCTTGACGGGTGGCAAAGGACACGGGCCTCCTCGTATCCACCGACCTCCTGCCTTTCTTGAATCCCCGCAAGGTTTGTTTCACCAAGAAATGTTTAGTCAAGTCCTCCCACCCGTTAAACTTGAACAGGAAAGCCAGGGCAGACATGTAGCGCTCAACCCTAGAAGGGGACGACCCTCCTGCCACCAACCTGCAAAGAAGCCACAACAGCGTATCCAACCTACCGGCCGCGGAGTCACCCACTCCCGCCTGTGCCATCATCTCCTCCCATTCACTCCAAACCTTCGTATAAGTGGCCCAAGTCCCCGGTGCTAACAAGCTCCTTATATATCGCCCAAGCACGACGTCCCGAGCCGCCACATCTCTTCTGGGCAAGCCTGCCCATTCGCCCGCGTGTCCGGCGCCGCTTCCCGAAACCGCTCCCACTGTGAACGAGACAGAGCGTCAGCAACCACATTCAGCATACCCGGCACGTGCCGCGCTCTGAAGACAATATTCCAAGACATACACAAGAGCACTAGCTGCCGTAACAACCTTACCACGGGAAGGGACGAAGCCGAGAGGCTATTAATTTGTCCTTGAGCTCCCTGCCCCAGAGTGATACCGCTACCACTACCGGAAAAAGCTCCAAGAAGGCCAGGTTCCTAATCAAGGGGCTCTCCGTCCAAGCTTTAGGCCAAACCTCGGCACACCACTTGCCCCCAAGGTATGCCCCGAAGCCAACGCTCCCCGAGGCGTCCGTAAACAGCCCAGCGTCACCCGCTGCTGCCGTTGCATCCCTAAAAAACACCCGCCCGTTAAATTCAGTTAGGAAACGGTCCCAAATGTCCAAGTCCTCTCTCATGCCCACAGACACCCTGATGTAATTACTCGGCAGCCGGACACCACAGGTAGCCCTTGCCAGCAGTCTACAAAAAACCCTCCCCATGGGGATCACCTTACAAGCGAAGTTAAGGCTTCCCAGCAGAGACTGCAGTCCCCTCAGGGTAACCTTCCTAGCGCCCTTCACTGCGCTTACTTGCTGGCGGAGCACCCTCAACTTCTCCTCCGGCAGCCGACATTCCCCCTGGACCGAGTCAATTTCCAGCCCCAAAAAACTCAGGCACTCGGTCGGTCCCACCATCTTATCCTCAGCCAAAGGAATCCCAAACTGTTGCGCTACCCTTTGAAAAACTTGTAGTATCTGGGCGCATCTGTCAGACCCCGCCGGGCCCACACACAGGAAGTCGTCCAGGTAATGGACCACTGTACCCCCGCCCGTTTCCCTACGTACTACCCATTCCAAGAACGTGCTAAATTTTTCAAAATACGCACATGAAATGGAGCAACCCATGGGTAGGCATAAGTCCATGAAAAATTTACTCTCGAAAAAACACCCTAACAGGTGGTGACAGTCCGGATGGATAGGAAGGAGCCGGAAGGCTGCTTCCACGTCTACCTTCGCCATCAACGCCCCTCGCCCTGCTCTCCGCACCAACTCGACTGCATGGTCGAATGATGCATACGATACGGAACACAGGGCCTCGTCAATGTCATCATTTACTGACGCCCCTTTCGGGTATGATAAATGATGGATCAACCGGAACTTGCCTGCTTCCTTCTTGGGGACTACCCCCAGCGTACGGCCCTGCCATCCTACCCAGTTGCACCTCCTTCAGCAACTTGTCCCGCACCACCTCTGGGTGTTCCCCAACAGATTTGAGGCTACTACATAATCTCCCCACGTCCCTACCCTGAAACGGTATGGTAAACCCCTCCGTAAAACCCCTCCATAAAAACTCGGCGTACTGTTGGTTAATGTACTGTTTTAGCCATGGTAGCATCTCGCCTACTTTCACCGGGGTTGCCCCCCGCGGCAGCGGAGGGGGCCGTTGCTCCACTGGCTCCCACCCCTGGTGCAGACTTACCTCGTTTGAAACACCGACTGGCTCCATGGGCCCCTCCACAACCGGAGCATTCGTGTTTAAACCTGCACGACGTACCCCATTTGCATTGGCCCTCATTGAAAAGCCAGCAGAAACCTTTCTTTTGCCCAACCGATGCAGGTCCCCCAGGGGCCGCACCGGCCGTCCCGTGAAAGGGCGTAGCCTTCTGCGCCATCATGAGCCGCATCCAGAGGGGAAGGTCCATTTGGTCCCACCGCATACTGGGATTCGCCACTAACCTTTGGCGGAATTGCTCATCATACCTCCACCAGGCGACCCCTCTGTAATTCTGGTACGCGTCCCCAATCCCATCTAGATAGCAAAACAGTTGGGAGCATTTATCCGGGGACTTTTCCCCTATCACACTGGCCAGGATACAAAAGGCCCTTAGCCAGTTCCCAAATGTTTTGGGTATCTTCCGATACCTAAGTTTTTTCTCCTCTTCTTCCTTCTTCGCGTCCTTTTTGTCCTCCTCCTTCATGTTCAAAAACTCCTCTAACGGGAGGAGGGAAAAAACCTCCACAAACTCACCCTTCCAAATCTTTTCCTTTACTTCCAATTTTAAATGACATCCCAAGGGGCCCGAGAAAGACACGTGCACGTTTTGCCGCGCAGCGTCGGTAATGTGGCCCCCCACGCCAGCCTTCTCCCCCGACTCCTTGCTAGCTTCAGACATTGATAGACCCACCTCGCTATCCTGTGCCGGACCCTCGGCCCTACCCGACGACCCTTGTCCCTTCTCACACGTCCACACTCTCCCAAACTGAGGTGAAGCTACTTCCCCACCCACCCATGAGTCTAAGAAAGATTTTAAACAATTCAACAGTGTTCCTGCATGTGGTGCAACAGTTGACTCACCGCCCGAGCCCGAGGCCGCGGAAGGCCATGCCTGGCTCCGGAGTATCCAATAGGCGCCGACTCCTGTCAGCCTGGCCCCGCCTCAGGACCGTAGGTGTAGGGCTGCGCGACCTGCAAGGAGAACGACACCTGGGTAGTGTGTCCACATGATCACATACCCGCCCCACCTTGTCCTGTCCCACTGCCTGGCCCTCCCGGCCGTATGCGCTACGCCGCTGACCTGGCGAGCTCCTGCCTGATGACCCAGACGCGCTGCGCCGTTCCCTCCTCCTCCTTTCCCCAGAAACTGATCTCCATCTACTATGTCTGCTTGTGGACCGGCTCCTCTCTCTGCCCCTCCACTCTTCCGCCTGCCTCCTGTCACGCCTGGCACTGAAGCCGCGCTGTTCCCTGCTGAAATGCGGCCTAGGGTTGTGGGTAAGATCCAGCTGCCCCTGGGAGCCGCCCCTGCGGCCCTCCCGCTCTCTCCTAACCCGTCCTGCCTCCGTGCCCCGGGCTGACTCCTGGGATCTATCCCTACGCGCTGCACCTGGCCCCCTTTGGGCCGCCATGTGAATTGGGAATTCCACCTGCCGTTCCTGGCGCCCCAAGTCCCCCAAAGCCGTGGGCCCTGCCTGCCCCAAGGTACCTGGCTGGGTGGACCCGCCGTCTGTGTCCCCAGGGCTGCACCTGGCCCCACTATAGGCCGCCCCCGATGTGTCCCCATGTCCAGAGGCTCCCCCTGCCATCAGGGGGACAGCTTGGTCTCTAGAGGCCTCCACTCTGCCCCCTGCCCGCTGCCCGGCCCCTGCGCCATTCCCTGACTCACCGGGCCGCATCCGCTCACTGCTCCCTCCATCCGATCTGCTCTGGGTCCTGGCTTCTGCTGTAACCGTCCCGCCAGCCGCCTTCTGGCGGGGCGCGCACCCTGTGGCCACCCTGTGGCAGTCTCCTCCACTCCGCTGGGGCCCGCAACCTCCTCCAGGGCCCCAACAGCCTCCGCCGACGGGCTCCTCCATCTGCCGACTTCAGGCTCCACGCCTGGGCTCAGCCGCTGGGGCGGTCTCGCCCTCCTCATGGAACGCCGTGCTGCCGCCGCAGGGGTTGCAGGGGGGGGAACCTGAGCCCCGAGTTGCTCATGAAGCCAGGCCAGTCCTCTATCCCGCACAGCAGCTCTCACTCCTTCCAGGATCTCCTCCAGCGATGCCATGACCTGAAAGAGAAAGAAAAAACCAACACAGACCTGCCAAAACAATTATCAGGTAAGTGTCAGTTCTGTTAAAATGTCCCTTACTCTTAAAATGGCTGCTTAATATACCCCTATCTTCCAACCCCCTGTTACAGATAACCACACCCCTTTAACTAGTTACTCCCCTGCCTACTCCTGGCTCTGTCAAGGCCCATGTATGTACGTAGTGGGGAATCGCGATGCAGCCTAGAACAACATCTAACCCCATTAAACCCCCCCAATAACGACAGACCACTTAGTATGGATGAAACAGGCCACAGCATTTATTATCACAACTAAATTACTGCATAACACATCCATAACTTTATTTATTAAATCTCTTCTTTTCTGTAACCAAAACATTAGACATAAATAAGCATAAATTAACATATATACATATATAACTCCACCCATAGTGTTATACAGTGACCCAACCGTCCTTGCCAATAAAACCATGGAGTGGTTCCTAATCACCACTCCCTCTCACCTCCCCCCTCGTCATAAAAAATCCTTCCAATGCCTGCCATCAGCCGACCTTATCCACGCTCGATGGGCACGAGACCTCAGGCAACCTAAAGTTAAACCTTTAGAGCAGGGGAGGTTTGAGACCTTAAAAAACTTGTTCATCTCATTCCATCTACTTAAACGTAACCTCAAACTCAATTGGCAAGGACATACCCCCGGCTAGCTGCGACAAAATATAGCATAGGGCGGGCGGGAGGGAAGCTGTTTGCTGGCCCGAATCCCAAGTGGCACTGAGGTAAGACCTCCCCCACACTGTCTTACACAGAACATAATCACACCCACAGACTCTTCCCAACCAATCCCATGCATCTATCCCCACACTCCTACATGTGCCCTTGTCCGCTTAGCTGCGCTATCTCCCCAGGGCCTTGTATGTACGTAGTGGGGAATCGCGATGCAGCCTAGAACAACATCTAACCCCATTAAACCCCCCCAATAACGACAGACCACTTAGTATGGATGAAACAGGCCACAGCATTTATTATCACAACTAAATTACTGCATAACACATCCATAACTTTATTTATTAAATCTCTTCTTTTCTGTAACCAAAACATTAGACATAAATAAGCATAAATTAACATATATACATATATAACTCCACCCATAGTGTTATACAGTGACCCAACCGTCCTTGCCAATAAAACCATGGAGTGGTTCCTAATCACCACTCCCTCTCACCTCCCCCCTCGTCATAAAAAATCCTTCCAATGCCTGCCATCAGCCGACCTTATCCACGCTCGATGGGCACGAGACCTCAGGCAACCTAAAGTTAAACCTTTAGAGCAGGGGAGGTTTGAGACCTTAAAAAACTTGTTCATCTCATTCCATCTACTTAAACGTAACCTCAAACTCAATTGGCAAGGACATACCCCCGCCACAACCCCGCTGTTTTACGCCTAAAATCAGCGGGGGACCCCACCACAACCAGCCATGGCCTGTTCCACCACTTCTCGCAGCGCTAGAGTAACAGAGGTCAAGTCCGACCTCCAGCAAGCGCACCCTTCCTTCGAGATAACTAGGCCACATTCGGCCAAACCCAAAAGGCTAACCGGAAATTTTAATTTGAATTTTTTTTTTTTATTTTTTTTATATATTTATGGCCACGACAAACCTAAAAACACATCTAGTCCGATGACCGACAGCAGCGCACCAGGGCACTCACTTGCGGAGCGCACTGCCAACAAGAAAGGGCGATAGGCGCAGCCTAGTCCCTGAGAACCTTGGGGAAGAAACATAATGCGTAACATGTCCAAATTGAAGAGCACCCAAGTCCGAAACTGTTACCGACCCATGTCATGCCACCCAGGGATGACAAAACCCCTGGTACCCCATGAGGCGGGACAGCTGACCCCGTATGAGGAGGAGCCACACCCCCCCTCACGTATCCGGTGCCAGACCCCGAACCTCCGCTCCTGAAGGCGGAAGATCCAACCACTCGCCCCCGCCTCCTGGCCCAAAGTACACACGAAAATCCCACCCTCCCCAGTCTGTGGTGGTGGGGGACCGTAACCGCGGAGATAAATCCAGTCAGAGACCAGCAAGGCGAACCCAAGGAACCCACCACCTTGACTCCCACCATCCGAGCCCCCTGAACCATTGGCGCAGGCACGCCCAGCCTGGCGGTGTCCTTAGCCGCCCCAACCAAAATAAATGCCCCTTGAATTCCCCACCATCCTTATCCAGGAATTTGAGCCCCCAAGAGGAACACCCCAACTAAATGGACGTGGGGGTGAAAACCCATCTCCGAGAACCAAACAGGGTGAGGAGGCCGAACAATCCAGGGGACGGAACAGCACTCCCAATGAAAACAGGCAAATGACGGAAACCGGCACTGCCCCCGATCGGAACGGTATATTGCAGACTATCCTGGAAACCCATTATAGCATGGTAGGAGCCCAACCATTACCCCGTGCATTCCACCTACCACAGGAGGATGCAGAAAGTAAACCCCGCAACATCCAAGAATTGCACAGATTCTATTGACGAATCAGCAAACCGCAACCGACTTACCCTTCCCAACGACAACAGCCGTTGAGTGTCGAAACCTGAAGGAAGTCCGACCCTACGCTTACCCAACTCCACCAAAAACACCCACCCACGTGCCGACGATCATAACATGAACAGGAAGCCGAGCCCTGCTAGTCGCAGAAATCGCCCCCAATAGACGGGACCAAGCATGTAGATAAGCAGTCCACTCCCGGAAACCCCCAGGAAACGTTCCCATCCGTCCCGATCACTCCCACCTTATTAGAGAGGGCCCCACTCCGCCTCAGAGATCAACCCACAGACCAGCTTCATCCGACCGTTGGACCAAGCGACCACACCTCCACTGCCCTATAAAATCGACCCCGCGACACCTCCGCCTGAAGTACGCCCTATAGTGAACAAGACAGAGCATCGGCCATCCCATTGGGAATACCCGGACGAAAGAAAAATAAATAAATAAATAAAATAAACCTTTGCCCAGCCGCCCCTAGCCTCAAACAGCGCCGAGCCAGGCACCGCAACCAGAGCACAACTGGGGTAGAGGGTACTGTCACATGATAAAGACAGCCAGCACCACCCCACGATGGTCCCGAAGGAGAACCACCCCACCTGTTCGCGAGCTGGGAACCCGATGCCTACCATGCCCCTAGAAAGGGGAAGCTCCAAGAACACCAGAGTCCGCCAGAGCCCCAATGCTAGCCACCGTAACGGGCAGGAGTCAGCACACCATTGAGAGCCCAACATGGCCCAAAACCCCCAAACCCGTTGCACGGCAAACAATCGGAAGTCATCGGAAAGAAGTTAGGGGGCCAGATTGCACAAGCCACTGTCAAGGCCCAGAAGGAACCCCATACAGTCCCAAGGGCAACCACAACAGGCAAAGTCCAGCGCCCCCCAGAGAGCCCATGGGTAGCGCAGCCGAAAACCACACCTCCCCGCAAAACCCCGACGCCTCCTGCCCGATGACCCAAACCGCAGCCAGTGGTAACCAATATTCCCCCTGCAGAAATTGACCCCTCTAACCATGAGACTACAGCACGTATCCCGACCCACGGACATGGCCTGGGCCACGGAACCCGGAATCTCTGAAACACTACCCCAAGAAAAACCCCGCAGCAGCAGAGTGCGTACGTCCGACACTGATGGCCCCACACATAAGCGACATCGGGAGCAACTCCCCTGGAGGCACATAGCCACCCAAACCCAACCGTCAGAAAAACAGCCCGGAAGCAATAACCCGACCGATGTACCGGCAGCAGCCGGAAAACAAATTCCACCGCCGCCTCCGACAGCAAAGTCCCAGTGCCCCACCCACTCAGACCGTTGCGCCGAGCTACCATCCCAAACCTAGCCCCTGGAATGAAACGACAACTGAGCAGATAAGGAATCTGGCGATATCGACCTCGCCCCTCCATGGACACCGCAACCCAAAGGGGGGACCCGCAGAGTGGACTTCAGGGGCACACCAAACGATTGAGGAAGTAAGCTCCTCGAGCGTCCTTGGTAAACTGGACCCACCCGCCCGATGGAGCTCTCTCATGGACTGAGGGTCCTGTACCGAGAGCACCCACGTCCCCCATCCTGACAGATTGCAGAGAGGACGAAAACGCATCATGGTGAAGCGCCAGACGAGCCCCAAGTAAAACCAGAGGCCGAAGCCCATCTGGTCCCGGGACAAGAAGGGCCGCACCGCAAAACGTACCTCCACCAACCCAGCTCATCCCAGGGACGACATGCGCCCCGAGAGCGTCCTGACCGCAGAACCACGCAGCGCATTCTCGGGGAGCCCTCTCCCTGACCATGCTATCCAGAAAACAGGGCGCATCTGAATATGCGCCATGGGGTTTAACTGACCACAGCATGCTCCCCACGACCCTCTGGAGCCCCCCAATGTCCATCTTAGGCAATGGACCCCCCGTGGCAGGAGGGAACATACCTGCAATAAAAGCCCCCCGCCCCATCTGCTCCCTGGCATCGCGCGCAAGCCAAGCGGGCCATGAAAGCTCAGCAACACCCAGGGTCACGTAAACCTGGGAGGCATCGCCGGCGCTATCAGCTGCGCCGGACACTGCAAGAAAGCATACCGAAACACATGACACATACTGAAATGAAAAAGGGGGGGGGGGGGTGGGGTGGAGGGCGGGAAGCTGCGTCCATGTACCCAATTGTTTGGAGACTAGTACCGCCTCTCTTTCGTTTTATTTTTTGTTTTTTATTTTCCGTTTTGTTAAGCCATTCGGGAATGTACAGTTAATTTCTGTCTTATAAGTATTTTTTATTTTTTTATTTTTTTTTTGGTATTGAAATCTATGTATTGATGTATGATATATAGTAATTTTTAATTTTTTTTTTTTTTTTTTTTTTTTTTTTTTAAAAGGACCAAACTGAAGAAAAGAAGGAACCACGGAGGCATGTGAAGCGCCAAAAGAGGGGGAAGGGAAATGTACATACCGGTCGCAGCCTGGCGATCCAAACCCGGCACTGCGCTCACAGAAGGCTGAGGCAAAGAAACAGCAGTTCCAGCATCCAGAAAAGCCATCAGCTGTGATCCAGGCGCCACCTGCTGGACGTGTCCTGAAACAGCAGCAGTCCTGAGAAGAGAGCAGTGGAGAAGACGCGATCCCCTGCCCCAGAGGAGATGGCCGAGGTAAGTGACCTGCAGGGGGGGGGGAGGGGGTCCAGGCAAGGTAGGAGGGGGGGGGTGGAGAACAGAGGGGACCCAGATAGAGCAGAATAGGAACATGGAGAGGGGAAAAGAGGGGAGGGACAGGGAGGAGATGGGGGGGCAGGATAGGAACCAGGAGAGGGGAAGGGAGGGAGCAGAAAGAAAGGAAAAGGACCCACAGAGCTGAAAGGGGGGGGGGTGGGGAGGACAGAAAAGGATGAGAGGGTCCCGGGGCCCTGACAGTGGGAAGATGGGCCCCCCAGGGGACCCACTGACAGCAGCCACATGGGAGGGGGAGGGAACAGAAAAGAGAGTACCGGGAGCCTTCCTCACCGGCAGAGGAGGCTCCCGACCGACAAGGGGACCACCCACGCACCCCCAACAGCGGTACCACTTACCACAGGGGCCCCAGCGGCAGCCCCACCCCCCTGCCGGCCGCAGGGGGACCTGGAATGGTGCCGGGCGGCCACTCGCCGCCTGGATGTACTCACGGGCGGTAGATGAAGGCCTGACCTCAGACCTTGAGGGAGCAGGCTGCGCCACGCGTGCAGCCTTGGAAGGCCGCAAATCTCGGTCTCTGGATGCAGGCCGCGTGCCTGGAGCCCCCAGACACGCGGTCCTGGTGGTGCCTCAGGCCCGGGCTCCACACCCTCAACCGGGCCTGAGGAGTAGGAGCTGGGAAGAGCCTGGCAGGCGGTGGGAACGCCTGCCAGTGCTGGAGCGGCCCCCAGGGGTAGGGGGCGCAGGGGAGGCAGCAGGGGAGACCGCAGGGGGTGCTCCAGGGGGAGGTAGGCCGCGGGGGGGGCCCACACCGGTAGCCATACCTCATTAATGCTTGCCCATTGTCCCCACAGGTGCCGGCCACCATCCACGCTGCAGCAGCCCTGAGGGAAGCCAGAAGCCTCAACCATCAAGCTGTGTAACCTGCAGGCCCAGGCAAACAGGAGCAGGAGGACAGGAAGCTGTTTGCTGGCCCGAATCCCAAGTGGCACTGAGGTAAGACCTCCCCCACACTGTCTTACACAGAACATAATCACACCCACAGACTCTTCCCAACCAATCCCATGCATCTATCCCCACACTCCTACATGTGCCCTTGTCCGCTTAGCTGCGCTATCTCCCCAGGGCCTCTCCCCTGACTGCGCTGTTCCATGGGCTTCACTATGCCTGTTTCTTATATGTGTTTTAAGCATTCAGATTTTTTGTGATGGCATTTAAATGTCTGCTATTTAATCAGGACTGGTCCATACTCTGTAACACTTAGAGAAAGCCTGTTATCTTTGGCGAAATGCATCAGTGTTTATTCTTTTTATGGTTTTCATCTTTATTTTCAATACATTTACCGTATATACTCGAGTATAAGCCGAGTTTTTCAGCCCATTTTTTGGGCTGAAAAACCCCAACTCGGCTTATACTCGAGTCACTGTCTGTATTATGGCAATTTGCATTGCCATAATACAGACCGGGGGAGAGGGGTGCTGGCAGAGCTGTAACTTACCTGTTCTGCAGCTCCTGTCAGCTCTCTCCTCCTCCGCGCCGTCCGTTCAGCACCTCGGTCAGCTCCCAGTGTAAGTCTCGCGAGAGCCGCGGCTCTCGCGAGACTTACAGTGTGAGCTGATAGAAGGAGCTGCACGGACGGCGCGGAGGAGGAGAGAGCTGACAGGAGCTGCAGAACAGGTAAGTTACAGCTCTGCCAGCACCCCTCTCCCCCCCACTGAACTGCCACTGGACCACCAGGGAAGGAGCCCCCCTCCCTGCCATATATCAAGCAGGGAGGGGGGACGAAAAAAAATAAATATATAAATAAAATTAAAAAAAATAATAATAAAAAAAAAAATTAATAACAAAAAAAAGGGGTATAAGGACCACTATGGGAGGGAGGGGGGGTATAAGGACCACTATGGGAGGGAGGGGGGGTATAAGGACCACTATGGGAGGGGGTGGGATAAGGACCACTATGGGAGGGGGGTATAAGGACCACTATGGGAGGGAGGGGGGTATAAGGACCACTATGGGAGGGAGGGGGGGGGGGTATATGGACCACTATGGGAGGGATGGGGGGGGGGGGATAAGGAACATTATGGGAGGGAGAAGGGGGATAAGGGCCACTATGAGAGGGAGGGGGTGGGATAAGGACCACTATGGGAGGGGAGGGGGAAGTAAGGACCACTAGGGGAGGGGAGGGTAAGGACCACTAGGGGAGGGGAGGGTAAGGACCACTAGGGGAGGGGTGAGTCAGGACCACTGGGGGGGGGGGGGGTGAAGGAACACGGGGGTGGGGAGGTAAGGACCACTGAGGGAGGAGGAGGGGAAGTCAGGACATATGGGGGGGGGAGGGGGCGGCAAAAAATTTTTTGCCTACGGCGGCAAATATCCTTGCACCGGCCCTGCACACACTGCATTCACACACTGCATTCATACACACACACTGCATTCATGCACACACACACTGCACTCATACACACGCTGCACTCATACACACACGCTGCACTCATACACACACGCTGCACTCATACACACACGCTGCATTCATTATACACACACTGTAAATAAATATTCAATTAATATATTTTTTTTAGGATCTAATTTTATTTAGAAATTTACCAGTAGCTGCTGCATTTCCCACCCTAGTCTTATACTCGAGTCAATAAGTTTTCCCAGTTTTTTTGGATAAAATTAGGGGCCTCGGCTTATATTCGGGTCGGCTTATACTCGAGTATATACGGTAGTTATTTTTAACCATATCTGGACCTTCCTGATTTTATCCAGAAGATTGTATCCAGAAGATTCTGACATCCGATTCCTTGGGGGGGAACATACCATCCAAGCTATAAGGATTCGGCAAAACCCATTGATGCTCTCCACTAGTGAGTATATCTCCTTTTATCGCCTTTATTTATTTTACTACAGAGATCACTGTATATATTTTATTCTTTTATATATTTTGAATATCCTGGTGACCCTTTGCTGCTATACTCCTGGGCACTGACAAGCGCAAATGCTGAATACCTCGAGATAGGGAGCTCATACCACACCAGCTACGAAACAACTATCAACCAGAAAGACTACCACACGCAAGATCAAGATATTCCACAGATCCATAATCGGGGATTATACCTCCCGAGCGCATATATTTGGAGCTAATTACTAGCTCCAAAAAAGTGTAAGTGCTTTTCCTTTTATTTACCTCACCAACTATCTGAAAATACTACTTCATACTTCGTTTTTGTCCCCTGTTTTCCATATTGTATTGTATTTTCCTGGTTGGAATTTTACACGTGGACAGGGCCCTAAAATAGGAAATCACTCATTGAGTTCAGAGTTAGTAGGTGGCCTGATATTTTAACCCCTTCACGACGGGTGACGGACGAGGTCCGTCATCCTGGGGATGGCCTTAACGACGGGTGACGGACCTCGTCCGTCACGCGGTAAAATTAACGCACTGCGCGATCGCGGGGTTAACGCTGTTGCTGGGTCCCTCTGAGTCAGGGGCAGACCAGCAACAGCAAATCGCGATGTCCCAGCACATGTGATCGCTGTAACAGCCAGTCACAGCGGTCACAATACTGCTGGGATATCTGATCCGCCTCCCTCCACCTCGTGTGGGTTTGTGAAGTGGAGAGAGACGGATCGTTGCAACATTGTGTTCCAGAAGAATAGTGAATATCTTTAAAAAGTTCCTAATCCCTTTCCCCTTCCTTAAAAAAAAATATTAACCCTTTCCCTGCTGCTTGATCACTGCTAGCAGTGATCAATATACAGGTCACAGTACTTTACTGTGATCTATTTTTTTTTTACACTTAAGGGTTACATTTTATTTTTTTTGTAACCCTAAGGGGTTAAATTTTATTCTTTTATTTTATTAATTTGTGATTTAGTTAGTTGGTGGGTGGAATTTAGTGGTAATTTGGGGAATTTAGTTAGGGGTTAAAAAAAAAAAAAAAAAAAAAAGTTTAGTTATTTAGTTAAAGTTTTCTTAGCTGTGTTAACTGTATTAAAAATGTTGCGAAAGTATAGCGCAGAGGAGGCTTATGCCCTGTTAGCCGCCGACTCAGAGGCGACCGACACTGCCTCAGAGAGTGACGCAGGGAGTGACGCAGGGGACAGGGACTATGTGCCAGATAGTGCAGTAACATCAGAGGAAATCGCTGATTCCCCTAATGTTCAATATGGTGCAGATGACTGGGTACCCCCTAATCATTTTTCGCCAGACATCCCAGTGTTCACTGCCAATCCTGGCATACAGGCTGACCTGTCTGGCTATAATGCGCTGGATTGTATGGAGCTGTTTTTGGGGGATGATTTTTTTGGGGAGGTAGTTACCCAGACGAATCTGTATGCGGAGCAATATCTTGCACGCAACCAAGACTCCCGAATCGCCAGGACAGAGAGATGGTACCCAACCAGTGTGCCAGAAATTAAACAATTCTGGGCACTGACCATGTTAATGGGGGTAGTTAAAAAGCCCACAATTAGAATGTACTGGACTAAAAATCCTATTTTTAATACCCCCATTTTTTCCCCGACTATGCATAGGGAGAGATATGAGGACATACTGCGTTTTATGCATTTTAATGACAATATGAAGTGCCCCCCAAAAGGTCATCCGCAGTATGACATTCTTTATAAAATACGCCCTCTAATTACCCACTTAAATGAACAATTTGCCACTATTTACACCCCCAAAAAACAAATTTCAATTGATGAGTCCCTCATGAAATATAAGGGAAGACTGGGATTTAGACAATACATCCCATCCAAAAGATCCCGGTATGGGATAAAATTCTATAAATTATGTGAAAGTGGCAGTGGCTATGTATACACCTTCCGTGTATGCGAAGGAAGGGATAGCCACCTTGATCCCCCAGGTTGCCCAGATACAGTAGGGACAAGTGGGAAAATTGTCTGGGACTTAATAATGCCATTACTCAACAAAGGTTATCACTTATACATCGATAACTTTTATAACAGCATCCCACTCTTACAAATGCTGTACTGTTTTGAGACCGTGGCCTGTGGCACTATCAGGAAGAGTCGCACAGGTTTCCCAAAGGCTCTAGCAGAAAAAAAATTAAAAAAGGGGGAAACAGCAGCTCTCTGCCAGAATGAACTGCTGGCACTCAAGTACCGCGATAAAAAGGAGGTTTTCATCCTAACTACGATCCATGGGGAAAACACTCGCAGGGTCGCAGTTCGTGGCAGAGAGGAACATAAACGGGTGCCAGTCTGCATTCAGCAATATAATCGGCACATGGGGGGAGTTGATCTATCCGATCAACTAATGCAGCCGTATCTAATCATGCGCAAAACCAGGGCATGGTACAAAAAAGTGGGCATATATATAATGCAGACGGCAGTCCACAATGCCTTTATTATTTTTAAAAAGGCAAATGCTGAGCTGAAATGCACATTCCTTTCATTTCAATTTCAGCTCATTTCTGGGTTACTTGAGTGCCACAGAGGGGGACCATCAGTGGAGCCTAGCAGAAGAATGGAGGCAGGTCACTTCTGCTTTAAGATTCCACCAACCCCTAAAAAACAAAACCCCCAGAAAAGGTGCAGGGTGTGTTACAAGAGGGGCGTAAGAGTTGAGACAAGCTATTACTGCCCTGATTGCCCCTCTCAGCCCGGCCTATGTATTGGCCATTGTTTTAAAGTTTTCCACACCCAGGCCGAATAAGCACACCCAGGCCGAATAGTCAACTGTCTGGTTACCAAATCTTGGCTTTGTCTCCCGTTTATCCTGTCTTCTCTGATCCTTGACCTCGGCTTGTCCTATCGTTGTTCCGTTTCTCTTTACCCCTTTGACTTCGGCTTGTACCTTGACTATTCTCTGCTTGTATAGCCCGGCCATTCTAAGGACCGGTATTACAAGTTTCTCTCTCTGTGTTCTCTCTCTTTGTGGTCTGTCTGTGTTTTGGAATCCGTGACAGCGTTGCCCGTGACACATTGTTGCACTAAGAGGACATAGCTGAGCAACATATTAGGTGTTATACTGCCATAGCACACATAAGGATTGCAAAATATACAGTAACATCTCCAAGTGTGTGTCAAAAAGGCAGAAAAAAATGCTAATTGCAACTAGACTTGGTACAAACTAACAAAGAAATGATCCTACGCTAAGGTTTAAAATATGCCTTTTGAAATGCCCTGGGGTGTCTACTTTAAGAAATGGTAGGCCTTTGTGGGGTAGTTTGAACTTAAAACCTGCTAAGATGCTTGGAAATTGCACATGGGCAGAGCGTCAAAATTCAAAGTTCGGTAAAAACTGATATGGCTTGGTCTCCAATGTGCCCCTTCAACATCCACATATCCCCAAAAAGGGTACACATGGGGGTATTGCTGCACTAAGAGGACATAGCTGAGCAACATATCAGGTGTTCTACTGCCATAGCACACATAAGGATTACAAAAAATACAGTAACATCTCCAAGTGTGTGTCAAAAAGGCAGAAAAATGCTAATTGTAACTAGACTTGGTACAAACTAACAAAAAAATGATCCTACGCTAAGGTTTAAAATATGCCTTTTGAAATGCCCTGGGGTGTCTACTTTAAGAAATGGTAGGCCTTTGTGGGGTAGTTTGAACTTAAAACCTGCTAAGATGCTTGGAAATTGCACATGGGCCGAGCGTCAAAATTCAAAGTTCGGTAAAAACTGATATGGCTTGGTCTCCAATGTGCCCCTTCAACATCCACATATCCCCAAAAAGGGTACACATGGGGGTATTGCTGCACTAAGAGGACATAGCTGAGCAACATATCAGGTGTTCTACTGCCATAGCACACATAAGGATTACAAAAAATACAGTAACATCTCCAAGTGTGTGTCAAAAAGGCAGAAAAAATGCTAATTGTAACTAGACTTGGTACAAACTAACAAAAAAATGATCCTACGCTAAGGTTTAAAATATGCCTTTTGAAATGCCCTGGGGTGTCTACTTTAGGAAATGGTAGGCCTTCGTGTTTTTTTTTTTTAACTTTCCAACTGCAATAATGCCCCAAATTGAAGCATAGGCCAATTAAATCCATCTCTCAAAATTGTACTGTAAATACTGAAATGGATAGGTCTCCTATATGGCACTATAGCTTCACGAAATAGTGCCAAAGACATACAATGGGGGTGTCATTTTACTCAGAAGACTTAGCTGAGCATAATTTGGGGGGTTTGAACTTAGTGGCAAATGTGAAATATACAAAATGCCTAGCAAAAATGCAATCCATATGTAAAAAACGCACAAAATTATTTTTTACCACATACTTTGGCATATATTGGTGAAAGAATGGGGGCATGTTAAGGCACAATATGCACTTTATGAGATACCCTGGAGTGTCTACTTTTACAAATGGTAGGCCTTTGTGGGGTTTTTTTGAACAGTGAAACTGTTATAATACCCCAAATGGACACATAGGCTCATTAAATCCGTCTCTCAAAATTCTACTTTGAATACTGAAAAGGACAGGTCACCTAAATGGCACTGTAACTTCACGAAATAGTGCCAAAGACATACAATGGGGGTGTCATTTTACTCAGAAGACTTAGCTGAGCGTAATTTGGGGGGTTTAAACTTAGTGGCACATGTGAAATATACAAAATGCCTAGCAAAAATGCAATCCATATGTAAAAAACGCACAAAATTATTTTTTACCACATACTTTGGCATATATTGGTGAAATAATGGGGGCATGTTAAGGCACAATATGCACCTTATGAGATACCCTGGAGTGTCTACTTTTACAAATGGTAGGCCTTTGTGTTTTTTTTTTTTGAACAGTCAAACTGTTATAATACCCCAAATGGACACATAGGCTTATTAAATCCGTCTCTCAAAATTCTACTGTGAATACTGAAATGGATAGGTCTCTTATATGGCACTGTAGCTTCACGAAATAGTGCCAAAGACATACAATGGGGGTGTCATTTTACTCAGAAGACTTAGCTGAGCATAATTTGGGGGGTTTGAACTTAGTGGCACATGTGAAATATACACAATGCCTAGCAAAAATGCAATCCATATGTAAAAAACGCACAAAATTATTTTTTACCACATACTTTGGCATATATTGGTGAAATAATGGGGGCATGTTAAGGCACAATATGCACCTTATGAGATACCCTAGAGTGTCTACTTTTACAAATGGTAGGCCTTTGTGGTTTTTTTTGAACAGTCAAACTGTTATAATACCCCAAATGGACACATAGGCTCATTAAATCCGTCTCTCAAAATTCTACTGTGAATACTGAAATGGATAGGTCTCCTATATGGCACTGTAACTTCACGAAATAGTGCCAACGACATACAATGGGGGTACCGTTGTACTCAGCAGAAGTAACTGAACACATAATAAAACTTTGTACAGGAATAGCACACACCAACTTTACAAAATACATTTGAGAAGTTCTTTGTTATAAGTTTGTGTGCGAAAACCCCCAAAAAACACAATTTTACTCCAATATTTAGCAGAGGTTGGCGGTAAAATGGCTACGTAGAAAGTGTCAAAACAACCTTAGGTAAATAGCCTGTGGTGTCTACTTTATATAAATATATACTTTTGTGTGGCAATTTTGTTTTCTTTTATGGCTATTAGGCTTACAAGACAAACATACCAAATTCTAAAATCGCTCCACATTAAAATTTTATTTTACTCCTTGTGCTTTGTGACCTGTAACTACCAAAAAAAACTTAAAATCCCAGACACATTATATATTCTGTAAATCAGAACAAATAAATGAATTTATTTTTAATTACTTTCCTTAACCTGCACTAATTATGCACACATTATTATTGCAAAAACTGTAAAAAAAAACAATATTTTTCATTTTTTTTGCATTTTTCTGTATTTTTTTTATAATAAGTAAGCATTTATATATATACATGTCATATCAAATTAAAGCCCTTTCTGTCCTTTAAAAAACAGTATATAATATGTCAGGGCCGCCATCAGAAATTTTGGGGCCCCTAACACAGCTCAAGGTCTGGGCCCCCCTTCAAGCCCGCCCACAGGGCCCGCCTCCAAATCCCGCCCACAGGAATACACACACACTAACATATACAAATACTGAAACAGACATACACACATGCATAGGGAGATACTGACACACACACACACACACACAGACACACACACATATACATGCAGACATACACACATACATACACTGGCACACTGGCATACACACATACATACACTGGCATACACACATACATACACTGGCATACACACATACATACACTGGCACACTGGCATACATACACTGGCACACTGGCATACACACATACATACACTGGCATACATACATACATACGCTGGCATACATACACTGGCATACATACATACATACACTGGCATACATACACTGGCATACACACATACATACACTGGCATACATACATACACTGGCACACTGGCATACACACATACATACACTGGCACACAAACACTGACATACACACATACATACACTGGCATACACACATACACTGGCACACTGGCATACATACATACATACACAGGCACACTGGCATACATACACTGGCACACTGGCATACATACACTGACATACACACATACATACACTGGCACACTGGCATACACACATACATACACTGGCATACACACATACATACACTGGCACACTGGCATACATACACACATACATACACTGGCATACACACTGGCATACACACATACATACACTGGCATACATACATACATACACTGATACATACACTGGCATACACAGATACATACACTGGCACACTGGCATACACACATAGATACACTGGCACACTGGCATACATACACTGGCATTCACTGGCACACTGGCATACATACACTGGCACACTGGCATACATACATACACTGGCATACACACATACATACACTGGCACACTGGCATACATACACTGGCATACACACATACATACACTGGCACACTGGCATACATACACTGGCACACTGGCATACATACACTGGCATACATACACTGGCATACATACACTGGCACACTGGCATACATACACTGGCATACATACACACATACATACACTGGCACACTGGCACACTGGCATACACACATACATACACTGTCACACTGGCATACATACACTGGCAAAAACACATACATACACTGGCACACTGGCATACATACACTGGCATACACACATACATACACTGGTATACATACATACATACACTGGCATACACACATACATACACTGGCATACACACATGCATACACTGGCACACTGGCATACACTGGCATACACACATACATACACTGGCACACTGGCATACATACACTGGCATTCACTGGCACACTGGCATACATACACTGGCACACTGGCATACATACACTGGCATACACACATACATACACTGGCATACATACACTGGCATACACACATATATACACTGGCACACTGGCATACATACACACACCTCATTTTCAGCCACCCTCCTCTCTTCCTTACCATTTCGTCGCAGGAGGGTGGCTGGGGATGATGTGCGTCGGCTTCCTCTCCTTGCGGCCTTTCTCTTCTCCTTCCCCCGCGCGGAGTAAACAGGGAGGAAGTGACCGGACGTCACTCCCTCCCAGCAGCACTTGCTTTCCGGCTGCATTTTCTTTTTAAAGGGGCCCGGTCGCGTTATTATAGTGCTGACCGGGCCCCTGAAGATAATAGGGCCCCAATAGGGCCCAAATGCTTGGGCCACCTGATGGGCCCCATCAGCGTATGGGCCCCGGTGCAGATGCACTGGCGGCAGTTAAGCTAATACACGTGGGGCCCGGGCGGCCGGGCCCCCCAGGGCCGCCGGGCCCATGACAAATGACACGGTTGTCATGCCCTGATGGCGGCCCTGTAATATGTGCCGGTGCAATAAATGAGAGAGATGCAAATTGCAGTTGAACGCAAACAGCAAGAAAATGCAAAAATTGCTTGTGTCATTAAGCGTAAGTCAAGCTTCTGAAGCTGTGTCCTTAAGGGGTTAAGAGTCTATAATATAGTGTGATAACATATATGCTCCATAATGACTGGAGAGTGATGGAAGTTGCATTCTGTAGTATCTCTAGTGTAAACATTACATTAGGAGACTAACCATGATGGTTAGAGGTATTCTTTGTGGGAATAAGTCAAGGTTACAGTGCAGGATATACACCTCTATATTGTGTGCTGTGCTGACCAGTGCATTATGGCATCACTGTGATGATGTAATAACCATATCTCATCACTAGAATTACTCACCATTGTGAAAGAGTTGTTTTGATATTAAGATATATATCAAATTGCTCGAGAACGTTCTTGTTTTCATACCTAATCTTTACCTGAAATTGGACATTAGAGGGCGCTACTTTTCGCAGGACTAAGTACCGAGGCAGCACAGGGCAGCCTGATGGCTGGATTATTGCCTTTCGTTGGGCTCCTGCTATGTACCCCAGTATTACTGCTGGCAGAAACACTGGGTAAGTGCTTGTGGAGTACGTGTGCAGATTGTGTGATACTTGTACTATTATCTAGTTTGACTGCCATTAGGATAATGTTATATGTCTAAATTAATGACATAGTTTCAGTTTGTTTCAATAGTTAGTAAGGTATACAATTTGGAGAAAAATGTCTCTGAATGTAGTGTAGCGATGTACAATGGACTGTAAATGTAGCAGGACGTTTACTGGAGCGAAGCAGTGGTCAGTGCATTGGGCTGTAGGAGGGAGTACAGTGTACCTGATTTCATTTACCCGTAGCTTTATATCAAGTTGTTTCTGTTACCAAGTAGGTGCGTACCTGGGGTATTTGTCAGCCCCCCAAGAATTGTAACATTTAAAGGGACACTACAAGTACTATAACTACTACAACATACATAAAAAATGTTATAGGAGAAAAATGTTCAAAAATGGTTTCAAATGTCCTGAGAAACTGAGGAAAAGAAAATTAGCTATACCGCGTTGATTTATATGCTCCCCCTAGATAGGTGTCCTATTGGTAAAATATTTACTTTGTGTCTTTTAACTAATTTATATCTCATACTGTTTCTTTTTTAGAGATCTACCGGGACTATATTTTGTCATTTGCCTTTAAACCATGTATTTATTGTTATTTATACTCTGTGATAATTTATATGCCCCATATTGGCTGGAGAGTGATGGGAGTTGCATTCTATAGCCTCTCCAGTGTCTACATTAGGCTAGAATATTAATAACAATGGTTAGGGGTATTTTGTGTGTTAATGACTTAAGGTTACAGTGCCCTGACCAGTGCATTATGACATTACTGTGATGATGTAATATCTATCTCATCACTATAATTACTCGCCATTCTGAAGGAGCTTTTTGATATTAAGACATATATCGAACTGCTGGTGAACATTCAGGCATTGCTAAGATATTAGCGATAATTACTTATAATAATAATTAGGAAGCACTGTTATTCACAGGACTAAGGACTGAGACAGCACAGTACAGCCTAATGGCTGGATTATTGTCTTTCATTGGGCTCATGCTATGTGCCCCTCTATCACTACTGGCAGAAACGTTGGGTGAGTACTGGTCGCTTTGCTATGCTGTTCAGCTCAATGCTGAGAGAGAACATGATTTAACCAGCACCGATTTACCTGGAATTGGGCTTCTCCTATGGCCTTTATGCTGAATATGCGGGCAGCGAACATACAGATTGTGTGATACCTGTGCTACTATCTGATTTGACTGGTGTTGGGATAATGTTATCTGGTCTACTTACTAACATCCGAATCGCGTAACGAACGGGGCATAACCATCCAGTACGAGGCCATTCCTAAATCTGGACATTGGTCACAGTATGTAACAATTTCCACATCAGGCATTTTAGGCTGAATTATGCCATTTGGATTTAATTTGGCTACAGTTTGGTTAGTGAATAACCCTCTCAGTGTCCCACGTTGCTGGTTAAAAAATGATGTGTCTAGTAGACCTTGGTGATGGTTTATGGTTAATCCCAGGATCCTGTAAAAAAATACACCATCCATGGACAATATTGTTATGTGAGTCTGTATTATTTATAAGTGCGCAGTATACACCTTGTCCATTACAGGGTGACACCTCGGATATTCATTATTTTTTTCACAAGGGACATTTCTCTGTTTCCTACAGTGGATGGATGTGGCCACGTGGTCATGAATGATGAGGGTGGAACTCTTACATCAAAGAACTACCCTGAAACATACCCTGACCACTCAGTTTGCCAGATTACCATCAGAGTGCAGAGCGGTAAACAGCTGTACATCAAAGTGGCTGATTTGGACCTGGATATTGACTCTGCATCTCTGAAAATCTACAAGGGTTCATCCACTGAGGAATATGGTGAGTCTCTATTAATTCTACAGTATGGTGGGATGGAAAGCAAATGCTGGGGATTTGGAACATGTACTGGTTTTATAAAATTGTCACAGTTCATTGGAAATCATTTTTTCAGATTAGGATTAAGTACCAGACGTGATCAGCAGCATTATAGAATACAGTTTATTATAGACGCTATCCATACATATAAAATACAAATGATATTCTGCATCTCTAAGCTACTGACACTTCCATATATTATTTCAGTGAGTTACAGTGGAGATCTGAGCAAGGCAAAGACGGACATTTTCTTAGATGATAATACTGCCACCATTCGTTTTGAAAGTGGCCTCCACGTGTCTGGCCGAGGATTTCTGATTAATTATGCCAGCAGTGATCATCCAGGTACTGTGTCTACTAAACTATGAATGTGTGTTACGAAGGATTCAGTTTGTGTCTCGGGGCTCCTTTGTACATGTCATGTCAATATTGTCCGTCACTGACAGTGAGAGCATTAAATTCATAATTCTTTGACAGTAGCTTCAAGATTGACCATACTCTGCAGGCATGAACACTACTGCTACATTACCTGCGGAGAAATGTGACCCGTGTTTGATCTCTCGGCTATGGCTCTTACTGCTATAGAATGCTGCAAGTTAATTCGTTTTAAATAAATCCGGCTCTTAAGGTGTTAAAATACGTGTGCAGGAATCTCACCCTGCTCCTGTTTTTTATTGATAGATTTCATTACCTGCTTGACTCGCTGTGACTATAAAGAAGACCCAGAGTTCAGGTACGCTTGATTTGGCTAATTATACCTTCATAGAACATGTTGATGTTAAATAAAATGTGATCATAGAATATTGTAATACCTTTCCTATGGTTCTGCAACAAGCGTTCTGAGATCCCTGTATCTAGACTTTATGCTTGACAAAGAGGGGATCTCCTGAAAGCTTGACACTCCAAATATGTCCAATAAAAAAACTACGCTTATCTAATACTTTACAACAGGGCTACCCAACCCAGATCCCCAGCTGTTGTAAAACTACAACTCCCAAACGCCTTTAGAATGCATTTCGAATGACAAAGCATCATGGTAGTTGTAGTTCTACAACATCTGGGGATCTACCTGTTGGGCAAGCCTGCTTTACAAGAATTTGTTTTGTGAGAAAATGATGGTAAATGCAGGGAATTATTCACCAACATTGAACTGAGGTGAATCGTCAATCAACCTTTAAAATTCAGGCAGTAGGGGGGCGTGGCTACCACCGGAGCAAGATGGCCGCTTAAGTTTTAGCTCCGGCACATGGGCTCTGCACAAAAGCGATTAAAATACTGAAGCACGGACAGAACTCGTCCAGAAAGCATCCAGACTGAACATGTCTCAACCCAAGCACAAGAGGCAAGCCACGAAAACAGATAAGCACAATTTTTTCGGGCAAAACACGCCGGCGGCGAAACAGGCCGCGCGGGCTCACCTACAAGATGGCGGAGCGGATTCGGATGGCGGCGACCAGCCGGACATAACAGACCAAGCCCTGGAAGAAACAGTCACCAAAAAATTCCTGTTGGACCAGCTCAATGCCTTATCCAACAAGCTCATGGCGGGCTGGATGTCGGGCCTGGCAAGCCTTAAAAAGGATATTGGGGACCTAGGAGCCCGAACTTCACATGTGGAGGAAAGGTTGGAGGAAAATTCAAACGCACATAACCAATTAGCACAACAAGTGCAATCATTGCAATCCACGGTGCACACCATGGAAAACAAATTGATGGACATAGAAGATAGAGCACGCAGAAACAATCTGCGGCTCCAAGGTATATCTGAGGCAATAACACAGGCAGATCTGCAAACTTACCTCCACGAGCTCTTCCGCGCCCTGTCTCCCGATACACCGCCTGATATGCTCCTTCTGGATAGGGCCCATCGAGTTCCTAAACCTCCCTGACTCCATACCCCGCGATGTTATAATTTGTGTACATTACCACCACGTAAAGGAGGAACTGCTGAAACGAAGCAGGCATATACAAGATATCCCTGACAAATTCGCCGCCATTAAAATATTCCCGGATCTGTCTGCAGTGACACTAAGGAGGAGAAAAACCTTCCAGCCGATTACCAGCATCCTCAGGCAGCATCAAGTGACTTACCGATGGGGATTTCCAATCAAGCTCATCGCCACCAAGAATGGGATCACAGAAACGATCTACACGCCGGAGGACGGAGAACGGCTACTCGAGAAATGGAAACTACCCATCCCAAACAAACAGCCGCACAGCAATACCACAGTACCAAGAGAATGGAACACAAAGTGACTCTCATGGACTCTCACCAACCGAATTCAGCATATAAGTAAATGTATTATTGCATGTCAAGGATGGTAACGTATATGCACCTCAAACCCACACCCAATACTCTCACACCGATAGCATATACTGTTAAGATACATAAGGACCCTGTCGAACCAACACGCTCATCTCCCACACAACACGAGCCACACACCTCTGCCTCCAACCCATAAACTGAACACACTAAAAAAGGGTTTCGACTCACCCTCCACCACACCATACCTCTAAGATAGCCGACGGCCGAGTTATTGCAATCACTAGGAAATCTATCTTTTATAAAAAAAAAAAAAGAATGATGTATATATAACTAAATAAAAAAACAAATATATCTAAAAAATAAAAATGAGATAGGTATCTAGCCCCTGGAATATCGCGACATAGAAGCAACATTTTACCTACCCCTGAAAAGCGATAAGGGGGAGCACATTGACTGTGCACTAACAACAAACTTTAGACATACAACCACCTAAAAACAGTTAAACTGGCAATAAGCTCTATATGACCCGTGTACATAGTTCCGCGACCCTCGCGGCAATCTCTGAAGAAAGAAGGTTTCCATTGTTTACCCTAACCCCCACTTCTCTGACGCTATACACCGACCGAAGGGTACCAAACCAAAAATGTTATATACGAAAAAAAAAATATATAAAAAAACAAAAAACAAAAAAAAAACACAAACAAAAGATATTCATGTAAACATATCTATAATCCTATTTTATGTATGTAAGTGCATAATGCTAAGTAATTATGAACACTGTCCTGCATTTTGATACAAAAGAACGCCGACAGCGGCGACAACCCGAGGCTTCACCAAATATATGAACATGGAAGGAGCCCATGTAGCCTCCAGGTGAGCGTCCTATCCATGCTCACCTCCCCCACGGCACCACAAATAGGTGCCAAGCTCTCCATCAGAGCACTACTGTACATAGTTGAGCTCAATGATACGCTCATGTTAAGCCCACTGTTGACTCCTCACCCATCCCAACCTTACACCCCTCGAACAGGTTTAACCACACGCCAGAAAAACCAGCAGCAAAGTACCAGGCATGCACCGCAGAAGGGAACCCACTTCCCACGCACCTTTAATCATAAGGGGAAATACACTCCTGCACCTCCCAAGTATGTTTACTACCCAAGTGAGGTCGCCAACGAAAATGACACCTCGCACTCATCACTGCATCTGACCAAAACGAGATCTGTGAATGCGCTATGCACAATGCACACTAAATACCCCATATATCCCACATAGATAATGAAAATATACTCACAGAATGTTAGGGGGTTGAACTCCCCTCAGAAGCGCAACTTACTACTGGCAGAAGCCAAAAAGTGTGATGCGGCAGTACTATGCCTCCAGGAAACCCATTTCCAACGCACGAAACGCCCTTCCTTAGGCATCCAGACTTACCCACACCAATATCATTCCATGTATGCCACCAAGTCAAGAGGCGTTAGTATTCTCATACATAAATCAGTGGCATTCGAACTGATTAGACTAATAACAGATAGCAAAGGGCGATACCTAATCCTTATATGTAACATCAATAACGTGACTTACACAATAGTCAATTTCTACGCACCTAATGATAACCCAAGACAATTCCTGCAACATCTACTAACCAAAACAAGCCATTTACAACAGGGCGTCCTGATAAGTTGTGGTGACTTGAACCATGTCCTTGAACCGGAATTAGACACAACGCTAGATCCTAAAACACCCCGATCAAAAAAACTCCACACTGCCTGCACCCTACTTAACAAACTTATGAACCAATTCAACCTATACAATATATGGCGCACGCTAAACCCCAGAGGCAAAGACTACACATACTACTCCCATGTTCACAAAACGCACTCCAGAATTGGCTATTTTTTCACGACCTCAGCAGGACTCCCCCATACTCTCCAATGCACACATGGAGATATCACTTGGTCGGACCATGCACCAATTACCCTGACGCTTACAGATACATTCTCATATAAAGGCAAAGGGTCCTGGAGACTGAACAACTCACTGCTCTATGACCACGAATTCACTGAACATATATCCCAAGAGATGGAACACTACTTTGCCACTAACAATAGCCCACAAACAGCCCCACAAATCCTATGGCAGGCACACAAACCAGTCATTAGAGGCCTTCTAATTAGCAGGGCGTCTTTCCTAAATAGGCAACGCCGAGCCACCCTGATGAACCTATTAAAACGTCTACGGGACACAACACAAACCTATTACCAAACAAACCAACAACACCTCCTGGACGAGATACAGACGATAACGACCACAATCAATGATCTCCAATTCCAAAAAAACGCACATACATTACAAAGACTCAAACTGACACATTACGCTCAAGGTAATAGGGCAGGCAAACTACTAGCCAATATGCTACGGAAAAAATATACGCAATCCAAAATCCCGTACATTTTATCCAAGGATAACCATAAACTATGGAATCCACAAGATATGAATGACGAGCTGGCAGCATTCTATAGCAACCTATACAACCTACGAGAAGACACATCCCTCCACCATCCCACAACCCCAGAAATAGAAAACTACCTACACAGTATACCTATGCCGCAACTCACGGAACACCAGAAACACACTCTAGCACAGCCGATTACGAAAGTCGAGTTACAAACTGTTATCTCCCAACTCCCTACAGGGAAATCCCCGGGCCCAGATGGCCTAACCAATTATTATTATAAAAAATTCTCAGACATACTTATCCCACATATACAACGAGCATTTAACCATATTATACATAGCGGAACCATGCCGTCTGAAATGCTAGTAGCCCACGTCGCAACACTCCCCAAGCCGGGCAAACAACCCACTAAAGGACAAAATCTACGTCCGATTTCACTCCTTAATACAGATACTAAAATCCTTGCTAAAGTTTATTCAAATAGACTGGCCCCAATATAACCGACGCTGGTACATGAAGACCAGGTCGGTTTTGTAAAAGACAGACAGGGCACTGACGGGACAAGGAAAGTCCTAGATCTCATTTATAGCCTTCAACGCCATAACACAGGAAGCGTTCTCCTGTCATTATATGCGGAGAAGGCTTTCGATCGTCTCAACTGGCAATTCCTTGTGGCGGTGCTGCGAAAATTCAATTTCCCGATTGAATTTCTGAACACACTACAAGCACTTTACAGTCACCCCACTGCTAAAATTACCAACGCCGGCTTCCTCTCAAGCCCATTCAACATCACGAATGGAACTAGGCAAGGCTGCCCACTCTCACCACTTTTGTACGTGTTAGCTTTGGAACCACTCACAGCCCTCATTAGAAACCACCCACATATAATCAGTATCAAAACACCACACAAAGAACACAAACTGACACTATTTGCTGACGACATACTTTTGACGCTACAAGACCCAGAAACGTCCTTACCACATTTCCATACCATTTTAGACACCTACAACAAATTCTCATACTACAAACTGAATGTCTCCAAAACCCAAGCCATGAGTAGGGGACTCCCAGCAGACGTGACCCGAAGACTAAAACAAACCTACACATATGACTGGAGGAATGACCACATTACATTCTTGGGAATAGCATACACAAAGACACAATCGACTCTATTTCAATCAAACTACGGCAAAATGCTCATTAACATAAAAAACAACTACAAGATTGGAAATCCTCCTTTATATCGTGGTCAGGCCGTATAGCGGCTATTAAAATGATACTGCTCCCTAAATTACAGTATCTTTTCAGATCCCTACCTATTTATGTCCCTCACGTCTATTTTAGCACACTACAAAGATGGATTACGAAGTTCGTCTGGAACGGACAAAGGGCACGTATAGCCCTCAAAACAATGCATAGACATACCTCTGAAGGCGGTATGAGCCTGCCTAACTTTAAACACTATTACCATGCAGCTGTACTGAGCTGCATCATACAAGCTAGACACAACCCCCATGAACCTCAATGGAAACAACTGGAATCTGAATGGGCAAACAATGTGAGCGTAGATAATCTGGCATGGCTTCGAACTAATGATAGACCGCACGCTCCAAGTTGCCTCCCAACCACAAAACTGACACTAAAAATATGGGACAAATATAGAAACTGTCACGTCTAAACATTTGTTATGAAGGAACACAACTGCAGATTTCTTATAGTTTGAATATTTATTATAAAAAGTAAAAGGTATTGACTTTAATTCCAATTTACAGGTACTGTAGCTTTAAGTAGTAAACGATAACTGAAGTCCACAATTATAGGCACTGTAGCTTTAAGTAGTAAATGATAACTGAAGTCCACAATTATAGGCACTGTAGCTTTAAGTAGTAAACGATAACTGAAGTCCACAATTATAGGCACTGTAGCTTTAAGTAGTAAACGATAACTGAAGTCCACAATTATAGGCACTGTAGCTTTAAGTAGTAAATGATAACTGAAGTCCACAATTATAGGCACTGTAGCTTTAAGTAGTAAACGATAGCAATTAGCAGACACTGAATCAGAAAGAGTCCTTTAGTAGTATTAATGATTTAGGTGAAAGAAGTTACAATAGCTGTTCCATAGACTTTAACTGAAGCAAGACAGATGCAGCTAACTGAGATAAAGTATGAGTTGAAGTTAGCTGTAACGGGTTTGTTTTAACGAAGGACTTTGGAGACAGGAAATAACAGCTTTGAGATGCAACGCTTATCACAGAGGTTTTACTTAGCTTCCGGCACATAGAACACTGGTTCCCGAGATCTCCTCAGAGGCGGTTTATCCTGAATGGAGAGAGTTCTGCTTTAGTCGTGGATGAGGAGAGGTGAAGGGAACTTGAAGTCTTCCAGTCCGGTCCGGTAACAGAGGGCTTTCACAACGATGTTGCAGCCGGTTCGTGAGTACGGAACGTAGTTCAATAATCCAGCGTCGATCAGCTGGTGCGGTCGGATTAAATAGGGAGACCGTGTCATAAAGAGGTGTGGCTAAGCTCCGTGGAACCAGGAAGTAAGAGGATATCATAATTAAGGCATGACAGAAACGCACTGACCAATAATGCCCCCATCTCCAAAGCTATGACAATTAAATCTTTGACAATACTCATCCCGGACCTCAATTTCAGGATATGGGAAAGGCACGGAATATACTTCTTGCATCAACTACTCACAAACTCCACTATCACACCTTTTACAGACCTGCAATTATCACACAAGCTACCAACAGTAGCCCACTTTTCCTACCGCCAGATTGCCTCCTGGTTCAGTAAGCACACACAAACAAGCTCAGCATTACCTGGCGGACAACAAATGACGGACTTTGAAAACCTATACGTCAGCACTAAAACCCCAAAGAAGATTATCTCCACGATAAATAACATGCTACCCCCAAAAATAGTATTGAAAGAACACAACTTCATCATAGCCTGGGAAAAAGAATTAAATTATATGTTGAGTGAATCTGAATGGAAACAACTGATTGTAACCCCCCAAAAAATGACTCTTTGCTCAAAACATGTAGAACTAGCAAAAAAGTTATTGTACAGATGGTACTTGACACCGACGCGCTTGCACAAATTTAATCCAACAATCTCGGGCAACTGCTGGCGGTGCAAATCCGAGGCAGGAACCATGTCACACATCTGGTGGCACTGCCCGCGCCTGGTTGAGTTCTGGAAAGAGATAGCCACCCTCATCACAGACAGCACAGGAACCACCCTACCACATAGACTAGAATACTACGTCCTACTCTACTCCCCAAGCTCCATCCCAAAACCAGACCGATACCTGATTTTTCACATAATCATTGTAGCACTTAATATGATAGCACAAAATTGGGCCTCACAAAAGATACCTACCGCAGCGATGTGCATTCAGAAGGTGAATCAATCACACCACTACGAATCCATCATCAGAAAGTATAATACCCCTCCCAATAAAAAGCACCCGCAGTACCGACAATATTGGTAAATAGCATGGGACAAATGGGCAACGTTCTGTAATAGCGCCCCCATTAACAATGTATGACCCAATGAAGAATATTACTTAACTGTACCCGATAGTACACATTAGTCTAAAACTGCAATAGAAAGCAAGAAACGGATAAACCTGACACAGAAAATGTATTCTACCTAGACTAAAAATCCCAAATTAGAACTGAGGGAAACCGGATCACCCGCCATAAATACTGCCCGCTTATATATCTCAAAAAAGTATACACTAGGTATGATCCAGCAACCTCAGGTGCAACCCAAATTAGGACAAAGAAGCGACCCAAGGTATCGCACAGAAACCCTAATATAATAACTATGACTACAACCAGAATCTAGCACCACGGCACGACGCTGTACAAAGCCCATAAAAATGTATAAAATGCAACACGACATGAATCTTATAACAAACTGTGAAATGTCCAATGTAATACTGCAAATGTATGCCTGTAATATGCGAAAATGTACGAACATGTGTGTATTATCTTAAGCCTGAACTGGTAATTACAAACTGTTCCCCCCTCTTCCATTCTGTACCCCCCCTTTTATCACTTTGTTTACATAATGACAAAATAAAAATTGTCAAATTCAAAAAAAATAAAAAATTTCAGGCAGTAAATCAGCTGAGCCGAGAATGTATGTGAATTGGGGAATCTGAATTAGAATTCAATATGTCAGTGTGATAATATACCGGTGTATAGTACGAGTATTAAACGTAATCTCTTCTTCTGTGTTTTGATTACCCTTTGTACAGCACTGCGGAGTAAGTTAGCATTTTATAAACAATAACATTATTTCTACAATTTCAGTAACTATTGTCCAGCCGGCTGCTGGGATGTAGCTGGAAACGTATTTGGAGATGTGACTAATGGATACCAAGAGGTGTGTAAACTGAGCTGTGCGAACATTTCTTCCTAGTGCACATTTTCTATTGGGCAAAGTATTAAATCAAAGCATTCGTGGTAATTCCTGCCCATAGTTCCATCTGACAGTGACTGGGTCCTGTGTAAAGTCCCCTCGCTTGTGGAGTTGGTGTACGATAGAAGTTGGTGGGGAGCTTGACTAACCTTTGGGGACTATCATGAGAAAAAACATCACCAATAGAATAGCACTAAACATTTCTACAAGGGCACTCTAACACCATAACCACCACAGCCCATTATAGTCCTTATGTTGGGAGTCTCCTTGTGCTGTGCCATCGTTACGATTTAGATAATTTTCACATGGTTAGATAGACACCCAGGTCTACACAGATATCAATAAAGTGGACATTTCTATTAATAGTGATCTCAACGTGGTGCTTTTTTGAATGGAATTCATTGGCTTAAAATGTCAGCTGGCACACTCGGTCAATGAATTAAGTCTAGATAGGGACACCATTGATATTTGTAAAGAGGAAGGTGACCCTGCTTTAGCTGTAATATATCTGTGAAGAGTATAGAACCCCAGGTGCAGAGCAGTCACTAATAAGCAGTGGGGGGGGGGGGGGGGAGTCCGTCCTGGGTCACAGACCTTCCTTCTTCCACCTGTCACTCTGCGTTAAGTGGGATTGTGGACCGCGGTAGAGGAGCTTTATTACCCTCTTCCCAATGAGAGAAAGCAGCTCTCCGCACGCAGGCCATGGAACAAATATCTGTTTTAGAAAATGTAGGCTGTTCCAGACATTATTATTATTTTCCTGAAAACTGATAAATAGTCAACAGAAACAAATGATCTACATCAGTTTTACCTCGCGTAGTAATAAGAAAGAATTATTGTCATCAGCTGATCTAACTCTCATCACTCCAGGCAGCCCAGCAGTGTCATTCACAGTATCTCAGTTGGAATTACAGCTATCGCATACTACGCTGTGTGATATTACACTGTGCGATATAGAATTTCAAAATATGATCTTTCCTATAAAATGACAGTTATGTGAGAGATTAGTTACTTTAATTACCCAAACTAACACATCACACAGATTACAGGAGGGATCCAAGTATCAATACGTACCAATAAACTGACTTAATTTCAAGGCATCTAAGTGCTTGTTTACTACCAATCTGTGTTAATATTACAGACGTTAATACATTTGACAGATATTAAGCTTTCTCTTTTTATTTCTTTGCAGTCGTCCTTCGTTTGCAAATCGGCTGTCCATGCCGGCGTTATCGCAGACAATCTGGGCGGTCAGGTTCTTATAACTCGATTACAACGCACATTCCAATTCAAAGGGATGGTGACCAGTCAGATTTTGCCAAAAGGGTAAGTTGGAATTATTGTGCTATTAAATAAATGATTATTTATACACAATATCCTTATTTAGAGCAGATTGTAAAATTCCTATTGGACAGGTGATGCTAGCTTCTCACTGATTGGTTGTGTGTGATTGATTAGCCGGAGAAGCCGGCCCGGCTACCCTAAGAGACCTAATGTGGGCTATAGAATCCTCCATGTTCATCATAGCCCGTATGTTCATGCTACAGGGACACAATCCATATATATTTCATAACTAGAGGGCTGTCAAATCAAGTTCATTTATATTAACCCCTTAAAAAGAGAGGTTTAAATATACGGGTTTATATGATGACACACGTGAGGATTGAGTTTATTTATTTAATTGAACTTATTACTGCTGGACAATGCTTTTAAATACCTGAAAATAACAGCAAAGCACTCCCTGTAGTTTATTTTGATGCTTGTGCCAGACCTGTCCTGCTATAATAAAGGATTCGTTACCTACCTCAATTCTAAAAGGAGCTTTTTTAAATTTGATTTATGTTTTTGCAGTGTCTCCGATTCAAATGTCCAGTTTATGTTCAACAATCCGGGTAAGAAAAATACCTTGTTAATGCCCGTAAAATGTGCTTAAAGAGACACTCTAAGCTGCATGTGGACAATGTTTAATCTTTATATAAATACTGCATTACAAAATGTACAATAAAAGATAAGATACTGATCTTAAAGAAACACGGTAACGTTAGGAATATATATAACTATATGTATACAGTATGTATTCCTAGCAGTATATTGTCCCAGTCACAGCTTAGGTGGCCAGGGCAGCACTGCAAGGGTAAACAAAGGCTTTTTATTTATAATTTCTCCCTCGTAGCTCTGCTTTCCTCAATGGAGCTCTAATTTCCATAGGAAAGCAATGGGGGGCTAGTGCAAATGTGCAGCAAAACGCTACGCTGCACCAATCAGATGGTTTCTCTTAGACAATCTGATTATAACTGCACAGTGGGAACTTCGTGGGTTCTCGATCACCTCAGGGGGACTTAGCCACGAATGTTATGGAATGGTTTCCCAGACAACTTGGATCGCAGTTTTGAACCACTTTGAAATCCGCCAAGAGAGCGCTTTTTGGAGGGAAAGTGCCTCAGACTAAAGGGAACAAATGCTACCTAAGAGCCAGACGGACCATCCCGTATTGCAGCCTCAGGAGCTCAAGAGCTGACTGGCAAAAGCACCAAATGCCCTGAAACTATTTGGGGCATAGGACCACGTGTGCGGCCGGTCAGAACTTTAACACGGTGGTGTTTCCCCTACACTGCATGGGTTATTTAACAATGTATTATTTGTGGGGTTATTTTATGTTTTTATTATGTTTTGGGGTATTTTTATGGTTTCAATGTTTAGGTTTGCCTCTCTGTTCCTGGGAGATAATTAGCTTACCGATCTTTAACGCAATTCTCTCCCAGGCCTAGAGATTGGCTGTGTTTGGATGCATTAAACAAGTTGACTCCCAGAACTATGTGTCGTCTAGTTACTGGGAGGTGAAGGGCTATAATCACTGCTTAGCACCTTGTTCCAGCTCTTGGAGGATTCGGCGGTGAAAGTCCTTATAAGGACTAGAGCTCCCAGGACCGTGTGTCGTCCAGTCCTTGGGAAGGAATAGAGCTAGTCTCCTATCCTGCTCCAGGAGGACCCCAGTCAAGCCACAGCGACTGGGGCAGAAGCGCTGGGGTTTTACCTTGTTCCAGCTGGGAAGCGGTCCTTGGCAGAGATACCCAGTCAGGGTACAGGGAGCTCCGCTTCAATGTAGTTTAGCTCTTGGCAGCAGTTCCATTAATTGGGCCACATTGATGGAACTACTGAACAAGTTGATAGCATCCATGGGAAATTCTACACATGGAGTTATATACTTGGATCGCTCAATTCTGTGCATGCTATCAGCAATGGCTCGGGTTCTCTCACAGAGTGTGTCAATAAAGGTAACTCATTTAAATGAGAGAGTCTGATAATATCTGTTTTCATCCTGCATTGATGATTTAACTGGGAAGTAGAGAAAGCAGGCAAAACAGTTATTTACTTGATCTTCTCCTCTGCAGGATACATTTCATCTACGCGTCCCACATGGACAGATACAAAAATGGGAGAGTTCACCAAAGACCAGATAGCTACTGATGAAAACAAAGCAGGTGAGGATCTCACATTAGTGTTGGGATATCACAGTTTTCCTTTTAAATGAGCACGACAAATAATAGTTACCAGCCACAGGCCTGGCTTTATAAAAGAACAAAAGATTTCATAAAGAGCACGTGGACTTGTTCATTCCAAAACTTAGTTCCAAGAAGCTAGATGTTCAGGAGGACTTAATACAGGCATACCCCACTTCTAAGTACACAATGGGACCAGAGCATGTATGTAAAACGAAAATGTACTTAAAGTGAAGCAATACCTTTATTCACTTCCCAATGCATGTACTGCATTGCGATAGTCATTTACAGGCGTAACTGATATAAATAATGCATTGATAACTAAAATACATTTCAATGATCAATCTCAAGTTCCTCAGGGGACCATTAGTACTGGACAGTAATGCTGTAACGTGTTAGGGTCATGTTGAAAGCTTTTGCATTCAAAAATATTGTCAATTTCTGTGTCCTTCAGGGATATCCAAAATGTATTCAGAAGTGAATGTACACTGTTTGTAGAAATCAAAAAGCCTTATAGTGTACATTGTTTTATTCCACATGTCTCTCATTCGAAAGCTTGGGGAAGTTTGTAATGAGCTGTGACTCAAGTTGAGAATGACTACGGAAAGAACTGTACAGTATACTTACCTTTATTTCATAAGAGTAAGAACTGCTTGTAATGCTGTCAACAGACCCATAACTGGTTAAACATTGCTCAACCAACAGATGGCGCTGTGTATGAGACTACTCCTGTAACTGTTTTTTCAGCTGTAACAACAGATGGTGCTGTGTATTTAAATACTGAACTGTATTTAGACAATTTCAGCCTGTATTAACATAGAGGCTCGCTGCAAAGCTTGCACGGGAACTCCGTGCATCAGCTCCGCCTCTTCGGCCATACTGCGGCTGTGCGGCGGCTGAATGTCCGTTCTCGCGAGGCACTTTAACGCACACTCGTGGGTATGTCCGTACTCACGAGTGTACGCAAAGTGAGGGTCCGCAAAGCGGGGTATGCCTGTACACAAAGTTCTATGTTTCTGTAGTGTCCTACCAGCAGAGGTCCCAGACAGTAAAACAAGAAATCACGCTTCTTGTTAGAATGAAAATCGATGATTTGCTTTTTGTAACATTTTTCACTGATTGTAAACTTTGTAATAACAAGTGAATTTCTAACATCATGTTTGTTTAATTATAGGATTTCCAGTCTTTGTTCTTGTCATGGCAGTTACACCGATTGTGTTTCTAATTGGAGGTGTGATTACCATGTGTATGTTGCTAAGGTATGTGTTTCACCATATATAACAATATATGTAGAAATCACTGCATTACAGTGTTAAATAAAGAGATGGAGGTTTTAGTTTACCAGTTTGACGTGTTTACAATTGAAGTGAAATATTCTGACTGTAGTAACTTTTGCCCTGACGCCAAATAGTAAATGTTTCAAGCTGAAATACTGAAATAAACAGGAAATGCAATGCCGTTTGGTATTTACTAATTGGCGTTGTGCTATCATAGATTTGAGACAACCTTTTTGTTTATTGTGGAAACGCTAATGACTCTAGTTGTATGGTCCCACTAAGCACGTGGCATATTAAAGGGACACTATAGTCACCCAGATCACTTCAGCTCAATGAAGTGGTAAGGGTGCAATGTCCCTCAGGATTTAACCTTTCAGATGCAAACAGAGCAGTTTCAGATAAACTGCTATGTTTACATTTGGGGTTAATCCAGCCTCTAGTGGCTGTCTTCTGGACAGCCACTAGAGGCGCATCTGCGACGCTGGAGGCATATTATGCCTCCATCGCGCAGAGCGTCCATAGGAAAGCATTGATAAATACTTTCCTATTGACAGTTTGAATGCGCGCGTGCATGTGCATTCGGCTCTGCTGACGTTGGCAGAGGGAGCTGACGTCGGCGGGGGAGGAGAGGTCACCAGCGCCGAGGGTGCCCGCCGCTGGAATAAGGTAAGCAGCTAAAGGGATTTTAACCCCTTCAGCGCCACTGGGTGGGGGCACCCTCAGGGCACTATAGTGTCAGGAAAACTGCTATGTTTTCCTGACACTATAGTGATCCTTTAATCTTTCTGTGCCAGAGTGGAGAGATGGGAAATACACCTCTCTCCTCTGCGGCACTGAAAGTGATATAAAACAGTTTAAACAGTTTTATAAGAGGTTATAAAACAGATCCCATAGGCTACCACACATTGAGATAGCAAGTCACGTCTCTGAGTTGTCATCAAGTAGTTTAATAAATAATAATTCTGGGGTTTGTTCACATTTTGTGCCAATGAGGACGGCAATGCATCGAGCTGCTACAAACTGTAAAACTGAATGGGTCAATGGTGGGTTCTCAAAGACTTGTATTTTTTTAAAACTGTTTTGCCACAATTATAGCTACAAACAGCAATGGATCTGTTATCAGCTTTAATTTAAAGGCTGTACGTTATCAGTTATGGTTCAGGCATAACTGATATAGTGATAGCCAGAAATATTCAAATATTATTACTTTTCGATTTTACAGGCTCTTTTGAACTACTTAGAGGACTACCAGGCACTTTTCACGTTTACCACATTATAAAGCATTGCTCATTTGACACTTAAACATGGAAAATGGTGTTTTAATTTTTTTGGCACTTACATCGTTTACCACTTTTAGTCTTTGATTATCAATCCAGACTGACTAAGAGCTCAGAAACATAAAACAAGTTGGCTCTGTGTTAGGGTTGATCAGCAGACAAGAAACTAAACTGGGAATTGCAAAATTGGGGGAAAAAATAGCTGAATTCGAACATGTATCCCACTCAGCTGTTTGTCCAGCTCGGCTGTATTGTGCTTGAAAGTACGATTCTTGGGTCAATTCCCAGACTAGTGAATAACACTCAATCACTAAATTTGATTTATAAACCACCAGATGGTCCTTGGCTCACAGCCCTGACACAAATAGATCAATTTTTTATGTTTATAAACATAGATGGCAGAAAGCACATTTTCTTTCCTTTCCTGTTGAAAGCCAACAGATCCTTCGTAGATATCGATCAGTACATATCTATTTTATCACATGTGGACTATTGTGTTTATAAGGTAATACTATGTACACAATGCTTTGGAAATGTACCATGCTTCAGAGTAAGGGCAGTTGACTAGGTGCATTGATGGATGCTGATAATTTAAATGTGAATTTTCATTATTTACAGGAAAAGAAGAGACTTTGGTGATGACATAGAAACAGGTAAGTACAGACTATGTGTAATGTTGCTCTTGTCTGGACAAAGATTACAGAAAAAGATCAAATATATTGTCTGTTTCCTGCAGGAGTCTGTTTGCAACTAAAGTCATTTGGAAGAAAGGAATTGACAGAATCTAATCTCAGCTACGAGAATGAGGATAAAAAGTATAAAAGGCCAACACCACATGTCTCTCTTCTGGATCCTCAATATTCTCATCATCTCCCCATGATTGATCCTGGCTTCCTGATAAGAAAGGCGCCCACCACCAAGTACATAGACAAAGTGATCAAGGATTCTTGTGGAAGTGGGAAGACTGAGAGCCTCGCTCATAATCAGTCAAGTCACAGTAGCCATGACAATGCAACGTGTGTCACGTCCTCTGTGCCTCAATATGAAAAGCCATGCTTAGAAGACGATGCAAAAAGAAAACCAGTATATACTGACTACAGATTCCCTTCAGATTATCCTAGTCGTCATCACCATCTTCCCATTGATTATTGCCAACTTCAATGTCCTCAATATCACCTTCTTCATCATCTTCCTCAACGGCATCATCCTCACCCCCATTTTCATGATCATCCCTCCCATCTTTATCATTTTTATCCCCAAATTCCTGTTCGTCCTCTTTCTCCAACTCATCATCATGATGTCCACTAGTTCAGAGACCAGATGTGATGATTCCCCCCCACCGAGTTCAGTAGATCTCCCGTGACATAGATACACAAGTGTACATACCAACTGACTAGTGTGACCACTGAACATTGAATACAATAAAGATGATTATTTGCATTACTTGTGGCTTTTTGAACAGTATTAGTGTGAAAGAGCAAAACACTATATAAAAAGAACTAGGATTGGTGCAATCCAGTCTTTGGAAGGTGGGATGAAGGAAAAAAAAAAACATAACTCAAAATAAAACAACTTATAATAATAAAAAGATATCTTGTATCCATTCCCCAGACACCTAATTAGTCACATTGTATATACACTAAAGCACACTTTGTTTCACTTTATCTCACACATTATATTGCTTTAAGGCAACCTAATGTTTGTCCTCTTTTTATTGGTGTATTTAGCACCCATTTGTAGTCACTACTCCATTTTCCTGTACTTGGTTACTAGTAATGGCTGATTTCCTGGGAGGTCATAAGCTTTCCTAAAGAGATGGATTTTAAGGCATTTCTTAAACTATTGAAGACTAGGAGAGAGTCTGATGGCGGTAGGCAGGCTATTTCATAGGAAGGGAGCCGCCCGTGAGAAGTCCTGCAAGCGTGAGTTGGCCGTACGGGTGTGAGCAGCGGACAGGAGAAGGTCATGGGCAGAGCGGAGAGACCGAGAAGGGGCATACCTATGGATCTGTGAAGAGATATAAAAGGAGAATTGTTCAGTGCTTTATATATATGGGTTAGCACTTTGAATTGACTCCTATAGGATACAAGAAGCCAATGTAAGGACTGACAGAGGTGTGAGGTGTGAGAGAACCGACTAGAGAGGAAAATCAGTCTGGCAGCAGCATTCATTGCAGACTGTAGCGGGGAAATACGGCTATTGGGAAGACCAATTAGGAGAGAGTTACAATAATCCATGCGGGAAATTACTAGAGCATGGACAAGCTCCTTGGTAGTATCTTGCATAAGAACTATGTTTTTAGGATGGAATCTACAGGATTTGGCAACATACTGGATGTGAGTCTCAAAGGTGAGGCCAGAATCAAGTATGATGCCATGACAGCGCGCTTGCAATGATGGACTTATGTGGATACCACTAACTTGAAGGGAGAGGAGGAAAGACAAGGAGCTCAGTTTAGAGCGAATGAGTTTCAGAAAGCGGGTGGACATCTAGCCAGAGATGGAAGAAAGGCAAGCATTCCCCATTGCAGGACGGCAGGGGAAAGGTCCAGGGAGGAGAGATATATCTGGGTGTCATCAGCATACAGGTAGTAGTGGAATCCAAATGAGGTAATAAGTGTGCCAAGAGAGGCAGTATAACGAGAAATTAGAAGGGGACAAAGTACAGAGCCCTGGGGGACAACAGAGACAGGACAAAGGGAGGAAGTATCATTAGAAAAGGAGACACTGAATGAGCGTTGGGAGAGATAAGAGGAAAACCACGAGAGGACAGAGTCACAGAGACAGAGTGATTGAAGAGAAGAAGGAGAGCATGATCAACTGTGTCAAAGGCAGCCAAGAGGTCAAGAAAAATTAGTATGACATAGGGGCCTTTGGATTTAGCTGCAATTAGGTCGTTAGTAACTTTGGTAAGAGCAGTCTCAGTAGAGTGGAGAGGGCGGAAGCCAGATTGAAGTAAGTCAAGGAGAGAGTTGGAATTGAGGAAGTGAGACATATGGGTAAAGACATGTCTTTCCAGAAGCTTTGAGGAAAAAGGGAGCAGGGATATCGGACGATAGTTAGAGTGGGAGGACGGGTCAAGAGATGTTTTTTTTTTTCATGATAGGTACTACAGTGGCATGTTTAAGGTCAGCAGGGACAACGCCAGAAGAGAGAGAGCAGTTTCAGATGTGTGTTAAGGAAGGTACAAGACAAGGGGAGAGAGATCTGATAAGAAACAAAGTAAATCAGTTGGGAAATTTACACATTGCAAAATTACCGTATATACTCGAGTATAAGTCGAGGTTTTCAGCACATTTTTTGTGCTTAAAAACCCCAACTCGACTTATACTCGAGTCAATGTCTGTATTATGGCAATTTACATTGCCATAATACAGACTGGGGCTGTGTAGGAGGGGGGCTGGCAGAGAGCTGTAACTTACCTCTCCTGCAGCTCCTGTCAGTTCCCTTCTCCTCCACGCCAGTCCGGTCAGCTCCCCTGTCAGCTCCCAGGGTAAGTCTCGCGAGAGCCGCGGGGTCATAGTGCGGCCGCGAGACTTACACTGTGAGCTGACAGGGGAGCTGACCAGACCGGTGCGGAGGAGAAGGGAGCTGACAGGAGCTGCAGGAGAGGTAAGTAAGAGCTTCCTGCCAGCCCCCCTCCACTAAACTGCAAATGCCACTGGACCACCAGGGAGTGAGAGCCCCCCTCCCTGCCATGTATCAAGCAGGGAGGGGGGACGAAAAAAAATAATAATAATAAAATAATAATACTTAAAAAATAATAATGAAAAAAAATTATTAAAATAATAATTAAAAAAATAATTACAAAAAAATGCCCACCCCCCCCCACCAAGGCTCTGCACTCATACACAAACTGCACTCATACACACACTGCACTCATACATACACACACTGCATTCATACACACACTGCACTCAAACACACACACTGCACTCATACACAAACTGCATTCATACACACACTGCACTCATACACACACTGCACTCATACACACACACTGCACTCATACATACACTGCACTCATACATACACACACTGCACTCATACATACACACACTGCATTCATACACACACAGACTGCACTCATACACACACACTGCATTCATTATATACACACACTGTAAATAAATATTCAATTAATATAATTTTTTTAGGATCTAATTTTTTTTTGAAATTTACTAGTAGCTGCTGCATTTCCCACCCTAGACTTATGTTTTTTGAGGTAAAATTAGGGGCCTTGGCTTATATTCGGGTCGGCTAATACTCGAGTATATATGGTATCTCAAAAAAGATCTAATACCGAGAGTAGCATCAGCCAGTCAAATTGAACAGACAGAAGGAATTGAAGGAGGCTGAGACCGCGTGCTCTAAAAAAATTAATGAATATAATTTGTAAATATGAGCTCTGAAACCTACGACTTTGCAACAAGTGCTAGATAAAGTGCAAATATTTAGGAGTGACCCTTCATTTAATACAAATAAGGTGAGATTAAAAAATCATTTGGATAAGATTAAAAAATTATTTGAATAGATTTACCAGTTAAGAACAAAAAACATCAGAAGTTCTTACGACATAACTAAGACTATAAGTCAGTATGTGTCTACCATAGGTTTAAACATACCAGCAGACTAAACTCTGATCATTACGCTACATCGGAATATGATACGTCAGACACGGACTAAGACCTACCACAGTCACAAGAACTCCCCACACCGATCGCCCCACCCAAAAGCATCCTGAAAAAAAGGGTTTATTTTTTAGGGCTGATTCAACCCGAGGAGTTCCCGGGACTGCAAACAAGACAGGGGTCCAGAATAGGGAGAAGGGGACATTTTAGGCTCTAAACCATGCAGTTTTAGAGCTATCAATCTGTCCCCACTAACACTATCCCATGTTTGAGTTGACATAAGATATCCACTTATTTTCCACACACTAGCTCTTCACAAATATAATTTCACATGTAATGAAAATAAGGCCAAAACTATAGGCCTAACAGTATGAGACTATGACTGCTTACAAACTCTGCTGGATCTTATGGATCTCAGCAAAGGCACAATCAGTCCCAATCTACCCAACATCAGTTTATGCACCCGTAGTGCCTTTGCACCAGACCCCAAAGATTTCCACAACATTAAAGTCTTTGTGAATCTGTTATAAGAAATGAATCGTTGTGGCCTAACAAAATTGATTACTAAGTGTGGCAAATACAGCCACTACATATTGTCCTGTATGTATAAACACTGTTAATGTATGTGTATGCCCCTTTAAAAGAACCAAGCGTGTATATATTCTGTGTATTATGGTTCAGGGGAATGCTAGCATTCATATGATGGTGGCATGTAAATCGCCAGCCTTCAAGTAATCGTTTCACGAACGGTGAATTTCAACACCATTCGTGAAACAAACAAACTACCGAATGGAGACCACACACAGGAGGTCGTGTGGCCCCTATTACGGATTGCAACAATGTTGCAATCGGTATTTAAGAGGATTCAGGGTGGCCGTCGTTCGACTACCGACCATGCGGCGGTCGGCCATTTTGGATCCTTTGTTCGTCCAGCGGTATTTGGTCGTCGAGTGCCTGGAACTAAAATCGGCTACTCGATGACACGAATACCGCTGGACTTACAAGCCGTTCGGGAGCCCCGGTCTTTCGGTAATGTGGTCTCCTAAGCTCAATCGGTAGTTTGAAGCAAGTATAAGTATAATATGTATTTCGTGCGACGTTTGGTCATTTAAGCTGGGATCAGAGCGGTACTTTCACGAAATGTGCGCTCAGACCCCAGCTATCTACCGAACGTCCAACCATGTTAATGCACCAAATATTACCCAAGTTATGGATTTTAAATGTAAATTGTCGGTTCTGCTGCACGAGGGGATAATCCACTTAACTGGATATTCTAGTGGGAGTATCCCTCTCGTCCAGCAGTGCCTGATGGGAGAAATGTAATGCATGATGGGAGAAATGTGGGGAATGCCCCTGCTATGTCATTATGGAAACCCCTTGCATGGGGACCTGCATAAATGCTGGAACTTGGAATAAAGCACTCAGTTGACTCCCAGCCTATGTCTCGTCTAGTTCTTGGGAGGGAAGGGATTCCTATTACGCTACCTGGAATATTGTATGCTGTACCTGCCTATGCTGATTATTGCATGTGTTCCTGTCTACCAGCGGAGATCTTGCGGATTGTACTGCCTCTCCGCTACAATTGGTGGCAAGCGACGGGATTTCAACTACCCAGCAAAGCAGCGTTCGGCGGAATCCGAAACGAAAGCAACAATGTGTGAGTTTATTAATTCGGTGGAAACCGGAACCCGGGAACACGGGGAAACTCACGAACAGCCGTTAAATGACACGGATTACACGCTCTTAAAGAGAAATACTCTGAAAGAGTTGCTGGAGGCAAGAGGAGCAACAGCCAGCAGCAAGACAAAGGCTACAATCATAGCAGAGCCAATGGAAGGGGACAGAGCCACAGCTGCTGCAGTACCTCCAAGGGAGGAGGAGCAAACGGAATTTGAAAGGGAGTACAGGCGCAGGATGGCTTTGTTCTCCCCAGCACTAGCTGACCAGATGGCTGACAGGATTTATAACGATGTGCAGGACTACATCATGCTTCGAAGGTCGCAGATGACCCCCCAAACGGGAGCCACATCGCCTGTTCAGATCCTACCAGGGAAACCAAAAATCCCCTACCAAGCTTTCAAAAGTTATACAGAAGCTGATGGAGAGGTAGACGACTACCTGCAGGACTTTGAGAGACTATGTCATTTGCACAATATCAGCGCGGAGGATCAGGTACCTCTACTGGCAGGTTAACTATCTGGTCGCGCTGCAGAAGCATATCGTGCCGTACCAGATGAGGACAGCACAAACTATGCCAAGGTAAAACAGGCCATTCTAGCCAGGTATGCAATTACCTCAGAGGCCTACCGGCTCAAGTTCCGAGAACTTAAAAAACTGCCCAGGGACACTCACACAGAATGGGCACATCGCTTACAACGGGCAGCCAAGGGGTGGTTGGAAGCCACCCAAGTAACCACCCTAGACGAACTGTTCCAACTTATGGTGATAGAACAGGTCTTTGGGGGACTATCTCCACAATTGCAAGTTTGGGTGCGAGATCGGAAGCCACGCACCCTACAAGACGCAGCCCAGGATGTCAGGAGGGAGCAGCAGGCCCAAATAAAAAACACATATGGGCCTACCACACCAGCACCAGCCGTACCCACAGCCGTACCAGCACGCCCAGGGGTAAATAATAACATTTACACCCCAAGGTATCCAGCTCGACCTCCGATACGATGCCACACCTGCAACCAACAGGGACATATGCAGCGGGATTGCCCCCGTAACCGACCACGTCCCAGCTGGAATAACCCGGCACCCAATCAACGAGCAGCGGTGCACTGTGCCCAAGCCGAGCCCTACCAAGTGCCCGAGGTCCTAGCTTCCACCGAGGAACCTCTGGGTACGTTGCACGAGGTAAACCCGGTCCAAGCCGCCTCTGACAACCGGCAAGGGCACAGGCAAGAGGTACAGATGGAGGGCAGAAAGGTACAGGGGTTGCGAGACTCTGGAGCCACTATAACGCTAGTCTGCAACCACCTGGTACCTAAAAATCACCTCACCGGGGAATGTGTGGCAGTACGTGTAGCAGGGGGAGCAATCTACAAGATTCCCACTGCCAAGGTACACCTGAATTGGGGAGAGGGGAATGGAAATGTGGAGGTGGGCCTAATGCAGGATTTACCAGCGGATGTTATTTTGGGCAACGATCTGGGGGAGCTGACTTCAGCTTTTGTTCCCCAATCCAATATACGAGAAGCTTATCCGGTTGTAACTCGACAACAGGCTCGCACCACAGCACCACCTAACCACTCTGAGGCTCAGGTAAGCAATGTTGCCTAATGTCACCCCCTGGGCGTCCCCCTTAGAATTCGGGTCAGAAGTGGCTCTAGATCCCTCTTTAAAAGTGTACAAAGACCAGATAGACAAAAATCAGGCAGGGTTCGAGGGAGAAAGGTACATCTGGGATAAGGGACTCCTATATCGCCAAGCCGAGAAAGTGATAGCCGGAGCGATTCCCATACCCATTAAGCAATTAATTGTCCCACGGAAATATAGATCTGCTGCACGATATACCCCTGTCCGGTCACTTAGGGATTAGCAGGACCAAACTGTCAGGATCGGGACAGGGATCCAACACGCAGAGTACAAAGAGTGGAAAGGTACGTATACCGGGCCTTAGAATGGCCGGACTAACGTACCGAGAGTAATAGAGAATAGTCAGAGACAAGCCGAGGTCGAGGGAACGGGAAGACAGATAAGCGAGAGACAAGCCGGGTCAAGGGAGAACAGAGAAGCAGGGTAGTACAACAAGCCGAGTCAAAACCAAATAGAGTAAACTAGAATACCAGAGCACTGAGTGACTAGACAAGCTAGAACCACGACAGGGCAATGAGCTGAAGAGAGAAGTAAGCTTAAATACCCTGGCTCTGGATGGTAATCACGCCTCTGACAAGTACCGATTGGATATCGGACACTTGAGTGACAGGTCGCTCGTGATAGCGTCATGACGTCACGTATTGAGCGTCCTGCTAGAAAAGGACGTGGATTCCTCGCGGCCGGTGTTTAAGTGACTGGATGAACCGCGAGGAACGAAGGAAACAGCTCGCCTGGACGGGCAAACCACCAAATCTCTACCTCCCTTAGAGGTAGAGGCCTCAGGTACCCTGACAGTACCCCCCCTCTCAGATACGCCCACCGGGCGGAAGGAACCGGGGCGAGATGGGAAGCGGAGGTGAAATGCTCTGCGAAGGCGAGACGCATGAACGTCCTCCTGAGGTACCCAACTCCTCTCCTCAGGACCATATCCCCTCCAGTTGACCAGATATTGCAATTTTCCCCTTGAAATTCTGGAATCAATGATGGAGCTGACCTCGTACTCCTCCCGACCCTCCACCTGAACAGGACGAGGAGAGGAAACCTTAGAGGAGAATTTGTTGCAAATAAGAGGTTTCAACAAGGAGACATGAAAAGAGTTAGGAATGCGTAAGGCAGGTGGCAGAGCAAGGCGATACGCAACCGGGTTGATACGAGTGAGAATCCTGTAAGGACCTATGTAGCGAGGAGCAAACTTCATAGATGGGACTTTTAGGCGAATATTCTTAGTACTCAACCATACCCTATCCCCAGGAACAAAAACAGGAGCCGCTCTTCTATGCTTGTCAGCGTGTTTCTTGAACAACGAAGAACTATGTAATAGAATTTGCCGAGTCTGATCCCATAATCTCTTCAGGTTGGCGACATGATCATCAACCGACGGTATCCCCTGAGAAGAGGAAACCGAAGGAAAAATCGAAGGATGAAAGCCATAGTTCATGAAGAAAGGGCTAGAGCGAGTTGAATCACAAACAAGGTTATTGTGTGCGAACTCCGCCCAAGGAATCAGACCGACCCAATCGTCCTGGTGTTCGGAAACAAAGCAACGTAGATACTGTTCGATCTTTTGATTAGTACGTTCAGCAGCTCCGTTAGACTGAGGGTGATAGGCAGAGGAGAAGTTCAATTTGATACCCATTTGAGAACAAAAGGATCTCCAGAAACGTGAGACAAATTGAGAACCTCTATCAGAAACAATCTCCGAAGGAATCCCATGTAGGCGAAAAACCTCTCTCGCAAAAATCTCCGCCAATTCAGGAGAAGTCGGAAGTTTAGGTAATGGTACGAAATGAGCCATCTTAGTAAATCTATCCACTACCGTGAGAATAACAGTATGTCTCTTGGAAGCAGGTAAATCAACGATAAAGTCTATGGACAAACAGGACCAAGGTTTCTCAGGAACGTCCAAGGGGTGTAACAGGCCACACGGAGAAGCATGAGGTAGTTTAGTCTTGACACAAGTCTCACAAGCTGCGACGAACTCCTCAATATCTTTTCGAAGTGAAGGCCACCAGAAATCCTTGGATATCAGAGAGTATGTCTTGCGAATACCAGGATGGCCAGCTATCTTACTTTCGTGAAAACATTGTAAGAGCTCCAGTTGAAGTTCAGGAGGAACAAAGTTTCTTCCCTCAGGAGTGTTTCCGGGAGCTAGATGTTGTGACTTCAAGATCTGGTCAAGTAGCGGAGAATGAATTTTAAGACTGGTATTAGCAATAATATTGCATTTGGGTACAATGGAGGACACAAGTGGTTCAACTGAAGCAGAAGGCTCAAATTGGCGAGATAGCGCATCGGCTTTAGAATTCTTTGAGCCAGGTCTGTAAGTCAGAACGTAATTGAAATGGGTAAGAAACAATGACCAACGAGCCTGCCTGGAGGACAGACGCTTGGCCTCTCCGATATAAGACAAATTTTTGTGGTCTGTTAGAATGGTAACAGGATGTAAAGTACCTTCCAATAAATGTCTCCACTCTTTCAAAGCTTTGATAACCGCTAGTAATTCTCTGTCACCAATGTCATATCTGCTCTCAGTACCGGACAATTTTTTAGAGAAAAATCCACATGGATGTAATGGTTTATCAACACCCAACCTTTGAGATAGGACAGCACCTAAACCAGTCTCTGATGCGTCTACCTCAAGCAGAAAAGGCAGGGAAGTGTCGGGGTGAACTAAAATTGGAGCGGAAGCGAAAAGCTCCTTGAGAGTTTTGAACGCAAGAAGAGCTTCAGTAGTCCAATTCTTAGTATCAGCCCCCTGTTTGGTCATATTAGTGATAGGTGCGATAATTGAAGAATAGCCCTTAATAAAGCGCCTATAATAATTGGAAAAACCAATAAATCTCTGTACGGCTTTAAGACCTTTGGGTAAAGGCCACTCTAGAATGGACTGGAGTTTATCCGGATCCATCTTAAATCCCTCCCCAGAGATCACATAGCCGAGAAAGGTTACCTGGGTTTGATCAAAGCTACATTTCTCCAACTTGCAGTACAAACCATGCTGAAGAAGCTTGTGCAAAACCCTCCTGACTTGCTTGTGATGAGTCTCAATCTCACTAGAATGTATAAGTATATCATCTAGGTATACAATGACGCACTCTTGCTGAAATTCCCTAAGAACCTCATTAATCAGATCTTGGAATACCGCTGGTGCATTGCATAACCCAAAAGGCATAACCGTATATTCATAGTGACCATAGCGAGTATTGAATGCCGTCATCCACTCATGTCCCTGCTGGATTCTCACCAAGTTATATGCCCCTCTGAGGTCTAACTTGGTGAAAATTGTAGAGCCCTTCAAACGATCGAAGAGTTCGGTGATCAAGGGAATCGGGTAGGCATTTTTAATGGTTATCTTATTCAAGCCTCGATAATCAATACAAGGTCTCAAAGAACCATCTTTCTTTTTAACAAAAAAAAATCCAGCCCCGGCAGGGGAGGAGGACCTCCTGATGAATCCCTTGTCTAAATTCTCGTGAATATACTCCTCTAGAACTGAGTTCTCTTTCGTAGATAATGGGTATACATGACCTCTGGGAGGCATGGTACCAGGGAGTAGGTTAATTTTGCAATCAAAGGACCTGTGTGGGGGTAAGGTATCGGCTTTCTTTTTGTCAAATACTGCCTTTAAATCTAGATACTGAGACGGAATTTGTGTCTCTGTAGGATTGTCAGAGGTAGTCGATGTGTTAGTTAATCCGAGAGGTAAGACCTTCCGCAAGCATTTTTCTTGACAATTCTTTCCCCACGAAACTATCTCCCCTGACTCCCAATTAATAATAGGGTTGTGTCTCCTCAACCAGGAGTACCCCAGGACTATGGGAATAGACGGAGAAGAAATGAGCATTAAGGATATATCCTCTTTATGTAGGATGCCAACAGTTAAGTTAATCGGTATGGTCTCATGGAAAATAACAGGCTCAAGTAACGGTCTACCATCGATGGCCTCAACAGCCAGTGGTGTCTCTTTTAACTGGGATGGGATAGCATGCTTGGCAACAAAACCCTGATCTATAAAGCTCTCAGCAGCTCCAGAATCGATTAGTGCCATAGTCTTTACTACTCCCTTCTCCCACCTCAAAGAAACGGGTAACAGAAGCCTGAACTCTTTGTAGTTGTGAATAGAGGACAAAGTAGAAACACCCAAGGCCTGTCCTCTAGAGAAACTTAGGTGCGAGCGTTTCCCGAACGATTAGGACAATTTAGGCGTAAATGTCCTCTGACTCCACAATACATACATAAACCCTCCCTTCTTCTGTACTGTCTCTCTCTCTCTGTGAGATGAGTACTGCCTATCTGCATAGGTTCAGAAATACGTAAGTCCTCGAACTCAGAATTTTGAAAGGTAGGCGCTAGTTTAAAGGAGGGTCTACGGGTCCTATCTCGAGTGTTCTGCCTCTCTCTTATGCGTTCATCAATACGAGATATAAAAGAAATTAAATCCTCCAAATTCTCAGGGAGTTCTCTAGTAGCGACCTCGTCAAGAATTACATCTGATAACCCATTCAGAAACACATCTATATAAGCCTGTTCGTTCCACTTAACTTCTGCCGCCAAGGACCTGAACTCTAGTGCATAGTCCACAAGTGTTCGATTGTCCTGTCTAAGGCGCAACAGTAATCTAGCTGCATTGACCTTTCTACCAGGAGGGTCAAAAGTTCTTCTAAACGCAGCTACAAAGGCATTATAATTATAGACTAGTGGATTATCATTCTCCCATAAAGGATTGGCCCATCTCAGAGCTTTCTCAATGAGTAAAGTAATAACAAATCCAACCTTCGCTCTATCTGTAGGATAAGAACGGGGTTGTAATTCGAAATGGATGCTGATCTGGTTCAGAAAACCACGGCACTTCTCCGGTGACCCGCCATAACGTACTGGTGGGGTAATACGGGAAGAAGCACCTACAGTGGCTACCTCTAGACCTGAGACTGCAGGAGAAATAGAAGGAGTACGTGTCTCCTCAGGTGGGTTACTAGCACGAGACAAAAGTGCCTGTAGTGCTAGAGCCATCTGATCCATCCTATGCTCCATGGCGTCAAACCTGGGATCAGAAGAACCAAGCTGACTGTTTGTACCTGCAGGATCCATTGGCCCTGTCGTAATGTCAGGATCGGGACAGGGATCCAACACGCAGAGTACAAAGAGTGGAAAGGTACGTATACCGGGCCTTAGAATGGCCGGACTAACGTACCGAGAGTAATAGAGAATAGTCAGAGACAAGCCGAGGTCGAGGGAACGGGAAGACAGATAAGCGAGAGACAAGCCGGGTCAAGGGAGAACAGAGAAGCAGGGTAGTACAACAAGCCGAGTCAAAACCAAATAGAGTAAACTAGAATACCAGAGCACTGAGTGACTAGACAAGCTAGAACCACGACAGGGCAATGAGCTGAAGAGAGAAGTAAGCTTAAATACCCTGGCTCTGGATGGTAATCACGCCTCTGACAAGTACCGATTGGATATCGGACACTTGAGTGACAGGTCGCTCGTGATAGCGTCATGACGTCACGTATTGAGCGTCCTGCTAGAAAAGGACGTGGATTCCTCGCGGCCGGTGTTTAAGTGACTGGATGAACCGCGAGGAACGAAGGAAACAGCTCGCCTGGACGGGCAAACCACCAAATCTCTACCTCCCTTAGAGGTAGAGGCCTCAGGTACCCTGACACAAACACAGGTTAACCCAGAATTTATTTTGGCCAGGTATCTCCCAGGATGTACGGCGGTATTGCCAGACTTGTGATACCTGCCAAAGGGTAGGGAAGAGGGGTGACCGTTACAAGGCCCGGCTACGATCCCTCCCCATAATTGAAGAACCCTTTAGCAGGGTCGCAGTCGATATAATAGTCGCTAAAGCAGTCGCTAAACCTAAACCTAGCCCCTCCGGTAAGAGATATGTGCCAACGGTGGTAGTGTCAGGGTTTCTTTGCTATTTTAAACAGCAACCCTTTCTGTTTCAGTGATTGAGTTTTCAGCTGCAATTACTATGAGCTGCTTCTGCTTGTTGCCACGGTTACTCACCTGTGAGTAGTAATCAACCCTGCTGCTAATCAGTTCTGCCTATTTAAGCAGCTAAGCCCAGAACCTCCTTGCCCTTGCGTGGTTTCCTGTTTCCCAGAAGTCTCCTTGTTCCTGTGTTTCCTGTTTGCTCCTGGTTCCTGACTCCGGCCTTGTTCCTGACTCCGCTGCTCTCCGTGCTCCTGATCCTGGCTTGTCTGACTACCCGCTCTGGTGACTGACCCCTGCTTGATTCCTGGACTTTGCTTTTGTTATTTATTAGTTATTTATTAATAAAGGTGTGTTTGCATCTACTTCTGTCTCTGTCTGGTTCCTGGTTCCTGACATTACGCAAGGGCCATGAATACAGATGGTACAGGCAAGACACCTATACCTAACCTAATTACCCGGTGGGACCAGCAGAACCACCTTTTGGACCAGTATGCCCATCTGGATCCAGTACCCGGCCAGCCTGCGATTGCGGCCGCCTCTGCCTCACTTCCTGTTCTAGCACCGGTTGTAGCCTCCAAACCTGTAGCGGCTAGAGAAATGACTGGGTCTGTCCCGCTCCCTCAGTATTTTGGGGGCGACCCAGCACAGTGCAGAGAATTTATAAATCAGGTTAAATGATACCTTGAAACCCTGCCCCAGGCATTTCCTACAGACAGTGACAAAGTTCACTTCATGATTTCTTTGCTGTCTGAAAAGGCCCTAGCTTGGGCAAAACCTCTCTGGGAGGCAGAGAAGCCTATTATTTACAATTACCCTGAATTTGTTGCATCCTTCAATAGGGTTTTTGATATTCCAGCTCGCTCCACCCCTACTGCCGAACTACTCATGTCTAATTCTCAGGGCACAAAAACTATTGTCGAGTATGCCAGTGAATTCCGTACCATGGCAGCAGAGGGTGGCTGGAACAACGAGACTCTCGTGGCTGCCTTTGTTTTAAATATGTTTATTGGTATCATATCTTGAGTACTCTTATCAGACAGATTGTTATGAAAGCAAACGGTCGCCTGCGCAGAGGCTTAGGTATCGGTTCAAAAAGGTCAATGCAGAACATCACCTGCGCAGAGGCGAATTAGTCAGTACATATAAACATATATAAACTTTGCATGAATGCATTAGCACATATTTCCGCACAAACTGCGCATAATGAACAGATGTATTATGTTACGCTAGCTGCTCGTGGGCGTTAAGCTTCATGGTTAAGTATCTGATAACTGCGCTTTGCAGGTTCAAACCCATATATGCCTTAATAAAAATGTTAAGAACGCCAATAGTGCAAACAACTGTGTGAATGGTATACAAGCTCAGAGTAAGGTGTCGGTTCAAAAGGGTTAGTGCAAAGTAACACCTGCGCTGAGGCGAGTTAGGCCATACATATAAACATATATAAACTTTGCAGGAATGCGTTTGTACATATTTCAGCACAGGCTGCGTATAATGAACGGGAGTATTATGTTACGCTAGCTGCTCGTGAAGCTTCATGGTTATGTATCTTATAACCGTGCTTTGCGGGCTTAGACACCTATTATGCCTTAATAAAAATTTTAAGAAACTAATAGTGCAAAAAACTGTATGATTTAAAGAAAACCAATAGTGCAAAAAAAAAAAAAAAAAAAAAAATTTTTTTTAATGAAATATACATGCTGTTAGGTAAATTAAGCGTACATCTGGGCAGTACCTATGTCTAACTACGCGTGCAACGAAATAACAAGGAAACAGTATGTTTCTGATTGGACTGCTAAATTAGAGCTTATTATTATTTTTTTTTATTTTATTTTCATTTGTTTTCCCTTTTTTTTTTGGCTGGGTAAGGCCCCTGGTCCTTAAGTACAGGTCCGGGCGGTCAATCTTTAAATACCGCATCTACAAAAAGAGCATCTACATATGCAGAGTACGCTACAGGTATGATTTAGCTTGACAGAAACTTTTGTTTTCCTGTCTGAGTATGAAGCATTGAAAATGAAATATGCAAGATATAGGAGGCAGTATAAAATAATAAAGAGATTGTGTGTATCCTGATCTAGTTCTATGGGACGAGAACTGGTGAGTCTCTCCACTGGATGTGGCTTTGTTGTGCCTGGTGGGAAGCATTGTCCAGCGTGGGGTTGATGGCCCCCTTTGGCATAGCCGTGCGGGCTCCTCTTTGCCGTGGCCTCTTGCTGGCTTGTGCTCGGGTTGCAGATTTTTGCCAGGCTGGCTGTTCAGTGCAGGGTCCCTCCAGCTCCCCCGGTATGGCCAACCCCCTCAGTGTTCCACTCCAGGCCTGCTCTGGCCGGTCGGCTGTGAGTTCTGCAGTGCTGTGGGCACTCAAGGACATCGGCAGTCCGGCAGACCCCCACCCCTGAAAAGTCCCCGGACCCCTTGCCCCCTGCACCTCCCCAACGTTTGCAGTACCCCGTTGGAGCTCCAGCCCCATTATGCCTCACCCTTCTCCGGTCACATACATGTCGCCGGTGTTCGCCTCCCCGGCCACCGGTCCGCCGGGGGTCCAGCTCACCTCGGCTCCACAGGGCTCACAGAGCTGGGGGCAGGCCTCCCCGGACCACCACCTAATCCAGGGGTTAGAGCCGGCTCCATGCCGACCATTCTGCTGCCCGGAGGGGTCCATCTGTGGAATCCGTCTCCCTGGAGGGCCAGGGTGTCCCCGCGTGACTCCTGGTAGTGTGCGCGTTTAGCCGCCATCTTGGCTCCACGTGGGAAGGGGTCCCCAAAGTGCGGCCATTCTGCCTCCAGTCTCCGGAGATTTGACTCGAGGGCCGGGATCACCCCCGCCGGCCCAAGGGGGGGGAGCGGGGCCGGGTCCGGTTCCCCCTCTCTCCCTCAGCCATCTGGTCTCGTGGCTCCTGACGTCGCCGTGTGCGGGTAGGCCTCTTGGGCTCATCGCGTTCCGGTTGTGCGGGTTGTGTGGCGGTGGCTTAGCAGGTGTCCCTGCGTTTTGCTCCTGTGCCTCTCCCCTGCTCCAGGTGGGCTTTTGGTGCTTTATTTTGGTGTGTTTTGGCGTGTTTAAGCACCCCAGAGCCGGAGCTGGCATGGATGGCTGCTGCTCAGCTCGGCGGCCCGGCCCCGCCCCCCTCGTGGCTGCCTTTGCACAAGGTCTCTCCGATGTGTTTAAAAATGAGATTGCAGCCAGAGAATTACCTAAAGATCTCGAGGAACTGATATCATTTGTCACCCTCATTGACATCAGACTCCGAGAGAGATCCTCATCCAAGGAGCGCCTGCGGAGGCCTCTTGTAAATTTGGCACCGAGCTTTTCTTGCCCACCCGAACCTCCCTCACCTCCCATGCCTCTTGGTCCTGAGTCCTCTGTCTGTGTGGAGCCAAAGCAGTTAGGCTTCTCGGTCGAGGAGAGAGCCTTTAGGAGGAGGGAGGGTCTGTGCCTATACTGCGGACACCATGGTCACTTGTTAAAATTTTGCCCGATTCGTCCGGCAAAGGGCCCGCACCCAAGATACTGTCAGGGGCAGATCTTGGGTGGTCTTTCTGCAGATCCAGAGATATGTGTGCGCAAACCCTTGGTGCCTGTTATCCTCTCCTGGCCTGATTCATCCATTGAAACCCGGGCGTTACTTGATTCTGGGGCCGCAGGCTTGTTTATAGATTGTGCATTTGCAGCAAAGCACTCTATACCCTTACAGTCTCGCAACTCCCCACTAGCCTTCGAAGCCATCGATGGCAGACCAATACAGCCAACCCACGTGACCCAAGAAACCGTGCCCATATCTCTGGCTGTAGGGGCTCTACATCATGAGACGACCCAATTCCAGGTCATTTCCTCTCCATATTACCAGGTTGTTTTGGGATACCCTTGGTTACAGAAGCATAACCCCACAATTGATTGGCGCAAAGCTGAGATATTATCATGGTCCCAGCAATGCACATTGTCCTGTCTCCAGAAACCGGTCAAAGTTTTGGGCGCATGTTCTGCCTCTTCCTTACCCGCTGAGTACCAAGAATTCCAAGATGTATTTGACAAGGGTCAAACCAGCATTCAGCCACCACACCGTCCGTATGACTGTGGTATCGAACTCCAACCGGGTACCAATCCTCCCCGGGGCCGGATTTACCCACTGTCTGTAGCAGAGAATCGAGCCATGGAGGAGTATGTTACCGATGCACTGTCTAAGGGTTTTATTCGGAAGTCATCTTCTCCTGCCGGGGCCGGCTTTTTCTTTGTAAAGAAAAAAGATGGCGAGTTGAGACCCTGTATCGACTATAGGGGTCTCAATCGCATTACTATTAAGAATGCCTACCCCATTCCATTAATCACGGAATTATTTGACCGCCTCAAGGGAGCAACGGTCTTCACCAAACTTGATCTGAGAGGGGCATATAATCTCGTCCGGATAAAAGAGGACCACGAATGGAAAACCGCATTTAACACCAGGAGCGGCCATTACGAATACCTAGTAATGCCCTTTGGTCTTTGCAATGCTCCGGCGGTTTTCCAAGAATTTATAAATGACGTCCTGCGAGATATGCTGCAGCAATGTGTGGTGGTTTATCTTGATGATATTCTGATCCATTCCACATCTCTCGAGAACCATCACGCAGACGTTTCTCGTGTTCTACAGAGACTTAGAGAAAATAGTCTGTTCTGCAAATTGGAGAAATGTGAGTTTCACTGCAAACAGGTTACATTCTTGGGATATGTTATCTCAGATACTGGATTCTCTATGGATCCGGAGAAACTTTCGGCTGTACTAAAATGGCCTCGACCTACGGGTCTTCGCTCTATACAACGGTTTCTGGGCTTCGCCAATTATTATTGGAAGTTCATATGCAACTTTTCTTCCTTGGTTAAACCTCTCACGGACATGACCAGGAGAGATGCTGATCCACAGCATTGGTCACAGGAAGCCATTACTGCCTTTGAGTCTCTCAAAGTCGCATTTGCTGCTGCTCCTATACTGGCACACCATAACCCTGCCTTACCATTCATTCTTGAGGTCGATGCGTCTGAGACAGGAGTGGGCGCCCTCCTGTCTCAACGTCCTAACCCAGAGAGCTCCAGGCATCCGTGCGGGTATTTCTCGAGGAAATTGAACCCGGCGGAATGCAACTACCAGATTGGTGATAGAGAACTTCTAGCCATAATTTTAGCTCTCAAAGAATGGAGGCACCTTCTTGAGGGTACTTCAGTGCCAATCCTCATACTCACAGACCACAAGAATCTAACATATCTTCCTGAAGCTAAGCGACTTTCCCCCCGGCAAGCTAGATGGGCTCTCTTCCTATCAAGATTCAATTATGTGGTTTCTTACTTGCCCGGTACAAAAAACATTCGGGCTGATGCCTTGTCTCGACAGTTCTCCCCTCCATCTAGAGAGGAGATAACCCCTACTCCTGTGATTCCTCCGGACCATATACTGGCAACCATCCGTACTAACCTCACCTCACCCCTAGGCGAGGAGATTCTGGCTGCACAAAGTAATGCTCCTCCAGAGAAACCTAATGGCCGTTGTTTTGTACCTATTAACCTCCGTACGAAACTATTGAGTACATACCACGACCCCAAAGCAGCTGGACATCCAGGCAAAAACCAGTTAATCTGGTCCGTATCCCGGCAATTTTGGTGGCCTAGTCTCCGTTCGGATGTCACCGCTTTTGTAGCTGCCTGTCCTGTGTGCGCTCAAAAAAAAACCCCACGCCAGTGGGTCTCCTGCAAACCATACCTAATGGTGAACGACCCTGGACCCACTTGTCCATGGATTTTATCGTAGATCTTCCGGTCTACCGTGGCAATACAGTCGTTCTCATGGTTGTTAACCGATTCTCGAAGATGTCGCATTGCATTCCCTTGAAAAAACTACCAACTTCCCAGGAACTTGCAACAATTTTTGGTCGGGAGATCTTTCGTTTGCATGGGGTTACCCAAAGTGATAGTCTCAGATAGGGGTAGCCAGTTCGTGTCCAGATTTTGGAGAGCTTTTTGTACGCAAATGGGAATTCAGCTTTCCTTCTCCTCGGCCTACCACCCGCAATCCAATGGTGCAGCGGAACGAGCTAACCAAACACTGGAACAGTTTCTGCGTTGCTACATTTCTGACCACCAGAACAACTGGTCTGATCTGCTACCCTGGGCGGAGTTTGCCCACAATAGTGCGATTAATGCCTCCTCCCGGCTATCCCCGTTCCTGGCAAACTATGGGTTTCAACCGTCCATGTTGCCTGATACGTTCTTGCCACAGGAGATACCGGCATTGGAGGAACATCTCAGGGAACTCCGTTCCACTTGGGTGCAGGTTCAGAGTTCTTTGCAACGCGCAATGCAGAACTACAAACTCCAGGCCGACCGCAGACGCCTTCCTGCACCTACCTATCAGGTCGGAGAGAGATACGTAGGGCCATTTCGTATACTTCGAAGGGTTAACCCTGTAGCTTACGCACTTGACCTTCCTGCTAACATGCGCATCTCAAATGTTTTCCATGTTTCCCTCTTGAAACCGTTGGTTTGTAATCGCTACACCACCTCAGTGCCACGTCCACGTCCTGTTCTGATTGACAATCATGAGGAATATGAAATACGCAGCATCATTGATTCACGGGTCTTCAGAGGACAGATCCAATACTTGGTGCACTGGAAAGGATACGGTCCAGAGGAACGCTCCTGGGTTCCAGCCTCTGATGTCCATGCACCATCCCTCCTTCGTTCCTATCACGCCCGCTTCCCCATGAAGCCCGGACCCACCAACAGAGATGGGGGGAGTCGTTGAGGGGGAGGTACTGTCAGGGTTTCTTTGCTGTTTTAAACAGCAACCCTTTCTGTTTCAGTGATTGAGTTTTCAGCTGCTATTACTATGAGCTGCTTCTGCTTGTTGCCACGGTTACTCACCTGTGAGTAGTAATCAACCCTGCTGCTAATCAGTTCTGCCTATTTAAGCAGCTAAGCCCAGAACCTCCTTGCCCTTGCGTGGTTTCCTGTTTCCCAGAAGTCTCCTTGTTCCTGTGTTTCCTGTTTGCTCCTGGTTCCTGACTCCGGCCTTGTTCCTGACTCCGCTGCTCTCCGTGCTCCTGATCCTGGCTTGTCTGACTACCCGCTCTGGTGACTGACCCCTGCTTGATTCCTGGACTTTGCTTTTGTTATTTATTAGTTATTTATTAATAAAGGTGTGTTTGCATCTACTTCTGTCTCTGTCTGGTTCCTGGTTCCTGACAGGTAGACTACGCCACCAGATACCCTGAGGCAGTGGCCCTGACCAATGTGCACGCGGAAACGGTAGCTGATGCCCTAATGCAAATCTTCTCCCGCGTGGGATTTCCTCGGGAGATTATTTCGGATAGGGGTACTCAGTTTACCGCCGAAGTGATGCACCAGCTCTGGAAACTATGTGGGGTGCAACAAATTTTGAACTCCGCATACCACCCCCAGTCCAACGGGCTCTGTGAACGTTTCAACGGCACTCTCAAACAGATGATCCGGACATTCATGGATACCCAGAAAGACTGGGAAAGGTTCCTTCCCCACTTATTGTTCGCCTATAGGTAGGTACCCCAAGAGTCCACCGGATTCTCCCCTTTCGAACTTCTGTTCGGGAGGAGAGTGAGGGGCCCCCTTGATTTAATCCGGGAACATTGGGAGGGAGAAGGGACCAGTAATGGTACACCTATCGTACCATATGTGCTGGAGTTTAGGGAACGCTTGGAGGCCCTGACTCAGACTGTGCGCGACAACCTCTGATACCGGAGAAACTGACGGAAGCCAAGCACAGAGAGATGGACACAGGTTTCTTCAGGAAGGAAGAGATTCTTTATTCGGTTCACCGATCGGGACTCAGAGGGACTAATGTCACCAAAATACAACAAGTTCTGAGCCCCGGACAATAGTGCAGGCTCCTTATATAGGCACATAACTCCTCCCATATTAAGCATTCTCTTAACCATTAAAAACGAACAAGAACTAACTTCCTGCTTGACCGCATGGCTTGTCCAGCACAATGGAGGAGGGGAATACTATATCCGGTATTCTTGCACATGCTCCGTACACTACTGATCGTATCTTTGCCACGTGCAACCAACCGACCGATACACCAGTATATGCATGTACACATGCCACGTGGTAATCTCGGCCTACTAAATGTATTTTTACCGAGATTCCACCACATTCCCCCCTTTGATGCCTCTGATATTTCACAATTACTTGAGGCATCACTTAACCTTGGTTTGCATATACCTCAGGTTGCTATGAACCAGACCAGACTTTTCGATGATGTGAATCCCTCAACACTCCTCTTCCTGCATTGGTTCTCCCTGATTTAGAGCCTCGTATTTATATATGGCCATTATCTGTGCAGCAGCCTTTCTCTCTGCTATATTTTCTATCACGCTCTGCACAGACCTAACTACTAAAGGAATAAGACATGGCAAGAGTAGACACAACATTAAAATCAGCATGACTCCGCCTACCAATGCCTTAAGCCCTCCAAACTGCTCATACCAGTTACCAAACCAACTGCTTGGATTATACCCTTTCCATACCTGAGTAGGCACATGCGCTAGTTTAACCATATGGCTAGTAAGCTCAGCTATTGCTTGCCCTTCGTCATCTATTTGAAGACAGCAATTGCTCAGGTTAAACTTCCCACATACACCTCCCTCTACTGCCAATAGGTAATCCAAGGCTAATCTATTTTGGTAAACTGCTGTCCTCATCCTGGTATTATGCTTCGCTAGAAGATTGAGCGCTTGTGAGGTCTCATTAGTAATTATCTCAACCACCGCCTGTAACCTTATAATGCGGTTGAGCATATATATTGGGGTTCTATATCCGAAAGTACCATCCTCTGCCCAAGTGGCTGGCCCATAATAATCTATAATACGCTGGGGAGGCCATTCATCATCTTCCCAGGCGCCTATCTCTATGGGTCCTCTTTTCTTCCTATGATTCACATCATACACTTTAACTCCCAAAGTCTCACCTGTTTCAATAGGCAACAAGAAGAAGGATGGTTTGAGCATACCTAACACACATGCCCCTTCCCAGTCCTGTGGCAACTCCGAATAGGCCTTCTTACCACAGATCCAGTACAAATTTGCTGGGGCTCTCCAACTAGATGTGATGGATAAGTCAAACCATACGTCCTTTAAATTGGCATATCTTGCAAACGGGTTAGATGGTTCTGAGACATTTGAAGCCGACCACCAAGTTGTATTCTTTGTATCATCATCATAAGCTTTTTGCCCTAGACAAGTTAATTCTCCTACAGAAGTATTAAACATCATTCCTTTCCTTGCTATGCAAACATAACCTATGATGGAGGTTTTTAATCTCCACTCTGATTTACCTCTAACACTCATCTGATAATCGGCTTGTGTAGATATTAATTGTTCAACTGCCTCAGAACCGGACATTACCTCCTTTGCTTCCCAAGGCCATTGGTCTCCCATGTTAGTACCTCCACACACATAGCAGTTGGTTACATTAAGACTACCAGCAATACTTTCAGCTAAATCTATAAACAGGTTCTTAGCGTTATGGGGGATCTTATTATCTACACTCATCTCTTCATAAAAGGAATGGAATACCTGATGAGTTTGGGATGCTACGGTATCGGTCTCTATCCCTATAAACAATATTGTCCCAGGATCTAAACCCGTCCCATATATCTGAAACCCAAATAAGTTACCATATCTGTCTAAGAATTGGTCAGGATTATTTATAAGAATATGGACTGGATTGCATTCCATAGACTTACAGTATGGTTTGGTAGGCAACTTAGTAACAATCATATCCTTGTCTGCTGTCTGTCCCCAAGTTGCCCACCCCACACAAGACCAATATGGGCAATCATTATATTCCTTATCTGGGCATCTTGGACTTACTTACTTGTTTTTACTACTGGGACAAATATATTTATCGTTAGACCCATACGTTCTCTCCCACTTAAGATCCCCACATACATTCCACGGCTTTCTACCACTTGATATCGCTTTACATACATCAAATAGCAGAACACCAGAAGAATGTACGGATTCTAACACAGTTTTATTTATAAGGGTCCCCTGTGGCTCTCCATTCCTGAGGGTCAACCAAATCGTACGGGGTTGATACTCTGGCTTGAAGCACTTAGGTTCTCCTACTCCTAAATGGCATACACTATATTCTATGCCTAGATATCTACACCTAGACACATATCCTTTACACTCATATTGAGAATGCCAAATTAGGGTCTGGGAAATATGATTACCTGTTTTAGTAGTCTTAATGCAAACCTCACAGCTAGGAGTGTCGGTACCTCTACCTTCCTGAATATAAAAGACATATAAATAAACATTATCATTAACACTTCTTTCGTCGGCTGCATCCTCAGTCTTCGTCCGTGCGATGGCACCTCAGCTTCCAGGTGGAAGGGCTGCAGGGAATGGAGTTCTGCTCGTCTTCACAGGGGTCCCTTTGAGACTTTCCTGGCTTTTAATAATACGTTGGTGAGTGGACAGACGTTATTATGGCAGTCAAAAACACTCACTTACCAATCTCTGTAAAAACAATATTTGTAATCCACAATGTTTCCTCGTCACTCCGACTGAGTCGTGCGCTTTAACCGGATCTTGCAGGGATTCTCTGGATCTGGTGTAGCTTGCCAAGAATCTACTGCTGCTGGTTTAACCCTGGAGTGATGAATCCACGGAGTCACTTCGGCCACTTTTATTGCTGTAGGGGTAGACAAAAGAACAACATAAGGACCCCTCCACTTAAGCCCTAACTTAAGCCCTAACGGTGTATTATTCCACTCTTTAATCCACACTTGATCTCCTGGATGGTAACTATGAACAGGGGGATAAATATTGACAGGTAATCTATCTTGTACCCATTTCTGTACCTCCTCCATAGTTTTACCCAACTCTACAACCTGCTGCCGGGTAATTCCTTCTCCCAACTGACTCAAATCCCCCCTTAAGTTACCAAGTACGGGAGGTGGACGCCCATACATGATTTCAAAAGGTGAGAGACCCATCCTTCTGGTAGGTGTACTTCGAATACGCAACAGTGCTATAGGCAAGAGTACATTCCACTTAAGTTGGGTTTCCTGACACATCTTTGCCAACTGGTTCTTAATAGTTCTATTCATTCTTTCTACTTTACCAGAACTCTGAGGTCTATATGCCGTATGAAGTCTCCACTTAATACCAAGCATATGAGTCAGTTGTTGTAGGCACTGGTGAACAAAAGCTGGACCATTATCCGATCCTATAGAGCAGGGTAGTCCATATCGGGGTATTATTTCTCGTAGCAGGAATCGCACAACTTCTCCTGCTTTCTCTGTACGAGTAGGACATGCTTCTACCCAGCCTGAATAGGTGCACACAACTACTAGTAGGTAGCGATGTCCACCGGATTTAGGCATAACTGTATAGTCAATTTGTAGATCGGACATAGGGAGTCCCCCCATATACTGAACTCCTGGTGGCTTTACTGGTCCTTGCCTTGCATTATTTTTAGCACATGTTACACATCTTCGTACAATGGCTTGAGTTAAGTTGGACAATCTTGGTATGTAGAAATGTTTTCTGAGAGATTCTTCTGTACTATCTCTTCCAGAATGTGTCCCGTTGTGATAGTTCTGGACAATTTCTACCGCTAGTGATGCTGGAATAACTATTCTCCCATCTTCTAACTGATACCATTTGTTCTCCAGGTACTTTCCAGGTTCAGTCTTTAACCACTCTTCTTCTTGAGCTGTATAAACTGGAGTCCATTGAGACAGTGGAGTCGGTATAAGAGCAGCTATATGTTCCACATATTCCTGTCTTCCTGATTCAGCGGCACGCTTAGCTGCATTATCTGCCATCCGATTTCCTTTGGTTACATCACCATCTCCTCTCAGATGCGCTCGACAATGTATAATACCAACTTCTTTCGGTTCCCATACTGCTTCCAATAGTTGTAGTATTTCAGCTGCGTACTTGATTTCTTTACCCTCTGAATTCAATAGTCCTCTTTCTTTATACAAAGCTCCGTGGGCATGAGTGGTTAAAAACGCATACTTGGAATCCGTGTAGATGTTCACTCTTAAACCTTCAGCCAATTGTAACGCTCGTGTTAGTGCTATCAATTCTGCCTTTTGTGCTGATGTTCGTTTTGACAGTGGCCGAGCTTCTATCACCTTGTCTATCGTTGTTACTGCATATCCTGCATAGCGAATCCCTTCTTTTACATAACTACTGCCGTCTGTATAATATTGGACATCAGGGTTCTGGATGGGAAAATCACGAAGATCTGGTCTACTTGAAAATACTTCATCCATCACCTCCAAACAATCATGTTGACTTTCAGTAGGTTGTGGCAAAAGGGTAGCTGGATTTAAGGTATTGACAGTCTCTAAATGCACTCTTGGGTTTTCACACAACATTGCTTGATACTTAGTCATGCGGCTGTTACTGAACCAATGATTGCCTTTGTAATCTAGCAACGTCTGTACTGCGTGCGGGACTCGCACATAAAGTTCTTGACCCAGAGTAAGTTTATCGGCTTCAGCTACCAGCAGGGCGGCTGCAGCTATGGCTCTTAGACAAGGTGGAAGACCACTGGCCACTGCATCCAGTTGCTTAGACATATAGGCAACAGGTCTTTGCCATGATCCCAAGTACTGTGTCAATACTCCCACAGCCATTCTTCTTTGCTCGTGTACATATAGGTAGAATGGTCGTGTGTGATCAGGTAGACCTAATGCTGGGGCACTCATCAAAGCCTTCTTCACATCTTCGAATGCCTTTTGCTGTTCTGGGGTCCATAGGAAGGGATCGTGTTCTGTACCCTTGATAGCTGCATACAGAGGTTTCGCCAATATCGCATAACTGGGAATCCATATCCTGCAGAAGCCTGCTGCCCCCAAGAATTCTCGCACTTGTCTTCTATTCTTGGGTATTGGTATTTGGCATACAGCTTCTTTTCTCTCTGGCCCCATTATTCTTTGACCTTCAGAGATATGGAATCCCAGATATTTGACAGTTGGCAGACACAACTGAGCCTTCTTCCTAGACACCTTGTATCCTGCCTTCCAGAGAATGTGTAGTAGATCGTGTGTTGCTTGCTGACATATTTCTCTTGTTACTGCGGCTATCAACAAATCATCTACATATTGTAATAGTACACACTCTCCTGGGATGGACTTGAAATCCAGTAAGTCTTGACTTAAAGCTGAACCAAATAGGGTAGGTGAATTTTTAAACCCTTGGGGCAGTCTTGTCCAAGTCATCTGGCGTTTCGAGCCCGTTACAGCGTTTTCCCATTGGAAAGCGAAGATACATTGGCTTTCTGCAGCAATTCGGAGGCAAAAGAAGGCATCTTTGAGATCTAAGACTGTAAAATAGGTAGCCCCGCCCGGAATTAAAGCAAGCAGGTTATACGGATTGGGCACAACTGGGTGTATACTTACAACTGCATCATTGACTGCTCTCAAGTCCTGCACAGGGCGATACTCATCTGTACCGGCTTTTGAACAGGCAGCAATGGGGTGTTCCAGGGGGAAGTACAGAATTTTAGGATACCATACCGTATGAACTTATCCAGATATGATTGAATATTCTTCTTAGCCTTCTGCGGGATATGATATTGCCGTAGGCTCACTGGATAAACCCCAAGTTTTAGTTCGATTCGAATGGGTGGAATATTGCGGGCCAGTCCTGGTGGGTTGTTCTCTGCCCAAACTCCTGGCATATTGAATAAGGATTCATCACTCTTAGGGTTTTGGCTAGTCAACGCTGTATAAAGTCGCCACTCTTCTTCCTTTGGTACTGATAATGTCATAATACCTTAAGGTCCATTAAACTTTAAACATGTTGTTCCATTTGGTAGGAACGTTATCTGCGCTTGTAGTTTTGACAGCAAATCACGTCCTAGCAACTGGACTGGACACTCAGGCATATAAAGGAATTGATGTTTCACTATGTGGCCTCCCAATGTACAGAGTCGACTTTTAAGAACCGGTTTTGCAGCATTCCTTCCAGTTGCTCCTATTACGGTGATGGTTCTTCCAGATGGAGGAGCAACTAGGTCAGTCACCACAGAATGTTCAGCACCAGTATCAATCATGAATGCACTCCTTTTTACCCCTATTGATACTTCGACCATAGGCTCCGCTCGGCCAAGGGGAATGGAGCCCGGTCGGTATCAATAGTCCTCCATGACCGTGTCAGCCAATCCTACAAAGTCCCTGTCTTCTCTATCGCGGGATCTCTGCGCTGCGGGATAATATCTATCTTCTCTCACACTTCCTCTATTACCATTACTCCCTCCGGGACCTCCTCTACCTCTCGCTCTGCCTCTATAATTACTATATCCTGCCCTGGGTTGGTCTCTCTCATACTGCTCTCTTCGCGGACACTCGCTTCTCCAATGCCCTTCTTCTCTACAGTATGCGCACTGATTCCTACTCAGGGGTTCCCTATTCCACTTGCTATCGCCTCTATCCGGTCCTCGTCTGTCTACGCCTGCGATCGCTACCGCTAGCATATCCGCCTTTTTACGCATCTTGCGCTCTTCCTCTTTCTTATTCTCCGATTCCCTGTTCATATAAACTTTATTAGCTACCTCCATTAGTTGGGTTATGGACATCCCTACAAACCCTTCTAACTTTTGTAGCTTGCGCTTAATATCTCCGTAGGCTTGGTTGACAAAGGCAGAGTTTACCATTCAGGAATTCTCAGGGGCTTCCGTATTAAAGGGGGTATACAAGCGGTATGCCTCCAATAATCGGTCATAACAGACACTGGGCGATTCATCACTTTTCTGTAACACCTCAGCCGTCTTAGACATATTTATAGCTTTCTTTCCTCCGGCTTTCATGCCAGCAATTATAGCGTCTCTATAGGCTTTTAAATGAATCATATCTGCGCCATTAATATTCCACTCAGGATCAGTGTTCGGATAATGGGCTGTGGCCCATGCTGCTGGATTAGCTTGATTTAATGTACGGGCTTCTTCTTCCAGCGCTTTAATGGCCGCTTGGTTTATCCTAGTCCTCTCCTCGTTATTAAATAATGTCATTAGTAATTGCTGGCAATCAGCCCAAGTAGGATTGTGCGTCTGGAATATTGAGGTGAACAGGTCGGTCATGGCTTGAGGTTTGTCGGTGTACGAGGAATTATGGGTTTTCCAATTTAAGAGATCGGTAGTTGTAAACGGGACGTATACGAAGACTGGGTCAGCATATATTAATTGACCTTCATCATTAAGGTGTGCTGAGCCGGGAGCCAAACTAAGTGGCATTTGATAATGTCTAGGCTTTAGGGTACCGGTCAGTTGTCGGGTTAGTATAGGGCTTCGTTGAGGTGCGTCGGTTAGGGGTTCCAGTTGAGGGGTAATAAGGCATGGGGATGGGGAAGCTTTATTGTGGGGAAGATCGGTGAATAGAATATTCCGGGCTGGGCTAGAGGAAGCCTGACCGGAAGCTTGATATGGTGCCAAATCAGGATATTTGGGTTTAACGGGGGTTGGTACCGGAAGGGGAGGTTTAGTAATAAGGGGGATGGACTCTGAACTAGAAGAGGAAGTAGATGGGGACAACGGGGAAAGGGGTGTAGAGCCAGGGCCGGACTGGCCTACCGGGATACCGGGATATTTCCCGGTAGGCCGCCGGCCCTGGGGCCGCTTTGAGATATGGCTGCACTTTCAGCCACAAGAGAAAAAAATTATATTTAGCCTGTTGGTCTATGCGGCCGCGGACTCAGCCGCGGCCGCAACCGCGCCGCCGGCCGCTAATGCGGCTTGCTGTAAGAGGAGGCTGGAACTGAGGGGGCGCACAGATTTTTCCTGTCAGCCGCCGGATGTGAGCGGCATATGACGACATGACGTCACATCCGGCGGCTGCGCGGCGGCGGTTCTACAGTCACTGACTGCACCATTGAGCTGCATCGTGTAGTACAGCAGGTAAGAATGGCTTGGGGGACCTATTGTGTTTTGCATTTGGGGGATGGTGGGGTCAGTAATGCATTAGAGTGGTCAACTGTGTATCAGGGGAGGGGGGAGGTCAAATGTGTATTAGGGGAGAGGAGGGGAGGGGGGGTCAACTGTGTATTAGGGGAGGGGAGGGGGGGACAACTGTGTATTAGGGGAGTGGGGTCAACTGTGTATGAGGGGAGGGGAGGGGAGGGGGGAGGTAAAATGTGTATGAGGGGAGGGGGGTCAACTGTGTATTAGGGGAGGTCAAATGTGTATTGGGGGAGGGGGGTCAACTGTGTATCAGGGGAGGGGAGGGGGGAGGTAAAATGTGTATGAGGGGAGGGGGGGGAGGTAAAATGTGTATGAGGGGAGGGGGTCAACTGTGTATTAGGGGAGGGGGGTCAACTGTGTATTAGGGGAGGGGGGTCAACTGTGTATTAGGGGAGGGGCGTCAACTGTGTATTAGGGGAGGTCAAATGTGTATTGGGGGGAGGTCAAATGTGTATTAGGGGAGAGGAGGGGGGTCAACTGTGTGGGAGGGGAGGGGGGAGGTAAAATGTGTATGAGGGGAGGGGGGGTCAACTGTGTATTAGGGGAGGGGGGTCAACTGTGTATTAGGGGAGGTCAAATGTGTATTGGGGGAGGGGGGTCAACTGTGTATTAGGGGAGGGGAGGTCAAATGTGTATTGCGGAAGGGGTAGGTCAACTGTGTATTGGGGGAGGTCAAATGTGTATTGGGGAGGGGTAGGTCAACTGTGTATTAGGGGAGGTGAGGGGGGGTCACACTGCCCCCACATACACACACTGCCCCCACATACACACACTGTCCCCACATACACACACTGTCCCCATACACACACTGTCCCCATACACACACTGCCCCACAAACACTGCCCCCATACACACACTGTCCCTATACACACCGCCCCACAAACACTGCCCCCATACACACACTACACACACTGCCCTGCACACACTGCACACCCATACACACACAGACACATACAGTGCCCTACACACACTGCTGCCCCCCCATACACACATTGCCCCCCACACACTGCTGCCCCCCCATACACACATTGCCTCACACACACACACGACCCCCCTATACACACAGTGCCCCCCCATACACACACTGCTCCACACAGACATACAGTGCCCCCATACACACACTGCCACCCTCACACACACACTGCCCCCTAACACACACACTGCCGCCCTTACGCACTCACACTCACTTCACCGCTCACACACACACTGCACCTTTCACACACACACTTCACCCCTAACACACACCACTTCTCCTATGCCCTATATCCCAGCAGACCCCAGGTAAGTTGTCAAACTGTTCTTAAACGGTATGACTACTTACTCTGGGGTGGGATCCTGGCACTACTGGCACCATAACTACTACACTGAGCTGTAGTGGTTATTGTGCCAGGATTATTTTTTTTTTAAAATAATCTATAAGTGCCCCTCCCGAGATCAGGCTCTGGATACGCCACTGGGTCTGGCGGCACACTCACGGATACTGACAGGCGTGCAGCTGTCAGTAAGCATTGGAGGAATGAGGATGGGGCAGAGCTAACTACCATGCTCCCATGCGGTTCCCACAATTCCCAGCACAGCCACACCATAGAGTAGTAATTACTCTATGATGTGTCCATGCAGGGAATTGTGGGAACCGCATGGGAGCATGATGGAGAGAGAGAGACAACATCACATTGCTGTCCCTGCCGTTCTAGATCCGATTTCAGACAAGGTCAGTCTCAGTGGGTGAAGGAGAGAAATAGTGGGAGGTGGAGAAGAGAGACACAGGGGAAAGTGATACAGAGAGCTAGTAGGGGAGAAAGAGGGGGAAGAGAGAGACAGAAGGGGAGTGAGGGAGAAAGAGGGGAAAGAGAGAGAAACAAGAGGAAGGGAGGGAAAGAGACAGAGGAGGGAGAGTTAGAAAGAGGGGTAAGAGAGAGACACAGGGGGAGGGGGGTAAAGAGACACAGGGGAGAATGAGACAGAGGGGTAGTGGGGGAGAAAGAGGGGTAAGAGAGAGACACAGGAGGAAGGGAGAGAAAGAGACAGAGGAGGAAGAAAGAGGCAGGGGGGGAAGAAAGAGACGGAGGAGGAGAAAGAGACAGAGGAGGAAGAGAGAGAAACAGGCGGAGGGGGAGAAAGAGACAGAGGGTGAAAGAGGCACACAGGGGGTCTGCGGGAAGAAAGAGGCACACAAAGGGACTGGGGGAAGGCAAAGAGACACACAGAAGGTTTGCTGGGGGACAAAGAGACATACAAATGGTTTGTGGGGGACAAAGCTGGGCTGGGGAAAATATGCACCCACAGGGACTGGGGAAAACAAAGAGACACACAGAAGGTTTGCTGGGGGGGACATAGACACACACAAAAGGCGATGGGGAAGAGACATACAGAGGGCTGGAGAAGGGTAAAAAGAGACACACAGGCTGGGATGAAGTAAAAGATACACGAGGGAGTTAAAAGACACATAAGGGGGGTTCTAAGAGACAGGAGAAAAATTAGAGACAAGATACACTAAACGAGTTAAAAAAAAAATCAAAAGAGGGAATAAGAAACACAAGAAAACAAGCGAAGATGCATTTTTTGTGTGTGTGTTTGGCGGTGATGCATTTTTTGTGTGTGTGTTTGGGGGTGATGCATTTTCGCCTGTGCTGCCGCGGCACATTGTTGGGCTGGTATAGAATTTTTTCCAGGGCTGCTTTTAGTTCCCAGTCCGGCCCTGTGTAGAGCTTCCTGTATCACTTCCCCTTCCTCTTCCTGTGGAGGAGGAGTAAGGGGGAGGCATAGGGATCTCTGACTCAGGGGGCGTGTCCAAAATGGGCGTAATCATGGCCCTAGTGGACAAACGAGTCCTGGCCACCATGAGGGGACATTGCTCCTCGTGGCATACTCGGATCCATCTTGGCGAGTCGTTTACGGCCTGCCTCCAACAATCAATGTATGGAAACTGTCCGTAAAGTTCAGGCCTACCTGATACAGCCACGTGTACACCATAGGCGTGCGCACGGGGTGTGCCGGGTGTGCCTGGGCACACCCTAATCCCCGTGGCACGCCTATGTATTGAGTCCTGCAGGAACAGCGTTCCTGCACTTTTATTTGAGCAGGAACGCTGTTCCTGCAGACACTCAGTGCCCCCCAAATGCCCCAGTTCCGGCCCCCATGTTCCCCCTGTCATGGGGGGAGCAAGAGGTGAAGGACCCCCCCCCCCCGGTCGGGTGCCTGTCTCCATCTCAGCCGCGGGGAGGGAGCTGTGTGCTCTCTGCTTCCTCTCGCCGCGCGCCGTTTGCTGATGCTGGGAGCCGGAATATGACGTAATATTCCGGCTCCCAGTTACAGCAGACAGCCCGCGCGGTGAGAGGAAGCAGAGAGCACACAGCTCCCTCGCCGCGGCTGAGATGAAGACAGGCACCCGACCCACTGGACCCCAGGGACAGGTCCACGCCAGCACTCCAGGTAGGGAGGCTGGGTGGACATTTTTTAAATAAAATAAATAAATTTGTATGTGTGTGTCTGTGAATGTATGTGTGTGTCTGTAAGTGTGTCTGTGAATGTATGTGTGTGTGTCTGTGAATGTATGTGTGTGTCTGTGAATGTATGTGTGTGTCTGTAAGTGTGTCTGTGAATGTATGTGTCTGTGAATGTATGTGTGTGTGTCTGTGAATGTATGTGTGTGTGTCTGTAAGTCTGTGAATGTATGTGTGTGTGTGTGTGTCTGTAAGTGTGTCTGTGAATGCATGTGTGTGTGTGTCTGTGAATGTATGTGTGTCTGTAAGTCTGTGAATGAGTGTGTGTCTGTAAGTGTGTCTGTGAATGTATGTGTGTGTCTGTGAATGTATGTGTCTGTGAATGTATGTGTGTGTGTCTGTAAGTCTGTGAATGTATGTGTGTGTGTCTGTAAGTCTGTGAATGTGTGTGTGTGTGTGTCTGAGTGTGTGTCTGTGAATGTATGTGTGTGTGTGTCTGTGAATGTATGTGTGTGTGTCTGTAAGTCTGTGAATGTATGTGTGTGTGTGTGTGTCTGTGAATGTATGTGTGTCTGTAAGTGTGTCTGTGAATGTATGTGTGTGTGTCTGAGTGTGTGTCTGTGAATGTGTGTGTCTGAGTGTGTGTGTGTCTGTAAGTGTGTCTGTGAATGTATGTGTGTGTGTCTGTGAGTGTATGTGTGTGTGTGTCTGTTAGCTTATGTGTGTGTCTGTGAGCGTGTGGGAGTATGTGTGTGCACGCGTATATATATGTGTGTGTCTGTGTATGTGTGTCAGTATATATATATATATACACACACACACACGTATATTATTTTTTTGGGGGGGTGGGAAAAGAGTTCCCACACTTTATTCCCCAGGACTTCTCCAGAGATCTCCGGATCTCCCCTGTCGGCTCACGCAGAGGCGGCACTATCTGAGTGCCGGCTCTGCTCTTAGCCTTCATGGGCTGGCGGGGAGATCAAAGATCTACCTCACCAACCCACAGCAACATGGAGGGAGGCAGGAGAGGACCCGGGGAGCTCTAGACAGCAGCTCTGCCAGGTTCCTCTCACGAGATCTGAGCATTGCCAAGGCAACACTGAGATCTCGTGAGAGTTAACTCTAGCTCCGCAGGCTAGAGTTCACTCTCCACTGGACCACAAGGGATGGCACATGGCAGCAAGGGTTCCCCCTCCCTACATAAGGTAGGGAGGGGGGATATTTACTAATCTGCCCTCACCTCCACAATCCCTCCAAACATACAGCCCACACACACACAGCACCTAGACACATACAGCACGCTCACACACACCATACACTAACCGCACCCTCACAAATACACACAGCACCTTTACAAACACACAACACCCTCACACACAGCACACTAACAGCACCTTCACAAACACCCACACACACAGCATCCTCACACACACACAGCACCCTCACACATCACAGTAACAGGACCCTAACAAACAGACAAACACCCTCACACACAGCACACTACCAGCACCCTCACACACAAACAGCACCCACACAAACACCCTCACCCACATAGCACACTGCCAGCACCCTCACACACACATCACACTACCAGCACCCTCACACACACATCACACTAACAGCACCCTCACACACACACTAACAGCACCCACATCACACACTAACAGCACCCTCAAGCAGTGTATGTGTGTGTGTATATATATATATATATATATATATTACATATATACACATGCGGCGTGTGTTTGTGCTTTAGGGTGCACACCCTAATGCAATAGGCTGCGCACGCCTATGGTGTACACGCTGTACCAGATTAGGATCTAAACTGCCACGTGGCGGCCATGCGGCAACCAAAGTAGGCCATTCCCTACTACACAAAGTAATCAAGCGTGCAGGAGACGTTTTAACCCCAAAATCACATTTTGTAAATCCCTTTTTAAAATTCTTTAACATGCATCCTAAGGGATCCAAAATCGTCGAGTCCGACGCGCCCATACTTAACAATGGAGCGTCGTTTCCAACGAATACTATACACGCACTCTATTCAACGGTCACACCCGTTCCCTCGGCAACAGCACTACGTGGTACAGTTACTAAGTGAAACGTACACAATAAAAACACTCAGGGAATTCCCGTACACACACAGCTGTAACACCAGTCACTAAATAATAGACACTATGCCCTTTGGCGAAACTATACAGTCACCCACGCTATAATTCCCTATATATGAATTACCCGTCTATAACATACCCCAGTAACATCGTCTTTACAAACAGCAGTTACAGTACGGTTAGCATAGGTCAAAGTACAATTTAAGGTCACAGTACAATTAATAGTGGTTATGGTGTTAGACATGCAATAGATGACAATTATTAGTACTTATATACAGTGTCAGTAAATATACAGGGTTATGGTACCGTGCGCTATAATACAGTTACACACTATTAACACTCTCGCTAGACGGCAGAGCTCACGCTATCTAGCAAGATATACACGCTACTAAACAATCTTTAACACATATACAATTACCAACTAATCTATTGGCCAGTACCTTGATGGACTACCTAAAACTATCTACATCCGTTTTGGTTCGCCACACTGCCCAAGCACCACATATAGCGAACTAGAGGGCGGAATTTACAACAGCACCCTCTTAGTCTATCTACTCTATCAAAAGTCTAGTGGGTTCCAAATTTACACGCCTTCCCACTTAGCCAAGATAGGTTGAGATCTAGCGGACCGAATTTACACAGACGCCGCTTAGTCTCCCTGTCCCTCCGACCTAGCGAACAAAAATGTACACCCTAGAACGCTAGTCTAGACAAGACACCGGTGTCCGGCTAGGGCTATTTACACAGAACCCCGCCTGACTCCATACCAAATTAAACGGTCTTACTAAAGAGCGTTCAATTGAGCGGTGCGCCTTCACTCCTTCCCTCCACTGGAGGGGGCAGATTCCGTACACAATTCAAACCCCTTATGGGCCTACCGCACAATCGGTATACCCCTAGTGGGTCCGCCGTCTAAAACAGCGGTTGTCTTACCTCCTCGTTCCTGAACCTGAGTTCACACTAATCGACGGGGACACCCCAGCACTTACTACGTAGAGGCCGATGATCTCCTGGACAACAGACCAGTGGCGCCAAGACGAAGGGAGGTCCACGCAGAAGTTCAGGGGTGCAGCCGTAGAGAGCGTGGGCAAAGATAGACCGTCTCACGCCTCTGCTTCTCAGCTACCGTTGAAAGATGAGTTTCCTGGCCAATGCACCAAATGATACCGGAGAAACTGACGGAAGCCAAGCACAGAGAGATGGACACAGGTTTCTTCAGGAAGGAAGAGATTCTTTATTCGGTTCACCGATCGGGACTCAGAGGGACTAATGTCACCAAAATACAACAAGTTCTGAGCCCCGGACAATAGTGCAGGCTCCTTATATAGGCACATAACTCCTCCCATATTAAGCTCCACCCGCACATTCTCTTAACCAATCAAAACAAACAAGAACTAACTTCCTGCTTGACCGCATGGCTTGTCCAGCACAATGGAGGAGGGGAATACTATATCCGGTATTCTTGCACATGCTCCGTACACTACTGATCGTATCTTTGCCACGTGCAACCAACCGACCGATACACTAGTATATGCACGTACACATGCCACGTGGTAATCTCGGCCTACTAAATTTATTTTTACCGAGATTCCACCACACCTCCAGGCGGCACAACAGCGACAGCGCCGATGGTACGATAGGGGAGCCAGAGACCGCAGCTTTCAGGTGGGACAAAAGGTACTCATATTGAGACCCGTCCACAAAGACAAGCTGCAGGCCTCCTGGCAAGGCCCATACAAGGTGGTAGAGCAAATATGCGATACCACCTATGTGATCGGCCCAGTCACAGGCACAGGGGTTAGACGCATGCTCCACGTGAACATGCTCAAGCCCTACCAAGAGCGGACAGAGGAGGTCACTGTGATCTGCGCGTCCGCGGCCGAGAATTTTGACAACTTACCTCTCCCCGATCTCTTAGACCAGGAGGGCCAGACCGGAGATTTGGGAGAGATACAGCTGGGGGAGCGGTTAACCGCCCAAGAACGGACTCAAGTCCAAAACTTAATTAGGGAGAAAAGGGCCACCTTCTCTAACTTACCCGGATACACCCCCTTAGCCACCCACAAAGTAGAAACTTTGGACCAAACCCCCTTCGCCAACCTCCCTATCGTATCCCAGAATCCATAAAAGGGAGTATGCATAGGGAGGTTGGGGAGATGCTCCAGCTAGGAGTGATAGAGCCCTCTGATAGCCCTTGGGCCTCCCCAGTAGTGCTAGTGCCGAAACGGGATGGAACGACCCGTTTCTGCGTAGACTACCGGAGGCTCAACGACAAAACCACCTCCGATGCTTACCCGATGCCCCGGATAGACGAGCTCCTAGATAAAATGGCCAGAGGCCAGTACCTCACCACAATAGATCTGTGCAAAGGGTACTGGCAAATTCCACTAGCCGAGGACGCCATCCCTAAGTCGGCGTTTGTCACCCCGTTTGGCTTGTACCAGTTCAGAGTCATGCCATTCGGGATGAAAAATGCCCCGGCTACCTTCCAGAGGATGGTGGATCGGCTACTGGATGGGTTTCAGGAGTATGCTTGTGCATATTTAGACGATATCGCCATTTTTAGCTGCTCCAGGCCTGAACATCTGACCCACATAGGAGCCGTACTAGACCGAATTAGGGAAGCAGGACTGACCCTCAAGCCCAGCAAATGCCACATAGGGATGGCCGAGGTCCAGTATTTGGGACACCGGGTAGGCAGCGGTCTGCAGAAACCAGAGCCGGCTAAGATAGAAGCCGTTGCCAAGTGGCCAACCCCCCGCACCAAGACCCAGGTTTTAGCGTTTTTAGGTACCGCAGAGTACTATCGTAAATTTGTGCCCAATTACAGCGCCCTCGCCAAACCCCTCACTCATCTTACCCGCAAGAACCTACCTAAGATAGTAACCTGGGCCCCAGAGTGCGAACAGGCATTTCAGCAGCTGAAAACGGCACTTGTGAACTCCCCTGTACTTTCTGCTCCCGATCCAACTAAACGATTTCTCGTTCATACAGACGCTTCTATGTTCGGATTGGGAGCAGTACTGAGCCAAGTCGGAGCGGATGGCGGCGAGCACCCAGTGGCTTACCTAAGCAGGAAACTTTTACCCCGGGAAGTGAGCTACGCTGCCATTGAAAAGGAGTGCCTGGCTGTGGTGTGGGCCCTCAAAAAGTTACAACCCTATTTGTATGGACAAGCTTTTTCTTTACTCACGGATCACAACCCGTTGGTGTGGCTAAACAGGGTGTCCGGAGACAATGCCAGGCTGCTGCGCTGGAGATTGGTGCTGCAGCCTTTTGACTTTACCATCCACTACCACCCTGGGAAACAAAACGGCAACGCCGATGGGTTATCTAGACAAACAGACATTGACAAGTGATCCGTGAGTACTCTCCCAGACATCCCCAAGCCGATCTGTTAGGATCAGACTGTGTATGCCGGCTTGGCTCTGGGGGAGCATTGTGGCAAATACAGCCACTACATATTGTCCTGTATGTATAAACACTGTTAATGTATGTGTATACCCCTTTAAAAGAACCAAGCGTTCTGCAGCAGAACCGACAATTTACATTTAAAATCCATAACTTGGGTAATATTCGGTACATTAACATGGTTGGACGTTCGGTAGATAGCTGGGGTCATTTCGTGAATTTCCGCTCTGATCCCAGCTTAATGACCGAACGCCGCACGAAATACATATTATACTTATACTTGCTTCAAACTACCGATTGAGCTTAGGAGACCACATTACCGAAAGACTGGGGCTCCCGAACGGCTTGTAAGTCAATACAAGACAATCCTTATTTTATATTGTATTCTCAATTATTTATATATGTAAATAGAGGATCTCTTACTAACTATATAAAATTATGGCTAAGATATCTGTATGGTTAGCCCTACTAAGTTCTATGCTTTAAGACATTATAGTGGTAAATAAGGGAACCGCCTGCGGTTACACCATCAACTCAATTTTCTATTGTCTACTTAAGGTCCACAGAAAGTTCTTGGAACCCTCAGGTAGACCAATAGTTTCAGGCACTAGCAAAAAACTGTTTCATTCAGTAGCATTATAATGGAATGAGACGGCTGTTTCATAGTTACATAGCTGAAAAGAGACCGGCGCCCATCAAGTTCAGCTTTCCTCACATTTGTTTTTTGCGGTTGATCCAAAAGAAGGCAAAAAAGGCCTAGTTTGAAGCACTTCCAATCTTGCAACAAACTAGGAAAAAAAATTCTTCTTGACCCCATAATAGCAGTCACATTTATCCTTGGATCAAGAAGCTATTACCCTACATTGAAATATTATATCCTTGAATATTCAATTTTTGCAAGTATGCATCTAGTTGCTGTTTGAACATCTGTATGGACTCTGATAAAACCACTTCTTTAGGCCACAACTATGAGGTCTTGAGACAAGGTTCATGGACTCATATAATCCATGAAACCATCTAGGTTTCAAAAGAATATCTATGTACATGGGTTTTTAAGAGGGCAATCAGGGGCAAAGTACAGGAAAATTCACAGCTCCTAAAAACAAACAAAGACCAAACAGCAACACTGAATTGTGAAGTATATAAACGTGAATATCACGTCAGGCAAATCAGAAAGTCAGGAAATGTATGTGTGACTGTGTGAGAGCAAGAAACAGCCAAATACATGGCTTGCCTCTGAATTTCTATGGCTTATTAAAGTTAAACAAGAACAAAGAATTCGGGAAGTTTGTGATAAAGACCTCCTAACATCTGTCCTTTACATAAAATACCTACCTCCCTATTATGGCAGTGTGTATGACATTGGACTTGACAAATGATTTCTCCACTGTTGGTCAACATCACAAATGTATATATACAAAACCCCGTCTAGACATCATTCCAGTGTTGCTCCTTTTGATGTCACTGATTTCCTTGTCAAAAAACGGAAACATTCATAAGGTCACATTTATTTGTTTGAAGGCGTACAAATACCTGTAAGTACAGAGGAAGCCATAAAGTGGCTACGTTTGTAAGTGAAGTGCTTTTTATGCCACTTTTAGTGGCATATATATTTGTACGTGCATAGCATTATTTCTTTTATTTACATATTTGATGGTTTTACACTATGCCTGTATCTTATATGTGTTTTAAGCATTCAGAATTTTTTGATGGCATTTAAATGTCTGCTATTTAATGAGGACTGGTCCATACTCTGTAACACTTAGAGAAAGCCTGTTATCTTTGGCGAAATGCATCAGTGTTTATTCTTTTTATGGTTTTCATTTTTATTTTCAATACATTTAGTTATTTTTAACCATATCTGGACCTTCCTGATTTTATCCAGAAGATTCTGACATCCGATTCCTTGGGGGGGAACATACCACCCAAGCTATAAGGATTTGGCAAAACCCATTGTTGCTCTCCACTAGTGAGTATATCTCCTTTTATCACCTTTATTTATTTTACTACAGAGAGCACTGTATATAATTTTAGTATTTTATATATTTTGAATATCCTGGTGACCCTTTGCTGCTATACTCCTGGGCACTGACAAGCGCAAATGCTGAATACCTCGAGATAGGGAGCTCATACCACACCAGCTACGAAACAACTATCAACCGGAAAGACTACCGCACGCAAGATCAAGATATTCCACAGATCCATAATCGGGGATTATACCTCCGAGCGCATATATTTGGAGCTAATTACTAGCTCCAAAAAAGTGTAAGTGCTTTTCCTTTTATTTACCTCACCAACTATCTGAAAATACTACTTCATTCTTCGTTTATGTCCCCTGTTTTCCATATTGTATTGTATTTTCCTGGTTGGAATTTTACACATGGACAGGGCCCTAAAATAGGAAATCACTCATTGAGTTCAGAGTTAGTAGGTGGCCTGATATTTTAAGAGTCTATAATATAGTGTGATAACATATATGCTCCATAATGACTGGAGAGTGATGGAAGTTGCATTCTGTAGTATCTCTAGTGTAAACATTAAATTAGGAGACTAACCATGATGGTTAGAGGTATTCTTTGTGGGAATAAGTCAAGGTTACAGTGCAGGATATACACCTCTATATTGTGTGCTGTGCTGACCAGTGCATTATGACATCATTGTGATGATGTAATAACCATATCTCATCACTAGAATTACTCACCATTGTGAAAGAGCTGTTTTGATATTAAGATATATATCAAATTGCTCGAGAACGTTCTTGTTTTCATACCTAATCTTTACCTGAAATTGGACATTAGAGGGCGCTACTTTTCGCAGGACTAAGTACCGAGGCAGCACAGGGCAGCCTAATGGCTGGATTATTGCCTTTCGTTGGGCTCCTGCTATGTACCCCAGTATTACTGCTGGCAGAAACACTGGGTAAGTGCTTGTGGAGTACGTGTGCAGATTGTGTGATACTTGTACTATTATCTAGTTTGACTGCCATTAGGATAATGTTATATGTCTAAATTAATGACATAGTTTCAGCTTGTTTCAATAGTTAGTAAGGTATACAATTTGGAGAAAAAGTGTAAATGTCTCTGAATGTAGTGTAGCGATGTACAATGGACTGTAAATGTAGCAGGACGTTTACTGGAGCGAAGCAGTGGTCAGTGCATTGGGCTGTAGGAGGGAGTACAGTGTACCTGATTTCATTTACCCGTAGCTTTATATCAAGTTGTTTCTGTTACCAAGTAGGTGCGTACCTGGGGTATTTGTCAGCCCCCCAAGAATTGTAACATTTAAAGGGACACTACAAGTACTATAACTAGTACAACATACATAATAAAAAATGTTATAGGAGAAACATGTTCAAAAATGGTTTCAAATGTCCTGAGAAACTGAGGAAAAGAAAATTAGCTATACCGCGTTGACTTATATGCTCCCCCTAGATAGGTGTCCTATTGGTAAAATATTTACTTTGTGTCTTTTAACTCATTTATATCTCATACTGTTTCTTTTTTAGAGATCTACCCGGACTATATTTTGTCATTTGCCTTTAAACCATGTATTTATTGTTATTTATACTCTGTGATAACTTATATGCCCATATTGGTTGGAGAGTGATGGGAGTTGCATTCTATAGCCTCTCCAGTGTCTACATTAGGCTAGAATATTAATAACAATGGTTAGGGGTATTTTGTGTGTTAATGACTTAAGGTTACAGTGCCCTGACCAGTGCATTATGACATTACTGTGATGATGTAATATCTATCTCATCACTATAATTACTCGCCATTCTGAAGGAGCTTTTTGATATTAAGACCAGGGCCGTCTATAATATGATTAGGACTCTGGGCAATGCATTTTCTTGGGCCCCCTGGGCCCTGCCCCTCCTATCCCTCCCCCCAATTACGCCCAATGCGCAATCACACTGATAGACGTACTGGCACATACAGACACAGACAGACATTAAAACATTCACAGATACACACTGACACACAAATATATACTGGCAGACATACTGACACACACACACAGACATACATACACACACACACACAGACACATACACTGGCAGACATACTGGCAGATATACTGACACACACAGATACATACACTGACAGACATATTGACACACACACAGGCATACTGACACACACACAGGCATACTGACACACACACAGACAGACGTACTGGCACATACACACAGACAGACATTAAAACATTCACAGATACATACTGACACACACATACACTGACACACAATTATATACTGGCAGACATACTGACACACACACAGACATACATACATACACACACAGGCACATACACTGACAGATATACTGGCACACACAGACACATACACTGACAGACGTATTGACACACACACACAGACATACATACCCACACAGACACATACACTGACAGATATACTGACACACACAGACACATACACTGACAGATGTATTGACACACACACACAGACAGACATACATACACACACAGACACACACACAGACACATACACATACACTGACACACACAGACACATACACTGACAGATGTATTGACACACAGACAGACAAACATACACAGACACATACACTGACACACACAGACACATACACTGACACACACAGACACATACACTGACAGATGTATTGACACACACATAGACAGACATACTGACCCACACAGGCATACTGACATACACATAGACAGACATACTGACACACACAGGCCTACTGACATATACAAACACACATACATACATACACAGACAGACATACTGACACACACAAGCATACATTTAGCCACCCTCCAGGTTCTTACCTTTTCCTGGAGGGTGGTTTCCCTGGGGTCCAGTGGCAGGCTGAGGCAGATGGGAGTTCTCCTCTGGAACTCCCCTCCCTGCCATTCTCCTCCCGCGCGGCTGTGCTCTCCGTCGGGAGGAAGTGACGTCACTTCCTCCCAGCCGGTACAGGAAGGGGCCCGGTTGCGCTGTTTAAGCGTCACAGCGCCAGACCGGGCCCCTGCTCACACATGCTCTCCGGGTGGCCCTTAGTGCATGAGCCACCCGGGGAGCCTCCTCAGCCTGCGGGCCGGTGCGGCTCTGTGCAGCCGCACCGCCGGGTCCAAGGGGGGCTGCGCAATTCGCGGGGCCCACGGGGCAGCTGCTCTGGGCCCCCCAGGAGCTACTGGGCCCGGGGCAGCTGCCCCGTTTGCCCCGCGTTAAAGACGGCCCTGATTAAGACATATATCGAACTGCTGGTGAACATTCAGGCATTGCTAAGATATTAGCGATAATTACTTATAATAATAATTAGGAAGCACTGTTATTCACAGGACTAAGGACTGAGACAGCACAGTACAGCCTAATGGCTGGATTATTGTCTTTCATTGGGCTCCTGCTATGTGCCCCTCTATCACTACTGGCAGAAACGTTGGGTGAGTACTGGTCGCTTTGCTATGCTGTTCAGCTCAATGCTGAGAGAGAACATGATTTAACCAGCACCGATTTATCTGGAATTGGGCTTCTCCTATGGCCTTTATGCTGAGTATGCGGGCAGCGAACATACAGATTGTGTGATACCTGTGCTACTATCTGATTTGACTGGTGTTGGGATAATGTTATCTGGTCTACTTACTAACATCCGAATCGCGTAACGAACGGGGCATAACCATCCAGTACGAGGCCATTCCTAAATCTGGACATTGGTCACAGTATGTAACAATTTCCAGATCAGGCATTTTAGGCTGAATTATGCCATTTGGATTTAATTTGGCTACAGTTTGGTTAGTGAATAACCCTCTCAGTGTCCCACGTTGCTGGTTAAAAAATGATGTGTCTAGTAGACCTTGGTGATGGTTTATGGTTAATCCCAGGATCCTGTAAAAAAATACACCATCCATGGACAATATTGTTATGTGAGTCTGTATTATTTATAAGTGCGCAGTATACACCTTGTCCATTACAGGGTGACACCTCGGATATTCATTATTTTTTTCACAAGGGACATTTCTCTGTTTCCTACAGTGGATGGATGTGGCCACGTGTTCATGAATGATGAGGGTGGAACTCTTACATCAAAGAACTACCCTGAAACATACCCCGGCCACTCAGTTTGCCAGATTACCATCAGAGTGCAGAGCGGTAAACAGCTGTACATCAAAGTGGCTGATTTGGACCTGGATATTGACTCTGCATCTCTGAAAATCTACAAGGGTTCATCCACTGAGGAATATGGTGAGTCTCTATAAATTCTACAGTATGGTGGGATGGAAAGCAAATGCTGGGGATTTGGAACATGTACTGGTTTTATAAAATTGTCACAGTTCATTGGAAATCATTTTTTCAGATTAGGATTAAGTACCAGACGTGATCAGCAGCATTATAGAATACAGTTTATTACAGACGCTATCCATACATATAAAATACAAATGATATTCTGCATCTCTAAGCTACTGACACTTCGATATATTATTTCAGTGAGTTACAGTGGAGATCTGAGCAAGGCAAAGACGGACATTTTCTTAGATGATAATACTGCCACCATTCGTTTTGAAAGTGGCCTCCACGTGTCTGGCCGAGGATTTCTGATTAATTATGCCAGCAGTGATCATCCAGGTACTGTGTCTACTAAACTGTGAATGTGTGTTACGAAGGATTCAGTTTGTGTCTCGGGGCTCCTTTGTACATGTCATGTCAATATTGTCCGTCACTGACAGTGAGAGCATTAAATTCATAATTCTTTGACAGTAGCTTCAAGATTGACCATACTCTGCAGGCATGAACACTACTGCTACATTACCTGCGGAGAAATGTGACCCGTGTTTGATCTCTCGGCTATGGCTCTTACTGCTATAGAATGCTGCGAGTTAATTCGTTTTAAATAAATACGGCTCTTAAGGTGTTAAAATACGTGTGCAGGAATCTCACCCTGCTCCTGTTTTTTATTGATAGATTTCATTACCTGCTTGACTCGCTGTGACTATAAAGAAGACCCAGAGTTCAGGTACGCTTGATTTGGCTAATTATACCTTCATAGAACATGTTGATGTTAAATAAAATGTGATCATAGAATATTGTAATACCTTTCCTATGGTTCTGCAACAAGCGTTCTGAGATCCCTGTATCTAGACTTTATGCTTGACAAAGAGGGGATCTCCTGAAAGCTTGACACTCCAAATATGTCCAATAAAAAAACTACGCTTATCTAATACTTTACATCAGGGCTACCCAACCCAGATCCCCAGATGTTGTAAAACTACAACTCCCATGATGCGTTGCATGCCTTTAGAATGCATTTACAATGACAAAGCATCATGGTAGTTGTAGTTCTACAACATCTGGGGATCTACCTGTTGGGCAAGCCTGCTTTACAAGAATTTGTTTTATGAGAAAATTATGGTAAATGCAGGGAATTATTCACCAACATTGAACTGAGGTGAATCGTCAATCAACCTTTAAAATTCAGGCAGTAAATCAGCTGAGCGGAGAGTGTATGTGAATTGGGGAATCTGAATTAGAATTCAATATGTCAGTGTGATAATATACCGGTGTATAGTACGAGTATTAAATGTAATCTCTTCTTCTGTGTTTTGATTACCCTTTGTACAGCACTGCGGAGTAAGTTAGCATTTTAGAAACAATAACATTATTTCTACAATTTCAGTAACTATTGTCCAGCCGGCTGCTGGGATGTAGCTGGAAACGTATTTGGAGATGTGACTAATGGATACCAAGAGGTGTGTAAACTGAGCTGTGTGAGCATTTCTTCCTAGTGCACATTTTCTATTGGGCAAAGCATTAAATCAAAGCATTCATGGTAATTCCTGCCCATAGTTCCATCTGACAGTGACTGGGTCCTGTGTAAAGTCCCCTCGCTTGTGGAGTTGGTGTACGATGGAAGTTGGTGGGGAGCTTGACTAACCTTTGGGGACTATCATGAGAAAAAACATCACCAATAGAATAGCACTAAACATTTCTACAAGGGCACTCTAACACCATAACCACCACAGCCCATTATAGTCCTTATGTTGGGAGTCTCCTTGTGCTGTGCCATCGTTACGATTTAGATTATTTTCACATGGTTAGATAGACACCCAGGTCTACACAGATATCAATAAAGTGGACATTTCTATTAATAGTGATCTCAACGTGGTGCTTTTTTGAATGGAATTCATTGGCTTAAAATGTCAGTTGGCACACTCGGTCAATGAATTAAGTCTAGATAGGGACACCATTGATATTTGTAAAGAGGAAGGTGACCCTGCGTTAGCTGTAATATATCTGTGAAGAGTATAGAACCCCGGGTGCGGAGCAGTCACTAATAAGCAGTGGGGGGGCGGGGGGGGTCCGTCCTGTGTCACAGACCTTCCTTCTTCCACCTGTCACTCTGCGTTAAGTGGGATTGTGGACCGCGGTAGAGGAGTTTCATTACCCTCTTCCCAATGAGAGAAAGCAGCTCTCTGCACGCAGGCCATGGAACAAATATCTGTTTTAGAAAATGTAGGCTGTTCCAGACATTATTATTATTTTCCTGAAAACTGATAAATTGTCAACAGAAACAAATGATCTACATCAGTTTTACCTCGCGTAGTAATAAGAAAGAATTATTGTCATCAGCTGATCTAACTCTCATCACTCCAGGCAGCCCAGCAGTGTCATTCACAGTATCTCAGTTGGAATTACAGCTATCGCATACTACGCGGTGTGATATTACACTGTGCGATATAGAATTTCAAAATATGATCTTTCCTATAAAATGCCAGTTATGTGAGGGATTAGTTACTTTAATTACCCAAACTAACACATCACACAGATTACAGGAGGGATCCAAGTATCAATACGTACTAATAAACTGACTTCATTTCAAGGCATCTAAGTGCTTGTTTACTACCAATCTGTGTTAATATTACAGACGTTAATACATTTGACAGATATTAAGCTTTCTCTTTTTATTTCTTTGCAGTCGTCCTTCGTTTGCAAATCGGCTGTCCATGCCGGCGTTATCGCAGACAATCTGGGCGGTCAGGTTCTTATAACTCGATTACAACGCACATTCCAATTCAAAGGGATGGTGACCAGTCAGATTTTGCCAAAAGGGTAAGTTGGAATTATTGTGCTATTAAATAAATGATTATTTATACACAATATCCTTATTTAGAGCAGATTGTAAAATTCCTATTGGACAGGTGATGCTAGCTTCTCACTGATTGGTTGTGTGTGATTGATTAGCCAGAGAAGCCGGCCCGGCTACCCTAAGAGACCTAATGTGGGCTATAGAATCCTCCATGTTCATCATAGCCCATATGTTCATGCTACAGGGACACAATCCATATATATTTCATAACTAGAGGGCTGTCAAATCAAGTTCATTTATATTAACCCCTTAAAAAGAGAGGTTTAAATATACGGGTTTATATGATGACACACGTGAGGATTGAGTTTATTTATTTAATTGAACTTATTACTGCTGGACAATGCTTTTAAATATCTGAAAATAACAGCAAAGCACTCCCTGTAGTTTATTTTGATGCTTGTGCCAGACCTGTCCTGCTATAATAAAGGATTCGTTACCTACCTCAATTCTAAAAGGAGCTTTTTTAATTTGATTTATGTTTTTGCAGTGTCTCCGATTCAAATGTCCAGTTTATGTTCAACAATCCGGGTAAGAAAAATACCTTGTTAATGCCCGTAAAATGTGCTTAAAGAGACACTCTAAGCTGCGTGTGGACAATGTTTAATCTTTATATAAATACTGCATTACAAAATGTACAATAAAAGATAAGATAGTGATCTTAAAGAAACACAGTAACGTTAGGAATATATATAACTATATGTATACAGTATGTATTCCTAGCAGTGTATTGTCCCAGTCACAGCTTAGGTGGCCAGGGCAGCACTGCCAGGGTAAACAAAGGCTTTTTATTTATAATTTCTCCCTCGTAGCTCTGCTTTCCTCAATGGAGCTCTAATTTCCGTAGGAAAGCAATGAGGGGCTAGTGCAAATGTGCAGCAAAACGCTACGCTGCACCAATCAGATGGTTTCTCTTAGACAATCTGATTATAACTGCACAGTGGGAACTTCGTGGGTTCTCGATCACCTCAGGGGGACTTAGCCATGAATGTTATGGAATGGTTTCCCAGACAACTTGGATCGCAGTTTTGAACCACTTTGAAATCCGCCAAGAGAGCGCTTTTTGGAGGGAAAGTGCCTCAGACTAAAGGGAACAAATGCTACCTAAGAGCCAGACGGACCAACCCGTATTGCGGCCTCAGGAGCTCAGGAGCTGACTGGCAAAAGCACCAAATGCCCTGAAACTATTTGGGGCATAGGACCACGTGTGCGGCCGGTCAGAACTTTAACACGGTGGCGTTTCCCCTACACTGCATGCGTTATTTAACAATGTATTATTTGTGGGGTTATTTTATGTTTTTATTATGTTTTGGGGTATTTTTATGGTTTAAATGTTTAGGTTTGCCTCTCCTGGGAGATAATTAGCTTACCGATCTTTAACGCAATTCTCTCCCAGGCCTAGAGATTGGCTGTGTTTGGATGCATTAAACAAGTTGACTCCCAGAACTATGTGTCGTCTAGTTACTGGGAGGTGAAGGGCTATAATCACTGCTTAGCACCTTGTTCCAGCTCTTGGAGGATTTGGCGGTGAATTATAAGGACTAGAGCTCCCAGGACCGTGTGTCATCCAGTCCTTGTGAGGGAATAGAGCTAGTCTCCTATCCTGCTCCAGGAGGACCCCAGTGAAGCCACAGCGGTCCTTGGCAGAGATACCCAGTCAGGGTACAGGGAGCTCCGCTACAATGTAGTTTAGCTCTTGGCAGCAGTTCCATTAATTGGGCCACATTGATGGAACTACTGAACAAGTTGATAGCATCCACGGGAAGTTCTACACATGGAGTTATATACTTGGATCGCTCCATTGTGTGCATGCTATCAGCAATGGCTCGGGTTCTCTCACAGAGTGTGTCAATAAAGGTAACTCATTTAAATGAGAGAGTCTGATAATATCTGTTTTCAGCCTGCATTGATGATTTAACTGGGAAGTAGAGAAAGCAGGCAAACGTTCCATGTGTGCAAACCGTTATTTACTGCATCTTCTCCTCTGCAGGATACATTTCATCTACGCGTCCCACATGGACAGATACAAAAATGGGAGAGTTCACCAAAGACCAGATAGCTACTGATAAAAACAAAGCAGGTGAGGATCTCACATTAGTGTTGGGATATCACAGTTTTCCTTTTAAATGAGCACGACAAATAATAGTTACCAGCCACAGGCCTGGCTTTATAAAAGAACAAAAGATTTCATAAAGAGCACGTGGACTTGTTCATTCCAAAACTTAGTTCCAAGAAGCCAGATGTTCAGGAGGACTTAATACAGGCATACCCCACCAGTGGCGTACACACAACCCATGGGGCCCCGGTGCGAAAACTGATCCGGGGCCCCCCGCGTGAGCGCTTACTCTGCGCAGGCTGGGGCCGCAACACATGGCGGCGGGCACCTGGTCGCAGGGCTGCGACCCGTGCGACCGCGGTATGTATGCCAGTGCATGCATAAACACATACACTTAAAGGACCACTACAGACACCCAGATCACATCAGCTCAATGAAGTGGTCTGGGTGCCAGGTCTCTCTAGTTTTAACCCTGCAGCTGAAAACATAGCAGTTTCAGAGAAACTGCTATGTTTCACTGAGGGTTAATCCAGCCTCTAGTGGCTGTCTGTCAGGATCGGGACAGGGATCCAACACGCAGAGTACAAAGAGTGGAAAGGTACGTATACCGGGCCTTAGAATGGCCGGACTAACGTACCGAGAGTAATAGAGAATAGTCAGAGACAAGCCGAGGTCGAGGGAACGGGAAGACAGATAAGCGAGAGACAAGCCGGGTCAAGGGAGAACAGAGAAGCAGGGTAGTACAACAAGCCGAGTCAAAACCAAATAGAGTAAACTAGAATACCAGAGCACTGAGTGACTAGACAAGCTAGAACCACGACAGGGCAATGAGCTGAAGAGAGAAGTAAGCTTAAATACCCTGGCTCTGGATGGTAATCACGCCTCTGACAAGTACCGATTGGATATCGGACACTTGAGTGACAGGTCGCTCGTGATAGCGTCATGACGTCACGTATTGAGCGTCCTGCTAGAAAAGGACGTGGATTCCTCGCGGCCGGTGTTTAAGTGACTGGATGAACCGCGAGGAACGAAGGAAACAGCTCGCCTGGACGGGCAAACCACCAAATCTCTACCGCCCTTAGAGGTAGAGACCTCCGGTACCCTGACAGTACCCCCCCTCTCAGATACGCCCACCGGGCGGAAGGAACCGGGGCGAGATGGGAAGCGGAGGTGAAATGCTCTGCGAAGGCGAGACGCATGAACGTCTTCCTGAGGTACCCAACTCCTCTCCTCAGGACCATATCCCCTCCAGTTGACCAGATATTGCAATTTTCCCCTTGAAATTCTGGAATCAATGATGGAGCTGACCTCGTACTCCTCCCGACCCTCCACCTGAACAGGACGAGGAGAGGAAACCTTAGAGGAGAATTTGTTGCAAATAAGAGGTTTCAACAAGGAGACATGAAAAGAGTTAGGAATGCGTAAGGCAGGTGGCAGAGCAAGGCGATACGCAACCGGGTTGATACGAGTGAGAATCCTGTAAGGACCTATGTAGCGAGGAGCAAACTTCATAGATGGGACTTTTAGGCGAATATTCTTAGTACTCAACCATACCCTATCCCCAGGAACAAAAACAGGAGCCGCTCTTCTATGCTTGTCAGCGTGTTTCTTGAACAACGAAGAACTATGTAATAGAATTTGCCGAGTCTGATCCCATAATCTCTTCAGGTTGGCGACATGATCATCAACCGACGGTATCCCCTGAGAAGAGGAAACCGAAGGAAAAATCGAAGGATGAAAGCCATAGTTCATGAAGAAAGGGCTAGAGCGAGTTGAATCACAAACAAGGTTATTGTGTGCGAACTCCGCCCAAGGAATCAGACCGACCCAATCGTCCTGGTGTTCGGAAACAAAGCAACGTAGATACTGTTCGATCTTTTGATTAGTACGTTCAGCAGCTCCGTTAGACTGAGGGTGATAGGCAGAGGAGAAGTTCAATTTGATACCCATCTGAGAACAAAAGGATCTCCAGAAACGTGAGACAAATTGAGAACCTCTATCAGAAACAATCTCCGAAGGAATCCCATGTAGGCGAAAAACCTCTCTCGCAAAAATCTCCGCCAATTCAGGAGAAGTCGGAAGTTTAGGTAATGGTACGAAATGAGCCATCTTAGTAAATCTATCCACTACCGTGAGAATAACAGTATGTCTCTTGGAAGCAGGTAAATCAACGATAAAGTCTATGGACAAACAGGACCAAGGTTTCTCAGGAACGTCCAAGGGGTGTAACAGGCCACATGGAGAAGCATGAGGTAGTTTAGTCTTGGCACAAGTCTCACAAGCTGCGACGAACTCCTCAATATCTTTTCGAAGTGAAGGCCACCAGAAATCCTTGGATATCAGAGAGTATGTCTTGCGAATACCAGGATGACCAGCTATCTTACTTTCGTGAAAACATTGTAAGAGCTCCAGTTGAAGTTCAGGAGGAACAAAGTTTCTTCCCTCAGGAGTGTTTCCGGGAGCTAGATGTTGTGACTTCAAGATCTGGTCAAGTAGCGGAGAATGAATTTTAAGACTGGTATTAGCAATAATATTGCATTTGGGTACAATGGAGGACACAAGTGGTTCAACTGAAGCAGAAGGCTCAAATTGGCGAGATAGCGCATCGGCTTTAGAATTCTTTGAGCCAGGTCTGTAAGTCAGAACGTAATTGAAATGGGTAAGAAACAATGACCAACGAGCCTGCCTGGAGGACAGACGCTTGGCCTCTCCGATATAAGACAAATTTTTGTGGTCTGTTAGAATGGTAACAGGATGTAAAGTACCTTCCAATAAATGTCTCCACTCTTTCAAAGCTTTGATAACCGCTAGTAATTCTCTGTCACCAATGTCATATCTGCTCTCAGTACCGGACAATTTTTTAGAGAAAAATCCACATGGATGTAATGGTTTATCAACACCCAACCTTTGAGATAGGACAGCACCTAAACCAGTCTCTGATGCGTCTACCTCAAGCAGAAAAGGCAGGGAAGTGTCGGGGTGAACTAAAATTGGAGCGGAAGCGAAAAGCTCCTTGAGAGTTTTGAACGCAAGAAGAGCTTCAGTAGTCCAATTCTTAGTATCAGCCCCCTGTTTGGTCATATTAGTGATAGGTGCGATAATTGAAGAATAGCCCTTAATAAAGCGCCTATAATAATTGGAAAAACCAATAAATCTCTGTACGGCTTTAAGACCTTTGGGTAAAGGCCACTCTAGAATGGACTGGAGTTTATCCGGATCCATCTTAAATCCCTCCCCAGAGATCACATAGCCGAGAAAGGTTACCTGGGTTTGATCAAAGCTACATTTCTCCAACTTGCAGTACAAACCATGCTGAAGAAGCTTGTGCAAAACCCTCCTGACTTGCTTGTGATGAGTCTCAATCTCACTAGAATGTATAAGTATATCATCTAGGTATACAATGACGCACTCTTGCTGGAATTCCCTAAGAACCTCATTAATCAGATCTTGGAATACCGCTGGTGCATTGCATAACCCAAAAGGCATAACCGTATATTCATAGTGACCATAGCGAGTATTGAATGCCGTCATCCACTCATGTCCCTGCTGGATTCTCACCAAGTTATATGCCCCTCTGAGGTCTAACTTGGTGAAAATTGTAGAGCCCTTCAAACGATCGAAGAGTTCGGTGATCAAGGGAATCGGGTAGGCATTTTTAATGGTTATCTTATTCAAGCCTCGATAATCAATACAAGGTCTCAAAGAACCATCTTTCTTTTTAACAAAAAAAAATCCAGCCCCGGCAGGGGAGGAGGACCTCCTGATGAATCCCTTGTCTAAATTCTCGTGAATATACTCCTCTAGAACTGAGTTCTCTTTCGTAGATAATGGGTATACATGACCTCTGGGAGGCATGGTACCAGGGAGTAGGTTAATTTTGCAATCAAAGGACCTGTGTGGGGGTAAGGTATCGGCTTTCTTTTTGTCAAATACTGCCTTTAAATCTAGATACTGAGACGGAATTTGTGTCTCTGTAGGATTGTCAGAGGTAGTCGATGTGTTAGTTAATCCGAGAGGTAAGACCTTCCGCAAGCATTTTTCTTGACAATTCTTTCCCCACGAAACTATCTCCCCTGACTCCCAATTAATAATAGGGTTGTGTCTCCTCAACCAGGAGTACCCCAGGACTATGGGAATAGACGGAGAAGAAATGAGCATTAAGGATATATCCTCTTTATGTAGGATGCCAACAGTTAAGTTAATCGGTATGGTCTCATGGAAAATAACAGGCTCCAGTAACGGTCTACCATCGATGGCCTCAACAGCCAGTGGTGTCTCTTTTAACTGGGATGGGATAGCATGCTTGGCAACAAAACCCTGATCTATAAAGCTCTCAGCAGCTCCAGAATCGATTAGTGCCATAGTCTTTACTACTCCCTTCTCCCACCTCAAAGAAACGGGTAACAGAAGCCTGAACTCTTTGTAGTTGTGAATAGAGGACAAAGTAGAAACACCCAAGGCCTGTCCTCTAGAGAAACTTAGGTGCGAGCGTTTCCCGAACGATTAGGACAATTTAGGCGTAAATGTCCTCTGACTCCACAATACATACATAAACCCTCCCTTCTTCTGTACTGTCTCTCTCTCTCTGTGAGATGAGTACTGCCTATCTGCATAGGTTCAGAAATACGTAAGTCCTCGAACTCAGAATTTTGAAAGGTAGGGGCTAGTTTAAAGGAGGGTCTACGGGTCCTATCTCGAGTGTTCTGCCTCTCTCTTATGCGTTCATCAATACGAGATATAAAAGAAATTAAATCCTCCAAATTCTCAGGGAGTTCTCTAGTAGCGACCTCGTCAAGAATTACATCTGATAACCCATTCAGAAACACATCTATATAAGCCTGTTCGTTCCACTTAACTTCTGCCGCCAAGGACCTGAACTCTAGTGCATAGTCCACAAGTGTTCGATTGTCCTGTCTAAGGCGCAACAGTAATCTAGCTGCATTGACCTTTCTACCAGGAGGGTCAAAAGTTCTTCTAAACGCAGCTACAAAGGCATTATAATTATAGACTAGTGGATTATCATTCTCCCATAAAGGATTGGCCCATCTCAGAGCTTTCTCAATGAGTAAAGTAATAACAAATCCAACCTTCGCTCTATCTGTAGGATAAGAGCGGGGTTGTAATTCGAAATGGATGCTGATCTGGTTCAGAAAACCACGGCACTTCTCCGGTGACCCGCCATAACGTACTGGTGGGGTAATACGGGAAGAAGCACCTACAGTGGCTACCTCTAGACCTGAGACTGCAGGAGAAATAGAAGGAGTACGTGTCTCCTCAGGTGGGTTACTAGCACGAGACAAAAGTGCCTGTAGTGCTAGAGCCATCTGATCCATCCTATGCTCCATGGCGTCAAACCTGGGATCAGAAGAACCAAGCTGACTGTTTGTACCTGCAGGATCCATTGGCCCTGTCGTAATGTCAGGATCGGGACAGGGATCCAACACGCAGAGTACAAAGAGTGGAAAGGTACGTATACCGGGCCTTAGAATGGCCGGACTAACGTACCGAGAGTAATAGAGAATAGTCAGAGACAAGCCGAGGTCGAGGGAACGGGAAGACAGATAAGCGAGAGACAAGCCGGGTCAAGGGAGAACAGAGAAGCAGGGTAGTACAACAAGCCGAGTCAAAACCAAATAGAGTAAACTAGAATACCAGAGCACTGAGTGACTAGACAAGCTAGAACCACGACAGGGCAATGAGCTGAAGAGAGAAGTAAGCTTAAATACCCTGGCTCTGGATGGTAATCACGCCTCTGACAAGTACCGATTGGATATCGGACACTTGAGTGACAGGTCGCTCGTGATAGCGTCATGACGTCACGTATTGAGCGTCCTGCTAGAAAAGGACGTGGATTCCTCGCGGCCGGTGTTTAAGTGACTGGATGAACCGCGAGGAACGAAGGAAACAGCTCGCCTGGACGGGCAAACCACCAAATCTCTACCTCCCTTAGAGGTAGAGACCTCAGGTACCCTGACACTGTCTCATTGACAGCCGCTAGAGGATTTTCTGCGATTCTCACTGTGAAAATCACGGTGAGAAGACGCTGAACGTCCATAGGAAAGCATTGAGTAATGCTTTCCTATGGGCGGTTTGAATGTGCGCGTGGCTATTGCCACGCATGTGCATTCGGAGCTGAGAGGCGGATGGGGACGGAGAGATCCCCAGCGTTAAGGGAGTCCGGCGCTGGAGAAAGGTAAGTGCTTAAGACACACACACACACACTCTCATGAACAGACGCACACATTTACTGACAGACACACACTCAGTGACAGACGCACACAAACATACTCAGTAACAGACATACACACTAACACACACACTCTAACACTAACACACACACTAACACACACACTAACACACACACTAACACACACTCTAACACAAACACACACACTCACTAACACACTCACTAACTAACTAACACACACACTCACTAACACTAACACACACACTCACTAACACTAACACACACACTCACTAACACTAACACACACACTCACTAACACACACACTCACTAACACTAACACACTCACTAACACTAACACACTCACTAACACTAACACACTCACTCTAACACTAACACTAACACACTAACACACACACTAACACTAACACACACTCACTAACACTAACACACACACACTCAATAACACTCACTAACACACACATTCACTAACACACACACACTCACTAACACTCACTAACACACACACCCACTAACACACACACTCACTAACACACACACACACACACACACACTCACTAACACTAACACACTCACTAACACACACACACTCACTAACACACACACTCACTAACACACACACTCACTAACACACACACTCACTAACACTAACACACTCACTAACACACACACTCACTAACACACACTCTAACACTAACACACACACTCACTAACACTAACACACTCACTAACACACACACTCACTAACACTAACACACTCACTAACACACACACTCTAACACTAACACACACACTCAAACGTTTTTTTTTATTTAATCCCCCCAGCCTCCTTACCTGTGGGAGAGCTGAGGGGATTCCCTGGGGTCCAGTGGTGTCACCCGGCCGGCCGGTTGGCTGGCTGGCTGGCTGGTCCTGCGGGCGCTCGAGGGAGCACTGTCCCCTGGGTGCTCCCTCTTCAGCTCCCTCGCGCGCCGCGTACTGATACCGGCGCTGGAAGATGACGTCATCTTCCGGCTCCGGTTTCAGTGCGGTGCGCGAGGGAGCTGAAGAGGGAGCACCCAGGGGACAGTGCTCCCTCGCGCGCCCGACAGCCAGCCGGGTGACAGCAGGGCCAGCCTTGGGGGGCCCGGAGGTGGCCGGCTCCTGGGCCCCCCAGCAGAAGAGGCTGGCCCTGTGGGTACATACCTGGGTCGCAGGGTGGCCGGGCCCCCTGGTGGGCCGGGCCCGGTCGCAGCCGCGACCCCTGCGACCCTGGTATGTACGCCACATTCTAAGTACACAATGGGACCAGAGCATGTATGTAAAACCAAAATGGACTTAAAGTGAAGCAATACCTTTTTTCACTTCCCAAAGCATGTACTGCATTGCGATAGTCATTTACAGGCGTAACTGATATACATAATGCATTGATAACTAAAATACATTTCAATGATCAATCTCAAGTTCCTCAGGGAACCATTAGTACTGGACAGTAATGCTGTAACGTGTTAGGGTCATGTTGAAAGCTTTTGCATTCAAAAATATTGTCAATTTCTGTGTCCTTCAGGCAGGGCCGGACTGGGAAAAAAATTAGGCCCGGGCATTTTTCAATCAGAGCGGCCCCTAAGAAGGGAGCGGGGCCAGAGAGGGTGTGTTTTGTCATCACTAATGACAAGCACACCCCCTCTCAAAGTGAGCAAGTTGGTTCAATGCGCAGAGCCGCGCTGAAGAGCTCTGGCATTAGAAAAAGGCTTGCGCTGTATTTGCTTTTAAATTGTCTCTGGTGTCTCCACAAGTGGGATACCAGAGGACAATTGGGCCAGGAAAGTGTATGGTGCATGTGTTTGGAGCCTGCTTGTGAAATTGCGTGTGTGTAGAGTGTGGTGTGGTATTGTGTAAATAGGTCAATTTCATTTGTGTTTGTGGTGTAATATGTGTGGCTAGGGGCTGTAGATAGTGTGTGTATAGGGGGCATAGTGTTATAGGGGATGTAGCGAGTGTGTGCATACAGGCTGTAGTGTGTGTGTGTGTATAGGTGACGTAGTGTGTAGGGGTTGTAGAGAGGGTGTGTAGGAGATCTAGTGTGTAAAGGACCCAGAGTGTGTATAGGAGATTGTGTGTGTGTGTGTGTGTATATATATAGAGAATTAAGAGTGCATATAGGGTAAGGGATCTAGCGTGTATCTGGAGCGTAATGTGTGTGGTGGTGCAGTGTGAGAGGTGCTGTAGTGTGTGTGTGTGTGTTTGTGTGTGTATATATATATATATATATATATATATATATTTGGACGTATTGTATGTGTGAGGGGCGCAGTGTGTGTGTATTTAAGAGGGGTGCTGTGTGTGAGGGTGTTTTTATCTGCCGTCACATTCTAGGTTTCTAATTTTCTTTGTCTGTTAACTCACTGAGGGTTATTTTATATATGTGTATGTGTGTGAGTGAGGGTGCTGTCTGTCTGAGGGTGCTGTCTGTCTGAGGGTGCTGTCTGTGAGTGAGGGTGCTGTCTGTGAGTGGGGGTGCTGTGTGTGTCTGAAGGTGATGGGTGCACTGTGTGTCTGGGTGCGCTGTGTGTCTGGGTGCGCTGTGTGTCTGGGTGCGCTGTGTGTCTGGGTGCTCTGTGTGTCTGGGTGCACTGTGTGTCTGCGTGCGCTGTGAGTGTTTGGGTGCTGTGAGTGTCTGGGGGTGCTGTGTGTGTCTGGGGGGCTGTGTGTGTCTGGGGGTGCTGTGTGTGTCTGGGGGTGCTGTGTGTGTCTGGGGGGGCTGTGTGTGTCTGGGGGTGCTGTGTGTGTCTGGGGGTGCTGTATGTGTTTGGGTGCTGTGTGTGTCTGGGGGTGCTGTGTGTGTTTGGGGTGCTGTGTGTGTTTGGGTGCTGTGTGTGTTTGGGTGCTGTGTGTGTTTGGGTGCTGTGTGTGTCTGGGGGGGCTGTGTGTGTCTGGGGGGGCTGTGTGTGTCTGGGGGGACTGTGTGTGTCTGGGGGGGCTGTGTGTGTCTGGGTGCTGTGTGTGTCTGGGGGTGCTGTGTGTGTCTGGGGGTGCTGTATGTGTTTGGGTGCTGTGTGTGTCTGGGGGGGCTGTGTGTGTCTGGGGGGGCTGCGTGTGTCTGGGGGGGGGCTGTGTGTGTCTGGGGGGGCTGTGTGTGTCCTTGGGGGGGCTGTGTGTGTCTGGGGGGGCTGTGTGTGTCTGGGGGGGGATGTGTGTGTCTGGGGTGATGTGTGTGTGTGAGGGGGCTGTTGGTGTGATATTTTTTTAATTTAAATATTTTAATTTAAATATATTATTAATAATTAAAAAAAAAAGTTATATCCCCCCCTCCCTTCTTACCTTTAGCATGGGAGGGAGGGAGCCGTTCTGCCTGGGGGGGATCCTTTCTGCAGCTTCCTTCCCTGGTGGTCCAGTGGTGAGAGTGAACTCTAACCTGCCGGCTAGAGTTCACTCTCGCGAGATCTGAGCGTTGCCGCGGTAACCGCGGCAACGCTCAGACCTCGCGAGAGGACCCGGCGGAGCTGCTGGATTGAGCTCCGCCGGTCCTCTCTGCTGCCTCCCTCACACCCCACAGCCGGCGGCCGCCTGTCAGTGTCTCTGGGCCGGTGAGGGAGATCTTTGATCTCCCCACCGGCCCATGGAGGCTCAGAGCAGGGCCGGCGCTCGGGTAGCGCGCTGGCCCTGCTGGGGCTGGCAGGGGAGATCCTGTGATCTCCCCTGCCGCCCTCGGCCCCACGGCCATCGCGGCCCACCGGGCATTTGCCCGGTGTGCCCGATGGCCAGTCCGGGCCTGCCTTCAGGGATATCCAAAATGTATTCAGAAGTGAATGTACACTGTTTGTAGAAATCAAAAAGCCTTATACTGTACATTGTTTTATTCCACATGTCTCTCATTCGAAAGCTTGGGAAAGTTTGTAATGAGCTGTGACTCAAGTTGAGAATGACTATGGAAAGAACTGTACAGTATACTTACCTTTATTTCATAAGAGTAAGAACTGCTTGTAATGCTGTCAACAGACCCATAACTGGTTAAACATTGCTCAACCAACAGATGGCGCTGTGTATGAGACTACTCCTGCAACTATTTTTTCAGCTGTAACAACAGATGGTGCTGTGTATTTAAATACTGAACTGTATTTAGACAATTTCAGCCTGTATTAACATAGAGGCTCGCTGCAAAGCTTGCACGGGGACTCCGTGCATCAGCTCCGCCTCTTCGGCCATACTGCGGCTGTGCGGCGGCTGAATGTCCGTTCTCGCGAGGCACTTTAACGCAAACTCGTGGCTATGTCCGTACTCACGAGTGTACGCAAAGTGAGGGTCCGCAAAGCGGGGTATGCCTGTACACAAAGTTCGATGTTTCTGTAGTGTCCTACCAGCAGAGGTCCCAGACAGTAAAACAAGAAATGACGCTTCTTGTTAGAATGAAAATCGATGATTTGCTTTTTGTAACATTTGTCACTGATTGTAAACTTTGTAATAATAAGTGAATTTCTAACATCATGTTTGTTTAATTCTAGGATTTCCAGTCTTTGTTCTTGTCATGGCAGTTACACCGATTGTGTTTCTACTTGGAGGTGTGATTACCATGTGTATGTTGCTAAGGTATGTGTTTCACCATATATAACAATATATGTAGAAATCACTGCATTACAGTGTTAAATAAAGAGATGGAGGTTTTAGTTTACCAGTTTGACGTGTTTACAATTGAAGTGACATTTTCTGACTGTAGTAACTTTTGCCCTGACGCCAAATAGTAAATGTTTCAAGCTAAAATACTGAAATAAATAGGAAATGCAATGCCATTTGGTATTTATTAATTGGCGTTGTGCTATCATAGATTTGAGACAACCTTTTTGTTTATTGTGGAAACGCTAATGACTCTAGTTGTATGGTCCCACTAAGCAAGTGGCATATTAAAGGGACACTATAATCACCCAGACGAGTTCAGCTAAATTAAGTTGTCTGGGTGCCAGGTCCCTCTAGGGTTAACCCTGCCTGAGAAACTGCTATGTTTAAATTTTGGGTTAATCCAGCCTCTAGTGGCTGTCTTCTGGACAGCCACTAGAGGCGCATCTGCGACACTGGAGGCATATTATGCCTCCATCGCTCAGAGCGTCCATAGGAAAGCATTGATAAATACTTTCCTATTGACAGTTTGAATGCACGTGCGGCACTTGCCGCGCATGTGCATTCGGCTCTGCTGACGTTGGCAGAGGGAGCTGACGTCGGCGGGGGAGGAGAGGTCACCAGCGCCGAGGTTGCCCGCCGCTGGAATAAGGTAAGCAGCTAAAGGGGTTTTAACCCCTTCAGCGCCACGGGGTGGGGGCACCCTGAGGATGGGGGCACCCTCAGGGCACTATAGTGTCAGGAAAACTGCCATGTTTTCCTGACACTATAGTGATCCTTTAATCTTTCTGTGCCAGAGTGGAGATATGGGAAATACAACTCTCTCCTCTGCGGCACTGAAAGTGATATAAAACAGTTTAAACAGTTTTATAAGAGGTTATAAAACAGATCCCATAGGCTACCACACATTGAGATAGCCAGTCACGTCTCTGAGTTGTCATCAATTAGTTTAATAAATAATAATTCTGGGGTTTGTTCACATTTTGTGCCAATGAGGACGGCAATGCATCGAGCTGCTACAAACTGTAAAACTGAATGGGTCAATGGTGGGTTCTCAAAGACTTTTTTTTAAACTGTTTTGCCACAATTATAGCTACAAACAGCAATGGATCTGTTAGCAGCTTTAATTTAAAGGCTTTACGTTATCAGTTATGGTTCAGGCATAACTGATATAGTGATAGCCAGAAATATTCAAATATCATTACTTTTCATTATCTTTATTTTAAATGAGGACTAAAAGTGGTAAAGGTAGTAAGTGCCAAAAGCGAATATGTTTGCTTTTATGAAATAAATGAAATAAATATGAAACATTTTTTGCACATATCTGGAAATTACAACGTTTACGATTTTACACGCTCTTTTGAACTACTTGGAGGACTACCAGGCCCTTACATCGTTTACCACTTTTAGTCTTTGATTATCAATCCATACTGACTAAGAGCTCAGAAACATAAAACAAGTTGGCTCTGTGTTAGGGTTGATCAGCCGACAAGAAACTAAACTGGGAATTGCAAAATTGGGGGAAACAATAGCTGAATTGGAACATGTATCCCACTCAGTTATTTGTCCAGCTCGGCTGTATTGTGCTTGAAAGTACGATTCTTGGGTCAATTCCCACACTAGTGAATAACACTCAATCACGAAATTTGATTTATAAACCACCAGATGGTCCTTGGCTCACACCCCTGACACAAATAGACACATAGGTGGCAGAAAGCACATTTTCTTTCCTTTCCTGTTGAAAGCCAACAGATCCTTCGTAGATATTGATCAGTGCATATCTATTTTATCACATGTGGACTATTGTGTTTATAAGGTAATACTATGTACACAATGCTTTGGAAATGTACCATGCTTCAAAGTAAGGGCAGTTGACTAGGTGCATTGATTGTTGCTGATAATTTAAATGTGAATTTTCATTATTTACAGGAAAAGAAGAGACTTTGGTGATGACATAGAAACAGGTAAGTACAGACTATGTGTAATGTTGCTCGTCTGGACAAAGATTACAGAAAAAGATCAAATACATTGTCTGTTTCCTGCAGGAGTCTGTATGCAACTAAAGTCATTTGGAAGAAAGGAATTGACAGAATCTAATCTCAGCTACGAGAATGAGGATAAAAATTATAAAAGGCCAACACCACATGTCTCTCTTCTGGATCCTCAATATTCTCATCATCTCCCCATGATTGATCCTGGCTTCCTGATAAGAAAGGCGCCCACCACCAAGTACATAGATAAAGTGATCAAGGATTCTTGTGGAAGTGGGAAGACTGAGAGCCTCGCTCATAATCAGTCAAGTCACAGTAGCCATGACAATGCAACGTGCGTCACGTCCTCTGTGCCTCAATATGAAAAGCCATGCTTAGAAGACGATGCAAAAAGAAAACCAGTATATACTGACTACAGATTCCCTTCAGATTATCCTAGTCGTCATCACCATCTTCCCATTGATTATTGCCAACTTCAATGTCCTCAATATCATCTTCTTCATCATCTTCCTCAACGGCATCATCCTCATCCCCATTTTCATGATCATCCCTCCCATCTTTATCATTTTTATCCCCAAATTCCTGTTCGTCCTCTTTCTCCAACTCATCATCATGATGTCCACTAGTTCAGAGACCAGATGTGATGATTCTCCCACCCTCCCCCCACCGAGTTCAGTAGATCTCCCGTGACATAGATACACAAGTGTACATACCAACTGACTAGTGTGACCACTGAACATTCGATACAATAAAGATGATCATTTGCATTACTTGTGGCTTTCTGAAAAGCATTAGTGTGAAAGAGCAAAACACTATATAAAAAGAACTAGGATTGGTGCAATCCAGTCTTTGGAAGGTGGGATGAAGGAAAAAAAAAAAACATAACTCAAAATAAAACAACTTATAATAATAAAAATATATCTTGTATCCATTCCCCAGACACCTAATTAGTCACATTGTATATACACTAAAGCAAACTTTGTTTCACTTTATCTCACACATTATATTGCTTTAAGGCAACCTAATGTTTGTCCTCTTTTTATTGGTGTATTTAGCACCCATTTGTAGTCACTACTCCATTTTCCTGTACTTGGTTACTAGTAATGGCTGATTTCCTGGGAGGCCATAAGCTTTCCTAAAGAGATGGATTTTAAGGCATTTCTTAAACGATTGAAGACTAGGGGAGAGTCTGATGGCGGTAGGCAGGCTATTTCATAGAAAGGGAGCCGCCCGCGAGAAGTCCTGCAAGCGTGAGTTGGCCGTACGGGTGTGAGCAGCGGACAGGAGATGGTCACGGGCAGAGCGGAGAGACCGAGAAGGGGCATACCTATGGATCTGTGAAGAGATATAAAAGGAGAATTGTTCAGTGCTTTATATATATGGGTTAGCACTTTGAATTGACTCCTATAGGATACAAGAAGCCAATGTAAGGACTGACAGAGGTGTGAGGTGTGAGAGAACCGACTAGAGAGGAAAATCAGTCTGGCAGCAGCATTCCTTACAGACTGTAGCGGGGCAATACGGCTATTGGGAAGACCAATTAGGAGAGAGTTACAATAATCCATGCGGGAAATTACTAGAGCATGGACAAGCTCCTTGGTAGTATCTTGCGTAAGAACTATGTTTTTAGGATGGAATCTACAGGATTTGGCAACATACTGGATGTGAGTCTCAAAGGTGAGGCCAGAATCAAGTATGATGCCATGACAGCGCGCTTGCAATGATGGACTTATGTGGATACCACTAACTTGAAGGGAGAGGAGGAAAGACAAGGAGCTCAGTTTAGAGCGATTGAGTTTCAGAAAGCGGGTAGACATCTAGTCAGAGATGGAAGAAAGGCAAGCATTCCCCATTGCAGGACGGCAGGGGAAAGGTCCAGGGAGGAGAGATATATCTGGGTGTCATCAGCATACAGGTAGTAGTGGAATCCAAATAAGGTAATAAGTGTGCCAAGAGAGGCAATATAACGAGAAATTAGAAGGGGACAAAGTTCAGAGCCCTGGGGGACTCCAACAGAGACAGGACAAAGGGAGGAAGTTTCATTAGAAAAGGAGACACTGAATGAGCGTTGGGAGAGATAAGAGGAAAACCACGAGAGGACAGAGTCACAGAGACAGAGTGATTGAAGAGAAGTAGGAGAGCATGATCAACTGTGTCAAAGGCAGCCAAGAGGTCAAGAAAAATTAGTATGGAATAGGGGCCTTTGGATTTAGCTGCAATTAGGTCGTTTAGTAACTTTGATAAGAGTAGTCTCAATAGAGTGGAGAGGGCGGAAGCCAGATTGAAGTGGGTCAAGGAGAGAGTTGGAATTGAGGAAGTGAGACATATGGGTAAAGACAAGTCTTTCCAGAAGCTTTGAGGAAAAAGGGAGCAGGGATATCGGACGATAATTAGAGTGGGAGGATGGGTCAAGAGATGTTTTTTTTTTTTATGATAGGTACTACAGTGGCATGTTTAAGGTCAGCAGGGACAACGCCAGAAAAGAGAGAGCAGTTTCAGATGTGTGCTAAGGAAGATACAAGACAAGGGAGAGAGACAGGGGAGGGCTGGCAGCCTTAGGCCTGGGGGGCAAAACCAGTCAAGTGGCCCATTGCGCCACCAAATCAGTTCACCATCCATCCCCACCTTTTTCTGGTTTTATAACGGATATTGATGTTATGCTAATCAGTAGCTCTATGCCATACCCGCTCCTTCACGGCTCTGACTTTCAATGTTGTCAGAATCTCTGAGCCTGTGCTCTGACTCACTAACTGAGCGCCGGAACCACGAGGGAGAGGATATGATCTGACTGCACCTACTGCTGGTGCGCACCAGTGGACCACCAGCGAATCGTTTAAATTAAATATGCTGGTGTACCCAACTTGTGAGCTGTGTTGGCCGCCGGGCGCCTCTGTTGTCATGGCACCCTGCGTGACCGCACAGCTTGCCCACCCCAACGGCTGGCCCTGCTGACACACACTGATGTTACTACTTAGACATCCCTCAATATTAATACAGAGATGAGAGTAAACACCAATAAACTGTGGAAACAGAGCTGATCCCCCCAAATTTATAAAGGTTTGCTTAGAGGATTTATTCAAGATTAAATCATGCCTCCTCCTCTCTCCCCCATGCGCTGCTCTGTAGGCTGGGAGGAAGTGAAGAGTAATCACAGTCTCCCAGCACAACGCCACCTGTGGCTGCATGGGGAACAGCTGTTTAATGTAATGCTTGCAGGACGGCCAGCTGCCGCAGAACCTCTTTGTTTCCGTCTCTGCAAAGGGCTCCAGGCACTGCTTGTTGTGAGTGTGAGCCACTGTAAAGTAGGGGCAGAGGGCACTTGCACTGCGGTCAAGACGGGTCTGGGCAGGAGGAGAGTGCAGTGCAATCAGTGCACTCCCCTCCTGTGTGTCACCAGTAGACTGGTGCACCTGCCCAGGATCAGAGCCGGTGCAATGATTTTTGCCGCCCTAGACAAAATATAAATTTGCCGCCCCCCCCCCCCATGTGACATCACAATGCCCCACCCATATGATCTGCCATATGAACTAACGCCAGTGCTGCACACAGTGTGTGTTTACATTAAAAAGCCTGCAGGGACCAGCTATAGACACCAGAACCACTTCATTAAGCTATAGTGTCCCTTTAATGTGAGGTAAATTATAGATTAGTGTCACTAATAATATACTAGATTGCCTACTTACAATTAGATGAGGATGATGATGGGCTGCAGTTTGGCTCCACTGGTCTGGTGTAGAACAGGACCTCTGGAGGCTGTTTGCAACTGTGGTCACAAAATTCAACGTTCTGGGAGAATTGGAAGCAGCTCCATTTTTGGGGGGCCTCTTACACAGCTCAAGGTCTGGGCCCCAGTGCCTGACGGTGAGTATGCCCATAAGGCCCACTCATAAGTCCACTTATATGTTCCACCCACCCATGAGCTCGCTCACAGGGAGTGGAGTGTGTAGGGGATGTGTTATGTGTTATCTAATATGTGTGCTTATGGTATGTAGTGTATAGGGATACCAGTTTGTGCAGGTGATGCAGTGTGTTTGTGTGTAGTGGAAGCAGTGTGTATTTGTGTATAAGGGATGTATTATGTGTTTCTGGTTATGTGTGAGGGATGCATTGTGTGAATCTGTGTTTGTATGCATAAGGGATGCAAGGTGCGTGTCTGTATGTGTGTGCATTGAGTGTAAGAGATGCATTGTGTTTCTGTGTGTATGTGAGAAAAACAGTGTGTGTGTTTGCATGTGTGTGTAAGGGTTTGCATTGTATGTTTCTGTGTATGTGTGCAAATGATGCATTGTCTTTGTGTGTAAGGGTTGCATTGTGTGTGTGTGTAATGGATGCATTGTGTGTTTCTCTGTGTGTAAGGGAAGCATTGTGTGTGTCTGTGTATGTATAGGGATGCATTGTGTGTTTCTGTGTATGTATAGGGATGCATTGTGTGTGTGTGTGTGTGTGCACGTAGTGTTAAAGAGCTCCCTGTCTTGCCCCCTGTCCTATAGAGCTGTCCCTTAGAGCTCTCCCCTGCCCCTTAGTGGTCTCTCCTCTCCCCCACCCTCCCCTAGCGGTCTCTTCTCACACTCACCCACCCTCCCTGTACTCTTCTCATCCCCCCTCCACCCTCCCTGTTCTTCTCACTCCTCCCTCTGTGTGTTCTCACCCACCCTGTGTTCTTCTTACCCCCCTCCTCCCTGTGTTCTTCTTACTCCCCCCTTGTTCTTCTTACCCCCTTCTTCGTATTACTCCCCCTTCTTCTTCTTAACCCCTCTTCTTCTTCTTACCCCGCCTTCTTCTTCTTGCCCCTTCCTTCTTCTTCTTACCCCATTCTTCTTCTTCGCCCCCTTCTTCTTCTTACCCTCCCCTTCTTCTTACTACCCCCTCTTCTTCTTACTCCCCCTTCTCTTCTTACTCCCCCTTCTTCTTCTTACCCCCCTCTTCTTCTTACCCCCTTCTTCTAATTACTCCCCACTCTTGTTCTTACTCCCCCCTTCTTCTTCTTACCCCCCTCTTATTATCCCCCCTCCCCTCTTCTTACTCCCTCTCTTCCCTCTTCTTACTCCCCCCTCCCCTCTTACTCCCCCCTCTTCTTACTCTCCCCCCCTCCCCTCTTCTTACTCTCTCCCCCCTCCCCTCTTCTTACTCTCCCCCTCCCCTCCCCTCTTCTTACTCTCCCACCCTCCCCTCCCCTCTTCTTACTCTCCCACCCTCCCCTCCCCTCTTCTTACTCTCTCCCCCCTCCCCTCTTCTTACTCTCCCCCTCCCCTCTTCTTTCTCTCCCCCCTCCCCTCTTCTTACTTCCCCCCTCTTCTTACTTCCCCCCTCCCCTCTTCTTACTTCCCCCCCTCCCCTCTTCTTACTCCCCCCCTCCCCTCTTCTTACTCCCCCCCCCCCCTCCCCTCTTCTTACTTCCCCCCCCCTCCCCTCTTCTTACTTCCCCCCCCTCCCCTCTTCTTACTCCCCCCCTCCCCTCTTCTTACTTCCCCCCCCCTCCCCTCTTTTTACTCCCCCCCCCCTCCCCTCTTCTTACTCCCCCCCCCCCTCTTCTTACTTCCCCCCCCTCCCCTCTTCTTACTTCCCCCCCTTCCCTCTTCTTACTTCCCCCCCCTTCTTCTTACCCCCTCCCCTGTAGGTGGCCGAGCTGCACTCCGTCCGCGGTGCCCGGCCGGAGTGATAGGAAGGTGCTCAGTGTGCACCTTCCTGTCAGTCCGGCCGGGTACAGGAAACAGAAACTCCTGTTCCGCGCGGAACAGGAGTTTCTGTTTCCTGTACCCGGCCGGACTGACAGGAAGTGAACACTCAGTGTGCACCTTCCTATCACTCCGGCCGGGACCGCGGACGGAGTGCAGCTCGGCCACCTACAGGGGAGGGAGGGAAAAGCTGCTGCAGCCGTCTCAGCGCTCTTTACAGAGCGCTCGGCGGCTGCAGCATTTAAAGGGCCGGCCCGCCGCGGCCGGTCCTAAAGGAATTTCGGGCGGCCTGGGGGGCAATTGCCTCCCTGCCCCCCGGCCCAGCCCGCCCCTGGAGAGAGATCTGATAAGAAACAAAGTAAATCAGTTGGGAAAATTTACACATTGCAAAATTATCTCAAAAAAGATCTAATACCGAGAGTAGCATCAGCCAGTCAAATTGAACAGACAGAAGGAATTGAAGGAGGCTGAGACCGCGTGCTCTAAAAAAATTAATGAATATAATTTGTAAATATGAGCTCTGAAACCTACGACTTTGCAACAAGTGCTAGATAAAGTGCAAATATTTAGGAGTGACCCTTCATTTAATACAAATAAGGTGAGATAAAAAAAAAATACAATTAGCGGGACCTGCCTGACAACCCATGCCGAAAGTATAGGGAATTTAATTTGCTAGCACTATATTTAACCCTATAACTTTCCAAGACACCATAAAACCTGTACATGGGGGGGTACTGTTTTACTCGGGAGACTTCGCTGAACACAAATATTAGTGTTTCAAAACAGTAAAATGTATTACAACGATGATATCGCCAGTAAAAGTGACGTTTTTTGCATTTTTCACGCACAAACAGCACTTACACGGACGATATTATTGCTGCAATACTTTTTACTGTTTTGAAACACAAATATTTGTGTTCAGCGAAGTCTCCCGAGTACAACAGTACCCCTCATGTACAGGTTTTATGGTGTTTTCAAAAATTACAGCGTCAAATATAAGGCTTGTGTTTCAATTTTTTCCCATTAAAATTCGCCAGATTGCTTATGTTGCCTTTGTGACCCTATGGTAGCCCAAGAATGAAAATTACCCCTATTATGGCATTCTATTTGCAATAGTAGACAACCCAAGGTATTGCAAATGGGGTATGTCCAGTCTTTTTTAGTAGTCACTTAGTCACAAACACTGGCCAAAATTGGCGTTTTTTGAATTTTTCACACACAAACAAATACTAACGCTAACTTTGGCCAGTGTTTGTGACCAAATGGCTACTAAAAAAGACTGGACATACCCAATTTGCAATACCTTTTGTTGTCTACTATTGCAAATGGTATGCCATTATGGGTGTAAATTTATTTCCTGGGCTACTATACAGTCTCAAAGGCAACGTAACCAATCTGGCGAATTTCAAATGTAACACGCTATATTTGACCCTGTAACTTCCCAAAACACCATAAAACCTGTACATAGGGGGTACTGTTTTACACATGAGACTTTGCTGAATACAAATATGTGTATTTTATTGCAGTAAAAGCAAACAGTATTATGACATTGACAGATAAAATGTCATGTAGAACTAAAAAAAATAAGAAAAAATCTTATTTTCTCCCATTTTTTTCATATTAAATTATGATTCATAGCTAAATATTTGATATTAAATCACAGCCCTGTTTCCCCTGAATAAAATGATATATAATAAGGGGGGGTGCATTTAATATGAAAGTGAATTACGGTTGGACAGACATATAGCGCAAATGACCGGTTTGTTTACATTTTGTTTCGTTCACAACGTGTACATTTGGCTCCGTCCTTAAGGGGTTAAGGTCAGCAGGGACAACGCCAGAAGAGAGAGCAGTTTCAGATGTGTGTTAAGGAAGGTACAAGACAAGGGGAGAGAGATCTGATAAGAAACAAAGTAAATCAGTTGGGAAATTTACACATTGCAAAATTACCGTATATACTCGAGTATAAGTCGAGTTTTTCAGCACATTTTTTGTGCTGAAAAACCCCAACTCGACTTATACTCGAGTCAATGTCTGTATTATGGCAATTTACATTGCCATAATACAGACTGGGGGCTGTGTAGGAGGGGGGCTGGCAGAGAGCTGTAACTTACCTCTCCTGCAGCTCCTGTCAGCTCCCTTCTCCTCCGCGCCAGTCCGGTCAGCTCCCCTGTCAGCTCCCAGTGTAAGTCTCGCGAGAGCCGCGGGGTCATAGCGCGGCCACGAGACTTACACTGTGAGCTGACAGGGGAGCTGACCAGACCGTCGCGGAGGAGAAGGGAGCTGACAGGAGCTGCAGGAGAGGTAAGTAAGAGATTCCTGCCAGCCCCTCTCCACTGAACTGCAAATGCCACTGGACCACCAGGGAGTGAGAGCCCCCTCCCTGCCATGTATCAAGCAGGGAGGTGAGACGAAAAAAAAAAATAATAATAATAATAAAATAATAATACTTAAAAAATAATAATAATAAAAATTCCCACCCCCCCACCAAGGCTCTGCAACACATACACAAACACTGCATCACACACACACACACACTGCAATCAGACACACACACTGCACTCATACACACACACTGCACTCATACACACACACTGCACTCATACACACACTGCACTCATACACACACACTGCACTCATACACAAACACTGCACTCATACACACACACTGCACTCATACACACACTGCACTCATACACACACACTGCACTCATATATATACACACTGCACTCATATACACACACTGCACTCATACATACACACACACTGCACTCATACACACACACTGCACTCATACACAAACTGCACTCATACATACACACACTGCACTCATACACACACTGCACTCATACATACACACACTGCACTCATACACACACACTGCATTCATTATATACACACTGCACTCATATACACACACTGCACTCATACACACACACTGCACTCATATACACACACTGCACTCATACACAAACTGCACTCATACACACACACTGCACTCATACATACACACACTGCATTCATACACACACTGCACTCATACACACACACTGCACTCATACACAAACTGCACTCATACACACACACTGCACTCATACAGACACACACTGCATTCATACACACACACTGCACTCATACACACACACTGCATTCATTATATACACACACTGTGAATACATATTCAATTAATATAATTTTTTTAGGATCTAATTTTATTTAGAAATTTACCAGTAGCTGCTGCATTTCCCACCCTAGACTTATGTTTTTGGGGGTAAAATTAGGGGCCTCTGCTTATATTCGGGTCGGCTTATACTCGAGTATATACGGTATCTCAAAAAAGATCTAATACCGAGAGTAGCATCAGCCAGTCAAATTGAACAGACAGAAGGAATTGAAGGAGGCTGAGACCGCGTGCTCTAAAAAAATTAATGAATATAATTTGTAAATATGAGCTCTGAAACCTACGACTTTGCAACAAGTGCTAGATAAAGTGCAAATATTTAGGAGTGACCATTCATTTAATACAAATAAGGTGAGATTAAAAAATCATTTGGATAAGATTAAAAAATTATTTGGATAGATTTACCAGTTAAGAACAAAAAACATCAGAAGTTCTTATGACATAACTAAGACTATAAGTCAGTATGTGTCTACCATAGGTTTAAACATACCACCAGACTAAACTCTGATCATTATGCTACATCGTAATATGACACGTCAGACACGGACTAAGACCTACCACAGTCACAAGAACTCCCCATACCGATCGCCCCACCTAAAAGCATCCTGAAAAAAGAGTTTATTTTTTAGGGCTGATACAACCAGAGGAGTTCCAGGGACTGCAAACAAGACAGGGGTCCAGAATAGGGAGAAGGCGGACATTTAAGGCTCTAAACCATCCAGTTTTAGAGATATCAATCTGTCCCCACTAACACTATCCCATGTTTGAGTTGACATAAGATATCCACTTATTTTCCACACACTAGCTCTTCACAAATATAATTTCACATGTAATGAAAATAAGGCCAAAACTATGGGCCTAACAGTATGAGACTATGACTGCTTACAAACTCTGCTGGATCTTATGGATCTCAGCAAAGGCACAATCAGCCCAATCTACCCAACATCAGTCTATGCACCCGTGGTCCCTTTGCACCAGACCCCAAAGATTTCCACAACATTAAAGTCTTTGTGAATCTGTTATGAGAAATGAATCGTTGTGGCCTTGTTAAGGATTCTTTTAAGCAAACCAATAAGTTTGAATGACTATCTGTTCCTGTCCACATTAGAAATAATAAAGTTGCGTGCACGCAGAAGTAAATTCACACTGAGACACGAGGTTCAGGTTAAATGAAAGAACTTCAGGAAATTTAATGGCATCTGTTAAAAAGTGGGTGCGCAGACCATTATAAAGGCATAATTACATCACTAAAGAAATTTAAGATAACAACAAGTAAACATTATTAATTGGTTTAGGTGTTAAGTGGTTAGTTAAATGCCCTCCCTACTGGGTGTACCATCTTAGGTCACTACTGTCGTCATGAACTTCTCCTCCAGATTCCAGCACCATCTTGTTAGCACGAGGAGTTCACTCGATGGGAGGGGGGCTTTAGCAGCCATTTTGAGTAGTTGGCACGTTAGTCTCAAGGTTAGTTTCTCAAGGCTTTTAGTAACTTCACATTTTATTAAGACTAGCTGCTACAATGCTTCACTCAGCAGGAACCTAACATTTCCTACTGACACACAATTTCTATGAACAAAGCATTCTTGTAAGACTCTGAGGCCTGAGAAAGAAATATAAGAGTATAGATTTAAAGGGGCCTAATAATTCTACAACAGTCCCCCCTTAAAATGTTAATTACTAAAAGGCAAAACTTTATTTGTTAATACCGGAAGACTTGTTAGCCCAAAGACACAGAAACCCCATGACCGCTAGGTTGGTGTTAGCAGCTCATCCGTCAGTACGGCTCTCGAACACTTCACTCCATGGGTATCCCGCGGTGGCTTGTCCACCACTTCTCCACACGGTAGACTGACCCATACAGACGGAAGCTGTCCCTGAGCTGTCCCTTCCTAGAATGTCTGCACTTCATCGTCATAAGGGAGAGTTTGTAGCGGAATGCAGGGTGAGGTGAGGTCTTGATCACCAATTTCCAGATGAGTAAAGGTTGGTGTCATTTGGTCTACAGTCTTCTGTAGGAATTTTCTGAGGCATGGGAGGACACAACAAACGAGAAGAGCGAGAACAAAAAGGAAAATTAGTAGAACCATACCAATATGGACTAAAGCCTTCTGCCAACCAGTCATCCAGCCAAACTATCTTTCCCAGGGATCTGTAACCCCAGAATTCCTTTTCAACTCTTCTGAGAGTTTATTCAATTTTTCTATGGCCAAGGTGACTTTACCATTGGGACCTGTGTTTTCTGGAATGTAGGTGCAACAAGTCATGGTATCGGGTAGTATTTTGCATACGCCCCCTTTTTCGGCTAAAATCATGTCTAAGGCCAGTCTGTTCTGGAAGGTCATTTGGGATGTGGCCTGTAATTGTTCGGCCAAGCCCTGGAGGGCATCCCTGGTATAGTTAACAAAGCGCTGTTGGTTGTAATAAATGTAATTGATCCAATTAAGGTTTTTGTTGGCAGTGACTATAGTAAACAGTGATTCAAACCCCACCGCAACTTCATCTCTAGCTTTAAATTCGTTAGGTACCCCCCTAGGCACCCCAATGGCATCTATGTAAATGTGTGGGTCAAAACTGCCCTTTACTGGGGTTTCATGCTTGACTCTGGCTGGTATATGTGGAGGACCGGGTATGTCAGAATGATTATCAGAAATAATGTGAATGGGCATGATGACTTTCGCTAGGGCACATTCTCCCCACCATTCAATCTCCAGCTTGGACCTTATCAGTAAGTCCCCACATAACCAGTAAATATCCCCTAGTGACCTGATATGGTGCTGTAGCAGGTGTTTAGGAACAGTTCTGTAGGTGGCACAATAACCTTTGGAAAAGTTACCCACAAATTTGCCAGTTCTGTCATAATTAGTATAACAAGTGTAATTCTTTGTAAATCGTAACTCCATCTGGGGGTTTGACATTTCCAACTAAGAGAGGGTATTCTGCTGTCCATGCTTTGCAGAGGGACTGATTAGAACCATAATGGTTAGCAAAAAGACCTAGAAAACAATTCTCTATTTCTAAAGGGATAGTTAATGGAAAGGTGCCCGAGATGGGGTCGGGCACCACCACATACATAGCATGCAGTTCTATTATGTTTATTGGCATTATATCCCATCCACTCTAACCACAAGTTAATGTCATTAAAGCCAGTTTCAGCGGCCATGGTATCTTCGAAGGTGGGGTTAGCAATGGCCAACATGTCCTTAAAGGACTGGATATGTGGTTTCAGCGGATTTGGGACCATATGATCAGCCCCTCGCCACTCTGGAGAGTGGCACATATCTTTAAGATAGAAATGACCTAATTTGTTATAGGAACCTCTCTTCCAATACATTCCCATTACATATTGGTCAGCATCCTCTGGGCCAGGATGCTCAATATTTAACATCAATTTCATAGGTGTACCTCCTCCAGGCTTTCTTAAAGTCATTCTCTGAAGGAGGGATCTACCATGGTCATCTACTTTAGATAAGGCACTTTTTGGTTTATAACCCCAGGCAGGCCCAGCATTCCATCCTGCAGTCCCCCAATGATTACAATTGTGCCCCCATTGCTTGTCAACCACACAAACATAGGGATCTTTTGCTTGTGGTATATCTTTATAGATGGCTTGGATCTGTGACTTGGGAAATGGGCAATCTACAATGTCACAGTAATCAAAGGTAAATGTGGCTACACGGGTACATGATGAATTATACCAGAAAGTGTACCCATTAGCATCTTTAGTAATGGCCACTTGCTGGGCTTTAAGGAGGCCAATCAAAGGGATAATGTACCAGAAGTACATGGCTGTACAGAGTTGGTTTCCTCTGTTGCAGGTGTCTTCTTGCAGTGGGAGGCGTGGATCCAGTTGCCTTTCCCGGCCAACTTGACAGAAGTGGAGGTGATCAGCAGAACTTGGAATGGTCCGTCAAACCTGGGTTCCAGGGTGTGTTTCCGCACAAATTTCTTGACTAGGACCCAATCACCATGGAGCAAACTGTGGTTGCCTGTATCAGTATCAGGATCTGGAATTGGGCATGTATTTTGTTTAAGGCACCTGCAAGTTCAGTTACATAATCTACCAAAACATCAGTTTGCAGTTGTAGTTGTTGGGGAAAATAGCAACCTAGCCTGGGTGCAGTTCCAAACAGAATTGCATAAGGGGATAATGAGGGCTTTCCTCTGGGTGTATGTCTGACACTGAACAGGGCTATTGACAAGCTTTCTGGCCAGGGCATTTTTGTTTCCTGTGACATTTTTAGCATTCTGGTTTTCAGGGTACCATTCATACGCTCCACTTTACCACTACTTTGTTGGTGATAAGGTGTATGGAAAGCAAGGGTCACTCCTAGAGCAGCCCAAATCTCTTTGGTTACTGATGCTGTGAAGGCCGGACCTTGGTCACTTTCAATAACTTCCGGCAATCCAAATCTGCATACAATTTCTGTGAGTAGACGCCGTGCTGTTGTTTTAGCGGTAATGTTAACCACTGGGTAGGCTTCTGGCCAGCCTGAGAACATGTCCACTATTACTAGCGCATACTAATAGATGACACTCTTTGGCATCTGGATGTGGTCTATCTGAATTCTTTGGAATGGATACATGGGTTTAGCCAAGTGTTTCAAAGGGACTTTGACTGTTTTCCCAGGATTACATTTTGCACAGATGACACAAGCCTTGCAATAGTTGTTGGTTAGTGTAGTAATCCCAGGAGCTTCATAGTACTTCTGTATAAGAGCATTCATCAGTTCTTTTGATAAGTGTGCAGGACCATGTGCCCATTGAACAACTGCTGGGTACAAATTCTTAGGGAGGCAGAACCTGAGGCTGTTGTAATACACTCCATCCTTTAGAACTGCCCCTTTCTGTTTCCATTTTTGTATTTCCTCAGGGGCAACTGTAGCCTGCTGTTCCCGTAGGATTTTTAGATCGGTTGGAAGAGTCTGCAGAGTAAATATGGGAGTTTCTTCATTTCCGGACACTCTTCTTTCCACTTCCTGTGGTTCTCTTGCAGCTTGTTTTGCAGCCAGATCCGCCAGATGGTTGCCCTTTGCTTCATCCGAGTCCAACTTCCCATGTGCTTTTATCTTCAAAACCACTTCTTCCGGAAGTAGGAGGGTGTCCATCAGCTCCTTGATTGCAGAACTGTGCTTGGTTGGTGTACCAGCAGTGGTAAGAAATCCTCTTGTTTTCCAAATCAGTCCGAAGTCATGAGCCATGCCCAGTGCATATCTTGAATCTGTGTAGATATTGGCGCGCCTTCCTTCAGAGATCTTGCATGCTGAAGTTAGGGCTTGTAATTCAGCTTCTTGCGCAGACTTTGTTGATGGTAATGATGATGATTCAATAATTTCTTCTGTTGTGGTGACGGCATAGCCTGTATGGTATCTTCCTTCTTCATCAGCATACCTTGAGCCGTCCACAAACAGGGTGATGTCGGGATCTATTAGTGGATCCTCATGCACGGTTGGTAGATGTGTTGTTTCCATTTTCATCTGTTCAAAGCAGTCATGGGGTGTCTCTGGATCATAGTCGTGCTTTATGACCAGATTTTCAAATTCTCCCTCCAGAAAGTAGCGTGGCCATGCCTTCACATGTTCAGGTTCAGTTGATGGATATTTGACAACGCCTATTTCCTGGAGCTGTGAATGGTTCATGGTGGCCCATAGTTTCGCCATAGGCCCAAGATCACCCCATGACTTAGTCTTTGACTTGGTTACAGGGACATGTGGAATGGATGTGTCCCAATGATGATACAGATGGTCAAGTTCATGTGGTAATTGGACTAAAGCCATACTGTTGCCTTCAGTATCGCAGTAGAAATCTTGTAAGATGAGCATTACCTCAACCAATTGATAAAGTTCATCTTCGTAACGAGGTTCTGGGTTGATGGTTGGTTTGTACCACATTGTGCAGAAGGCATATTCTGGCCCGTCGCAGGGGGGCAAATTGGAGTGCATTTTGCCAATGGTGTGTGTAAGGAGTAGGACATATCCTTCGTCCATGATGAATCCATAATAGCTACCCCCCTCAGGGAGTGGCAGAAGAGTGGACGGATTTAAAACCTGACATCGCTGAAGGGTGACATTGTCAGGTAACAAGAGACGACATTGGAGACGAAGGTGTCTAGCAGCTGTGACGTGTTTGATTTGGACCTGGTTAATGATGGCCGAGATATCATGGGGAGCCAATACAGTGAGAGAGTGGCCAAGAACCAGGTCACCAGTACATTCAATAAGTTCTTGAGCAGCAAAGACAGCGCGAAGGCAAGAGGGAGTTCCTCTAGCCACGATGTCTAGTTGGCAGGAGAAGAAACCAATAGGCCTCTGGCGTCCGCCAGGACCTTGTGGTTGTGTGAGGACACCTGTAGCATGGCCTTGTCTTTCAGACACAAATAATTTGAAAGGTTTGTCGTAGTTTGGTAGGCCAAGAGCAGGGGCAGAGGCAATAGCACGTTGGAGAATATAGAAGTTGTCATATGCTTCTGACGACAGACAGAATGGGTCTGATTTGAGAGCATCATACAAGGGTTGCATGAGCAGAGAGGCCTCAAGGATCCAGGCTCTGCAATAGGAGATGAGGCCTAGGAAAGCATGAAGGGATTTTGTAGTCTTCGGAGGTGGGATGGCCAAAACTGCTCTGACCCGATCACGGGTTAGATGTCTGGTTCCATGGGACAGGCAGTGGCCTAAGAAGATTACAGTAGGCTGGCAGAATTGAAGTTTGACAAGAGACGCCTTACATCCCTGATCTGCAAGATAACAAAGGAGGTCCAGAGAACATTTTTCTGTTGTGGGGACGTCGTCTCCACAAAGGAGTAGGTCATCCACGTATTGGAGTAGGACAACCTCAGGGTGGTCAGATTGCCAGGGGTCAAGGATGGAACACATCGCTCTTGCAAACTGGCTTGGAGAATTTTGTGCCCCCTGGGGCATAACAGTCCATGTATATTGTTGTTTTTCATGTGTGAAGGCAAACAGATACTGACAGACTGGATCCAGGGGAACACTGAAGAATGCATTGGCCAGGTAAATCACCGTGAAGTATCTAGCAGATGGTGGAACGCCAGAGAGGAGTGTGTGTGGATTTGGCACAATTGGGGTGTCCAGAACTGTGGCTTCATTTACTGCTCTGAGATCCTGGACCATTCGATATTTCTCTGGTTCACCCTTTGGCGTTTTCTTCTTAACAGGAAATAGTGGGGTGTTGCACGGTGATTCACACTTGACAAGAGCTCCTTTCTCCAGTAGGGCCTGGACTTGTTTAGTGATAGCTGCAGCTTGAGCAGGCTTCAATGGATATTGGGACTTCCTCGGTAGTTTGGCTCCTGGAAGGAGCTTGATTACTACAGGTGGGACTTTAAGATGGCCTATGTCCTGTGGGCCTGAAGACCATAGTGTCTTGGGGACGCTGTTCATCAGAGATTCTGGGAAATTGTCCCTCAGGGCCTTTGCGTTATCACAGGGTTTATCGAGATGAAGCATTAAAGGTAAGGAACACAGTGCTGAGGTGTCTGAGTCAGACAGGGCAGAGGATAATTCCACTTGGCCGTCTGGAGTGAAGGTGATAGATGCTTGCAGGTGAGAGAGAACATCAGCACCTAACAGGTTTATGGGACAGGTGGATGATACCACAAAATGAGCAAGCAGACTTGGGCAGCTGCCAACCCGTAGAGGAGTAGACAGGGGACTCTGCCTTGGAAGGCCATACACTCCTACACAGGAAACATCAATATTGGAAAGGAAAGAGATGTCAGGCAGGTCTTGTTCTCTTAGAACACTACGGGCTGCACCTGTGTCAACAAGAAAAGTGGTGGGGTGGCCTTCGATGGGTAAAGTTACAGTAGCTAGAGGCCCCCTTTGTTCCCCTGAAGACACTGCCATAACAGGGGTTAATGACACAGGCTTGCCGATGTCCTATTCTTCTTGTGTTGAATCAGGTGAAGGAGGGTTTGGGGCCTTTGCAGTAATTGCAGGTCTGGACACTTGCCTGCCAGCATATGGTCTTTGGTATTTAAGGGGTGCAGGGCAGTCACTCTTAAAATGGCCCTTTTCCCCACAGTTAAAGCAGATTCCATCTTCAGGCCTGGTGCCTCTTGGGATCGGTGGTCGTGACACCATAAGAGGGGTAGGGTTAGATCTTCTTGGGACTTGTGCTGCCTCTAGTCCTCTGGCAACCAGAAGCAGCTTATCAAGGGGAACAACTCTATACTCAGGGCGCACAGCAATAATACCCTTGCGTATAGGGTCCTTGATGCCCTGGACAAAGGCACCAGACAGCATTTGAGCGTGTATTTTGTTACTGAGTTCAAACCCTAAGTCTGTGAACAACTGGAAAAGTCTAGCATGAAACCTCTCTACTGATTCGCCTTTTTCCTGGATAATGTCATTAAGGCCAGCTGCTAGATCCGCAAGTTTATCCTTAGCCCAGGCTCTCAGTTGATCACAGAATTCAACTCCGGACATATAATCAGTATCACTAACCAGCCAGTTAGTGCATAGGTGGCGGGCAATATTAGGCCAATAGGCATCCCCAGCCTTAATGGCACAGAGACTCAATAGATCTCGCCAAGCGGCGGAATAGGTTTGTTGGATCTGAACGACTGCCCTATAGAAGGGCATGGGCTGCTTTTCAGGGTCAGGAAGTGATTTCATCAGGGTACTGGCCTGTGTTGGGTTAAAGGTGACATACATTATAGGGGCCTTGTCTCCCGGATACTTGCGACCAAAAGGGTCGCTTAGTGAACGACGGGGTGGTTGGGGCGATACCTCCCTGGATTCTAGTGGGATCTGGTAACCATGAGAACTAAACGTGTCAGACTCGTCTGCACGGGTTACCCGGACTCCCGGAGGGTGTACTACCTGTGGTGTCAGGGGCGGAGGTAGGAGAGGTACTCCACCAGCCGGGGCTGCTGGTGAATCATGAGTTGGAGGCAGCAGATCATTCGGAAGGACTGGCATGATAGGTGCCGTATTACTGGGGGACACCATATTGGAGGCGTGAAAGGAAGTGGCGTTTGGGTTAAGTGGGGAAGTGGTGGCCATGCTGGATGTGGGCACGGTGTGGGTAGGTGTGATCGGGGTCGGCTGTGTGACTACAGGAGGTACAGGGGAGATGGCTGAATAGGGCGGGAGTGCGGGGTATGGATAGGTGAGAGGCCAAGGCATTTGGGCAGAGTAGGTGTAGGGCGGTGGTGATGGGTAGGGATGAGGATAGGCGGAGGGATATAGAGGGTACGGATATGACGGCGGGGAAGGGGAAGGATGGGACGCGGGTGGAGTGGGAGGAGTCGAGGGTGGAGTAGGAGGGACTGGTGGAGTAGGAGGGACTGGTGGAGTAGGTGGAGCCATCAGCATTCAGGACTGGGCAAACGGGGGCAGTGATAGGGAAGGGACCAGAGGTGGGAGCCGTGGTCAGTTGCATTTCAGTCATTGCTGATGTGATGCCAGGAGTGGCCACCTCATGTGCACCATAACCGGGCGCCGGCTGGGAGAACTTCCCAGCAACAAAGTTTTTATAATACACAAACAATCTTAAACCTTTATGATCAACCTCTTCCTCAATCCATCCCTCTTGCTGAATAGCTTTCGCTACTCGATACCAGGCTTCCGCTGTACGGACTAAATCATGGTCCGACAGCTTCCCTTTCTTTTCTGTCAGTAACTTACGCCAGCTCTCTGGCTGCAATCTACCGCACGGAGGTACGGCAATTCCACACACTTTAGCAATTTTATCAACTTTCTTAACCATCTCTTCTCCTTCTCTATCTTCTACCAAATCACATGCTAACCAACCCTTATTGGGTTTATCTAACTTCTGTCCCATCCTCCCTATACAAGGCGTCCCAGATATAGAGAAAGAAAAAGGAACAGAATGTCTACAGTGCTCGACTGCTACGTAAGAGTGCAAAACGTACGTCTTCCCAAAACGTAGACTAGTCACTGATTCTGCCTACCCGAGGTAGCCGCGGATTGGAGCGTGGCAAGAAGTGTGTGACCAATCACTTCTCTCAACAAAGAGAAATAGGAGGGGAAAGTGTAAATAGTACAGAGAGTAAGATAAAAGTAAGCACAGGAATCTGTGTGACAGACAATTAAGACAACATTTCAGTGTAAATACAGTGCATGCATCACAGTTCAAATAAGTTCAACAGTAATCCCTTTCCTTTACTCGTGTGGCCGAAGCCACCTCCCTCAACCTCGTAGTGTCCCCGCTCGGGGAATGACTGCAGATTAGCCGCACTACCTGACGGCAACAGAACACAGCAAACACCGGCCCGAGTTCCGTCCACCTCCCTCGTTACAGTAGTTCGGACCCGTAACCACCTCTTCCCTCACTCCCGTAGTGTCCCTGTTGCGGACCCACCCGCAAGTCACACTACCACGTGGTGATGGAGACAGCAATGCCTGCCCGAATCCACACGCCACAAAAGAAAAGAATTGGAATGTTACCAGCCTCAGCGCTCGAGGCTGGAATGTACCACCTCTCTGCAAGCAGAGAAAATAAGTGTCCAATGAGGCTAGCTAAGATGTCAGAGCGACACTATGGGGAACCCCCAGGAAGCAGTGAGTCTACACCGACCTCCACAGATCCCCCCTCTTTTTCCTTACTGCCGTAGCTACTCTGCACCTAAAATAGGTAAACAGGTAATAGAGGACCCCCAGGAAAACCTCCACAGGTCCACCCCCCTCTTTCCTTACAGCCACAGCCACTTGGCTCCTAAAAGGGGTAAACAGGCAAACACTCTACCCCGGCACTAAGCTAAGGACAAACCAAATCAGACACACCCAGGTAACAGATAGTCAACAGGTGCAGGTAATATAAGTATTAACAAGTAAGGTGTAGGGTCTCTGGGCAAGCTATTACCTGACTTTGATGTCCTCTCGGCAGCCAATCTCAGACGCTGGGGCAGGTCAATCACAGGGGCTGGAACATACCGGCCAGGTGCTGCAGCAAGCTCTACCGTGTATTCAGAGGTGATCAATCTCCTTCCTTCCCCCAGGATTCATCCACCCCGCGTCTTCTTAGCCTTAGCAAGGCATAACCCAGAGCCCCACGGTTGGGCGCCAAAATGTTAAGGATTCTTTTAAGCAAACCAATAAGTTTGAATGACTATCTGTTCCTGTCCAAATTAGAAATAATAAAGTTGCGTGCACGCAGAAGTAAATTCACACTGAGACACGAGGTTCAGGTTAAATGAAAGAACTTCAGGAAATGTAATGGCATCTGTTAAAATGTGGGTGCGCAGACCCTTATAAAGGCATACTTACATCACTAAAGAAATTTAAGATAACAACAAGTAAACATTATTAATTGGTTTAGGTGTTAAGTGGTTAGTTAAATGCCCTCCCTACTGGGTGTACCATCTTAGGTCACTACTGTCGTCATGAACTTCTCCTCCAGATTCCAGCACCATCTTGTTAGCACGAGGAGTTCACTCGATGGGAGGGGGGCTTTAGCAGCCATTTTGTGTAGTTGGCAAGTTAGTCTCAAGGTTAGTTTCTCAAGGCTTTTAGTAACTTCACATTTTATTAAGACTAGCTGCTACAGTCTTTATTAAGACTAGCTGCTAACTTTGTTTTCCTGACACTATAGTGATCCTTTAAGAGTTTAAGGGGTTATTTTGGCCTGGGGAAGCCAAATGGTTATACACCTATGCTCTAAACCAGGAATAGACATCCTTTGCCACTCCAGATGTTGTGGACTACACCTCCCATGATGCTTTGCAAGCCTTAATGGAGATGTATTCAAAAAGCAAAGGGAGTGTCGAAGGTTACCTACCCCTGCACTAAACCAAAAATATATAATACAGTTCCTACCCCATAACTATAATATTTAATGCTATAATATTTAATGCTCTCATCCAACCCCCTTCCCTCTCCACAGTTCCTAATAAATATATTACAAATATAATTCCCTCACCCCTGTAGCCCCCTCTATTTACATTTCCTTCTACACACACACACATATATACATATATATATATTGGGCCACAAATATAAATGTAAAAAATATAATTATTGCCTCATCTCAAATTCCCAAGTCAGCTCTTTCCCGTCCCCCTCTCCCCCCTATCTAATACACTGCTGACCCCCCTCCCCCTAATTTACTGCTGTCACCCCCCTCCTCTAATATACTGCTGTCACCCCCCCTCCTCTAACTGCCCCCCTTCTTCCCCTCCCCAATACATTACTAACCCCCTTCCCCAATACATTACTGCCCTCCCCTTCCCCAAAACATTACTGCCCCCTCCCCTAAATACATTACTGCCCCCTCCCCTAAATACATTACTGCCCCCCTCCCCAATACATTACTGCCCCCTCCCCTAAATACATTACTCCCCTCCCTAATACATTACTGTCCCCCTCCCCTCCCCAATACATTACTGCCCCCTCTCCCCTCCCCAAAACATTACTGCCCCCCCCCTCCCCTCCCCAATACATTACTGCCCCCCTCCCCAATACATTACTGCCCCCCTCCCCAATATATTACTGACCCCCTCCCCAATATATTACTGCCCCCTCCCCAATATATTACTGACCCCCCTCCCCTCCCCAATACATTACTGCCCCCCTCCCCAATACATTACTGCCCCCCTCCCCAATACATTACTGCACCCCTCCCCAATATATTACTGACCCCCTCCCCAATATATTACTGACCCCCCTCCCCTCCCCAATATATTACTGCCCCCCTCCCCAATATATTACTGCCCCCCTCCCCAATACATTACTGCCCCCCTCCCCTCCCCAATACATTACTGCCCCCTCCCTTCCCCCATACATTAATGACCCCCTCCCCTCCCCATACATTAATGACCACCCCCTTCCCTAATACATTAATGACCACCCCCCTCCCCTCCCCAATACATTAATGACCACCCCCTCCCCTCCCCAATACATTAATGACCACCACCCCCTCCCCTCCCCAATATATTAATGACCACCCCCTCCCCTCCCCAATATATTAATGACCACCCCCCTCCCCAATACATTAATGACCACCCCCCCTCCCCTCCCCAATATATTAATGACCACCCCCTCTCCCCAATACATTAATGTCCACCCCCCTCCCTAATACATTAATGACCCCCCCTCCCCAATACATTAATGACCACCCCCCCTCCCCAATACATTAATGACCACCCCCCCTCCCCTCCCCAATATATTAATGACCACCCCCTCTCCCCAATACATTAATGTCCACCCCCTAATACATTAATGACCCCCCTCCCCAATACATTAATGTCCACCCCCCTCCCTAATACATTAATGACCCCCCCTCCCCAATACATTAATGACCACCCCCTTCCCTCCCCAATATATTAATGACCCCCCCTCCCCTCCCCAATATATTAATGACCACCACCCCTCTCCCCAATACATTAATGACCACCCCCCTCCCCTCCCCAATATATTAATGACCACCCCCTCTCCCCAATACATTAATGTCCACCCCCCCTCCCTAATACATTAATGACCCCCCTCCCCAATACATTAATGACCACCCCCCTCCCCAATACATTAATGACCACCCCCCTCCCATCCCCAATATATTAATGACCACCCCCTCTCCCCAATACATTAATGTCCACCCCCCTCCCCTCCCCAATATATTAGTGACCACCCCTCTCCCCAATACATTCATGTCCACCCCCCCTCCCTAGTACATTAATGACCCCCCCTCCCCAATACATTAATGTCCACCCCCCCTCCCTAATACATTAATGACCCACCCTCCCCAATACATTAATGACCACCCCCCTCCCCTCCCCAATATATTAATGACCACCCCCTCTCCCCAATACATTAATGACCCCCCCCTCCCTAATACATTATTGACCACCCCCCTCCCCTCCCCTCCCCAATACATTAATGACCCCCCCCCCCCTCCCCTCTCCAATACATTGATTAATTAATTAGGTCCCCCAAACCCCTTTATTCTTACCTTTACAAGTTCCAACAGCTCAGGGAAAAAAGGCCGCGATGCAGTTTCAGTAGAGCCGCCGCCGCGCAGCCGCCGGATGTGACGTCATGTCGTCATTTGCCGCTCACATCCGGCGGCTGACAGGAAGCAGCAGCGGCCGGCTCAGGTGTGGCTGCGGCCGCGCGGTTGTGGCTGCGGCCGCGCGGCCGCATAGGGTAACAGAAATGTTAAAGCGGCCCCAGGGCAGCCAAATGTTAAAGCGGCCCCAGGGCAGCCAAATGTTAAAGCGGCCCCAGGGCTGGCGGCCTACCGGGAAATTTCCCGGTATCCCGGTAGGCCAGTCCGGCCCTGGTAATAGTTATTTAGTGACTGGTGTAACTGCTGTGTGTGTACGGGAATTCCCTGAGTGTTTTGTTGTGTGCGTTTCGCTTAGTAACTGTACCACGTGGTGCTGTTGCCGAGGGAACGGGTGTGACCGTTGGAAGAGTGTTTGTTTAGTTTCTGTTGGAGACGAAGCTTCATTGTTAAGTATGGGCGCGTCAGATTCAACGGTTTTGGATCCCTTAGGATGTATGTTAAAAAACTTTAAAAAGGGATATACTGTATGTGATTTTGGGGTAAAGATGTCTCCAGCACGCCTTTATGTAGTAGGGAATGGCCTACTTTGGTTGCCGCATGGCCACCACGTGGCAGTTATGATCCTAATCTGGTACAGCGTGTACACGTGGCTGTATCAGGTAGGCCTGAACTTTACGGCCAGTTTCCATATATTGACTGTTGGAGGCAGGCCGTAAATGACTCGCCAAAATGGATCCGAGTATGCCACGAGGAACAATGTCGCCTCATGGTGGCCAGGACTCGCTTGTCCACTAAGGCCGTAATTACGCCCATTTTGGACACGCCCCCTGAGTCTGAGATCCCCATGCCGCCCCCTTACTCCTCCTCCACCGGAAGAGGAAGAGGAGGTGCTGTTGGAAACACTCCTCCCCTTACCCCGTTGTCCCCACCTACTCCCTCCTCTAGCTCTGAGCCCAGCCCTCTTGTTTCAAACCCTCCCCTTCCGATACCTACTTCCGTTAACTCCACCTACCCAGATTTGGCACCATATCTAGTTTCCGGTCAGGCTCCTCCTAGCCCGGCCCGGAATATTTTACTTACCAACCTTCCCCTTAGTAAAGCGTCCCCATCCCCTTGTCTTACTACCCCTCGACCGGAACCCCTAACTGACGCATCTCAACGAAGCCCCATACTAACCCGACAAATGACTGGTACCCTACAACCCCGACATTATCAAATGCCTCTTCGACTGACTCCTGGCCCGACACACATTAACGGTGATGGCCAGATACAATATGCTGATCCAGTCTTCGTCTATGTCCCTTTTACAACCACCGATCTATTTAATTGGAAACCCATAACTCCTCTTACACCGAAAAGCCTCAAGCCATGACGGATTTGTTTACCTCAATAGTCCAGACACACATCCCCACTTGGGCTGATTGCCAGCAATTGTTGATGACATTGTTTAATAATGAGGAAAGGACAAGGATAAATCAAGCAGCAATTAAAGCGCTGGAAGAAGTGGCCCGTACACAAAATCAGGCCAACCCGGCAGCATGGGCCGCAGCCCATTATCCAAACACCGATCCAAATTGGAATGCCAATGGCGCAGACATGGTCCATTTAAAAGCTTACAGGGATGCTATTATTGCTGGCATGAAAGCTGGAGGAAAGAAGGCGATTAACATGTCTAAGACGGCTGAGGTATTACAGAAATGTGATGAATCGCCCAGTGTCTTTTATGACCGATTATTGGAGGCATACCTTTTGTATACCCCCTTTAATCCGGAGGCTCCTGAGAATTCCCGGATGGTTAACTCTGCCTTTGTCAGCCAAGCCTACGGAGATATAAAGCGCAAGCTACAAAAGTTAGAAGGGTTTGTAGGGATGTCCATAACCCAACTAATGGAGGTAGCAAATAAGGTATACATGAATAGGGAAACAGAGACAAAGAAGGAGGAAGAGCGTAAGATGCGTAGAAAAGCAGATATGCTAGCGGTAGCTATCGCAGGCGTAGATAGAAGGGAAAAGGAAGTGTATAGGGCAGTGATGGGGAACCTATGGCACGCGTGCCACAGGTGGCACGCCGGGCCCTTTCTGTGGGCACGCGGCCATAGGTTCACCAATAATGCAGAGTAGGCGCCTGCCTGCCCGAAACGGCAGGTGCCTACTCTGCTTCCGGGTCGGGAGGCAGGGGAGGGATCTTTGCAGCAGCTCCCCTGTCCTCCCGCGAGCAAGCTGTGTGGAGCGTTGCCGCGCATTACCATCCCCTACATTGGATAATTCGGACAAGTTGGTATGGTAGGTTTCAAGCTGGCTTGTGGCCAGAATCTGGGGGTGTAGGGATATCTCAGAATTGGATCACTTTATTATGTTTCATGATGTTATTTATGTTATATTGTTACGGTGTTAAGTTGTTAATTTTAGGGTAATTGTCATTGTAATGTTGTGGGGGGTTAGTTATATACTGTTTCATAGGGTTTGTTTGACAATGACTTTTTATATTAAAATTTATATTATAATATATTAAAAGCTGTGGACATAATTTTACCCAACATAGTGGCGTCCGTGCATTATTGGGTATGTATAGGGTTTTTATTCTTTTTTTTTTTTTAATTCTTTATTTTATTAGTGCATGTTATGACATATAAGCTTGTGATGCCACGACAGCATTGACAAGCGCAGTACAGTATCATAGGTTTATACAGCGTCACGGCAAGTTAGGATTTGCACATTTTTATAAGTTAAATAAACAAGCTGGAACATAGGCCTGCAGTTGCGACCTGAGGAAATACAAGATATATACCAGTAACACTAGTAACAAATAAACAAGCTTGATCATTCCTTGGAAACACTGACATAGTGTATAGACAGAAACTTCTATAATTCACGTGTAGCTTGGAATGTGTACTGAATCGTACCGTGAGTGGACGTGGAGTATGGACCTATAGGAGGTAGGTGTTCATGCTGTGTATGTTACGAGCTCTACACATTGATGGTCTGCAGGCTTTGTCAGTGTGCCTGATAGTGGTGTAACTGGGTCATGATTGCTATGAGGGCAGCAGAGCATTAGTAAAGAAAGCCCTGGTGACTAAGATTCCCTCGCTTCGCTGGGTGGTATATGGGGGAGGACAAGTGCGTGTCGGTATCAGCAGACCCGCAGGGGTGGATGTGTGTAGTGGCTGAACAGATGTAAGGGCCGCTGAGGTCGTGTGTATGGTAGCTTCAGGAGCATTTGTGTATTGCAATGTGAGAGTGGTCATCGTGTATAACAAAGGAACATTAGAACATTGAACTATGTGGATACTACTGAAAACGTTGGTAGACGTATCTGCAAATGGTGTAACAGTTCAAAACATTGAGGCTTCTTATTCAGGAAACCTGGTGCAGTCGAGGTCACGTTCAAGTGACAGTGTCCCATTCCCCTCCGGGAATGAAAGGAGGTATGTTGTCAACGTCCCATACTCTTTGGGGCTGCGTCGCTGGATCCGGCACAGGCAGGCCCAGATCTTGGTAGCTTTGTAGGTTTTTCCTCATTTAGTGCACATCAGTGCTCTTGAGTTAGTCCATCGATAAGGGAGGCCAGCCTTTTGTAGTGGCTGCGTGATTGGGCGCATTGTTTTTCGCCACAGGAGTGTGGCTTTACTGAGATCTTGATAGAATGTAAGTGAGTGAGTCTCGAACTGGAATGGGGTGTTCCCCCGTAGTGCCTGCAACAGTCGTTGTTTATCCGCAAAGGATCGACAGCAGAGTATAACATCCCTAGGTTGGGAGTTTGGCGTTTGTAGGGGTGTTGCGATGCTGTAAAGTCCGTCGTGGGCAAACAGTTTAGCGTGCTTGGTTGGGAGAATAGCTGCTATGAGTCGCCTGATGAGGTGAGGCAGTTCTTCTGCTGGTACGGTGTCCTCAATTCCTCTTATCTTGACGTTGTTTTGTCTGCTTTTGTCTTCCAATGCATCCAATCTGGCTGCGATTTGGGAGTGAGAGGTTTGTAGCTGCTTTAAGGCTTCCCCCTGGGTGGCCATGTCTCGCTTTGTATCAGCAGAGTCCTCCTCGGATGCTCTGAGGCGTTCTGTTATAGCTTGCATTTCGGCTTTGACTAGGTTGAGTTCTGCAAAGAACATGTCCTGGAAGTGTGCCAAGAGGTCGTGGATGTCCCGCTTTGTTACAGGTGGTTCTGTTTCAGGCGTAGCCTGAGTTCCTTTCCCGGGCACAATGTCCACCACTGCGTCAGGTGTAATTTCCCGCCTGGGGGATGGCGGCTCCCGCGTGCGGGTTGTTGAGGTCAGCATCTGGCTGATATCATGGTTGGAGGCTGCCGCGGCCGGAGCCGGTTTTTGTGATTTGCGGCCCATCGGGAGTTCTGGTATGGCCCCTCTAACGTCCGCTGCCTGAGGGATCGTGTCCCAGTAGTCTCCGTCCCAGGAGGTGATGCGTGGCTGTCGCGGTAGTCCCGCTCGGTAGGCCCGAGGCGCCTTGTGCCGGGTTTCGTGCCCGACGGGCATAAAAAAGGCATCCACGGGTCCGGAATGTAAACCCCTATGCGAGGGTCTCTGTTCCACCTCTGGTTGCTCACTAATGCGCCATTTCTTGTCGATTTTTCGAGCAATGATCGAGGAGCTGGGTGAAATGGCGTCTGCTCCTGAACGCCGTTGGCTCCGCCCCCCAGGGTTTTTATTCTTAATGCCCAAGCGTACGACTATGCGCCTGTCAAGTAAGCTGTCAGGGAATTTATGTGTTCAAATTTCCAGTAAGTGTGTGAGAGCAAGAAAAAGCCAAATACATAGCATGATTCTGACGCTCTATGGCTTAAGGATGTAGGAGACCCTGAACCAAACCATTTACTAACTTATCAGTTTTACGGAGAGTTAAACAAGAACAAAGAAGTTGGTAAGTTTTTTTACACAGACCCCCTAACTTCAGTCCTTCACATGAAATATTTATCTCCCTATTACAGCAGTATGCATTAGGGGTGAGTATGGGCCAAAAATTTGGTTTGGTTCAAGACTTCGGCAATTCAAAATTTTGGCACTTCCCTATCCCCAACCCCCAACCCTAACCCTAACCACCACAACCACTTATACATGTAGGGTTAGGGCTAGATTCCTGTCATGATTCCCGTAATTTTCCCTCCCTCTCTTGTTTTGCCACTTTTCAGAAATCCAAAGCACTTCCATAATTCAGCAATTCGGAAGCATCCGAATGTCCGAATTGCCGTAACATTCGGAACGAAACCAATTGCATATGTCTAGTATGCATGACTCTGAACTTTACAAATTCTTTCAAATTGGGATAGTCTGATATTCAAATACATAGACTATAAAGAGGGAGTAGGACAAGTAAGAATAGATAGCTCTAAAACTGGAATGAAAAGGATCACCACATTTTTAGAGAAATAGGGGAAACGAGAACATCCCATCTTTTATATTTTATATATTAGAGTATATTAACTGCCATTGGTGCCAACAGCCCTGTGTTGTTTTCGCAAGCTGGGTTAAGGACACGTATACTACATATATATTGGACTTACACAGGATACTATTGGACTTGTTGGATATAAAATTGGGCATTCCCAGATATATATGTATATATATATTTTTTCATTGTATTGCATTTTATCACTCAGTAAGGTTTTTAGCTCCTGGATATTTGCACTATATTACACGGTGTTCTCTTTTCCCCTTTACAAATTCTTTGTCCACTATTGGTCCACATCACAAATGTGTATATACAAAACCCCGTCTAAACATCATTCCAGTGTTGCTGCCTTTAATTCCACGGATTTCCTTGTCAAAAAACTGAAACGTCCATGAGGTGTATCAGGACACATTTTTTTGTATAAAGGCGTTCTAATACCTGGCTAGTTATCTGGGATGGGCGTTCTAATACCTGGAAACACAGTGGAAGCCATAAAGTGGCTATGTTTGTCAGTGAAGTGGTTTTTATGCCACTTTTAGTGGCGTATATATTTGTAAGTGCAGAGCATTATTTATTTTATTTACATATTTGATGGTTTTACACTATGCCTGTTTCTTATATGTGTTTTAAGCAATCAGAATTTTTTGATGGCATTTAAATTTGTCTGCTATTTAATCAGGACTAGTCCATACTCTGTAACACTTAGAGAAAGCCTGTTATCTTTGGCGAAATGCATCAGTGTTTATTCTTTTTATGGTTTTCATCTTTATTTTCAATACATTTAGTTATTTTTAACCATATCTGGACCTTCCTGATTTTATCCAGAAGATTGTATCCAGAAGATTCTAACATCCGATTCCTTGGGGGGGAACATACCACCCAAGCTATAAGGATTCGGCAAAACCCATTGTTGCTCTCCACTAGTGAGTATATCTCCTTTTATCGCCTTTATTTATTTTACTACAGAGATCACTGTATATATTTTTTTCTTTTATATATTTTGAATATCCTGGTGACCCTTTGCTGCTATACTCCTGGGCACTGACAAGCGCAAATGCTGAATACCTCGAGATAGGGAGCTCATACCACACCAGCTACAAAACAACTATCAACCAGAAAGACTACCACACGCAAGATCAATATATTCCACAGATCCATAGTCGGGGATTATACCTCCCGAGCGCATATATTTGGAGCTAATTACTAGCTCCAAAAAAGTGTAAGTGCTTTTCCTTTTATTTACCTCACCAACTATCTGAAAATACTACTTCATACTTCGTTTTTGTCCCCTGTTTTCCATATTGTATTGTATTTTCCTGGTTGGAATTTTACACATGGACAGGGCCCTAAAATAGGAAATCACTCATTGAGTTCAGAGTTAGTAGGTGGCCTGATATTTTAAGAGTCTATAATATAGTGTGATAACATATATGCTCCATAATGACTGGAGAGTGATGGAAGTTGCATTCTGTAGTATCTCTAGTGTAAACATTAAATTAGGAGACTAACCATGATGGTTAGAGGTATTCTTTGTGGGAATAAGTCAAGGTTACAGTGCAGGATATACACCTCTATATTGTGTGCTGTGCTGACCAGTGCATTATGGCATCACTGTGATGATGTAATAACCATATCTCATCACTAGAATTACTCACCATTGTGAAAGAGTTGTTTTGATATTAAGATATATATCAAATTGCTCGAGAACGTTCTTGTTTTCATACCTAATCTTTACCTGAAATTGGACATTAGAGGGCGCTACTTTTCGCAGGACTAAGTACCGAGGCAGCACAGGGCAGCCTGATGGCTGGATTATTGCCTTTCGTTGGGCTCCTGCTATGTACCCCAGTATTACTGCTGGCAGAAACACTGGGTAAGTGCTTGTGGAGTACGTGTGCAGATTGTGTGATACTTGTACTATTATCTAGTTTGACTGCCATTAGGATAATGTTATATGTCTAAATTAATGACATAGTTTCAGCTTGTTTCAATAGTTAGTAAGGTATACAATTTGGAGAAAAAGTGTAAATGTCTCTGAATGTAGTGTAGCGATGTACAATGGACTGTAAATGTAGCAGGACGTTTACTGGAGCGAAGCAGTGGTCAGTGCATTGGGCTGTAGGAGGGAGTACAGTGTACCTGATTTCATTTACCCGTAGCTTTATATCAAGTTGTTTCTGTTACCAAGTAGGTGCGTACCTGGGGTATTTGTCAGCCCCCCAAGAATTGTAACATTTAAAGGGACACTACAAGTATTATAACTACTACAACATACATAATGAAAAATGTTTAAGGAGAAAAATGTTCAAAAATGGTTTCAAATGTCCTGAGAAACTGAGGAAAAGAAAATTAGTTCTACTGCGTTGACTTATATGCTCCACCTAGATAGGTGTCCTATTGGTAAAATATTTACTTTGTGTCTTTTAACTAATTTATATCTCATACTGTTTCTTTTTTAGAGATCTACCCGGACTATATTTTGTCATTTGCCTTTAAACCATGTATTTATTGTTATTTATACACTGTGATAACTTATATGCCCCATATTGGCTGGAGAGTGATGGGAGTTGCATTCTATAGCCTCTCCAGTGTCTACATTAGGCTAGAATATTAATAACAATGGTTAGGGGTATTTTGTGTGTTAATGACTTAAGGTTACAGTGCCCTGACCAGTGCATTATGACATTACTGTGATGATGTAATATCTATCTCATCACTATAATTACTCGCCATTCTGAAGGAGCTTTTTGATATTAAGACATATATCGAACTGCTGGTGAACATTCAGGCATTGCTAAGATATTAGCGATAATTACTTATAATAATAATTAGGAAGCACTGTTATTCACAGGACTAAGGACTGAGACAGCACAGTACAGCCTAATGGCTGGATTATTGTCTTTCATTGGGCTCCTGCTATGTGCCCCTCTATCACTACTGGCAGAAACGTTGGGTGAGTACTGGTCGCTTTGCTATGCTGTTCAGCTCAATGCTGAGAGAGAACATGATTTAACCAGCACCGATTTACCTGGAATTGGGCTTCTCCTATGGCCTTTATGCTGAGTATGCGGGCAGCGAACATACATATTGTGTGATACCTGTGCTACTATCTGATTTGACTGGTGTTGGGATAATGTTATCTGGTCTACTTACTAACATCCGAATCGCGTAACGAACGGGGCATAACCATCCAGTACGAGGCCATTCCTAAATCTGGACATTGGTCACAGTATGTAACAATTTCCAGATCAGGCATTTTAGGCTGAATTATGCCATTTGGATTTAATTTGGCTACAGTTTGGTTAGTGAATAACCCTCTCAGTGTCCCACGTTGCTGGTTAAAAAATGATGTGTCTAGTAGACCTTGGTGATGGTTTATGGTTAATCCCAGGATCCTGTAAAAAAATACACCATCCATGGACAATATTGTTATGTGAGTCTGTATTATTTATAAGTGCGCAGTATACACCTTGTCCATTACAGGGTGACACCTCGGATATTCATTATTTTTTTCACAAGGGACATTTCTCTGTTTCCTACAGTGGATGGATGTGGCCACGTGGTCATGAATGATGAGGGTGGAACTCTTACATCAAAGAACTACCCTGAAACATACCCCGACCACTCAGTTTGCCAGATTACCATCAGAGTGCAGAGCGGTAAACAGCTGTACATCAAAGTGGCTGATTTGGACCTGGATATTGACTCTGCATCTCTGAAAATCTACAAGGGTTCATCCACTGAGGAATATGGTGAGTCTCTATAAATTCTACAGTATGGTGGGATGGAAAGCAAATGCTGGGGATTTGGAACATGTACTGGTTTTATAAAATTCTCACAGTTCATTGGAAATCATTTTTTCAGATTAGGATTAAGTACCAGACGTGATCAGCAGCATTATAGAATACAGTTTATTACAGACGCTATCCATACATATAAAATACAAATGATATTCTGCATCTCTAAGCTACTGACACTTCCATATATTATTTCAGTGAGTTACAGTGGAGATCTGAGCAAGGCAAAGACGGACATTTTCTTAGATGATAATACTGCCACCATTCGTTTTGAAAGTGGCCTCCACGTGTCTGGCCGAGGATTTCTGATTAATTATGCCAGCAGTGATCATCCAGGTACTGTGTCTACTAAACTGTGAATGTGTGTTACGAAGGATTCAGTTTGTGTCTCGGGGCTCCTTTGTACATGTCATGTCAATATTGTCCGTCACTGACAGTGAGAGCATTAAATTCATAATTCTTTGACAGTAGCTTCAAGATTGACCATACTCTGCAGGCATGAACACTACTGCTACATTACCTGCGGAGAAATGTGACCCGTGTTTGATCTCTCGGCTATGGCTCTTACTGCTGTAGAATGCTGCAAGTTAATTTGTTTTAAATAAATACGGCTCTTAAGGTGTTAAAATACGTGTGCAGGAATCTCACCCTGCTCCTGTTTTTTATTGATAGATTTCATTACCTGCTTGACTCGCTGTGACTATAAAGAAGACCCAAAGTTCAGGTACGCTTGATTTGGCTAATTATACCTTCATAGAACATGTTGATGTTAAATAAAATGTGATCATAGAATATTGTAATGCCTTTCTATTGGTCTGCAACAAGCGTTCTGAGATCCCTGTCTTTAGACTTTATGCTTGACAAAGAGGGGATCTCCTGAAAGCTTGACACTCCAAAAATGTCCAATAAAAAAACTACGCTTATCTAATACTTACAACAGGGCTACCCAATCCAGATCCCCAGATGTTGTAAAACTACAACTCCCATGATGCGTTGCATGCCTTTAGAATGCATTTTGAATGACAAAGCATCATGGTAGTTGTAGTTCTACAACATCTGGGGATCTACCTGTTGGGCAAGCCTGCTTTACAAGAATTTGTTTTATGAGAAAATGATGGTAAATGCAGGGAATTATTCACCAACATTGAACTGAGGTGAATCATCAATCAACCTTTAAAATTCAGGCAGTAAATCAGCTGAGCGGAGAGTGTATGTGAATTGGGGAATCTGAATTAGAATTCAATATGTCAGTGTGATAATATACCGGTGTACAGTACGAGTATTAAACGTAATCTCTTCTTCTGTGTTTTGATTACCCTTTGTACAGCACTGCGGAGTAAGTTAGCATTTTAGAAACAATAACATTATTTCTACAATTTCAGTAACTATTGTCCAGCCGGCTGCTGGGATGTAGCTGGAAACGTATTTGGAGATGTGACTAATGGATACCAAGAGGTGCGTAAACTGAGCTGTGCGAACATTTCTTCCTAGTGCACATTTTCTATTGGGCAAAGTATTTAAACAAAGCATTCGTGGTAATCCCTGCCCATAGTTCCATCTGACAGTGACTGGGTCCTGTGTAAAGTCCCCTCGCTTGTGGAGTTGGTGTACGATAGAAGTTGGTGGGGAGCTTGACTAACCTTTGGGGACTATCATGAGAAAAAACATCACCAATAGAATAGCACTAAACATTTCTACAAGGGCACTCTAACACCATAACCACCACAGCCCATTATAGTCCTTATGTTGGGAGTCTCCTTGTGCTGTGCCATCGTTACGATTTAGATTATTTTCACATGGTTAGATAGACACCCAGGTCTACACAGATATCAATAAAGTGGACATTTCTATTAATAGTGATCTCAACGTGGTGCTTTTTTGAATGGAATTCATTGGCTTAAAATGTCAGCTGGCACACTCGGTCAATGAATTAAGTCTAGATAGGGACACCATTGATATTTGTAAAGAGGAAGGTGACCCTGCTTTAGCTGTAATATATCTGTGAAGAGTATAGAACCCCGGGTGCGGAGCAGTCACTAATAAGCAGTGGGGGGTACGTCCTGGGTCACAGACCTTCCTTCTTCCACCTGTCACTCTGCGTTAAGTGGGATTGTGGACCTCGGTAGAGGAGCTTCATTACCCTCTTCCAAATGAGAGAAAGCAGCTCTACGCACGCAGGCCATGGAACAAATATCTGTTTTAGAAAATGTAGGCTGTTCCAGACATTATTATTATTTTCCTGAAAACTGATAAATAGTCAACAGAAACAAATGATCTACATCAGTTTTACCTCGCGTAGTAATAAGAAAGAATTATTGTCATCAGCTGATCTAACTCTCATCACTCCAGGCAGCCCAGCAGTGTCATTCACAGTATCTCAGTGGGAATTACAGCTATCGCATACTACGCGGTGTGATATTACACTGTGCGATATAGAATTTCAAAATATGATCTTTCCTATAAAATGCCAGTTATGTGAGGGATTAGTTACTTTAATTACCCAAACTAACACATCACACAGATTACAGGAGGGATCCAAGTATCAATACGTACTAATAAACTGACTTCATTTCAAGGCATCTAAGTGCTTGTTTACTACCAATCTGTGTTAATATTACAGACGTTAATACATTTGACAGATATTAAGCTTTCTCTTTTTATTTCTTTGCAGTCGTCCTTCGTTTGCAAATCGGCTGTCCATGCCGGCGTTATCGCAGACAATCTGGGCGGTCAGGTTCTTATAACTCGATTACAACGCACATTCCAATTCAAAGGGATGGTGACCAGTCAGATTTTGCCAAAAGGGTAAGTTGGAATTATTGTGCTATTAAATAAATGATTATTTATACACAATATCCTTATTTAGAGCAGATTGTAAAATTCCTATTGGACAGGTGATGCTAGCTTCTCACTGATTGGTTGTGTGTGATTGATTAGCCGGAGAAGCCGGCCCGGCTACCCTAAGAGACCTAATGTGGGCTATAGAATCCTCCATGTTCATCATAGCCCATATGTTCATGCTACAGGGACACAATCCATATATATTTCATAACTAGAGGGCTGTCAAATCAAGTTCATTTATATTAACCCCTTAAAAAAAGAGGTTTAAACATACGGGTTTATATGATGACACACGTGAGGATTGAGTTTATTTATTTAATTGAACTTATTACTGCTGGACAATGCTTTTAAATATCTGAAAATAACAGCAAAGCACTCCCTGTAGTTTATTTTGATGCTTGTGCCAGACCTGTCCTGCTATAATAAAGGATTCGTTACCTACCTCAATTCTAAAAGGAGCTTTTTTAATTTGATTTATGTTTTTGCAGTGTCTCCGATTCAAATGTCCAGTTTATGTTCAACAATCCGGGTAAGAAAAATACCTTGTTAATGCCCGTAAAATGTGCTTAAAGAGACACTCTAAGCTGCATGTGGACAATGTTTAATCTTTATATAAATACTGCATTACAAAATGTACAATAAAAAATAAGATAGTGATCTTAAAGAAACACGGTAACGCTAGGAATATATATAACTATATGTATACAGTATGTATTCCTAGCAGTATATTGTCCCAGTCACAGCTTAGGTGGCCAGGGCAGCACTGCCAGGGTAAACAAAGGCTTTTTATTTATAATTTCTCCCTCGTAGCTCTGCTTTCCTCAATGTAGCTCTAATTTCCGTAGGAAAGCAATGGGGGGCTAGTGCAAATGTGCAGCAAAACGCTACGCTGCACCAATCAGATGGTTTCTCTTAGACAATCTGATTATAACTGCACAGTGGGAACTTCGTGGGTTCTCGATCACCTCAGGGGGACTTAGCCACGAATGTTATGGAATGGTTTTCGGCATGAGGTGACCGTGCGGTTCCCAGACAACTTGGATCGCAGTTTTGAACCACTTTGAAATCTGCCAAGAGAGCGCTTTTTGGAGGGAAGGTGCCTCAGACTAAAGGGAACAAATGCTACCTAAGAGCCAGACGGACCAACCCGTACTGCGGCCTCAGGAGCTCAAGAGCTGACTGGCAAAAGCACCAAATGCCCTGAAACTATTTGGGGCATAGGACCACGTGTGCGGCTGGTCAGAACTTTAACACGGTGGCGTTTCCCCTACACTGCATGGGTTATTTAACAATGTATTATTTGTGGGGTTATTTTATGTTTTTATTATGTTTTGGGGTATTTTTATGGTTTAAATGTTTAGGTTTGCCTCTCTGTTCCTGGGAGATAATTAGCTTACCGATCTTTAACGCAATTATCTCCCAGGCCTAGAGATTGGCTGTGTTTGGATGCATTAAACAAGTTGACTCCCAGAACTATGTGTCGTCTAGTTACTGGGAGGTGAAGGGATATAATCACTGCTTAGCACCTTGTTCCAGCTCTTGGAGGATTCGGCGGTGAAAGTCCTTATAAGGACTAGAGCTCCCAGGACCGTGTGTCGTCCAGTCCTTGGGAGGGAATAGAGCTAGTCTCCTATCCTGCTCCAGGAGGACCCCAGTCAAGCCACAGCGACTGGGGCAGAAGCGCTGGGGTTTTACCTTGTTCCAGCTAGGAAGCGGTCCTTGGCAGAGATACCCAGTCAGGGTACAGGGAGCTCCGCTACAATGTAGTTTATCTCTTGGCAGCAGTTCCATTAATTGGGCCACATTGATGGAACTACTGAACAAGTTGATAGCATCCACGGGAAGTTCTACACATGGAGTTATATACTTGGATCGCTCCATTGTGTGCATGCTATCGGCAATGGCTCGGGTTCTCTCACAGAGTGTGTCAATAAAGGTAACTCATTTACATGAGAGAGTCTGGTAATATCTGTTTTCAGCCTGCATTGATGATTTAACTGGGAAGTAGAGAAAGCAGGCAAAAGTTCCATGTGTGCAAACAGTTATTTACTTGATCTTCTCCTCTGCAGGATACATTTCATCTACGCGTCCCACATGGACAGATACAACAATGGGAGAGTTCACCAAAGACCAGATAGCTACTGATAAAAACAAAGCAGGTGAGGATCTGACATTAGTGTTGGGATATCACAGTTTTCCTTTTAAATGAGCACGACAAATAATAGTTACCAGCCACAGGCCTAGCTTTATAAAAGAACAAAAGATTTCATAAAGAGCACTTGGACTTGTTCATTCCAAAACTTAGTTCCAAGAAGCCAGATGTTCAGGAGGACTTAATACAGGCATACCCCACTTCTAAGTACACAATGGGACCAGAGCATGTATGTAAAACGAAAATGTACTTAAAGTGAAGCAATACCTTTTTTCACTTCCTAATGCATGTACTGCATTGCGATAGTCATTTACAGGCGTAACTGATATAAAGTTCCTCAGGGAACCATTAGTACTGGACAGTAATGCTGTAACGTGTTAGGGTCATGTTGAAAGCTTTTGCCTTCAAAAATATTGTCAATTTCTGTGTCCTTCAGGGATATCCAAAATGTATTCAGAAGTGAATGTACACTGTTTGTAGAAATCAAAAAGCCTTATAGTGTACATTGTTTTATTCCACATGTCTCTCATTCGAAAGCTTGGGAAAGTTTGTAATGAGCTGTGACTCAAGTTGAGAATGACTACGGAAAGAACTGTACAGTATACTTACCTTTATTTCATAAGAGTAAGAACTGCTTGTAATGCTGTCAACAGACCCATAACTGGTTAAACATTGCTCAACCAACAGATGGCGCTGTGTATGAGACTACTCCTGCAACTATTTTTTAAGCTGTAACAACAGATGGTGCTGTGTATTTAAATACTGAACTGTATTTAGACAATTTCAGCCTGTATTAACATAGAGGCTCGCTGCAAAGCTTGCACGGGAACTCCGTGCATCAGCTCCGCCTCTTCGGCCATACTGCGGCTGTGCGGCGGCTGAATGTCCGTTCTCGCGAGGCACTTTAACGCACACTCGTGGGTATGTCCGTACTCACGAGTGTACGCAAAGTGAGGGTCCGCAAAGCGGGGTATGCCTGTACACAAAGTTCTATGTTTCTGTAGTGTCCTACCAGCAGAGGTCCCAGACAGTAAAACAAGAAATGACGCTTCTTGTTAGAATGAAAATCGATGATTTGCTTTTTGTAACATTTGTCACTGATTGTAAACTTTGTAATAATAAGTGAATTTCTAACATCATGTTTGTTTAATTCTAGGATTTCCAGTCTTTGTTCTTGTCATGGCAGTTACACCGATTGTGTTTCTAATTGGAGGTGTGATTACCATGTGTATGTTGCTAAGGTATGTGTTTCACCATATATAACAATATATGTAGAAATCACTGCATTACAGTGTTAAATAAAGAGATGGAGGTTTTAGTTTACCAGTTTGACGTGTTTACAATTGAAGTGACATTTTCTGACTGTAGTAACTTTTGCCCTGACGCCAAATAGTAAATGTTTCAAGCTGAAATACTGAAATAAACAGGAAATGCAATGCCATTTGGTATTTACTAATTGGCGTTGTGCTATCATAGATTTGAGACAACCTTTTTGTTTATTGTGGAAACGCTAATGACTCTAGTTGTATGGTCCTACTAAGCACGTGGCATATTAAAGGGACACTATAGTCACCCAGATCACTTCAGCTCAATGAAGTGGTCAGGGTGCAATGTCCCTCAGGATTTAACCTTTCAGATGCAAACAGAGCAGTTTCAGATAAACTGCTATGTTTACATTTGGGGTTAATCCAGCCTCTAGTGGCTGTCTTCTGGACAGCCACTAGAGGTGCATCTGCGACGCTGGAGGCATATTATGCCTCCATCGCGCAGAGCGTCCATAGGAAAGCATTGATAAATACTTTCCTATTGACAGTTTGAATCCGCGCATGTGCATTCGGCTCTGCTGACGTTGGCAGAGGGAGCTGACGTCGGCGGGGGAGGAGAGGTCACCAGCGCCGAGGGTGCCCGCCGCTGCAAAAAGGTTGTAACGGACCGTTTTAGCAGAAAAGGGGTAAAAATCGTTTAGGCGATAATCCCCTTTTCCATAGACCAGCAGCTACTGCAATCACCAATCTCCCGAACTGCAAACTGTACGAATTCACCAACTCCCGAACTGCAAAGACACGAACAAGAGGTTATAAAACAGATCCCATAGGCTACCACACATTGAGGTAGCCAGTCACGTCTCTGAGTTGTCATCAAGTAGTTTAATAAATAATAATTCTGGGGTTTGTTCACATTTTGTGCCAATGAGGACGGCAATGCATCGAGCTGCTACAAACTGTAAAACTGAATGGGTCAATGGTGGGTTCTCAAAGACTTGTATTTTTTAAACTGTTTTGCCACAATTATAGCTACAAACAGCAATGGAGCTGTTAGCAGCTTTAATTTAAAGGCTGTACGTTATCAGTTATGGTTCAGGCATAACTGATATAGTGATAGCCAGAAATATTCAAATATTATTACTTTTCGATTTTACAGGCTCTTTTGAACTACTTAGAGGACTACCAGGCACTTTTCACGTTTACCACATTATAAAGCATTGCTCATTTGACACTTAAACGTGGAAAATGGTGTTTTCATTTTTTTGGCACTTACATCGTTTACCACTTTTAGTCTTTGATTATCAATCCAGACTGACTAAGAGCTCAGAAACATAAAACAAGTTGGCTCTGTGTTAGGGTTGATCAGCAGACAAGAAACTAAACTGGGAATTGCAAAATTGGGGGAAAAATAGCTGAATTGGAACATGTATCCCACTCAGCTATTTGTCCAGCTCGGCTGTATTGTGCTTGAAAGTACGATTCGTGGGTCAATTCCCAGACTAGTGAATAACACTCAATCACTAAATTTGATTTATAAACCACCAGGTGATCCTTGGCTCACAGCCCTGACACAAATAGATCCATTTTTTATGTTTATAAACATTGGTGGCAGAAAGCACATTTTCTTTCCTTTCCTGTTGAAAGCCAACAGATCCTTCGTAGATATTGATCAGTGCATATCTATTTTATCACATGTGGACTATTGTGTTTATAAGGTAATACTATGTACACAATGCTTTGGAAAAGTACCATGCTTCAGAGTAAGGGCAGTTGACTAGGTGCATTGATGGATGCTGATAATTTAAATGTGAATTTTCATTATTTACAGGAAAAGAAGAGACTTTGGTCATGACATAGAAACAGGTAAGTACAGACTATGTGTAATGTTGCTCTTGTCTGGACAAAGATTACAGAAAAAGATCAAATATATTGTCTGTTTCCTGCAGGTGTCTGTATGCAACTAAAGTCATTTGGAAGAAAGGAATTGACAGAATCTAATCTCAGCTACGAGAATGAGGATAAAAAGTATAAAAGGCCAACACCACATGTCTCTCTTCTGGATCCTCAATATTCTCATCATCTCCCCATGATTGATCCTGGCTTCCTGATAAGAAAGGCGCCCACCACCAAGTACATAGATAAAGTGATCAAGGATTCTTGTGGAAGTGGGAAGACTGAGAGCCTCGCTCATAATCAGTCAAGTCACAGTAGCCATGACAATGCAACGTGCGTCACGTCCTCTGTGCCTCAATATGAAAAGCCATGTTTAGAAGACGATGCAAAAAGAAAACCAGTATATACTGACTACAGATTCCCTTCAGATTATCCTAGTCGTCATCACCATCTTCCCATTGATTATTGCCAACTTCAATGTCCTCAATATCATCTTCTTCATCATCTTCCTCAACGGCATCATCCTAATCCCCATTTTCATGATCATCCCTCCCATCTTTATCATTTTTATCCCCAAATTCCTGTTCGTCCTCTTTCTCCAACTCATCATCATGATGTCCACTAGTTCAGAGACCAGATGTGATGATTCCCCCCCCACCGAGTTCAGTAGATCTCCCGTGACATAGATACACAAGTGTACATACCAACTGACTACTGTGACCACTGAACATTGAATACAATAAAGATGATTATTTGCATTACTTGTGGCTTTTTGAACAGTATTAGTGTGAAAGAGCAAAACACTATATAAAAAGAACTAGGATTGGTGCAATCCAGTCTTTGGAAGGTGGGATGAAGGAAAAAATAAAAAAACATAACTCAAAATAAAACAACTTATAATAATAAAAAGATATCTTGTATCCATTCCCCAGACACCTAATTAGTCACATTGTATATACACTAAAGCACACTTTGTTTCACTTCATCTCACACATTATATTGCTTTAAGGCAACCTAATGTTTGTCCTCTTTTTATTGGTGTATTTAGCACCCATTTGTAGTCACTACTCCATTTTCCTGTACTTGGTTACTAGTAATGGCTGATTTCCTGGGAGGCCATAAGCTTTCTAAAGAGATGGATTTTAAGGCATTTCTTAAACGATTGAAGACTAGGGGAGAGTCTGATGGCGGTAGGCAGGCTATTTCATAGGAAGGGAGCCACCCGCGAGAAGTCCTGCAAGCGTGAGTTGGCCGTACGGGTGTGAGCAGCGGACAGGAGAAGGTCATGGGCAGAGCAGAGAGACCGAGAAGGGGCATACCTATGGATCTGTAAAGAGATTTAAAAGGAGAATTGTTCAGTGCTTTATATATATGGGTTAGCACTTTGAATTGACTCCTATAGGATACCACAAGCCAATGTAAGGACTGATAGAGGTGTGAGGTGTGAGAGAACCGACTAGAGAGGAAAATCAGTCTGGCAGCAGCATTCATTACAGACTGTAGCGGGGCAATACGGCTATTGGGAAGACCAATTAGGAGAGAGTTAAAATAATCCATGCGGGAAATTACTAGAGCATGGACAAGCTCCTTGGTAGTATCTTGCGTAAGAACTATGTTTTTAGGATGGAATCTACAGGATTTGGCAACATACTGGATGTGAGTCTCAAAGGTGAGGCCAGAATCAAGTATGATGCCATGACAGCGCGCTTGCAATGATGGACGTATGTGGATACCACTAACTTGAAGGGAGAGGAGGAAAGACAAGGAGCTCAGTTTAGAGCGATTGAGTTTCAGAAAGCGGGTGGACATCTAGTCAGAGGTGGAAGAAAGGCAGGCATTCCCCATTGCAGGACAGCAGGGGAAAGGTCCAGGGAGGAAAGATATATCTGGGTGTCATCAGCATACAGGTAGTAGTGGAATCCAAATGAGGTAATAAGTGTGCCAAGATAGGCAGTGTAACGAGAAATTAGAAGGGGACAAAGTACAGAGCCCTGGGGGACTCCAACAGGGACAGGACAAAGGGAGGAAGTATCATTAGAAAAGGAGACACTGGGGGCGGGGCCTGACAAGCATGGCGGCGAGACGTGTTCTCCTCGAGCTCCCGCACACACTCGGCGAAAAGGCGAAAATCGGGCCCCCACAGGCAACTCAAGCGGCATCCCTAGACACCCTCCTGCCACCCACACCAGGGGGCACGAGATGGGCCACCGGGAAACCCGATGGGGATCTGCCGATACCGAGACAGGCACTGCGGCCTGGTGCGCGACGGGCGGGGGAGGCGGCCGCTCCCTCAGCCTGGAGGCGCATGGAGGATACTCGCAGCACACGGCAGCCCTGTAACCCCCCCCCCCGGACCGGCGGGGGTAATACCGGTCCACCCAGGCGAATGGAAAAACGATCTGACAAGCGAGGAACATATCAGAGGGCCGCAAGGTCCATCCAAGATGGCGGAGAACACACGACCAGCGAGCGGACACGAGGTACAACAAGCCCCCCTGTCAAGCCTGGAACTCATATTCGCAAACTTCTGGCTCAAGCTTGAGCACAGAATGAGACAGGGGACACCGCTACCACTAACCTCTAACCATCCTTCATGCCATCTACCGCCCGACCCACAGCGACAACCGGCACACTTGAATAGGCCCAAAACAACGAGGCCTCCGGTAGCTCAACGCAGCGCCTCCACTTCAAGCGAAGTCACTAACAAGATGGCGGTGGGGCAGACGTCGCCCCCTACATCTGTGCCACATGGTGGAGACAACGACACTGCGGTTGAATGCATACTCACCCGAATCGACATAAGTTTCCAACGATTCTGGGCATCACTGGAAAAACGCATGACCATGAAACCGGTACAATCAGAGAGGGAGAAGACGGAAGCTGGGCTGGAGACGGAGCGACTGCTCCTGGGCACAACTGCTACTCATACCGCTCCTACTTACCTTCCCAGGCTGAGGGCCCAAAGGAGGAAACCTCCACAGCATCGCCCACCTCGCAGGAAGACCGCCCGCCGCTGGCGGCGGATGTCCACCCGGGTCTCTCACTGCTCCCGATACGGGAAAGCCTCGGACTCACGAAGCCACCGAGCCTGTGGTTCACAGATGCAGCCCTCCACAAAGGCCTGGGGCCGGAAGAAGGCTCCGACATTGGAGCAGCGCATTATCGCCTCTTGGGGCCGGACAGATTCCTCAGCCACTCTGCCAAGATTGGGCATCGGATGACATGAACTGGACTTCTAGCCAGGGATTTCAGGGCAGCCAGGTGTAACTTTCATGATTAAAACACTTATACAAATGCTTTAGCCGCAACTAGCTTGAGACGACGCAACCTTACCTGCATACATACTTAACTATCTGGCAACACCTGACGGTTCCACTAAAGCCTGTGACTACTGACCTGCTTAAAGTTAACCTTGTGCAAATACTCGTGCCATTGTTAGAATTGTTAGTATATGTGGTCGCGCTGCTGTAACACAACACGTGACTTAATAATGACATAACAAAACTGTACATGACTTACCTGCATACACACTTAGTTGTCTGGCAGCACCTGACGGTTCAGTTACGTCTACGACTACTAGCCTGTTAAAAGCTAAAATTGTGCAGACGCTCGTGCCATTGTTAGACTTATTAGTATATGTGAAACGTAAGATCACTAGCCTGTAATGTTTTAAGTCTTACTAACCAATTTATGGTGCAGCCTGTCTCTTTAAATCTTTAAATGGAAAAAGTGCAACTGTTTCGTCTGCCATGGCACTATATCTGTAGCAGATCTAGCACTGTTAAGCAACGACTACTCTTATTATTATTTTATTATTATTTTATTTTTATTTTATTAACCAAGCCTGTATTAATCTGTTTACATGACGTTTCAAAAAAAACACAAAAAATATGGCAGTCCTTCTTAGAGGTGTATTGCTCACCGTCTTGTTATCAACTCGTGTTACCCCACAATGCCTCCTCTTTCTATTCTGTATCCCATTTCGCATATGCCATAATAAAAGAAAGATTTACAAAGAAAAGGAGACACTGAATGAGCGTTGGGAGAGATAAGAGGAAAACCACGAGAGGACAGAGTCACAGAGACAGAGTGATTGAAGAGAAGAAGGAGAGCATGATAAACTGTGTCAAAGGCAGCCAAGAGGTCAAGAAAAATTAGTATGGAATAGGGGCCTTTGGATTTAGCTGCAAGTAGGTCGTTAGTAACTTTGATAAGAGCAGTCTCAGTAGAGTGGAGAGGGCGGAAGCCAGATTGAAGTGGGTCAAGGAGAGAGTTGGAATTGAGGAAGTGAGACATATGGGTAAAGACAAGTCTTTCCAGAAGCTTTGAGGAAAAAGGGAGCAGGGATATCGGACGATAGTTAGAGTGGGAGGACGGGTCAAGAGATGTTTTTTTTTTATGATAGGTACTACAGTGGCATGTTTAAGGTCAGCAGGGACAACGCCAGAAGAGAGAGAGCAGTTTCAGATGTGTGTTAAGGAAGGTACAAGACAAGGGAGAGAGATCTGATAAGAAACAAAGTAAATCAGTTGGGAAATTTACACATTGCAAAATTATCTCAAAAAAGATCTAATACCGAGAGTAGCATCAGCCAGTCAAATTGAACAGACAGAAGGAATTGAAGGAGGCTGAGACCGCGTGCTCTAAAAAAATTAATGAATATAATTCTAAATATGAGCTCTGAAACCTAAGACTTTGCAACAAGTGCTAGATAAAGTGCAAATATTTAAGATTGACCCTTCATTTAATACAAATAAGGTGAGATTAAAAAATCATTTGGATAAGATTAAAAAATTATTTGGATAGATTTACCAGTTAAGAACAAAAAACATCAGAAGTTCTTACGACATAACTAAGACTATAAGTCAGTATGTGTCTACCATAGGTTTAAACATACCACCAGACTAAACTCTGATCATTACGCTACATCGTAATATGACACGTCAGACATGGACTAAGACCTACCACAGTCACAAGAACTCCCCACACCGATCGCCCCCACCCAAAAGCATCCTGAAAAAAAGGTTTTATTTTTTAGGGCTGATACAACCAGATGAGTTCCAGGGACAGCAAACAAGACAGGGGTCCAGAATGGGGAGAAGGCGGACATTTTAGGCTCTAACTACAACACACATCAGCCCCAATATATAGTAAAAATCAAAGAAAAGAAAAACGTTACCTGCGCTTTCTCCTTAATCCCTATGTATATTTAGACAAATGGAGGTCATTTAGTTGCTCCAATGGCCATTGGAGGGAATGCCCGCCTGCCAACGTCAAGGCAGACCCCCCTAAGCGGGTCCTAACACTGACCCTTCAGCCTGCTTCCTTGAGCTTCTGGCAAAGATATCTCTAATGAGACAGAAAGGGATATTTTTTATATACACCCCTATACTTATTAACCCTTAATAGGGAACACATGGGATGGGTAGCAGCATTGTAACCAGGCAGCATTGTAACCAGGCTGTGTGACCCCTAAGCGGGTCCTAACACTGACCCTTCAGCCTGCTTCCTTGAGTTTTAGGACCCGCTTAGGGGGGTCTGCCTTGACGTTGGCAGGCGGGCATTCCCTCCAATGGCCATTGGAGCAACTAAATGACCTCCATTTGTCTAAATATACATAGAGATTAAGGAGAAAGCGCAGGTAACGTTTTTCTTTTCTTTGGTTTTTACTATATATTGGGGCTGATGTGTGTTGTAGTCCTTGCTGCTTAAGCGCAGGACTTCTCTTTTTGTATTTGTATTTACTTTGTATCACACAGCCTGGTTACAATGCTGCTACCCATCCCATGTGTTCCCTATTAAGGGTTAATAAGTATAGGGGTGTATATAAAAATACCCCTTTCTGTCTCATTAGAGATATCTTTGCCAGAAGCTCAAGGAAGCAGGCTGAAGGGTCAGTGTTAGGACCCGCTTAGGGGGGTCTGCCTTGACGTTGGCAGGCGGGCATTCCCTCCAATGGCCATTGGAGCAACTAAATGACCTCCATTTGTCTAAATATACATAGGGTTTAAGGAGAAAGCGCAGGTAACGTTTTTCTTTTCTTTGGTTTTTACTATATATTGGGGCTGATGTGTGTTGTAGTCCTTGCTGCATAAGCGCAGGACTTCTCTTTTTGTATTTGTATTTACTTTGTATCACACAGCCTGGTTACAATGCTGCTACCCATCCCATGTGTTCCCTATTAAGGGTTAATAAGTATAGGGGTGTATATAAAAAATACCCCTTTCTGTCTCATTAGAGATATCTTTGCCAGAAGCTCAAGGAAGCAGGCTGTAGGGTCAGTGTTAGGACCCGCTTAGGGGGATCTGCCTTGACGTTGGCAGGCGGGCATTCCCTCCAATGGCCATTGGAGCAACTAAATGACCTCCATTTGTCTAAATATACATAGGGATTAAGGAGAAAGCGCAGGTAACGTTTTTCTTTTCTTTGGTTTTTACTATATATTGGGGCTGATGTGTGTTGTAGTCCTTGCTGCTTAAGCGCAGGACTTCTCTTTTTGTATTTGTATTTACTTTGTATCACACAGCCTGGTTACAATGCTGCTACCCATCCCATGTGTTCCCTATTAAGGGTTAATAAGTATAGGGGTGTATATAAAAAATACCCCTTTCTGTCTCATTAGAGATATCTTTGCCAGAAGCTCAAGGAAGCAGGCTGAAGGGTCAGTGTTAGGACCCGCTTAGGGGGGTCTGCCTTGACGTTGGCAGGCGGGCATTCCCTCCAATGGCCATTGGAGCAACTAAATGACCTCCATTTGTCTAAATATACATAGGGATTAAGGAGAAAGCGCAGGTAACGTTTTTCTTTTCTTTGATTTTAGGCTCTAAACCATCCAGTTTTAGAGCTATCAATCTGTCCCCACTAACACTATCCCATGTTTGAGTTGACATAAGATATCCACTTATTTTCCACACACTAGCTCTTCACAAATATAATTTCACATGTAATGAAAATAAGGCCAAAACTATGGGCCTATCAGTATGAGACTCTGACTGCTTACAAACTCTGCTGGATCTTATGGATCTCAGCAAAGGCACAATCAGCCCCAATCTACCCAACATCAGTTTATGCACCCGTAGTCCCTTTGCACCAGACCCCAAAGATTTCCACAACATTAAAGTCTTTGTGGATCGGTTATGAGAAATGAATCGTTGTGGCCTAACAAAATTGATTACTAAGCATTGGAGAGTTCTCTGCTTTGAGAGAAATTTAGGATAACTCTGATATTGTCACTAAACCTTCTGAGGGGTCTACATCATGGTTATGGATCAGAAGAAATATATTGATATGGCCAAAAAATTATTAAATCACCCATTTACATATCACATATTGAAACAAGAGCCTACCGTTCAATATCTTTATGAGTTGAATGTTCTGCTGTCTGTTGGCTTTGATGATAAACTGGTTAACAGGGACAAACTTATTTTTTTCTGAACCAGAGACCCATCAACTCAATTTTCTATTGTCTACTTAAGGTCTACAGAAAGTTGTTGGAACCCTCAGGTAGACCAATAGTTTCAGGCACTAGCAAAAAACTGTTTCATTCATTAGCATTATAATGGAATGAGATGGCTGTTTCATAGTTACATAGTTACATAGCTGAAAAGAGACTTGCGCCCAGGGCCGGATTAAGAGCCCAGTGGGCCTGGTGCTGATAATTATGATGGGCCTAATTACAAAATCTTATTGACCAAAAACACTAAAACAGTCCTACCTCCTAAGCGTCATGTATCTGATGGAGATGATGCTGTAGGGAAACTCATAGGATGCAACTATGAGAAAACACATACCCTTTGCTAATCTCATGCTTTCATCTTTCAAGTAAACCCATACCCCCTAACAGCAGTGTCCAGTAAAGCAGAAAGTCTATGGATGCGGTAAAAGGGTGGGCTACTGACACAAATCACATAACCAGAACGGCCGAAAGGGCGAACATACACAAAAAGGGGGAATGTCTGTGTCCCTATGTCTCCCAGTCCCTTAGTGTTTGTGTCCTCATGTCTCCCAGTGTCCCCATGTCACTAGGGGACATTGAGAGACATTGGGACACTGGGAGACATGGGGACACAGATACTAGGGAACACTGGGAGACCTGGGAAATCTGAGACTCTTGGGGACACTGGGTGACAGACACGAGGGGACACGGGGAGACATGGGGCACTGAGACACTGTGATATATAGGGGACACTGGAGACTTGATAAAAACCTGGGTACAGGTCAAAATGTTGCGGTGTCCAATAAACCTGCTTAAAGCTATCACAGTGAGTGCCTGAGATTTTTTTCTTTTATACTAGGGGACACAGACACTACGGGCACAGAGACACTACGGGCACAGAGACACTACAGGCACAGAGACACTACGGGCACAGAGACACTACAGGCACAGAGAGACATGGGGCACTGAGAGACATGGGGCACTGAGACACTGATACATAGGGGACACTGATACATAGGGGACATTGGAGACTTGATAAAGACCTGGGTACAGGTCGAAACGTTGCGGTGTCCAATAAACCTGCCTAAATCTATCACAGTGAGTGCCTGAGATTTTTTCTTTTATACTAGGGGACACTGAGACACTAGGAGACATGGGGACACAGAGACATTGGGAGACAAGGGGACTTTGGGAGTCTAGGGAACACTGAGACACTAGGGACACTGGCACACTACAGACACTGAGAGACACCAGGGACACATGGGGATACGGAGATACTAGGGACACTGGCTGGGAGACATGGGGACACTGCCATGTCTCCAATGTCTCAAAGTCACCCAGTGTCCCCATGTCTCACTGTGTCTCCATGCCTCTGTGTCCCCATGTCGCCCAGTGTCCCCTAGTGTTTGTATCCCCATGTCTCCCAGTGTCCCTTAGAGTCTGTGTCCTCATGTCTCCCAGTGTCCTGATGTCACTAGTAGCAGAAAGTAGCAGAAAGGTAAAGGAGCAGAAGAAGCCTCAGAAGACAAAGAAGACTGTGTCAAATGAAGGAGAAGAAAATGAGATTGGAGCACTTCATTCTGGACACCACATCATAAGGCGTTGGTACCTGGGCCTGGCAGGGAAACTTTGGACCTTCTCATCTCCCCAGGTAAAAACAAACAATATCAGTGTTAATGTAACTTTTATTTACTGAGTGTCAGCAAACACAGAGGGCCGCTGGGTATGGGTGCCGCTGATTGGCTAGATGGGTCAGCTAGCACTCTAAGCCAATCAGTAGCTCCCCATTCATAAAAACGTAAAACATTGTTATGAATCGGGAACTAGCGATTGGCTTAGAGTGTCAGCTGACCACTCTAGTCAATCAGCGGCACCCATGCCCAACGTCAATCTGCACTTCCTGACACTCTGTTTCAGAAGTCGATTACCACTGAGCAACCTGGAGATCTGGAGCTGAAGGAAGCCTTTGGGGGTAAACCATTTGAGAGCGGTTTCACTCCTTCAAAGAAAGAGCACCCAGGGGCCTCCTTGCATCACAGCATTTTCATTTAGATAAAGCTGTTTTGGTGACCAGAATGTTCCTGTAATTTGATGAAAGGAACACTATAGTGTCAGGAATACAAACATATATTCCTGACACCATAGTTGTGAAAACGCTATTCATCCTTGCTTTATGTGAAAATGACTATGCTCCTTCCCTTTAATGACACTGTCAAAAAGGGGCCAAGCATGGATGTCATTACAATTATGTCCCCCCCCCCTGCGGACGTCCATGCTCAGGGTTCCCATGTTCCCCAGTGTCCCAATGTCTCAGCGTCCCCATGTCTCGGAGCTGCTGTCTGGACTCTCTGTGCAGAGCTGCTCCCCCGCGGATCAGTGAGTAGAGAGAGGCAGGGAGGGAGATGCCGTAACTTCTTTTCACTGCCTCTCTCCACACAAACAGCGACCCCTACTGGCCGGCGCTGGTATTGCAGAATAAACTATGTTTATACTGAGACAGACATTTGTATTGCCGGTATTACTGCAATACCGGCACCGGCTAGGCAGCCTCAAATACCTGAGAAATACTTCTGAGAAATACCTGGCAACCCTAAGAAATACATGAGAAATACCTGGCAACCCTAAGAGTAGTGTGTAAAAAAAAAAAAAGAAATGTAAAATTTATTTTTATTTTTTTCTTAAACCAATGGGCCTATTCCATGGGCCTGGGCCTGGAGCTGCAGCTCCATCAGCCCCTATGTTAATCCGGCCCTGCTTGCGCCTGTTGGCTTTGATGATAAACTGGTTAACAGGGACAAACTTATTTTTTTCTGAACCAAAGAACCATCAACTCAATTTTCTATTGTCTACTTAAGGTCTACAGAAAGTTGTTGGAACCCTCAGGTAGACCAATAGTTACAGGCACTAGCAAAAAACTGTTTCATTCAGTAGCATTATAATTGAATGAGACGGTTGTTTCATAGTTACATAGTTACATAGCTGAAAAGAGACTTGCGCCCATCAAGTTCAGCTTTCCTCACATTTGTTTTTTGCTGTTGATCCAAAAGAAGGCAAAAAAAAAAAAGCCTAGTTTGAAGCACTTCCAATTTTGCAACAAACTAGGAAAGAGACAGAGTGATTGAAGAGACAGAGTGATTGAAGAGTTTGAAGAAGGAGAGCACGATCAACTGTGTCAAAGGCAGCCAAGAGGTCAAGAAGAATTAGTATGGAATAGGGGCCTTTGGATTTAGCTGCAATTAGGTCGTTAGTAACTTTGATAAGAGCAGTCTCAGTAGAGTGGAGAGGGCGGAAGCCAGATTGAAGAGGGTCAAGGAGAGAGTTGGAATTGAGGAAGTGAGACATATGGGTAAAGACAAGTCTTTCCAGAAGCTTTGAGGAAAAAGGGAGCAGGGATATCGGACGATAGTTAGAGTGGGAGGACGGGTCAAGAGATGTTTTTTTTTTATGATAGGTACTACAGTGGCATGTTTAAGGTCAGCAGGGACAACGCCAGAAGAGAGAGAGCAGTTTCAGATGTGTGTTAAGGAAGGTACAAGACAAGGGAGAGAGATCTGATAAGAAACAAAGTAAATCAGTTGTGAAATTTACACATTGCAAAATTACCATATATACTCGAGTATAAGTCGAGGTTTTCAGCACAATTTACATTGCCATAATACAGACTGGGGGCTGTGTAGGAGGGGGCTGGCAGAGAGCTGTAACTTACCTCTCCTGCAGCTCCTGTCAGCTCCCTTCTCCTCCACGCCAGTCCGGTCAGCTCCCCTGTCAGCTCCCAGTGTAAGTCACGCGAGAGCCGCGGGGTCATAGCGCGGCCGCGAGATTTACACTGTGTGCTGACAGTGGAGCTGACCAGACCGGCGCGGAGGAGAAGGGAGCTGACAGGAGCTGCAGGAGATGTAAGTAAGAGCTTCCTGCCAGCCCCCCTCCACTGAACTGCAAATGCCACTGGACCACCAGGGAGTGAGAGCCCCCCTCCCTGCCATGTATCAAGCAGGGAGGGGGGACGAAAAAAATTAAAATAATAATAAAATAATAATACTTAAAAAACAAAAAATTATTAAAATAATAATTTAAAAAATAATAATAATAAAAATGCCCACCCCCCCACCAAGGCTCTGCAACACATACACAAACACTGCATCACACACACACACACACTGCACTCATACACACACACTGCACTCATACACACACACTGCACTCATACACACACACTGCACTCATACACAAACTGCACTCATACACACACACTGCACTCATACACAAACTGCACTCATACACACACACTGCACTCATACATACACACACTGCATTCATACACACACACTGCACTCATACACACACACTGCATTCATTATATACACGCACTGTAAATAAATATTCAACTAATATAATTTTTTTAGGATCTAATTTTATTTAGAAATTTACCAGTAGCTGCTGCATTTCCCACCCTAGACTTATGTTTATTCGGGTCGGCTTATACTCGAGTATATACGGTATCTCAAAAAAGATCTAATACCAAGAGTAGCATCAGCCAGTCAAATTTAACAGACAGAAGGAATTGAAGGAGGCTGAGACCGCGTGCTCTAAAAAAATTCATGAATATAATTTGTAAATATGAGCTCTGAAACCTACGACTTTGCAACAAGTGCTAGATAAAGTGCAACTATTTAGGAGTGACCCTTCATTTAATACAAATAAGGTGAGATTAAAAAATCATTTGGATAAGATTAAAACATTTTTTGGATAGATTTACCAGTTAAGAACAAAAAACATCAGAAGTTCTTACGACATAACTAAGACTATAAGTCAGTATGTGTCTACCATAGGTTTAAACATACCACCAGACTAAACTCTGATCATTACGCTACATCGTAATATGACACGTCAGACATGGACTAAGACCTACCACAGTCACAAAAACTCCCCACACCGATCGCCCCCACCCAAAAGCATCCTGAAAAAAAGGTTTTATTTTTTAGGGCTGATACAACCAGATGAGTTCCAGGGACAGCAAACAAGACAGGGGTCCAGAATGGGGAGAAGGCGGACATTTTAGGCTCTAAACCATCCAGTTTTAGAGCTATCAATCTGTCCCCACTAACACTATCCCATGTTTGAGTTGACATAAGATATCCACTTATTTTCCACACACTAGCTCTTCACAAATATAATTTCACATGTAATGAAAATAAGGCCAAAACTATGGGCCTATCGGTATGAGACTATGACTGCTTACAAACTCTGCTGGATCTTATGGATCTCAGCAAAGGCACAATCAGCCCCACTTTATTTTTTCTGAACCAGAGACCCATCAACTCAATTTTCTATTGTCTACTTAAGGTCCACAGAAAGTTGTTGGAACCCTCAGGTAGACCAATAGTTTTAGGCACTAGCAAAAAACTGTTTCATTCAGTAGCATTATAATGGAATGAGACGGTTGTTTCATAGTTACATAGCTGAAAAGAGACTTGCGCCCATCAAGTTCAGCTTTCCTCACATTTGTTTTTTGCGGTTGATCCAAAAGAAGGCAAAAAAGGCCTAGTTTGAAGCACTTCCAATCTTGCAACAAACTAGGAAAAAAATGTCTTCTTGACCCCAGAATGGCAGTCAGATTTATCCTTGGATCAAGAAGCTATTACCCTACATTGAAATATTATATCCTTGAATATTAAATTTTTGCAAGTATGCATCTAGTTGCTGTTTGAACATCTGTATGGACTCTAGTTTCATTTTTACATAAAATAAAAAACATAAATTTATAATACTTACCTGTCATCATCCCCCAATTTCCACACCCCCTAGATGTATACAGTCTTCTCAGGTAAAGGGAGAGTGCATACCGCACTTACTCAACCTTGGCCGATCCGGTTACGCAAACACTTTCAAAAGGAGATCAGAAGAGTTCTAATTGCAAAAAAGTGCAAATTGCTAAATTGTAGAGAAAAAAACGGTATCAATAAAAGTTCTATTTGAACGTATTACATTCATCCAAGTGACATCACATAATTTCATATCCATATTGTTTTACAAATGCCCAGGGTACCAAAGGTTCCTAAGGAAGAAATTCTTAGACTTATTGTAGGGAAAACATTTTGAAAAAGTTAGTAAAATTGCTTTGCCATCAGCAAAGGTATGGGAAGAGATTAAATCTTAATTGTGACCAGGACCTTAGTTTGGAATGTGCAGACGAAACAGGACCCTGACCAGACAGTAAAAGATGAAACTGATAAGAGCACCTCCAACTCTGAGCACAGTGAGTCAGGGCCGCCATCAGGGGGTGACAACCATAACGGCGGTTATGTAGCGGCGGACCTGCCTGCACCGGCGCCCGCACGCTGATGACCCCATATCTTCAGGGCCCGGTCAGCGTTGTGGCCGTGGTATAGCGCGACCGGGCCCCTTTAAAAAAAAAAATGCTGCCGCAGCGCCCGCCCGACAATGAAGAGGGAGAGCCAGCCGACTGCCAGTCCCATCAGCCCCAGCCAGCCACCCTCCTGCAAAGACAAGGTAAGAAACAGGAGGGTGGCTGGAAAATGAGCTCTGTGTGTGTTTGAATGTATGTCTGTCTGTGTGTCTGTCTGTGTGTCTGTCTGTGTGTGTGTATGTCTGTCTGTGTTTATGTCTGTATGTCTGTCTGTGTGTCTGTCTGTCTGTATGTCTGTATGTCTGTCTGTGTGTCTGTCTGTCTGTCTGTCTGTCTGTGTGTATGTATGTCTGTGTGTATGTCTGTCTGTCTGTTTGTGTGTATGTATGTCTGTGTGTGTGTGTCTATCTGTTTGTGTGTGTCTGTCTGTCTGTTTGTGTGTATGTATGCCTGTGTGTGTATGTCTGTTTGTGTGTATGTATGTCTGTTTGTGTATGTATGTATGTCTGTTTGTGTATGTCTGTATGTCTGTGTGTATGTCTGTATGTCTGTGTGTATGTATGTCTGTCTGTGTATGTATGTCTGTGTATGTCTGTCTGTATGTCTGTCTGTATGTGTGTATATATGTCTGTATGCATGTCATTATGTGTGTATGAATATCAGTGTATGTATGCATGCATGTCATTATGAATGTGTGTATGTCTGTCTGTCTGTATGAATGTATGTCTGTATGCATGTATGTCTATCTGTATGCATGTCATTATGTGTGTATGAATGTCAGTGTATGTATGTCTGTATGTCATTATAAATGTGTGTATGTGGGGGCGGGGCCTGACCGCCAAGCCGAGTGGACGCAACTCACTTCGGCTCCTGTCCAAGACTCACATTAAAGCCCAATTTCACGACTTTATAGCCTCTCCAGGCGCACAACCAACATCCAAAGACTCCTGGGCATCACTACAAGTAATCAGCAGACCGAGATCTAGCTTTGGCCTGCATCGGCCGGCGGACAGCACTCGAGGCCTTGCCTGAGGCCTGGCGGAGGAGGCGGACGATCCTCTGGACCGGACCGGGCATTCCGAAGGTGCTACCAGAGCCCTGTACACCCCCCCCTGTGGTCCGGTGGGGGTTATCCCGGACCCCACCGAGATAGTGCTCACCCTCGAAACACACCCGGGCGAACAGCTCCCACGCCGTTTGCACAAAATGGGCGACGACATTGCTGCTCCGTCGTATGAGGCGACAGATGCAACCCTAATAAAACTGGACTTACTCTTTGAAGCATTTTGGCAAAAGATTAGGGAGAGGCAATGCAGCACAGCCCTGAAGCTACACCCACCTCCTGCAGTCCAGCAGTCCAAGACCCTCCCAAAGGGGAATGGTGCCACAAACGGGCGCCGGATGAGACCCAGGCGGACCGACACAGATGCAAAGCAACACTCTGCAAAACTAGCACATCGCTTGCACCACCGAGCCACACACGGCCCACGTCGTCAAGTAAAAAAGGACCCCCAGAAACCACAGAGGAATCACCTTTGTACAGCGGAGAGGCGGGCGGCAGCGCGACATGGAACCCATAGAGACTCCGACTCTCCTGCCGACCACGGGCGGGAAATGCTAGCTGATGCCGACGCAAGGAGCCAGAGAGACAAGCTTGAAGATTCATGCCCCCCTACGGTGCGATCTGGATCGGGCCTGACTGCCTCGGGCATAGGCTGAGACACCTATATGTGAGAGGACACTGGGTCTGTTACTGGCCTTGTAATACTGCTCTCTAAATTGCCATTCTTAACATGTACACTCTCATCACAATATGTACAGCCCTGCTTTACCTGTTATGTCCACTGCCCTCCGATTTACTTAATCTGTCTCATGTAAACCATACTCGCCAATGTGTTTCCTAATATCGCGTACTTGGTGGTAACATCATTAACAGAACTGTCAGTCAACACAGCATGGCAAATTTCCTGTCTCCCCTTAACACAATACTCCTGTGTTCTTTATATTACTCATGTTATAATCTACTATTATAGCTAACAAGAGGTCAGTTACCTAGCTTGTTTCCATATAACACTTATACCAACATACCTACTGACACATATATAAGCTTGCTTAAATATTTAAAAATGTGCAGTTACTTCCATGCCATTTATGTTCAAAACCTGTTTCTATTTTCACGTTGGACCACGCTGTTGTGGCATTGTCAAATGATTGTAAACCCCTGCACAACGAAAATAAAGAATTAAAAAAAAAAAAATGTGTGTATGTATGAATGTCATTGTATGTATGTCTGTATGTCATTATGAATGTGTGTATGTATGAATGTCAGTGTATGTATGTCCGTCTGTCTGTATGAATGTATGTCTGTATGCATGTATGTCTATCTGTATGCATTGCATTATGTGTGTATGAATGTCAGTGTATGTATGTCATTATGAATGTGTGTATGTATGGATGTCAGTGTCTGTATGGATGTATGTATGCCAGTATGAATGTATGTATGTAACTATGTATGTCTGTATGTATATCTGTATGTATGTCTGTATGTCTGTATGCATGTCATTATGTGTGTATGAATGTCAGTGTATGTATGTATGCATGTCATTATGAATGTGTGTATGTCTGTCTGTATGAATGTATGTCTGTATGCATGTCATTATGTGTGTATGAATGGCAGTGTATGTATGTATGCATGTCATTATGAATGTGTGTATGTCTGTCTGTATGAATGTATGCCTGTATGTCTATCTGTGTGTGTATGTCTGTCTGAATGTCTGTATGCCTGTATGTCTATCTGTATGCATGTCATTATGTGTGTATGAATGTCAGTGTATGTATGTCTGTATGTCATTATGAATGTGTGTGTGTATGAATGTCAGTGTATGTATGTCTGTATGTCATTATGAATGTGTGTATGTATGAATGTCAGTGTATGTATGCCTGTATGTCATTATGAATGTGTGTATGTATGAATGTCAGTGTATGTATGTCTGTATGTCATTATGAATGTGTGTAGACTGTAGTAGAGACTGTAGTAGATTATTTTATGCAAACCAATAAGTTTGAATGACTATCTGTTCCTGTCCAAATTAAAAATAATAAAGTTGCGTGCACGCAGAAGTAAATTCACACTGAGACACAGGGTTCAGGTTAATGAAAGAACTTCAGGAAATTTAATGGCATCTGTTAAAAAATGGGTGCGCAGACCCTTATAAAGGCATAATTACATCACTAAAGAATTCAAGATAACAACAAGTAAACATAATTAATTGGTTGAGGTGTTAAGTGGTTAGTTAAATGCCCTCCCTACTGGGTGTACCATCTTATGTCATTACTGTCGTCATGAAGTTCTCCTCCGGATTCCAGCACCATCTTGTTAGCACGAGGTGTTTACTCGATGGGAGGGGTGCTTTTGCAGCCATTTTGAGTAGTTTGGCACTGTTAGTTTCAAGGTTAGTTCTCAGGCTTTTAGTGAATGTACATTTCATTAGGACCAAAGTATGTGGCCTTGCTTCTACAATGTTTCATTCAACAGGAACTTTATTGTTCCGTTGATGCTCATTTCTTTCTATTAAAGTATTTCTCTTAAAGGAATATTATGGAATTAATAATTCTACAACAAGACAAACATTTGTTGTAGGTATCTCACCAGTAAAGACATCAGATATATTGAAGGCCACAACTATGAGGTCTTGAGACAAGGTTCATGGACTCATATAATCCATGAAACCATCTAGGTTTCAAAAGAATATCTATGTACATGGGTTTTTAAGAGGGCAATAAGGGGCAAAGTATAGGAAAATTCAAAGCTCCTAAAAACAAACAAAGACCAAACAGCAACACTGAATTGTGAAGTATATAAACGTGAATATCACGTCAGGCAAATCAGAAAGTCAGGAAATGTATGTGTGACTGTGTGAGAGCAAGAAACAGCCAAATACATGGCTTGCCTCTGAATTTCTATGGCTTATTAAAGTTAAACAAGAACAAAGAATTCGGGAAGTTTGTGATAAAGACCTCCTAACATCTGTCCTTTACATAAAATACCTACCTCCCTATTATGGCAGTGTGTATGACATTGGACTTGACAAATGATTTCTCCACTGTTGGTCAACATCACAAATGTATATATACAAAACCCTGTCTAGACATCATTCCAGTGTTGCTCCTTTTGATGTCACTGATTTCCTTGTCAAAAAACGGAAACATTCATAAGGTCACATTTATTTGTTTGAAGGCGTACAAATACCTGTAAGTACAGAGGAAGCCATAAAGTGGATACGTTTGTAAGTGTAGTGCTTTTTATGCCACTTTTAGTGGCATATATATTTGTACGTGCATAGCATTATTTCTTTTATTTACATATTTGATGGTTTTACACTATGCCTGTTTCTTATATGTGTTTTAAGCATTCAGAATTTTTGTGATGGCATTTAAATGTCTGCTATTTAATCAGGACTGGTCCATACTCTGTAACACTTAGAGAAAGCCTGTTATCTTTGGCGAAATGCATCAGTGTTTATTCTTTTTATGGTTTTCATCTTTATTTTCAATACATTTAGTTATTTTTAACCATATCTGGACCTTCCTGATTTTATCCAGATGATTGTATCCAGAAGATTCTGACATCCGATTCCTTGGGGGGGAACATACCACCCAAGCTATAAGGATTCGGCAAAACCCATTGATGCTCTCCACTAGTGAGTATATCTCCTTTTATCACCTTTATTTATTTTACTACAGAGATCACTGTATATATTTTATTCTTTTATATATGTTGAATATCCTGGTGACCCTTTGCTGCTATACTCCTGGGCACTGACAAGCGCAAATGCTGAATATCTCGAGATAGGGAGCTCATACCACACCAGCTACGACACAACTATCAACCGGAAAGACTACCGCACGCAAGATCAAGATATTCCACAGATCCATAATCGGGGATTATACCTCCGAGCGCATATATTTGGAGCTAATTACTAGCTCCCAAAAAGTGTAAGTGCTTTTCCTTTTATTTACCTCACCAACTATCTGAAAATACTACTTCATACTTCGTTTTTGTCTCCTGTTTTCCATATTGTATTGTATTTTCCTGGTTGGAATTTTACACATGGACAGGGCCCTAAAATAGGAAATCACTCATTGAGTTCAGAGTTAGTAGGTGGCCTGATATTTTAAGAGTCTATAATATAGTGTGATAACATATATGCTCCATAATGACTGGAGAGTGATGGAAGTTGCATTCTGTAGTATCTCTAGTGTAAACATTACATTAGGAGACTAACCATGATGGTTAGAGGTATTCTTTGTGGGAATAAGTCAAGGTTACAGTGCAGGATATACACCTCTATATTGTGTGCTGTGCTGACCAGTGCATTATGGCATCACTGTGATGATGTAATAACCATATCTCATCACTAGAATTACTCACCATTGTGAAAGAGTTGTTTTGATATTAAGATATATATCAAATTGCTCGAGAACGCTCTTGTTTTCATACCTAATCTTTACCTGAAATTGGACATTAGAGGGCGCTACTTTTCGCAGGACTAAGTACCGAGGCAGCACAGGGCAGCCTGATGGCTGGATTATTGCCTTTCGTTGGGCTCCTGCTATGTACCCCAGTATTACTGCTGGCAGAAACACTGGGTAAGTGCTTGTGGAGTACGTGTGCAGATTGTGTGATACTTGTACTATTATCTAGTTTGACTACCATTAGGATAATGTTATATGTCTAAATTAATGACATCGTTTCAGCTTGTTTCAATAGTTAGTAAGGTATAAAATTTGGAGAAAAAGTGTAAATGTCTCTGAATGTAGTGTAGCGATGTACAATGGACTGTAAATGTAGCAGGGCGTTTACTGGAGCGAAGCAGTGGTCAGTGCATTGGGCTGTAGGAGGGAGTACAGTGTCCCTGATTTCATTTACCCGTAGCTTTATATCAAGTTGTTTCTGTTACCAAGTAGGTGCGTACTTGGGGTATTTGTCAGCCCCCCAAGAATCGTAACATTTAAAGGGACACTACAAGTACTATAACTACTACAACATACATAATAAAAAATGTTATAGGAGAAAAATGTTCAAAAATGGTTTCAAATGTCCTGAGAAACTGAGGAAAAGAAAATTAGCTATACTGCGTTGACTTATATGCTCCCCCTGGATAGGTGTCCTATTGGTAAAATATTTACTTTGTGTCTTTTAACTAATTTATATCTCATACTGTTTCTTTTTTAGAGATCTACCCGGACTATATTTTGTCATTTGCCTTTAAACCATGTATTTATTGTTATTTATACTCTGTGATAACTTATATGCCCCATATTGGCTGGAGAGTGATGGGAGTTGCATTCTATAGCCTCTCCAGTGTCTACATTAGGCTAGAATATTAATAACAATGGTTAGGGGTATTTTGTGTGTTAATGACTTAAGGTTACAGTGCCCTGACCAGTGCATTATGACATTACTGTGATGATGTAATATCTATCTCATCACTATAATTACTCGCCATTCTGAAGGAGCTTTTTGATATTAAGACATTTGTGGTCGGCTAATTAGTGACTGTGAAATACCATTTGATGTAAAAGTCGGTGGGGTGTGCCGGAACCGACGTAGGGTGTAGGCCTGTAAAAAGAGGGCCCCCCCGAAGGTATTGTGTGGAAGTGAGAGGGTGCGGTGGGTGGGGTAAACAGCGTACGTCACGGCAAGGTAAGGAGAGAGGAGTAGCGTTATATAGGAACGCTAACTCCTCCCACAAATACAGGCCTATGGCCTTACAACTTGTGGTCGGCTAATTAGTGACTGTGAAATACCATTTGATGTAAAAGTCGGTGGGGTGTGCCGGAACCGACGTAGGGTGTAGGCCTGTAAAAAGAGGGCAAAAAAGGTTGCAGATAAACACACTTTATTCTTTACACAATTATGATACAAGATTCTTAAATGCTTGTCTTAATTCTTTCTCTGGATGAGGTATATATCGGTGGTATATAGCTGATTCCCAACGCCCTAGTTTCTTGATTATATGAACTGGTGTATTAGTACTGGACGCGGCTGACGCGGCCCCTATCCTAAATGAATGTCCAGAATAGGATGAGGGGTCCCATCCTAACTTAATGCACAGAGTACGAATGTGAAAGATAAACTTGGTCGTAGTAAGGGGATTACCTAGCAGAGTAAAAAGCGGTGAGTGGCTGGGACTATCTTTGATCTGGCCCAAGTATGTGTCTATGACTTTAACCGGGCACCAGTTATTCCCAGTCGGGTACAAGGGTATTCCAACCGGATGGCCTGATTGTTTGGTCTTTGAGTGTCGGAGCGATAGGACATAATGGTCATTTACCTTTTTTAAATCCTCTTTAACGAGGCACAACGGCTGGTTTGATTGTGTTGATATTGTGAACTCACTGGGCCTTAGAAACCCGTAAAAGGCTATGTACATCGAGGTTTTTATAACTATATTAGTGGATGGTTCAAACGGTAGTGTGTCGAGTATGTCGGATAACGCCCGGAATTTCTCCCCATCTATGGGTAGACGTTTGTTTTTTGTGTGATGATCGAGTTTATTTATGCCTTTTAATATGTTTTTTATCGGGTAAGTACTGAGGAATGGAGTACAGTTTGGAATGGCGGTCAAGACGTGATGCTGTATGCCTGACAGGTATAGTTTAATTGTATTGTATGAGAGTTTGAGTTGAAGGTGGCAAAAAGCAGCAAATGCGACCATGGTACGAACAGAATAATCTTTTAAGTCAAAATCTACTGAAAACTTTTGAAAGACGGTCATGGCTCTGTCGTACGTTCTTTTGGTATTCACAGATAAAGCAGCCTGAGCCAATTCACAACTGTGGGCCAAAACCCGGTCTAATCCAGGATTAACCTGTCGAAATTCGGGGTTTGGGTTGGGTATTTGTCGGCCGTTGGGTGGAGGCTGAAGAATTCCTGCAATTTACAACGGGACAAAGCGTCAGCAGCGGAGTTAGAATAACCAGGAATGTGTTCGCAACGCAGAAAGAATTGAAATGTGGCTGCCAACCATGTTAGTCTGCGAACTAACTTCATAATTACCAATGAAGACGAACGGCCCTTATTGATTATTTCGCAGGCTCCCATGTTATCCGTGTAACATTTAACGGCCATACCTGACCAGTCTTTACCCCACGTAAAGGCAGCCGCCACTATCGGGTAGATTTCAAATAAGGCTGACGTTTCGTGAAAGGAGGGTAACCCGAGGGTCTCCTCTGGCCAGCAATCTCTCAACCAAGAGTTTTTGTATATTGCAGCAAACCCGGTATTGGCAGCTGCGTCTGTCCAAAAGACTGGTGAGTGGTCGGAGATAGGAGGGATGAACATAGAGAACCCATTCCAATGTTCTAAAAACTCTTTCCACATGGCCAGGTCTGCCATTGCCGGGGGATCTAGGTGACCGATACGATCATCTGGCAGACCTGGCAATAAACACAACAACCTGGAAATAAACGATCTACCCTGGGGAATTATGCGCATTGCAAAGTTCAAGGAACCTAACAAAGACTGTAAGTCTTTACGAGTGTAAGTACCCTGTCTCATGAACCTGTCTATCTCATTGCGTATGCGCCCGAGCTTGTCCTCAGGGAGACTCGACTGCATCGTGTCTGAATCCAGCGTGATGCCTAGGAAATCGAGTTTGGTCGTTGGTTCTGTTGTTTTGTCCAATGATAGAGGGACGCCTAATGTCGTAAATAGTGCTATAGTGCTCTTTAGACTGATCGGAGTGCAGCTGCCGTATTCTATCAACAAAAAATCGTCTAAGTAATGTATCACCGTGGGGCACCTAGCGACATTGAGGAGGAGCCAACAGAGAGTCTCCGCAAACGTGTTGAATATTTTAGGGCTGCTCTTAGCCCCGAAGGTAAGCCTAGTCGCAAAATAATAATTCCCTCTCCACTTGACGCCGTGAACATGCCACAACGAAGGATGGATAGGTAACAACTTAAAGGCATTAGAGATATCAGTCTTACTGAGCCAAGCGGCTTTACCTGCCCTCAAGATCGCTTGTATGGCATTATCCACTGTGGCATAGTGAAGAGAGAATTCAGTAGATGGTATGAGGGAGTTAAGGCTTGGGTTTACAGAGGAATGAGGAGCAGACAGATCAATTATCAAACGTTTTTTATTGGAATATTTGCTGGTGGCTATCCCTATTGGATTTGTGCGCCAGGAGGTGAAGGGGGGGGAGGAAAATGGGCCTATCATGAAGCCTTTTTGGATTTCTTTATTGACCAGTTCATCCACTGTTTGTGGATCGTTCGTAGCTGATAGGAGGTTTGGGCATTCTAATGTGCCTGCGGGGAGTGACACTAACCCGGTGTGAAACCCTTCCGAAAACCCAAGTAACAAGTATTCCACCAAGTCAGGAGACGGGTGCGACTTCAAGTAGAATTCAAGGTTACTTGTATTTACCTCGGTTAGTCATTTCTTTGGATTCAGTTTGGACGGGCACATGGTTTTAGTATGTGCCCTAAAGCATACGGAACAGATGTGTAGCAATCTGCAGGCACTAAAACTACATGCCCCTGCATTAAAGTTGTTACATATTTGGGCTTTGCCTAAATAGACGATGGGACGACCAAGCTTATCTTTTAGACTACGTTGGTCAGTCTTGCTAGCTCCTCCTGTGACACCAGAAAAGGAGGGGTCAGCCTCCGAAGGGCACAGGTTGGTGGTATGAGAGGTGGAAGAGCAGACCGAACAAGACGGAGGTACTAAACCCGCGAAATGTCTGCAAAAGAGTTCCGTGTCTAAGAGACTCCAGTCAGTGCGTATGTTAAACTGGGCCAAGGTTGCGGCTGCTTTTGCTGACACGGATTTGTGGAAATCATAAAACATGAATCCTCCGTACTTGTGGCCTAGGTCTACCACCTTGTGTAGATACAAGTCTAGTTCCTCCCGACGTTGTGGATAAACAGAGCACAACACATCCCTGTAGATGCCGAAGGCTAGGACAAACTCTGGTATGGTAAGTTTTTTATTGAGCCTTGGGTCTCTAGCCTTCATAACGACAGCTAAATCTCCGTAGTTGTACACTCTGTTCTCCACAACGTCTTGGGAGGCAATCAGCAAGGAAACCAGATTTACATCTTTCCCATCTAGTATGTCCTTACGGAGGGCAGGAGGGACCATGTGTGCTGGGGTTATCACTTGCGTAGTAGAAACAGGGGAGAATGGAGAGGCCGGGGGCCTACCCTGTGAGCAGTCAGGAGTGGGTGCTTGCACTGAAGCAACGGGAGAGGAGCCCGTGTCGGCTGAGTTGGCGTTTTCTAACTTGGTCAGTCTATCGCTGATAGACTGTAGGGACGACAGGATGGTATTTAGTGTCCCTTGCAAGTCCGAGCTGTTCCCCTGTGAGCTGGTACCCAGCCCTGGATCTTCTGGATGCGCAGTGAGAAGCCTAAAAAGTTCGGCTTTCCTTGCCGTTGCTGGGAAAGGGATGCCCCTACGGCGTAATTCGGCCGATATTTTTGGGACAGTCCAGGATCTCAAAGAGCCTGGCGTGGAAGGTTCTTGGAATTCCCCTGAGGTCCCAGCTCTAACGGGGGTGATAGGCCTAGCGGGAGTGCTAGGGGGTGACGACTCTTCGCGTGTGTCGGCTTCCTGAGACATGCTGGAAAAAAAAAACAACACAACAGCAACAACCTGGTTAAAAAGGTATCATTAAGGATAATTAGAACTGGCTGTCTAACTAGTGCCGAAGTGAAAAGCTCTCTACCCCGTGACAGGTGAGGCCCTGCTAGTTGCCAAGCGGCATGTGAGAGGCTCTATCTATGATTTGGTCGTGGGGCTCGAGCCACTTGCGTGGTGGCGGGGTGTTGGCCTCTCGGTGACGGATAAAAGATTCAAAACGTGTGGCCGTGACAGGTGAGGCCCTGACTGTAAACCCAATAGGCGGGTGAATGCGAGGCTCTACCTATGGTTTGGCCCGAGGGGCGAAATCTCCGTGTTGAGATTGGGGAGTTGGCCTCGCGGGACCATCTAACGTACAATTAAGGCCAGCTCCTAGCCCTATACAGCCAGTTCTCTGACCCTGCACGGGGGCTTGACAAGTAGGGCAAATGCAACGTACCTAGCGAAAACCCAAGCGGGGTTTCAGTGAGGAAATCCTGTAACAGACCTATGACGTAGGAAAGCCGGAGGAGGGAGAGGAAAAGGGGAGTAGTTAAGAGTAATAATAAAGAGGGGAGGAAAAGAGGAGAGAAGAAAAAGAGAATTACATTTTTTTTTTTTTTTTTTTGTGAACATATTGTAAAGCGTGACCCCGTCGGCCCTGATGGTTCTGAAGGAACCGAGGAAAGTAGTTTAGGCCAACCAAATGAGATTATAGAAACTATAGTGCCTAAAAGAGGTTTAGTTAGAAAACAGGTTAACGTTGAAGGAGTATAGAACGTCTAGTGTGAGATAGTGTAGATAATAACGAGTAGTAGAGTGAAGCCGTGGCCTGACGAGGCAAGGCAAGAATCAAGCCCCCGTATATTAATAACCCTTTTGGCGTAGCGTGGCCTAGTATAGGCAGTAAATAGCGACGTGGCTCGTGATAGATTAGTACCTGATAACCGCCAAGATTAGTGGGGCTACACGCTGGCTGTGGCGAAATGCCGTGCGAGACCTGTAAATGAGGTAGCACATAACAGAAAAGGAACGTAAATAATACTTAACTTATCTTCAATATATCATCTCGACAGGAAAACATATGTCAAATATACCCAGTAATACGAGTACCTACTGGTGAGTTTATCCCACACTACAAGTATAACCCAGACTTACATCAAAATGTGTAACCTGGCATTGTAACAGAACAAGTTTGTTCTCCAGGGAAGTATCTGAGGTATAAACCAAACGAGCACCAAGAAAGGCTTCCAAAAGTGTCAGGATGCCAGTCAGAACCCAGATATAACAACATGTTTCAGGAAAGGGACGATACCACCGTACATTCGGCATGAGAACCAAAAAGCATTACTTTACCCCCACAACCTCCCCTCTTTACCCCTATCCTCACTATTCACAATAGGAACAAAATCCACAGGGAGGTATTTAACAGTAAAATCATGCACATCCCTAACTCCACAAAAATATCCATCACTGCACGTATAAAACATCGTTGTAGCTAGAGCACGCAGTAAGTCCAATCTAAGTAGCTAGGAAGTACGATAGAAAGAACACAGTTACAATACCTCTTCCAGGTTTATCCTCCCAGGAAGTAAACTTAACAGAGAACGAATTTAAAACAATACTTTCAAATGAAATCGTAATAAAATGCCGAACGGCGGAATAGCCGATTTGAATGAAGAAGCAAATAGATTGCACCGTGATTACTATGAACAATATGGCGAAATAGAAGAGTCGAACGGCGGGAATAGCCCGAGCTGAGGCTATTCCCGCCGATTACCTGGCGTACAGTCGTTTGAACGTTTTGCGATAGTGCTTGCTGGCGGGAAGGCAGCAAGGGATGATGGGACCGGAAGTGTACTGTCGTGACCCGGATATCCGACTGGACGAGGGTAAACAGCGTACGTCACGGCAAGGTAAGGAGAGAGGAGTAGCGTTATATAGGAACGCTAACTCCTCCCACAAATACAGGCCTATGGCCTTACAACATATCGAACTGCTGGTGAACATTCAGGCATTGCTAAGATATTAGCGATAATTACTTATAATAATAATTAGGAAGCACTGTTATTCACAGGACTAAGGACTGAGACAGCACAGTACAGCCTAATGGCTGGATTATTGTCTTTCATTGGGCTCCTGCTATGTGCCCCTCTATCACTACTGGCAGAAACGTTGGGTGAGTACTGGTCGCTTTGCTATGCTGTTCAGCTCAATGCTGAGAGAGAACATGATTTAACCAGCACCGATTTATCTGGAATTGGGCTTCTCCTATGGCCTTTATGCTGAGTATGCGGGCAGCGAACATACAGATTGTGTGATACCTGTGCTACTATCTGATTTGACTGGTGTTGGGATAATGTTATCTGGTCTACTTACTAACATCCGAATCGCGTAACGAACGGGGCATAACCATCCAGTACGACGCCATTCCTAAATCTGGACATTGGTCACAGTATGTAACAATTTCCAGATCAGGCATTTTAGGCTGAATTATGCCATTTGGATTTAATTTGGCTACAGTTTGGTTAGTGAATAACCCTCTCAGTGTCCCACGTTGCTGGTTAAAAAATGATGTGTCTAGTAGACCTTGGTGATGGTTTATGGTTATTCCCAGGATCCTGTAAAAAAATACACCATCCATGGACAATATTGTTATGTGAGTCTGTATTATTTATAGGTGCGCAGTATACACCTTGTCCATTACAGGGTGACACCTCGGATATTCATTATTTTTTTCACAAGGGACATTTCTCTGTTTCCTACAGTGGATGGATGTGGCCACGTGGTCATGAATGATGAGGGTGGAACTCTTACATCAAAGAACTACCCTGAAACATACCCCGACCACTCAGTTTGCCAGATTACCATCAGAGTGCAGAGCGGTAAACAGCTGTACATCAAAGTGGCTGATTTGGACCTGGATATTGACTCTGCATCTCTGAAAATCTACAAGGGTTCATCCACTGAGGAATATGGTGAGTCTCTATAAATTCTACAGTATGGTGGGATGGAAAGCAAATGCTGGGGATTTGGAACATGTACTGGTTTTATAAAATTGTCACAGTTCATTGGAAATCATTTTTTCAGATTAGGATTAAGTACCAGACGTGATCAGCAGCATTATAGAATACAGTTTATTATAGACGCTATCCATACATATAAAATACAAATGATATTCTGCATCTCTAAGCTACTGACCCTTCCATATTTTATTTCAGTGAGTTACAGTGGAGATCTGAGCAAGGCAAAGACGGACATTTTCTTAGATGATAATACTGCCACCATTCATTTTGAAAGTGGCCTCCACGTGTCTGGCCGAGGATTTCTGATTAATTATGCCAGCAGTGATCATCCAGGTACTGTGTCTACTAAACTGTGAATGTGTGTTACGAAGGATTCAGTTTGTGTCTCGGGGCTCCTTTGTACATGTCATGTCAATATTGTCCGTCACTGACAGTGAGAGCATTAAATTCATAATTCTTTGACAGTAGCTTCAAGATTGACCATACTCTGCAGGCATGAACACTACTGCTACATTACCTGCGGAGAAATGTGACCCGTGTTTGATCTCTCGGCTATGGCTCTTACTGCTATAGAATGCTGCGAGTTAATTCGTTTTAAATAAATACGGCTCTTAAGGTGTTAAAATACGTGTGCAGGAATCTCACCCTGCTCCTGTTTTTTATTGATAGATTTCATTACCTGCTTGACTCGCTGTGACTATAAAGAAGACCCAGAGTTCAGGTACGCTTGATTTGGCTAATTATACCTTCATAGAACATGTTGATGTTAAATAAAATGTGATCATAGAATATTGTAATACCTTTCCTATGGTTCTGCAACAAGCGTTCTGAGATCCCTGTCTTTAGACTTTATGCTTGACAAAGAGGGGATCTCCTGAAAGCTTGACACTCCAAAAATGTCCAATAAAAAAACTACGCTTATCTAATACTTTACAACAGGGCTACCCAACCCAGATCCCCAGCTGTTGTAAAACTACAACTCCCATGATGCGTTGCATGCCTTTAGAATGCATTTCGAATGACAAAGCATCATGGGAGTTGTAGTTCTACAACATCTGGGGATCTACCTGTTGGGCAAACCTGCTTTACAAGAATTTGTTTTATGAGAAAATTATGGTAAATGCCGGGAATTATTCACCAACATTGAACTGAGGTGAATCGTCAATCAACCTTTAAAATTCAGGCAGTAAATCAGCTGAGCGGAGAGTGTATGTGAATTGGGGAATCTGAATTAGAATTCAATATGTCAGTGTGATAGTATACCGGTGTATAGTACGAGTATTAAACGTAATCTCTTCTTCTGTGTTTTGATTACCCTTTGTACAGCACTGCGGAGTAAGTTAGCATTTTATAAACAATAACATTATTTCTACAATTTCAGTAACTATTGTCCAGCCGGCTGCTGGGATGTAGCTGGAAACGTATTTGGAGATGTGACTAATGGATACCAAGAGGTGTGTAAACTGAGCTGTGCGAACATTTCTTCCTAGTGCACATTTTCTATTGGGCAAAGTATTAAATCAAAGCATTCGTGGTAATCCCTGCCCATAGTTCCATCTCACAGTGACTGGGTCCTGTGTAAAGTCCCCTCGCTTGTGGAGTTGGTGTACGATGGAAGTTGGTGGGGAGCTTGACTAACCTTTGGGGACTATCATGAGAAAAAACATCACCAATAGAATAGCACTAAACATTTCTACAAGGGCACTCTAACACCATAACCACCACAGCCCATTATAGTCCTAATGTTGGGAGTCTCCTTGTGCTGTGCCATCGTTACGATTTAGATTATTTTCACATGGTTAGATAGACACCCAGGTCTACACAGATATCAATAAAGTGGACATTTCTATTAATAGTGATCTCAACGCGGTGCTTTTTTGAATGGAATTCATTGGCTGAAAAATATCAGTTGGCACACCCGGTCAATGAATTAAGTCTAGATAGGGACACCATTGATATTTGTAAAGAGGAAGGTGACCCTGCTTTAGCTGTAATATATCTGTGAATAGTATAGAACCCCGGGCGCGGAGCAGTCACTAATAAGCAGTGGGGGTTACGTCCTGGGTCACAGACCTTCCTTCTTCCACCTGTCACTCTGCGTTAAGTGGGATTGTGGACCGCGGTAGAGGAGCTTCATTACCCTCTTCCCAATGAGAGAAAGCAGCTCTCCGCACGCAGGCCATGGAACAAATATCTGTTTTAGAAAATGTAGGCTGTTCCAGACATTATTATTATTTTCCTGAAAACTGATAAATAGTCAACAGAAACAAATGATCTACATCAGTTTTACCTCGCGTAGTAATAAGAAAGAATTATTGTCATCAGCTGATCTAACTCTCATCACTCCAGGCAGCCCAGCAGTGTCATTCACAGTATCTCAGTGGGAATTACAGCTATCGCATACTACGCGGTGTGATATTACACTGTGCGATATAGAATTTCAAAATATGATCTTTCCCATAAAATGCCAGTTATGTGAGGGATTAGTTACTTTAATTACCCAAACTAACACATCACACAGATTACAGGAGGGATCCAAGTATCAATACGTACTAATAAACTGACTTCATTTCAAGGCATCTAAGTGCTTGTTTACTACCAATCTGTGTTAATATTACAGACGTTAATACATTTGACAGATATTAAGCTTTCTCTTTTTATTTCTTTGCAGTCGTCCTTCGTTTGCAAATCGGCTGTCCATGCCGGCGTTATCGCAGACAATCTGGGCGGTCAGGTTCTTATAACTCGATTACAACGCACATTCCAATTCAAAGGGATGGTGACCAGTCAGATTTTGCCAAAAGGGTAAGTTGGAATTATTGTGCTATTAAATAAATGATTATTTATACACAATATCCTTATTTAGAGCAGATTGTAAAATTCCTATTGGACAGGTGATGCTAGCTTCTCACTGATTGGTTGTGTGTGATTGATTAGCCGTAGAAGCCGGCCCGGCTACCCTAAGAGACCTAATGTGGGCTATAGAATCCTCCATGTTCATCATAGCCCATATGTTTATGCTACAGGGACACAATCCATATATATTTCATAACTAGAGGGCTGTCAAATCAAGTTCATTTATATTAACCCCTTAAAAAGAGAGGTTTAAATATACGGGTTTATATGATGACACACGTGAGGATTGAGTTTATTTATTTAATTGAACTTATTACTGCTGGACAATGCTTTTAAATATCTGAAAATAACAGCAAAGCACTCCCTGTAGTTTATTTTGATGCTTGTGCCAGACCTGTCCTGCTATAATAAAGGATGCGTTACCTACCTCAATTCTAAAAGGAGCTTTTTTAATTTGATTTATGTTTTTGCAGTGTCTCCGATTCAAATGTCCAGTTTATGTTCAACAATCCGGGTAAGAAAAATACCTTGTTAATGCCCGTAAAATGTGCTTAAAGAGACACTCTAAGCTGCATGTGGACAATGTTTAATCTTTATATAAATACTGCATTACAAAATGTACAATAAAAGATAAGATACTGATCTTAAAGAAACACGGTAACGTTAGGAATATATATAACTATATGTATACAGTATGTATTCCTAGCAGTATATTGTCCCAGTCACAGCTTAGGTGGCCAGGGCAGCACTGCCAGGGTAAACAAAGGCTTTTTATTTATAATTTCTCCCTCGTAGCTCTGCTTTCCTCAATGGAGCTCTGATTTCCATAGGAAAGCAATGGGGGGCTAGTGCAAATGTGCAGCAAAACGCTACGCTGCACCAATCAGATGGTTTCTCTTAAACAATCTGATTATAACTGCACAGTGGGAACTTTGTGGGTTCTCGATCACCTCAGGGGGACTTAGCCACGAATATTATGGAATGGTTTCCCAGACAACTTGGATCGCAGTTTTGAACCACTTTGAAATCCGCCAAGAGAGCACTTTTTGGAGGGAAGGTGCCTCAGACTAAAGGGAACAAATGCTACCTAAGAGCCAGACGGACCATCCCGTATTGCGGCCTCAGGAGCTCAGGAGCTGACTGGCAAAAGCACCAAATGCCCTGAAACTATTTGGGGCATAGGACCACGTGTGCGGCCGGTCAGAACTTTAACACGGTGGCGTTTCCCCTACACTGCATGGGTTATTTAACAATTTATTATTTGTGGGGTTATTTTATGTTTTTATTATGTTTTGGGGTATTTTTATGGTTTAAATGTTTAGGTTTGCCTCTCTGTTCCTGCGAGATAAATAGCTTACCGATCTTTAACGCAATTATCTCCCAGGCCTAGAGATTGGCTGTGTTTGGATGCATTAAACAAGTTGACTCCCAGAACTATGTGTTGTCTAGTTACTGGGAGGTGAAGGGCTATAATCACTGCTTAGCACCTTGTTCCAGCTGTTGGAGGATTCAGCAGTGAAAGTCCTTATTAGGACTAGAGCTCCCAGGGCCGTGTGTCGTCCAGTCCTTGGGAGGGAATAGAGCTAGTCTCCTATCCTGCTCCAGGAGGACCCCAGTCAAGCCACAGCGACTGGGGCAGAAGCGCTGGGGATTTACCTTGTTCCAGCTAGGAAGCGGTCCTTGGCAGAGATACCCAGTCAGGGTACAGGGAGCTCCGGTACAATGTAGTTTAGCTCTTGGCAACAGTTCCATTAATTGGGCCACATTGATGGAACTACTGAACAAGTTGATAGCATCCATGGGAAGTTCTACACATGGAGTTATATACTTGGATCGCTCCATTGTGTGCATGCTATCAGCAATGGCTCGGGTTCTCTCACAGAGTGTGTCAATAAAGGTAACTCATTTAAATGAGAGAGTCTGATAATATCTGTTTTCATCCTGCATTGATGATTTAACTGGGAAGTAGAGAAAGCAGGCAAAACAGTTATTTACTTGATCTTCTCCTCTGCAGGATACATTTCATCTACGCGTCCCACATGGACAGATACAAAAATGGGAGAGTTCACCAAAGACCAGATAGCTACTGATATAAACAAAGCAGGTGAGGATCTCACATTAGTGTTCGGATATCACAGTTTTCCTTTTAAATGAGCACGACAAATAATAGTTACCAGCCACAGGCCTGGCTTTATAAAAGAACAAAAGATTTCATAAAGAGCACGTGGACTTGTTCATTCCAAAACTTAGTTCCAAGAAGCTAGATGTTCAGGAGGACTTAATACAGGCATACCCCACTTCTAAGTACACAATGGGACCAGAGCATGTATGTAAAACGAAAATGTACTTAAAGTGAAGCAATACCTTTTTTCACTTCCCAATGCATGTACTGCATTGCGATAGTCATTTACAGGCATAACTGATATACATAATGCATTGATAACTAAAATACATTTCAATGATCAATCTCAAGTTCCTCAGGGAACCATTAGTACTGGACAGTAATGCTGTAACGTGTTAGGGTCATGTTGAAAGCTTTTGCCTTCAAAAATATTGTCAATTTCTGTGTCCTTCAGGGATATCCAAAATGTATTCAGAAGTGAATGTACACTGTTTGTATAAATCAAAAAGCCTTATACTGTACATTGTTTTATTCCACATGTCTCTCATTCGAAAGCTTGGGGAAGTTTGTAATGAGCTGTGACTCAAGTTGAGAATGACTACGGAAAGAACTGTACAGTATACTTACCTTTATTTCATAAGAGTAAGAACTGCTTGTAATGCTGTCAACAGACCCATAACTGGTTAAACATTGCTCAACCAACAGATGGCGCTGTGTATGAGACTACTCCTGCAACTATTTTTTCAGCTGTAACAACAGATGGTGCTGTGTATTTAAATACTGAACTGTATTTAGACAATTTCAGCCTGTATTAACATAGAGGCTCGCTGCAAAGCTTGCACGGGAACTCCGTGCATCAGCTCCGCCTCTTCGGCCATACTGCGGCTGTGCGGCGGCTGAATGTCCGTTCTCGCGAGGCACTTTAACGCACACTCGTGGGTATGTCCGTACTCACGAGTGTACGCAAAGTGAGGGTCCGCAAAGCGGGGTATGCCTGTACACAAAGTTCGATGTTTCTGTAGTGTCCTACCAGCAGAGGTCCCAGACAGTAAAACAAGAAATCACGCTTCTTGTTAGAATGAAAATCGATGATTTGCTTTTTGTAAAATTTTTCACTGATTGTAAACTTTGTAATAATAAGTGAATTTCTAACATCATGTTTGTTTAATTCTAGGATTTCCAGTCTTTGTTCTTGTCATGGCAGTTACACCGATTGTGTTTCTAATTGGAGGTGTGATTACCATGTGTATGTTGCTAAGGTATGTGTTTCACCATATATAACAATATATGTAGAAATCACTGCATTACAGTGTTAAATAAAGAGATGGAGGTTTTAGTTTACCAGTTTGACGTGTTTACAATTGAAGTGACATTTTCTGACTGTAGTAACTTTTGCCCTGACGCCAAATAGTAAATGTTTCAAGCTGAAATACTGAAATAAACAGGAAATGCAATGTCATTTGGTATTTACTAATTGGCGTTGTGCTATCATAGATTTGAGACAACCTTTTTGTTTATTGTGGAAACGCTAATGACTCTAGTTGTATGGTCCCACTAAGCACGTGGCATATTAAAGGGACACTATAGTCACCCAGACCACTTCAGCTCAATGAAGTGGTAAGGGTGCAATGTCCCTCAGGATTTAACCTTTCAGATGCAAACAGAGCAGTTTCAGATAAACTGCTATGTTTACATTTGGGGTTAATCCAGCCTCTAGTGGCTGTCTTCTGGACAGCCACTAGAGGCGCATCTGCGACGCTGGAGACATATTATGCCTCCATCGCGCAGAGCGTCCATAGGAAAGCATTGATAAATACTTTCCTATTGACAGTTTGAATGCGCGCGTGCATGTGCATTCGGCTCTGCTGACGTTGGCAGAGGGAGCTGACGTCGGCGGGGGAGGAGAGGTCACCAGCGCCGAGGGTGCCCGCCGCTGGAATAAGGTAAGCAGCTAAAGGGGTTTTAACCCCTTCAGCGCCACTGGGTGGGGGCACCCTCAGGGCACTATAGTGTCAGGAAAACTGCTATGTTTTCCTGACACCATAGTGATCCTTTAATCTTTCTGTGCCAGAGTGGAGATATGGGAAATACACCTCTCTCCTCTGCGGCACTGTAAGTGATATAAAACAGTTTAAACAGTTTTACAAGAGGTTATAAAACAGATCCCATAGGCTACCACACATTGAGATAGCCAGTCACGTCTCTGAGTTGTCATCAAGTAGTTTAATAAATAATAATTCTGGGGTTTGTTCACATTTTGTGCCAATGAGGACGGCAATGCATCGAGCTGCTACAAACTGTAAAACTGAATGGGTCAATGGTGGGTTCTCAAAGACTTGTATTTTTTTTTAAACTGTTTTGCCACAATTATAGCTACAAACAGCAATGGATCTGTTAGCAGCTTTAATTTAAAGGCTTTACGTTATCAGTTATGGTTCAGGCATAACTGATATAGTGATAGCCAGAAATATTCAAATATTATTACTTTTCGATTTTACAGGCTCTTTTGAACTACTTAGAGGACTACCAGGCACTTTTCACGTTTACCACATTATAAAGCATTGCTCATTTGACACTTAACGGTGGAAAATGGTGTTTTAATTTTTTTGGCACTTACATCGTTTACCACTTTTAGTCTTTGATTATCAATCCAGACTGACTAAGAGCTCAGAAACATAAAACAAGTTGGCTCTGTGTTAGGGTTGATCAGCAGACAAGAAACTAAACTGGGAATTGCAAAATTGGGGGAAAAAATAGCTGAATTGGAACATGTATCCCACTCAGCTATTTGTCCAGCTCGGCTGTATTGTGCTTGAAAGTACGATTCTTGGGTCAATTCCCAGACTAGTGAATAACACTCAATCACTAAATTTGATTTATAAACCACCAGATGGTCCTTGGCTCACAGCCCTGACACAAATAGATCAATTTTTTATGTTTATAAACATAGGTGGCAGAAAGCACATTTTCTTTCCTTTCCTGTTGAAAGCCAACAGATCCTTCGTAGATATTGATCAGGGCATATCTATTTTATCACATGTGGACTATTGTGTTTATAAGGTAATACTATGTACACAATGCTTTGGAAATGTACCATGCTTCAGAGTAAGGGCAGTTGACTAGGTGCATTGATTGTTGCTGATAATTTAAATGTGAATTTTCATTATTTACAGGAAAAGAAGAGACTTTGGTGATGACATAGAAACAGGTAAGTACAGACTATGTGAAATGTTGCTCGTCTGGACAAAGATTACAGAGAAAGATCAAATATATTGTCTGTTTCCTGCAGGTGTCTGTATGCAACTAAAGTCATTTGGAAGAAAGGAATTGACAGAATCTAATCTCAGCTACGAGAATGAGGATAAAAAGTATAAAAGGCCAACACCACATGTCTCTCTTCTGGATCCTCAATATTCTCATCATCTCCCCATGATTGATCCTGGCTTCCTGATAAGAAAGGCGCCCACCACCAAGTACATAGATAAAGTGATCAAGGATTCTTGTGGAAGTGGGAAGACTGAGAGCCTCGCTCATAATCAGTCAAGTCACAGTAGCCATGACAATGCCACGTGCGTCACGTCCTCTGTGCCTCAATATGAAAAGCCATGCTTAGAAGACGATGCAAAAAGAAAACCAGTATATACTGACTACAGATTCCCTTCAGATTATCCTAGTCGTCATCACCATCTTCCCATTGATTATTGCCAACTCCAATGTCCTCAATATCATCTTCTTCATCATCTTCCTCAACGGCATCATCCTAATCCCCATTTTCATGATCATCCCTCCCATCTTTATCATTTTTATCCCCAAATTCCTGTTCGTCCTCTTTCTCCAACTCATCATCATGATGTCCACTAGTTCAGAGACCAGATGTGATGATTCCCCCCCCCCCACCGAGTTCAGTAGATCTCCCGTGACATAGATACACAAGTGTACATACCAACTGACTACTGTGACCACTGAACATTGAATACAATAAAGATGATTATTTGCATTACTTGTGGCTTTTTGAACAGTATTAGTGTGAAAGAGCAAAACACTATATAAAAAGAACTAGGATTGGTGCAATCCAGTCTTTGGAAGGTGGGATGAAGGAAAAAATAAAAAACATAACTCAAAATAAAACAACTTATAATAATAAAAAGATATCTTGTATCCATTCCCCAGACACCTAATTAGTCACATTGTATATACACTAAAGCACACTTTGTTTCACTTCATCTCACACATTATATTGCTTTAAGGCAACCTAATGTTTGTCCTCTTTTTATTGGTGTATTTAGCACCCATTTGTAGTCACTACTCCATTTTCCTGTACTTGGTTACTAGTAATGGCTGATTTCCTGGGAGGCCATAAGCTTTCTAAAGAGATGGATTTTAAGGCATTTCTTAAACGATTGAAGACTAGGGGAGAGTCTGATGGCGGTAGGCAGGCTATTTCATAGGAAGGGAGCCACCTGCGAGAAGTCCTGCAAGCGTGAGTTGGCCGTACGGGTGTGAGCAGCAGACAGGAGAAGGTCACGGGCAGAGCAGAGAGACCGAGAAGGGGCCTACCTATGGATCTGTGAAGAGATATAAAAGGAGAATTGTTCAGTGCTTTATATATATGGGTTAGCACTTTGAATTGACTCCTATAGGATACCACAAGCCAGTGTAAGGACTGACAGAGGTGTGAGGTGTGAGAGAACCGACTAGAGAGGAAAATCAGTCTGGCAGCAGCATTCATTACAGACTGTAGCGGGGCAATACGGCTATTGGGAAGACCAATTAGGAGAGAGTTACAATAATCCATGCGGGAAATTACTAGAGCATGGACAAGCTCCTTGGTAGTATCTTGCGTAAGAACTATGTTTTTAGGATGGAATCTACAGGATTTGGCAACATACTGGATGTGAGTCTCAAAGGTGAGGCCAGAATCAAGTATGATGCCATGACAGCGCGCTTGCAATGATGGACTTATGTGGATACCACTAACTTGAAGGGAGAGGAGGAAAGACAAGGAGCTCAGTTTAGAGCGTTTGAGTTTCAGAAAGCGGGTGGACATCTAGTCAGAGATGGAAGAAAGGCAAGCATTCCCCATTGCAGGACGGCAGGGGAAAGGTCCAGGGAGGAGAGATATATCTGGGTGTCATCAGCATACAGGTAGTAGTGGAATCCAAATGAGGTAATAAGTGTGCCAAGATAGGCAGTGTAACGAGAAATTAGAAGGGGACAAAGTACAGAGCCCTGGGGGACTCTAACAGGGACAGGACAAAGGGAGGAAGTATCATTAGAAAAGGAGACACTGAATGAGTGTTGGGAGAGATAAGAGGAAAACCACGAGAGGACAGAGTCACAGAGACAGAGTGATTGAAGAGAAGAAGGAGAGCATGACCAACTGTGTCAAAGGCAGCCAAGAGGTCAAGAAAAATTAGTATGGAATAGGGGCCTTTGGATTTAGCTGCAAGTAGGTCGTTAGTAACTTTGATAAGAGCAGTTTCAGTAGAGTGGAGAGGGCGGAAGCCAGATTGAAGTGGGTCAAGGAGAGAGTTGGAATTGAGGAAGTGAGACATATGGGTAAAGACAAGTCTTTCCAGAAGCTTTGAGGAAAAAGGGAGCAGGGATATCGGACGATAGTTAGAGTGGGAGGACGGGTCAAGAGATGTTTTTTTTATGATAGGTACTACAGTGGCATGTTTAAGGTCAGCAGGGACAACGCCAGAAGAGAGAGAGCAGTTTCAGATGTGTGTTAAGGAAGGTACAAGACAAGGGAGAGAGATCTGATAAGAAACAAAGTAAATCAGTTGGGAAATTTACACATTGCAAAATTATCTCAAAAAAGATCTAATACCGAGAGTAGCATGAGCCAGTCAAATTGAACAGACAGAAGGAATTGAAGGAGGCTGAGACCGCGTGCTCTAAAAAAATTAATGAATATCATTCTAAATATGAGCTCTGAAACCTACGACTTTGCAACAAGTGCTAGATAAAGTGCAAATATTTAGGATTGACCCTTCATTTAATACAAATAAGGTGAGATTAAAAAATCATTTGGATAAGATTAAAAAATTATTTGGATAGATTTACCAGTTAAGAACAAAAAACATCAGAAGTTCTTACGACATAACTAAGACTATAAGTCAGTATGTGTCTACCATAGGTTTAAACATACCACCAGACTAAACTCTGATCATTACGCTACATCGTAATATGACACGTCAGACATGGACTAAGACCTACCACAGTCACAAGAACTCCCCACACCGATCGCCCCCACCCAAAAGCATCCTGAAAAAAAGGTTTTATTTTTTAGGGCTGATACAACCATATGAGTTCCAGGGACAGCAAACAAGACAGGGGTCCAGAATGGGGAGAAGGCGGACATTTTAGGCTCTAAACCATCCAGTTTTAGAGCTATCAATCTGTCCCCACTAACACTATCCCATGTTTGAGTTGACATAAGATATCCACTTATTTTCCACACACTAGCTCTTCACAAATATAATTTCACATGTAATGAAAATAAGGCCAAAACTATGGGCCTATCAGTATGAGACTATGACTGCTTACAAACTCTGCTGGATCTTATGGATCTCAGCAAAGGCACAATCAGCCCCAATCTACCCAACATCAGTTTATGCACCCGTAGTCCCTTTGCACCAGACCCCAAAGATTTCCACAACATTAAAGTCTTTGTGGATCGGTTATGAGAAATGAATCGTTGTGGCCTAACAAAATTGATTACTAAGCATTAAAGGGAATCTGACACATGGAGAGTTCTCTGCTTTGAGGGAAATTTAGGATAACTCTGATATTGTCACTAAACCTTTTGAAGGGTCTGCATCATGGTTGTGGATCAGAAGAAATATATTTATATGGCCAAAAAATTATTAAATCAACCATTTACATATCACATATTGAAACAAGAGCCTACCGTTCAATATCTTTATGAGTTGAATGTTCTGCTGTCTGTTGGCTTTGATGATAAACTGGTTAACAGGGACAAACTTATTTTTTTCTGAACCAGAGACCCATCAACTCAATTTTCTATTGTCTACTTAAGGTCTACAGAAAGTTGTTGGAACCCTCAGGTAGACCAATAGTTACAGGCACTAGCAAAAAACTGTTTCATTCATTAGCATTATAATGGAATGAGATGGCTGTTTCATAGTTACATAGTTACATAGCTGAAAAGAGACTTGCCCCCATCAAGCTCAGCTTTCCTCACATTTGTTTTTTGCTGTTGATCCAAAAGAAGGCAAAAAAAAAAAAGCCTAGTTTGAAGCACTTCCAATTTTGCAACAAACTAGGAAAGAGACAGTGTGATTGAAGAGACAGAGTGATTGAAGAGTTTGAAGAAGGAGAGCACGATCAACTGTGTCAAAGGCAGCCAAGAGGTCAAGAAGAATTCGTATGGAATAGGGGCCTTTGGATTTAGCTGCAATTAGGTCGTTAGTAACTTTGATAAGAGCAGTCTCAGTAGAGTGGAGAGGGCGGAAGCCAGATTGAAGAGGGTCAAGGAGAGAGTTGGAATTGAGGAAGTGAGACATATGGGTAAAGACAAGTCTTTCCAGAAGCTTTGAGGAAAAAGGGAGCAGGGATATCGGACGATAGTTAGAGTGGGAGGACGGGTCAAGAGATGTTTTTTTTTTATGATAGGTACTACAGTGGCATGTTTAAGGTCAGCAGGGACAACGCCAGAAGAGAGAGAGCAGTTTCAGATGTGTGTTAAGGAAGGTACAAGACAAGGGGAGAGAGATCTGATAAGAAACAAAGTAAATCAGTTGTGAAATTTACACATTGCAAAATTACCATATATACTCGAGTATAAGTCGAGGTTTTCAGCACATTTTTTGTGCTGAAAAACCCCAACTCGACTTATACTCGAGTCAATGTCTGTATTATGGCAATTTACATTGCCATAATACAGACTGGGGGCTGTGTAGGAGGGGGCTGGCAGAGAGCTGTAACTTACCTCTCCTGCAGCTCCTGTCAGCTCCCTTCTCCTCCACGCCAGTCTGGTCAGCTCCCCTGTCAGCTCCCAGTGTAAGTCACGCGAGAGCCGCGGGGTCATAGCGCGGTCGCGAGATTTACACTGTGTGCTGACAGGGGAGCTGACCAGACCGGCGCGGAGGAGAAGGGAGCTGACAGGAGCTGCAGGAGAGGTAAGTAAGAGCTTCCTGACAGCCCCCCTCCACTGAACTGCAAATGCCACTGGACCACCAGGGAGTGAGAGCCCCCCTCCCTGCCATGTATCAAGCAGGGAGGGGGGACAAAAAAAAATAAAATAATAATAAAATAATAATACTTAAAAAATAATAATACAAAAAATTATTAAAATAATAATTAAAAAAATAATAATAATAAAAATGCCCACCCCCCCACCAAGGCTCTGCAACACATACACAAACACTGCATCACACACACACTGCACTCATACACACACACTGCACTCATACACACACACTGCATTTATATATACACACTGCACTCATATACACACACTGCACTCATACACACACACTGCACTCATACACACACACTGCACTCATACACACACACTGCACTCATACACAAACTGCACTCATACACAAACTGCACTCATACACAAACTGCACTCATACACAAACACTGCACTCATACACACACACTGCATTCATACACACACTGCACTCATACACACACTGCACTCATACACACACTGCACTCACACACACACTGCACTCATACACACACTGCACTCATACACAAACTGCACTCATACATACACACACTGCATTCATACACACACACTGCACTCATACACACACACTGCATTCATTATATACACACACTGTAAATAAATATTCAATTAATCTAATTTTTTTAGGATCTAATTTTATTTAGAAATTTACCAGTAGCTGCTGCATTTCCCACCCTAGACTTATGTTTTTTGGGGTAAAATTAGGGGCCTCGGCTTATATTCGGGTCGGCTTATACTCGAGTATATACGATATCTCAAAAAAGATCTAATACCAAGAGTAGCATCAGCCAGTCAAATTGAACAGACAGAAGGAATTGAAGGAGGCTGAGACCGCGTGCTCTAAAAAAATTAATGAATATAATTTGTAAATATGAGCTCTGAAACCTGCGACTTTGCAACAAGTGCTAGATAAAGTGCAACTATTTAGGAGTGACCCTTCATTTAATACAAATAAGGTGAGATTAAAAAATCATTTGGATAAGATTAAAACATTTTTTGGATAGATTTACCAGTTAAGAACAAAAAACATCAGAAGTTCTTACGACATAACTAAGACTATAAGTCAGTATGTGTCTACCATAGGTTTAAACATACCACCAGACTAAACTCTGATCATTACGCTACATCGTAATATGACACATCAGACATGGACTAAGACCTACCACAGTCACAAGAACTCCCCACACCGATCGCCCCCACCCAAAAGCATCCTGAAAAAAAGGTTTTATTTTTTAGGGCTGATACAACCAGATGAGTTCCAGGGACAGCAAACAAGACAGGGGTCCAGAATGGGGAGAAGGCGGACATTTTAGGCTCTAACTACAACACACATCAGCCCCAATATATAGTAAAAACCAAATAAAAGAAAAACGTTACCTGCGCTTTCTCCTTAATCCCTATGTATATTTAGACAAATGGAGGTCATTTAGTTGCTCCAATGGCCATTGGAGGGAATGCCCGCCTGCCAACGTCAAGGCAGACCCCCCTAAGCGGGTCCTAACACTGACCCTTCAGCCTGCTTCCTTGAGCTTCTGGCAAAGATATCTCTAATGAGACAGAAAGGGGTATTTTTTATATACACCCCTATACTTATTAACCCTTAATAGGGAACACATGGGATGGGTAGCAGCATTGTAACCAGGCAGCATTGTAACCAGGCTGTGTGACCCCTAAGCGGGTCCTAACACTGACCCTTCAGCCTGCTTCCTTGAGTTTTAGGACCCGCTTAGGGGGGTCTGCCTTGACGTTGGCAGGCAGGCATTCCCTCCAATGGCCATTGGAGCAACTAAATGACCTCCATTTGTCTAAATATACATAGAGATTAAGGAGAAAGCGCAGGTAACGTTTTTCTTTTCTTTGGTTTTTACTATATATTGGGGCTGATGTGTGTTGTAGTCCTTGCTGCTTAAGCGCAGGACTTCTCTTTTTGTATTTGTATTTACTTTGTATCACACAGCCTGGTTACAATGCTGCTACCCATCCCATGTGTTCCCTATTAAGGGTTAATAAGTATAGGGGTGTATATAAAAAATACCCCTTTCTGTCTCATTAGAGATATCTTTGCCAGAAGCTCAAGGAAGCAGGCTGAAGGGTCAGTGTTAGGACCCGCTTAGGGGGGTCTGCCTTGACGTTGGCAGGCGGGCATTCCCTCCAATGGCCATTGGAGCAACTAAATGACCTCCATTTGTCTAAATATACATAGGGTTTAAGGAGAAAGCGCAGGTAACGTTTTTCTTTTCTTTGGTTTTTACTATATATTGGGGCTGATGTGTGTTGTAGTCCTTGCTGCTTAAGCGCAGGACTTCTCTTTTTGTATTTGTATTTACTTTGTATCACACAGCCTGGTTACAATGCTGCTACCCATCCCATGTGTTCCCTATTAAGGGTTAATAAGTATAGGGGTGTATATAAAAAACACCCCTTTCTGTCTCATTAGAGATATCTTTGCCAGAAGCTCAAGGAAGCAGGCTGTAGGGTCAGTGTTAGGACCCGCTTAGGGGGATCTGCCTTGACGTTGGCAGGCGGGCATTCCCTCCAATGGCCATTGGAGCAACTAAATGACCTCCATTTGTCTAAATATACATAGGGATTAAGGAGAAAGCGCAGGTAACGTTTTTCTTTTCTTTGGTTTTTACTATATATTGGGGCTGATGTGTGTTGTAGTCCTTGCTGCTTAAGCGCAGGACTTCTCTTTTTGTATTTGTATTTACTTTGTATCACACAGCCTGGTTACAATGCTGCTACCCATCCCATGTGTTTTCTATTAAGGGTTAATAAGTATAGGGGTGTATATAAAAAATACCCCTTTCTGTCTCATTAGAGATATCTTTGCCAGAAGCTCAAGGAAGCAGGCTGAAGGGTCAGTGTTAGGACCCGCTTAGGGGGGTCTGCCTTGACGTTGGCAGGCGGGCATTCCCTCCAATGGCCATTGGAGCAACTAAATGACCTCCATTTGTCTAAATATACATAGGGATTAAGGAGAAAGCGCAGGTAACGTTTTTATTTTCTTTGATTTTAGGCTCTAAACCATCCAGTTTTAGAGCTATCAATCTGTCCCCACTAACACTATCCCATGTTTGAGTTGACATAAGATATCCACTTATTTTCCACACACTAGCTCTTCACAAATATAATTTCACATGTAATGAAAATAAGGCCAAAACTATGGGCCTATCAGTATGAGACTATGACTGCTTACAAACTCTGCTGGATCTTATGGATCTCAGCAAAGGCACAATCAGCCCCAATCTACCCAACATCAGTTTATGCACCCGTAGTCCCTTTGCACCAGACCCCAAAGATTTCCACAACATTAAAGTCTTTGTGGATCGGTTATGAGAAATGAATCGTTGTGGCCTAACAAAATTGATTACTAAGCATTAAAGGGAATCTGACACATGGAGAGTTCTCTGCTTTGAGAGAAATTTAGGATAACTCTGATATTGTCACTAAACCTTCTTAGGGGTCTACATCATGGTTGTGGATCAGAAGAAATATATTGATATGGCCAAAAAAATTATTAAATCACCCATTTACATATCACATATTGAAACAAGAGCCTACCGTTCAATATCTTTATGAGTTGAATGTTCTGCTGTCTGTTGGTGTGGCGAAACCAACCTCGCCACTGGGCCCTGGAGAAGCCTGTTTGCTAGCCTCCTACCTGCTGACTATGGCCCCTGGGTTATTTGGGGCATATTGTACTGTATATTGCTGCTACTGGCCCTTTTAACAGCATCTATGGACATATTGGGACTTTTGGGACTACTGTCCCTTTAAGACTGTGATACATATTCTAGTGTACTGCCTGTACTATTATATGTGTATTAAGTTTAACCTGGGCTATGTATGCAGCATTCATCTGATTGTTCGGTAGAATCACTCCATTTATTATATTGAGTGAAACTACCGAACAACCAGACCACCCAGGAATAAGTGTGCCTCCAATTACAGTTTGCAACAATGTTGCAAACGGGTAATTGGCAATCAGTGTAATGTATTCTTTGTCCTCTGGGTGGCCGCCATTCGGGAAACAAACACGTGGCGGCGGCCATCTTAAACTACCGAACAGCGGTGTTTTGCCGTCGAGTGTCTGGAACTAAAATCGGACACTTGACTAGGCAAACACCGCTGAGACCTCCATACTTCCAGAAATTCGTATGGAAACTACCGAATGACCCGCCGTTCGGTAGAAAGAACCCCATAAACAAGGGAATTCATTCAAACCCTCTCCAGGCTCTATAACACAGGCAATTCGCCTGTTTTCATTCCCTTGTTTGTGACCGACCGCAGGTCCAAAATGCATGGAACTGTTTTCGGATACTTTACCCATGCGGTCGGTCAAATCTTTGGAACCCCATATCTCACGAACCATTCATCCGAATTACTTGAATTTTGGATATGTTGTCCCCCTGAATAAGGGCTATCCAGCGATGCTGGATTTAAAGGTGTACCCCCGGGTTTTGGGGTACATCCAGAACTTGGCTGAAAAAGTGTACCGGATAATTGAGTTTAATGTTATCTGAGGGGAGGGGATGTGTGGGCTGAACCATGTATGTGATTGGTTATTTTATGCCTCCCCCTGGGTGTGGCCTGTATGTGGATTAGTGTAATAAAAGCCAGGCTGGATGAGCCAGTCCAGAGTTCCTGTTTTAACCTCAAAGTGATGTGTCGTCTCATTATTGGGGGAAGGATTTATTGTATGCTGTTCCAGTTGACTGCTAGGGGTACAAGCCTATTCGTATGGTTCCTATTCAATGGTCTACAGCATTCATACGCTTGGGAGAATTTAAAGGTTTCTTGGATTCGGTGATTATGGTGTCTGCCAGAGTGCTTGGAGTCCTCAGGAAGCACTAGGAGCATCCTTTAACGGAGGTACCAAGTCGGGGTGCCAGGTGATCCGTTACAGTTGGCTTTGATGATAAACTGGTTAACAGGGACAAACTTATTTTTTTCTGAACCAGAGACCCATCAACTCAATTTTCTATTGTCTACTTAAGGTCTACAGAAAGTTGTTGGAACCCTCAGGTAGACCAATAGTTTCAGGCACTAGCAAAAAACTGTTTCATTCATTAGCATTATAATGGAATGAGATGGCTGTTTCATAGTTACATAGTTACATAGCTGAAAAGAGACTTGCGCACAGGGCCGGATTAAGAGCCCAGTGGGCCTGGTGCTGATAATTATGATGGGCCTAATTACAAAATCTTATTGACCAAAAACACTAAAACAGTCCTACCTCCTAAGCGTCATGTATCTGATGGAGATGATGCTGTAGGGAAACTCATAGGATGCAACTATGAGAAAACACATACCCTTTGCTAATCTAATGCTTTCATCTTTCAAGTAAACCCATACCCCCTAACAGCAGTGTCCAGTAAAGCAGAAAGTCTATGGATGCGGTAAAAGGGTGGGCTACTGACACAAATCACATAACCAGAACGGCCGAAAGGGCGAACATACACAAAAAGGGGGAATGTCTGTGTCCCTATGTCTCCCAGTCCCTTAGTGTTTGTGTCCTCATGTCTCCCAGTGTCCCCATGTCACTAGGGGACATTGAGAGACATTGGGACACTGGGAGACATGGGGACACAGATACTAGGGAACACTGGGAGACCTGGGAAATCTGAGACTCTTGGGGACACTGGGTGACAGACACGAGGGGACACGGGGAGACATGGGGCACTGAGACACTGTGATATATAGGGGACACTGGAGACTTGATAAAAACCTGGGTACAGGTCAAAATGTTGCGGTGTCCAATAAACCTGCTTAAAGCTATCACAGTGAGTGCCTGAGATTTTTTTCTTTTATACTAGGGGACACAGACACTACGGGCACAGAGACACTACGGGCACAGAGACACTACAGGCACAGAGACACTACGGGCACAGAGACACTACAGGCACAGAGAGACATGGGGCACTGAGAGACATGGGGCACTGAGACACTGATACATAGGGGACACTGATACATAGGGGACATTGGAGACTTGATAAAGACCTGGGTACAGGTCGAAACGTTGCGGTGTCCAATAAACCTGCCTAAATCTATCACAGGCATATGCCTGAGATTTTTTCTTTTATACTAGGGGACACTGAGACACTAGGAGACATGGGGACACAGAGACATTGGGAGACTAGGGGACTTTGGGAGTCTAGGGAACACTGAGACACTAGGGACACTGGCACACTACAGACACTGAGAGACACCAGGGACACATGGGGATACTGAGATACTAGGGACACTGGCTGGGAGACATGGGGACACTGCCATGTCTCCAATGTCTCAAAGTCACCCAGTGTCCCCATGTCTCCCTGTGTCTCCATGCATCTGTGTCCCCATGTCGCCCAGTGTCCCCTAGTGTTTGTATCCTCATGTCTCCCAGTGTCCCTTAGAGTCTGTGTCCTCATGTCTCCCAGTGTCCTGATGTCACTAGTAGCAGAAAGTAGCAGAAAGGTAAAGGAGCAGAAGAAGCCTCAGAAGACAAAGAAGACTGTGTCAAATGAAGGAGAAGAAAATGAGATTGGAGCACTTCATTCTGGACACCACATCATAAGGCGTTGGTACCTGGGCCTGGCAGGGAAACTTTGGACCTTCTCATCTCCCCAGGTAAAAACAAACAATATCAGTGTTAATGTAACTTTTATTTACTGAGTGTCAGCAAACACAGAGGGCCGCTGGGTATGGGTGCCGCTGATTGGCTAGATGGGTCAACTAGCACTCTAAGCCAATCAGTAGCTCCCCATTCATAAAAACGTAAAACATTGTTATGAATCGGGAACTAGCGATTGGCTTAGAGTGTCAGCTGACCACTCTAGTCAATCAGCGGCACCCATGCCCAACGTCAATCTGCACTTCCTGACACTCTGTTTCAGAAGTCGAATACCACTGAGCGACCTGGAGATCTGGAGCTGAAGGAAGCCTTTGGGGGTAAACCATTTGAGAGCGGTTTCACTTCTTCAAAGAAAGAGCACCCAGGGGCCTCCTTGCATCACAGCATTTTCATTTAGATAAAGCTGTTATGGTGACCAGAATGTTCCTGTAATTTGATGAAAGGAACACTATAGTGTCAGGAATACAAACATATATTCCTGACACCATAGTTGTGAAAACGCTATTCATCCTTGCTTTATGTGAAAATGACTATGCTCCTTCCCTTTAATGACACTGTCAAAAAGGGGCCAAGCATGGATGTCATTACAATTATGTCCCCCCCCCCCCCTGCGGACATCCATGCTCAGGGTCCCCATGTTCCCCAGTGTCCCAATGTCTCAGCGTCCCCATGTCTCGGAGCTGCTGTCTGGACTCTCTGTGCAGAGCTGCTCCCCCGCGGATCAGTGAGTAGAGAGAGGCAGGGAGGGAGATGCCGTAACTTCTTTTCACTGCCTCTCTCAACACAAACAGCGACCCCTACTGGCCGGCGCTGGTATTGCAGAATAATCTATGTTTATACTGAGACAGACATTTGTATTGCCGGTATTACTGCAATACCGGCACCGGCTAGGCAGCCTGAGAAATACTTCTGAGAAATACCTGGCAACCCTAAGAAATACATGAGAAATACCTGGCAACCCTAAGAGTAGGGCCTATTCCATGGGCCTGGGCCTGGAGCTACAGCTCCATCAGCCCCTATGTTAATCCGGCTCTGCTTGCGCCCATCAAGTTCAGCTTTCCTCACATTTGTGTTTTGCTGTTGATCCAAAAGAAGGCAAAAAAACAAAAGCCTAGTTTGAAGCACTTCCAATTTTGCAACAAACTAGGAAAGAGACAGAGTGATTGAAGAGACAGAGTGATTGAAGAGTTTGAAGAAGGAGAGCACGATCAACTGTGTCAAAGGCAGCCAAGAGGTCAAGAAGAATTAGTATGGAATAGGGGCCTTTGGATTTAGCTGCAATTAGGTCGTTAGTAACTTTGATAAGAGCAGTCTCAGTAGAGTGGAGAGGGCGGAAGCCAGATTGAAGAGGGTCAAGGAGAGAGTTGGAATTGAGGAAGTGAGACATATGGGTAAAGACAAGTCTTTCCAGAAGCTTTGAGGAAAAAGGGAGAAGGGATATCGGACGATAGTTAGAGTGGGAGGACGGGTCAAGAGATTTTTTTTTTTTATGATAGGTACTACAGTGGCATGTTTAAGGTCAGCAGGGACAACGCCAGAAGAGAGAGAGCAGTTTCAGATGTGTGTTAAGGAAGGTACAAGACAAGGGAGAGAGATCTGATAAGAAACAAAGTAAATCAGTTGTGAAATTTACACATTGCAAAATTACCATATATACTCGAGTATAAGTCGAGGTTTTCAGCACATTTTTTGTGCTGAAAAACCCCAACTCGACTTATACTCGAGTCAATGTCTGTATTATGGCAATTTACATTGCCATAATACAGACTGGGGGCTGTGTAGGAGGGGGCTGGCAGAGAGCTGTAACTTACCTCTCCTGCAGCTCCTGTCAGCTCCCTTCTCCTCCACACCAGTCCGGTCAGCTCCCCTGTCAGCTCCCAGTGTAAGTCACGTGAGAGCCGCGGGGTCATAGCGCGGCCGCGAGATTTACACTGTGTGCTGACAGTGGAGCTGACCAGACCGGCGCGGAGGAGAAGGGAGCTGACAGGAGCTGCAGGAGAGGTAAGTAAGAGCTTCCTGCCAGCCCCCCTCCACTGAACTGCAAATGCCACTGGACCACCAGGGAGTGAGAGCCCCCCTCCCTGCCATGTATCAAGCAGGGAGGGGGGACGAAAAAAATTAAAATAATAATAAAATAATAATACTTAAAAAATAATAATACAAAAAATTATTAAAATAATAATTAAAAAAATAATAATAATAAAAATGCCCACCCCCCCACCAAGGCTCTGCAACACATACACAAACACTGCATCACACACACACACACACACTGCACTCATACACACACACTGCACTCATACACACACACTGCACTCATACACAAACTGCACTCATACACAAACTGCACTCATACACACACACTGCACTCATACACAAACTGCAATCATACACACACACTGCACTCATACACACACACTGCATTCATTATATACACACACTGTAAATAAATATTCAATTAATATAATTTTTTTAGGATCTAATTTTATTTAGAAATTTACCAGTAGCTGCTGCATTTCCCACCCTAGACTTATGTTTATTCGGGTCGGCTTATACTCGAGTATATACGGTATCTCAAAAAAGATCTAATACCAAGAGTAGCATCAGCCAGTCAAATTTAACAGACAGAAGGAATTGAAGGAGGCTGAGACCGCGTGCTCTAAAAAAATTAATGAATATAATTTGTAAATATGAGCTCTGAAACCTACGACTTTGCAACAAGTGCTAGATAAAGTGCAACTATTTAGGAGTGACCCTTCATTTAATACAAATAAGGTGAGATTAAAAAATCATTTGGATACGATTAAAACATTTTTTGGATAGATTTACCAGTTAAGAACAAAAAACATCAGAAGTTCTTACGACATAACTAAGACTATAAGTCAGTATGTGTCTACCATAGGTTTAAACATACCACCAGACTAAACTCTGATCATTACGCTACATCGTAATATGACACGTCAGACATGGACTAAGACCTACCACAGTCACAAAAACTCCCCACACCGATCGCCCCCACCCAAAAGCATCCTGAAAAAAAGGTTTTATTTTTTAGGGCTGATACAACCAGATGAGTTCCAGGGACAGCAATGGGGGTCCAGAATGGGGAGAAGGCGGACATTTTAGGCTCTAAACCATCCAGTTTTAGAGCTATCAATCTGTCCCCACTAACACTATCCCATGTTTGAGTTGACATAAGATATCCACTTATTTTCCACACACTAGCTCTTCACAAATATAATTTCACATGTAATGAAAATAAGGCCAAAACTATGGGCCTATCAGTATGAGACTATGACTGCTTACAAACTCTGCTGGATCTTATGGATCTCAGCAAAGGCACAATCAGCCCCAATCTACCCAACATCAGTCTATGCACCCGTGGTCCCTTTGCACCAGACCCCAAAGATTTCCACAACATTAAAGTATTTGTGAATCTGTTATGAGAAATGAATCGTTATGGCCTAACAAAATTGATTACTAATCATTAAAGGGAATCTGACACATGGAGAGTTCTCTGCTTTGAGGGAAATTTAGGATAACTCTGATATTGTCACTAAACCTTCTGAGGGGTCTACATCATGGTTATGGATCAGAAGAAATATATTGATATGGCCAAAAAATTATTAAATCACCATTTACATATCACATATTGAAACAAGAGCCTACCGTTCAATATCTTTATGAGTTGAATGTTCTGCTGTCTGGTGCCTTTGATGATAAACTGGTTAACAGGGACAAACTTTATTTTTTCTGAACCAGAGACCCATCAACTCAATTTTCTATTGTCTACTTAAGGTCCACAGAAAGTTGTTGGAACCCTCAGGTAGACCAATAGTTTTAGGCACTAGCAAAAAACTGTTTAATTCAGTAGCATTATAATGGAATGAGACGGCTGTTTCATAGTTACATAGCTGAAAAGAGACTTGCGCCCATCAAGTTCAGCTTTCCTCACATTTGTTTTTTGCGGTTGATCCAAAAGAAGGCAAAAAAGGCCTAGTTTGAAGCACTTCCAATCTTGCAACAAACTAGGAAAAAAATTTCTTCTTGACCCCAGAATGGCAGTCAGATTTATCCTTGGATCAAGAAGCTATTACCCTACATTGAAATATTATATCCTTGAATATTCAATTTTTGCAAGTATGCATCTAGTTGCTGTTTGAACATCTGTATGGACTCTAGTTTCATTTTTACATAAAATAAAAAACATACATTTATAATACTTACCTGTCATCATCCCCCAATTTCCACACCCCCTAGATGTATACAGTCTTCTCAGGTAAAGGGAGAGTGCATACCGCACTTACTCAACCTTGGCCGATCCGGTTACGCAAACACTTTCAAAAGGAGATCAGAAGAGTTCTAATTGCAAAAAAGTGCAAATTGCTAAATTGTAGAGAAAAAAACGGTATCAATAAAAGTTCTATTTGAACGTATTACATTCATCCAAGTGACATCACATAATTTCATATCCATATTGTTTTACAAATGCCCAGGGTACCAAAGGTTCCTAAGGAAGAAATTCTTAGACTTATTGTAGGGAAAACATTTTGAAAAAGTTAGTAAAATTGCTTTGCCATCAGCAAAGGTATGGGAAGAGATTAAATCTTAATTGTGACCAGGACCTTAGTTTGGAATGTGCAGACGAAACAGGACCCTGACCAGACAGTAAAAGATGAAACTGATAAGAGCACCTCCAACTCTGAGCACAGTGAGTCAGGGCCGCCATCAGGGGGTGACAACCATAACGGCGGTTATGTAGCGGCGGACCTGCCTGCACCGGCGCCCGCACGCTGATGGGGTCCATCGGGTGGCCCATGCACATAGGGCCACCCGATGACCCCATATCTTCAGGGCCCGGTCAGCGTTGTGGCCGTGGTATAGCGCGACCGGGCCCCTTTAAAAAAAATAAAAAATGCTGCCGCAGCGCCCGCCCGACAATGAAGAGGGAGAGCCAGCCGACTGCCAGTCCCATCAGCCCCAGCCAGCCACCCTCCTGCAAAGACAAGGTAAGAAACAGGAGGGTGGCTGGAAAATGAGCTCTGTGTGTGTTTGAATATATGTCTGTCTGTGTGTCTGTCTGTGTGTCTGTCTGTGTGTATATCTGTCTGTGTGTATGTCTGTCTGTGTTTATGTCTGTATGTCTGTCTGTGTGTATGTCTGTCTGTCTGTCTGTATGTCTGTATGTCTGTCTGTGTGTATGTCTGTCTGTGTGTATGTATGTCTGTGTGTATGTCTGTCTGTCTGTTTGTGTGTATGTATGTCTGTGTGTGTGTATGTCTGTCTGTTTGTGTGTGTGTGTCTGTCTGTTTGTGTGTATGTATGTCTGTGTGTGTATGTCTGTTTGTGTGTATGTATGTCTGTTTGTGTATGTATGTATGTATGTTTGTGTATGTCTGTATGTCTGTGTGTATGTCTGTATGTCTGTGTGTATGTATGTCTGTCTGTGTATGTCTGTCTGTGTATGTCTGTCTGTATGTCTGTCTGTATGTGTGTATATATGTCTGTATGCATGCCATTATGTGTGTATGAATATCAGTGTATGTATGCATGCATGTCATTATGAATGTGTGTATGTCTGTCTGTCTGTATGAATGTATGTCTGTATGCATGTATGTCTATCTGTATGCATGTCATTATGTGTGTATGAATGTCAGTGTATGTATGTCTGTATGTCATTATAAATGTGTGTATGTGGGGGCGGGGCCTGACCGCCAAGCCGAGCGGACGCAACTCACTTCGGCTCCTGTCCAAGACTCACATTAAAGCCCAATTTCACGACTTTATAGCCTCTCCAGGCGCACAACCAACATCCAAAGACTCCTGGGCATCACTACAAGTAATCAGCAGACCGAGATCTAGCTTTGGCCTGCATCGGCCGGCGGACAGCACTCGAGGCCTTGCCTGAGGCCTGGCGGAGGAGGCGGCCGATCCTCTGGACCGGACCGGGCATTCCGAAGGTGCTACCAGAGCCCTGTACACCCCCCCCTGTGGTCCGGTGGGGGTTATCCCGGACCCCACCGAGATAGTGTTCACCCTCGAAACACACCCGGGCGAACAGCTCCCACGCCGTTTGCACAAAATGGGCGACGACATTGCTGCTCCGTCGTATGAGGCGACAGATGCAACCCTAATAAAACTGGACTTACTCTTTGAAGCATTTTGGCAAAAGATTAGGGAGAGGCAATGCAGCACAGCCCTGAAGCTACACCCACCTCCTGCAGTCCAGCAGTCCAAGACCCTCCCAAAGGGGAATGGTGCCACAAACGGGCGCCGGATGAGACCCAGGCGGACCGACACAGATGCAAAGCAACACTCTGCAAAACTAGCACATCGCTTGCACCACCGAGCCACACACGGCCCACGTCGTCAAGTAAAAAAGGACCCCCAGAAACCACAGAGGAATCACCTTTGTACAGCGGAGAGGCGGGCGGCAGCGCGACATGGAACCCATAGAGACTCCGACTCTCCTGCCGACCACGGGCGGGAAATGCTAGCTGGTGCCGACGCAAGGAGCCAGAGAGACAAGCTTGAAGATTCATGCCCCCCTACGGTGCGATCTGGATCGGGCCTGACTGCCTCGGGCATAGGCTGAGACACCTATATGTGAGAGGACACTGGGTCTGTTACTGGCCTTGTAATACTGCTCTCTAAATTGCCATTCTTAACATGTACACTCTCATCACAATATGTACAGCCCTGCTTTACCTGTTATGTCCACTGCCCTCCGATTTACTTAATCTGTCTCATGTAAACCATACTCGCCAATGTGTTTCCTAATATCGCGTACTTGGTGGTAACATCATTAACAGAACTGTCAGTCAACACAGCATGGCAAATTTCCTGTCTCCCCTTAACACAATACTCCTGTGTTCTTTATATTACTCATGTAATAATCTACTATTATAGCTAACAAGAGGTCAGTTACCTAGCTTGTTTCCATATAACACTTATACCAACATACCTACTGACACATATATAAGCTTGCTTAAATATTTAAAAATGTGCAGTTACTTCCATGCCATGTATGTTCAAAACCTGTTTCTATTTTCATGTTGGACCACGCTGTTGTGGCATTGTCAAATGATTGTAAACCCCTGCACAACGAAAATAAAGAATTAAAAAAAAAATAAAAAAATAAATGTGTGTATGTATGAATGTCATTGTATGTATGTCTGTATGTCATTATGAATGTGTGTATGTATGAATGTCATTGTATGTCTGTCCGTCTGTCTGTATGAATGTATGTCTGTATGCATGTATGTCTATCTGCATGCATTGCATTATGTGTGTATGAATGTCAGTGTATGTATGTCATTATGAATGTCTGTATGTATGGATGTCAGTGTCTGTATGGATGTATGTATGCCAGTATGAATGTATGTATGTAACTATGTATGTCTGTATGTATATCTGTATGTATGTCTGTATGTCTGTATGCATGTCATTATGTGTGTATGAATGTCAGTGTATGTATGTATGCATGTCATTATGAATGTGTGTATGTCTGTCTGTATGAATGTATGTCTGTATGCATGTATGTCTATCTGTATGCATGTCATTATGTGTGTATGAATGTCAGTGTATGTATGTATGCATGTCATTATGAATGTGTGTATGTCTGTCTGTATGAATGTATGCCTGTATGTCTATCTGTGTGTGTATGTCTGTCTGAATGTCTGTATGCCTGTATGTCTATCTGTATGCATGTCATTATGTGTGTATGAATGTCAGTGTATGTATGGCTGTATGTCATTATGAATGTGTGCATGTATGAATGTCAGTGTATGTATGCCTGTATGTCATTATGAATGTGTGTATGTATGAATGTCAGTGTATGTATGTCTGTATGTCATTATGAATGTGTGTAGACTGTAGTAGAGACTGTAGTAGATTATTTTATGCAAACCAATAAGTTTGAATGACTATCTGTTCCTGTCCAAATTAAAAATAATAAAGTTGCGTGCACGCAGAAGTAAATTCACACTGAGACACAGGGTTCAGGTTAATGAAAGAACTTCAGGAAATTTAATGGCATCTGTTAAAAAATAGGTGCGCAGACCCTTATAAAGGCGTAATTACATAACTAAAGAATTCAAGATAACAACAAGTAAACATAATTAATTGGTTGAGGTGTTAAGTGGTTAGTTAAATGCCCTCCCTACTGGGTGTACCATCTTATGTCATTACTGTCGTCATGAAGTTCTCCTCCGGATTCCAGCACCATCTTGTTAGCACGAGGTGTTTACTCGATGGGAGGGGTGCTTTTGCAGCCATTTTGAGTAGTTTGGCACTGTTAGTTTCAAGGTTAGTTCTCAGGCTTTTAGTGAATGTACATTTCATTAGGACCAAAGTATGTGGCCTTGCTTCTACAATGTTTCATTCAACAGGAACTTTATTGTTCCGTTGATGCTCATTTCTTTCTATTAAAGCATTTCTCTTAAAGGAATATTATGGAATTAATAATTCTACAACAAGACAAACATTTGTTGTAGGTATCTCACCAGTAAAGACATCAGATATATTGAAGGCCACAACTATGAGGTCTTGAGACAAGGTTCATGGACTCATATAATCCATGAAACCATCTAGGTTTCAAAAGAATATCTATGTACATGGGTTTTTAAGAGGGGCAAAGTACAGGAAAATTCAAAGCTCCTAAAAACAAACAAAGACCAAACAGCAACACTGAATTGTGAAGTATATAAACGTGAATATCACGTCAAGCAAATCAGAAAGTCAGGAAATGTATGTGTGACTGTGTGAGAGCAAGAAACAGCCAAATACATGGCCTGCCTCTGAATGTCTATGGCTTATTAAAGTTAAACAAGAACAAAGAATTCGTGAAGTTTGTGATAAAGACCTCCTAACATCTGTCCTTTACATAAAATACCTACCTCCCTATTATGGCAGTGTGTATGACATTGGACTTGACAAATGATTTCTCCACTGTTGGTCAACATCAAAAATGTATATATGCAAAACCCCGTCTAGACATCATTCCAGTGTTGCTCCTTTTGATGTCACTGATTTCCTTGTCAAAAAACAGAAACATTCATATGGTCACATTTATTTGTTTGAAGGCGTACAAATACCTGTAAGTACAGAGGAAGCCATAAAGTGGATACGTTTGTAAGTGAAGTGCTTTTTATGCCACTTTTAGTGGCATATATATTTGTAAGTGCATAGCATTATTTCTTTTATTTACATATTTGATGGTTTTACACTATGCCTGTTTCTTATATGTGTTTTAAGCATTCAGAATTTTTGTGATGGCATTTAAATGTCTGCTATTTAATCAGGACTGGTCCATACTCTGTAACACTTAGAGAAAGCCTGTTATCTTTGGCGAAATGCATCAGTGTTTATTCTTTTTATGGTTTTCATCTTTATTTTCAATACATTTAGTTATTTTTAACCATATCTGAACCTTCCTGATTTTATCCAGATGATTGTATCCAGAAGATTCTGACATCCGATTCCTTGGGGGGGAACATACCACCCAAGCTATAAGGATTCGGCAAAACCCTTTTATCACCTATATTTATTTTACTACAGAGATCACTGTATATATTTTATTCTTTTATATATGTTGAATATCCTGGTGACCCTTTGCTGCTATACTCCTGGGCACTGACAAGCACAAATGCTGAATACCTTGAGATAGGGAGCTCATACCACACCAGCGACGAAACAACTATCAACCAGAAAGACTACCGCACGCAAGATCAAGATATTCCACAGATCCATAATCGGGGATTATACCTCCGAGCGCATATATTTGGAGCTAATTACTAGCTCCAAAAAAGTGTAAGTGCTTTTCCTTTTATTTACCTCACCAACTAGCTGAAAATACTACTTCATACTTCGTTTTTGTCCCCTGTTTTCCATATTGTATTGTATTTTCCTGGTTGGAATTTTACACATGGACAGGGCCCTAAAATAGGAAATCACTCATTGAGTTCAGAGTTAGTAGGTGGCCTGATATTTTAAGAGTCTATAATATAGTGTGATAACATATATGCTCCATAATGACTGGGGAGTGATGGAAGTTGCATTCTGTAGTATCTCTAGTGTAAACATTAAATTAGGAGACTAACCATGATGGTTAGAGGTATTCTTTGTGGGAATAAGTCAAGGTTACAGTGCAGGATATACACCTCTATATTGTGTGCTGTGCTGACCAGTGCATTATGGCATCACTGTGATGATGTAATAACCATATCTCATCACTAGAATTACTCACCATTGTGAAAGAGTTGTTTTGATATTAAGATATATATCAAATTGCTCGAGAACGTTCTTGTTTTCATACCTAATCTTTACCTGAAATTGGACATTAGAGGGCGCTACTTTTCGCAGGACTAAGTACCGAGGCAGCACAGGGCAGCCTGATGGCTGGATTATTGCTTTTCGTTGGGCTCCTGCTATGTACCCCAGTATTACTGCTGGCAGAAACACTGGGTAAGTGCTTGTGGAGTACGTGTGCAGATTGTGTGATACTTGCACTATTATCTAGTTTGACTGCCATTAGGATAATGTTATATGTCTAAATTAATGACATAGTTTCAGCTTGTTTCAATAGTTAGTAAGGTATACAATTTGGAGAAAAAGTGTAAATGTCTCTGAATGTAGTGTAGCGATGTACAATGGACTGTAAATGTAGCAGGACGTTTACTGGAGCGAAGTAGTGGTCAGTGCATTGGGCTGTAGGAGGGAGTACAGTGTACCTGATTTCATTTACCCGTAGCTTTATATTAAGTTTTTCCTGTTACCAAGTAGGTGCGTACCTGGGGTATTTGTCAGCCCCCCAAGAATTGTAACATTTAAAGGTACACTGCAAGTACTATAACTACTACAACATACATAATAAAAAATGTTATAGGAGAAAATTTTCAAAAATGGTTTCAAATGTCCTGAGAAACTGAGGAAAAGAAAACTAGCTATACCGCGTTGACTTATATGCTCCCCCTAGATAGGTGTCCTATTGGTAAAATATTTACTTTGTGTCTTTTAACTAATTTATATCTCATACTGTTTCTTTTTTAGAGATCTACCCGGACTATATTTTGTCATTTGCCTTTAAACCATGTATTTATTGTTATTTATACACTGTGATAACTTATATGCCCATATTGGCTGGAGAGTGATGGGAGTTGCATTCTATAGCCTCTCCAGTGTCTACATTAGGCTAGAATATTAATAACAATGGTTAGGGGTATTTTGTGTGTTAATGACTTAAGGTTACAGTGCCCTGACCAGTGCATTATGACATTACTGTGATGATGTAATATCTATCTCATCACTATAATTACTCGCCATTCTGAAGGAGCTTTTTGATATTAAGACATATATAGAACTGCTGGTGAACATTCAGGCATTGCTAAGATATTAGCGATAATTACTTATAATAATAATTAGGAAGCACTGTTATTCACAGGACTAAGGACTGAGACAGCACAGTACAGCCTAATGGCTGGATTATTGTCTTTCATTGGGCTCCTGCTATGTGCCCCTCTATCACTACTGGCAGAAACGTTGGGTGAGTACTGGTCGCTTTGCTATGCTGTTCAGCTCAATGCTGAGAGAGAACATGATTTAACCAGCACCGATTTATCTGGAATTGGGCTTCTCCTATGGCCTTTATGCTGAGTATGCGGGCAGCGAACATACAGATTGTGTGATACCTGTGCTACTATCTGATTTGACTGGTGTTGGGATAATGTTATCTGGTCTACTTACTAACATCCGAATCGCGTAACGAACGGGGCATAACCATCCAGTACGAGGCCATTCCTAAATCTGGACATTGGTCACAGTATGTAACAATTTCCAGATCAGGCATTTTAGGCTGAATTATGCCATTTGGATTTAATTTGGCTACAGTTTGGTTAGTGAATAACCCTCTCAGTGTCCCACGTTGCTGGTTAAAAAATGATGTGTCTAGTAGACCTTGGTGATGGTTTATGGTTATTCCCAGGATCCTGTAAAAAAATACACCATACATGGACAATATTGTTATGTGAGTCTGTATTATTTATAAGTGCGCAGTATACACCTTGTCCATTACAGGGTGACACCTCGGATATTCATTATTTTTTTCACAAGCGACATTTCTCTGTTTCCTACAGTGGATGGATGTGGCCACGTGGTCATGAATGATGAGGGTGGAACTCTTACATCAAAGAACTACCCTGAAACATACCCCGACCACTCAGTTTGCCAGATTACCATCAGAGTGCAGAGCGGTAAACAGCTGTACATCAAAGTGGCTGATTTGGACCTGGATATTGACTCTGCATCTCTGAAAATCTACAAGGGTTCATCCACTGAGGAATATGGTGAGTCTCTATTAATTCTACAGTATGGTAGGATGGAAAGCAAATGCTGGGGATTTGGAACATGTACTGGTTTTATAAAATTGTCACAGTTCATTGGAAATCATTTTTTCAGATTAGGATTAAGTACCAGACGTGATCAGCAGCATTATAGAATACAGTTTATTATAGACGCTATCCATACATATAAAATACAAATGATATTCTGCATCTCTAAGCTACTGACACTTCCATATATTATTTCAGTGAGTTACAGTGGAGATCTGAGCAAGGCAAAGACGGACATTTTCTTAGATGATAATACTGCCACCATTCGTTTTGAAAGTGGCCTCCACGTGTCTGGCCGAGGATTTCTGATTAATTATGCCAGCAGTGATCATCCAGGTACTGTGTCTACTAAACTGTGAATGTGTGTTACGAAGGATTCAGTTTGTGTCTCGGGGCTCCTTTGTACATGTCATGTCAATATTGTCCGTCACTGACAGTGAGAGCATTAAATTCATAATTCTTTGACAGTAGCTTCAAGATTGACCATACTCTGCAGGCATGAACACTACTGCTACATTACCTGCGGAGAAATGTGACCCGTGTTTGATCTCTCGGCTATGGCTCTTACTGCTATAGAATGCTAGTTAATTCGTTTTAAATAAATATGGCTCTTAAGGTGTTAAAATACGTGTGCAGGAATCTCACCCTGCTCCTATTTTTTATTGATAGATTTCATTACCTGCTTGACTCGCTGTGACTATAAAGAAGACCCAGAGTTCAGGTACGCTTGATTTGGCTAATTATACCTTCATAGAACATGTTGATGTTAAATAAAATGTGATCATAGAATATTGTAATACCTTTCTATTGGTCTGCAACAAGCGTTCTGAGATCCCTGTCTTTAGACTTTATGCTTGACAAAGAGGGGATCTCCTGAAAGCTTGACACTCCAAAAATGTCCAATAAAAAAAACTACGCTTATCTAATACTTTACAACAGGGCTACCCAACCCAGATCCCCAGATGTTGTAAAACTACAACTCCCATGATGCGTTGCATGCCTTTAGAATGCATTTCGAATGACAAAGCATCATGGTAGTTGTAGTTCTACAACATCTGGGGATCTACCTGTTGGGCAAGCCTGCTTTACAAGAATTTGTTTTATGAGAAAATGATGGTAAATGCCGGGAATTATTCACCAACATTGAACTGAGGTGAATCGTCAATCAACCTTTAAAATTCAGGCAGTAAATCAGCTGAGCGGAGAGTGTATGTGAATTGGGGAATCTGAATTAGAATTCAATATGTCAGTGTGATAATATACCGGTGTATAGTACGAGTATTAAACGTAATCTCTTCTTCTGTGTTTTGATTACCCTTTGTACAGCACTGCGGAGTAAGTTAGCATTTTATAAGCAATAACATTATTTCTACAATTTCAGTAACTATTGTCCAGCCGGCTGCTGGGATGTAGCTGGAAACGTATTTGGAGATGTGACTAATGGATACCAAGAGGTGTGTAAACTGAGCTGTGCGAACATTTCTTCCTAGTGCACATTTTCTATTGGGCAAAGTATTAAATCAAAGCATTAGTGGTAATCCCTGCCCATAGTTCCATCTGACAGTGACTGGGTCCTGTGTAAAGTCCCCTCGCTTGTGGAGTTGGTGTACGATAGAAGTTGGTGGGGAGCTTGACTAACCTTTGGGGACTATCATGAGAAAAAACATCCCCAATAGAATAGCACTAAACATTTCTACAAGGGCACTCTAACACCATAACCACCACAGCCCATTATAGTCCTTATGTTGGGAGTCTCCTTGTGCTGTGCCATCGTTACGATTTAGATTATTTTCACATGGTTAGATAGACACCCAGGTCTACACAGATATCAATAAAGTGGACATTTCTATTAATAGTGATCTCAACGCGGTGCTTTTTTAAATGGAATTCATTGGCTGAAAATGTCAGCTGGCACACTCGGTCAATGAATTAAGTCTAGATAGGGACACCATTGATATTTGTAAAGAGGAAGGTGACCCTGCTTTAGCTGTAATATATCTGTGAATAGTATAGAACCCCGGGTGCGGAGCAGTCACTAATAAGCAGTGGGGGGGGGGGGTTCGTCCGGGGTCACAGACCTTCCTTCTTCCACCTGTCACTCTGCGTTAAGTGGGATTGTGGACCGCGGTAGAGGAGCTTCATTACCCTCTTCCCAATGAGAGAAAGCAGCTCTCCGCACGCAGGCCATGGAACAAATATCTGTTTTAGAAAATGTAGGCTGTTCCAGACATTATTATTATTTTCCTGAAAACTGATAAATAGTCAACAGAAACAAATGATCTACATCAGTTTTACCTCGCGTAGTAATAAGAAAGAATTATTGTCATCAGCTGATCTAACTCTCATCACTCCAGGCAGCCCAGCAGTGTCATTCACAGTATCTCAGTGGGAATTACAGCTATCGCATACTACGCGGTGTGATATTACACTGTGCGATATAGAATTTCAAAATATGATCTTTCCTATAAAATGCCAGTTATGTGAGGGATTAGTTACTTTAATTACCCAAACTAACACATCACACAGATTACAGGAGGGATCCAAGTATCAATACGTACTAATAAACTGACTTCATTTCAAGGCATCTAAGTGCTTGTTTACTACCAATCTGTGTTAATATTACAGACGTTCATACATTTGACAGATATTAAGATTTCTCTTTTTATTTCTTTGCAGTCGTCCTTCGTTTGCAAATCGGCTGTCCATGCCGGCGTTATCGCAGACAATCTGGGCGGTCAGGTTCTTATAACTCGATTACAACGCACATTCCAATTCAAAGGGATGGTGACCAGTCAGATTTTGCCAAAAGGGTAAGTTGGAATTATTGTGCTATTAAAAAAATGATTATTTATACACAATATCCTTATTTAGAGCAGATTGTAAAATTCCTATTGGACAGGTGATGCTAGCTTCTCACTGATTGGTTGTGTGTGATTGATTAGCCGGAGAAGCCGGCCCGGCTACCCTAAGAGACCTAATGTGGGCTATAGAATCCTCCATGTTCATCATAGCCCATATGTTCATGCTACAGGGACACAATCCATATATATTTCATAACTAGAGGGCTGTCAAATCAAGTTCATTTATATTAACCCCTTAAAAAGAGAGGTTTAAATATACGGGTTTGTATGATGACAAACGTGAGCATTGAGTTTATTTATTTAATTGAACTTATTACTGCTGGACAATGCTTTTAAATACCTGAAAATAACAACAAAGCACTCCCTGTAGTTTATTTTGATGCGTGTGCCAGACCTGTCCTGCTATAATAAAGGATTTGTTACCTACCTCAATTCTAAAAGGAGCTTTTTTAATTTGATTTATGTTTTTGCAGTGTCTCCGATTCAAATGTCCAGTTTATGTTCAACAATCCGGGTAAGAAAAATACCTTGTTAATGCCCGTAAAATGTGCTTAAAGAGACACTCTAAGCTGCATGTGGACAATGTTTAATCTTTATATAAATACTGCATTACAAAATGTACAATAAAAGATAAGATACTGATCTTAAAGAAACACGGTAACGTTAGGAATATATATAACTATATGTATACAGTATGTATTCCTAGCAGTATATTGTCCCAGTCACAGCTTAGGAGGCCAGGGCAGCACTGCCAGGGTAAACAAAGGCTTTTTATTTATAATTTCTCCCTCGTAGCTCTGATTTACTCAATGGAGCTCTAATTTCCATAGGAAAGCAATGGGGCGCTAGTGCAAATGTGCAGCAAAACGATACGCTGCACCAATCAGATGGTTTCTCTTAGACAATCTGATTATAACTGCACAGTGGGAACTTCGTGGGTTCTCGATCACCTCAGGGGGACTTAGCCACGAATGTTATTGAATGGTTTTCGGCATGAGATGACCGTGCGGTTCCCAGACAACTTGGATCGCAGTTTTGAACCACTTTGAAATCCGCCAAGAGAGCGCTTTTTGGAGGGAAGGTGCCTCAGACTAAAGGGAGCAAATGCTACCTAAGAACCAGATGGACCATCCCGTATTGCGGCCTCAAGAGCTCAGGAGCTGACTGGCAAAAGCACCAAATGCCCTGAAACTATTTGGGGCATAGGACCACGTGTGCGGCCGGTCAGAACTTTAACACGGTGGCGTTTCCCCTACACTGCATGGGTTATTTAACAATGTATTATTTGTGGGGTTATTTTATGTTTTTATTATGTTTTGGGGTATTTTTATGGTTTAAATGTTTAGGTTTGCCTCTCTGTTCCTGGGAGATAAATAGCTTACCGATCTTTAACGCAATTATCTCCCAGGCCTAGAGATTGGCTGTGTTTGGATGCATTAAACAAGTTGACTCCCAGAACTATGTGTCGTCTAGTTACTGGGAGTTGAAGGGATATAATCACTGCTTAGCACCTTGTTCCAGCTCTTGGAGGATTCGGCGGTGCAAGTCCTTATAAGGACTAGAGCTCCCAGGACCGTGTGTCGTCCAGTCCTTGGGAAGGTATCCTTCCTGCTCCTATCCTGCTCCAGGAGGACCCCAGTCAAGCCACAGCGACTGGGGCAGAAGCGCTGGGGTTTTACCTTGTTCCAGCTAGGAAGCGGTCCTTGGCAGAGATACCCAGTCAGGGTACAGGGAGCTCCGCTACAATGTAGTTTAGCTCTTGGCAGCAGTTCCATTAATTGGGCCACATTGATGGAACTACTGAACAAGTTGATAGCATCCACGGGAAGTTCTACACATGGAGTTATATACTTGGATCGCTCCATTCTGTGCATGCTATCAGCAATGGCTCGGGTTCTCTCACAGAGTGTGTCAATAAAGGTAACTCATTTAAATGAGAGAGTCTGATAATATCTGTTTTCATCCTGCATTGATGATTTAACTGGGAAGTAGAGAAAGCAGGCAAACGTTCCATGTGTGCAAACCGTTATTTACTGCATCTTCTCCTCTGCAGGATACATTTCATCTACGCGTCCCACATGGACAGATACAAAAATGGGAGAGTTCACCAAAGACCAGATAGCTACTGATAAAAACAAAGCAGGTGAGGATCTCACATTAGTGTTCGGATATCACAGTTTTCCTTTTAAATGAGCACGACAAATAATAGTTACCAGCCACAGGCCTGGCTTTATAAAAGAACAAAAGATTTCATAAAGAGCACTTGGACCTGTTCATTCCAAAACTTAGTTCCAAGAAGCCAGATGTTCAGGAGGACTTAATACAGGCATACCCCACTTCTAAGTACACAATGGGACCAGAGCATGTATGTAAAACGAAAATGTACTTAAAGTGAAGCAATACCTTTATTCACTTCCCAAAGCATGTACTGCATTGCGATAGTCATTTACAGGCGTAACTGATATAAATAATGCATTGATAACTAAAATACATTTCAATGATCAATCTCAAGTTCCTCAGGGAACCATTAGTACTGGACAGTAATGCTGTAACGTGTTAGGGTCATGTTGAAAGCTTTTGCATTCAAAAATATTGTCAATTTCTGTGTCCTTCAGGGATATCCAAAATGTATTCAGAAGTGAATGTACACTGTTTGTAGAAATCAAAAAGCCTTATAGTGTACATTGTTTTATTCCACATGTCTCTCATTCGAAAGCTTGGGAAAGTTTGTAATGAGCTGTGACTCAAGTTGAGAATGACTACGGAAAGAACTGTACAGTATACTTACCTTTATTTCATAAGAGTAAGAACTGCTTGTAAAGCTGTCAACAGACCCATAACTGGTTAAACATTGCTCAACCAACAGATGGCGCTGTGTATGAGACTACTCCTGTAACTGTTTTTTCAGCTGTAACAACAGATGGTGCTGTGTATTTAAATACTGAACTGTATTTAGACAATTTCAGCCTGTATTAACATAGAGGCTCGCTGCAAAGCTTGCACGGGAAGTCCGTGCATCAGCTCCGCCTCTTCAGCCATACTGCGGCTGTGCGGCGGCTGAATGTCCGTTCTCGCGAGGCACTTTAACGCACACTCGTGGGTATGTCCGTACTCACGAGTGTACGCAAAGTGAGGGTCCGCAAAGCGGGGTATGCCTGTACACAAAGTTCGATGTTTCTGTAGTGTCCTACCAGCAGAGGTCCCAGACAGTAAAACAAGAAATGACGCTTCTTGTTAGAATGAAAATCGATGATTTGCTTTTTGTAACATTTGTCACTGATTGTAAACTTTGTAATAATAAGTGAATTTCTAACATCATGTTTGTTTAATTCTAGGATTTCCAGTCTTTGTTCTTGTCATGGCAGTTACACCGATTGTGTTTCTAATTGGAGGTGTGATTACCATGTGTATGTTGCTAAGGTATGTGTTTCACCATATATAACAATATATGTAGAAATCACTGCATTACAGTGTTAAATAAAGAGATGGAGGTTTTAGTTTACCAGTTTGACGTGTTTGCAATTGAAGTGAAATATTCTGACTGTAGTAACTTTTGCCCTGACGCCAAATAGTAAATGTTTCAAGCTGAAATACTGAAATAAACAGGAAATGCAATGCCATTTGGTATTTACTAATTGGCGTTGTGCTATCATAGATTTGAGACAACCTTTTTGTTTATTGTGGAAACGCTAATGATACTAGTTGCACGGTCCCACTAAGCAAGTGGCATATTAAAGGGACACTATAGTCACCCAGACCACTTCAGCTCAATGAAGTGGTCAGGGTGCAATGTCCCTCAGGATTTAACCCTTCAGATGCAAACATAGCAGTTTCAGATAAACTGCTATGTTTACATTTGGGGTTAATCCAGCCTCTAGTGACTGTCTTCTGGACAGCCACTAGAGGCGCATCTGCGACGCTGGAGGCATATTATGCCTCCATCGCGCAGAGCGTCCATAGGAAAGCATTGATAAATACTTTCCAATTGACAGTTTGAATCCGCGCATGTGCATTCGGCTCTGCTGACGTTGGCAGAGGGAGCTGACGTCGGCGGGGGAGGAGAGGTCACCAGCGCCAAGGGTGCCCGCCGCTGGAATAAGGTAAGCAGCTAAAGGGGTTTTAACCCCTTCAGCGCCACGGGGTGGGGGCACCCTCAGGGCACTATAGTGTCAGGAAAACTGCTATGTTTTCCTGACACCATAGTGATCCTTTAATCTTTCTGTGCCAGAGTGGAGATATAGGAAATACACCTCTCTCCTCTGCGGCACTGTAAGTGATATAAAACAGTTTAAACAGTTTTATAAGAGGTTATAAAACAGATCCCATAGGCTACCACACATTGAGATAGCCAGTCACGTCTCTGAGTTGTCATCAAGTAGTTTAATAAATAATAATTCTGTTGTTTGTTCACATTTTGTGCCAATGAGGACGGCAATGCATCGAGCTGCTACAAACTGTAAAACTGAATGGGTCAATGGTGGGTTCTCAAAGACTTGTATTTTTATTTAACTGTTTTGCCACAATTATAGCTACAAACAGCAATGGAGCTGTTAGCAGCTTTAATTTAAAGGCTTTACGTTATCAGTTATGGTTCAGGCATAACTGATATAGTGATAGCCAGAAATATTCAAATATCATTACTTTTCATTATCTTTATTTTAAATGAGGACTAAAAGTGGTAAAGGTAGTAAGTGCCAAAAGCGAATATGTTGGGAAATCGCCCAAAAAAAATTTTTTGCACATATCTGGCAATTACAACGTTTACGATTTTACACGCTCTTTTGAACTACTTGGAGGACTACCAGACACTTTTCACGTTTACCACATTATAAAGCATTGCTCCTTTGACACTTAAACGTGGAAAATGGTGTTTTAATTTTTTTGGCACTTACATCGTTTACCACTTTTAGTCTTTGATTATCAATCCAGACTGACTAAGAGCTCAGAAACATAAAACAAGTTGGCTCTGTGTTAGGGTTGATGAGCAGACAAGAAACTAAACTGGGAATTGCAAAATTGGGGGAAAAAATAGCTGAATTGGAACATGTATACCACTCAGCTATTTGTCCAGCTCGGCTGTATTGTGCTTGAATAGTGATGTACCGAACTGTCCGCCGGCGAACAGTTCCCGGCGAAATTAGCGTGTTCGCGTTCGCCGCGTTGGGCGGACACATGCGCAGTTCGATCCGCCCCCTATTCGTCATCATTGGGCAAACTTTGACCCTGTGCCTCTCGGTCAGCAGACACATTCCAGCCAATCAGCAGCACTCCCTCCCTTCCACACCCTCCAACCTCCCTCCCAGCATCCATTTTCGATTCATTCGGAAGATGCATGCTTAGTGAGAGGAGGGAAAGTTTAGCTGCTGCTGATTAGATAGGGAAATTGATAGCTAGGCTAGGGTTTCAGTGTCCACTACAATCCTGAAGGACTCATCTGATCTCTGCTGTAAGGACAGCACCCCAAAAAGCCCTTTTTAGGGCTATAACATCAGGCTGCTTTTTTTTTTTTTTTTTTTCTGTGTAATGTAATTGCAGGTGCCTGCCTGCCAGCTTCTGTGTGAGGTTCACATTGGATACTGTGCCTATTTGCCCAGTGCCACCACTCATATCTGTTTTAACAATAGGTTAAGCTTTACATTTAAAATAAATATTTTTGTTTCACTGTAATAGAAGAGCAGTTGCCTGCCTGCCAGCTTCTGTGTGAGGTTCACATTGGATACTGTGCCTATTTGCCCAGTGCCACCACTCATATCTGTTTTAACAATAGGTTAAGCTTTACATTTAAAATAAATATTTTTTTTTCACTGTAATAGAAGAGCAGTTGCCTGCCTGCCAGCTTCTGTGTGAGGTTCACATTGGATACTGTGCCTATTTGCCCAGTGCCACCACTCATATCTGTTTTAACAATAGGTTAAGCTTTACATTTAAAATAAATATTTTTTTTTCACTGTAATAGAAGAGCAGTTGCCTGCCTGCCAGCTTCTGTGTGAGGTTCACATTGGATACTGTGCCTATTTGCCCAGTGCCACCACTCATATCTGTTTTAACAATAGGTTAAGCTTTACATTTAAAATAAATATTTTTTTTTCACTGTAATAGAAGAGCAGTTAGTTGTCTGCAAGCGTCTGTGTTTCAGGCCTACTTCAGCGTGTGCTCTGCAGACCTGTGCCAGCGTGCTTTGACAGTAGCCAATCATATCTGGTGTCTCTTTAGCGTGCTTTTACAACCAAAATTTTGTTTCCACTGTAATAGAAGAGCAGTTGCCTGCCTGCCAGCTTCTGTGTGAGGTTCACATTGGATACTGTGCCTATTTGCCCAGTGCCACCACTCATATCTGTTTTAACAATTGGTTAAGCTTTCGATTTAAAAGAAATAATTTGTTTTCACTGTAATAGAAGAGCAGTTAGTTGTCTGCAAGCGTCTGTGTTTCAGGCCTACTTCAGCGTGTGCTCTGCAGACCTGTGCCAGCGTGCTTTGACAGTTGCCAATCATATCTGGTGTCTCTTTAGCGTGCTTTTACAACCAAAATTTTGTTTCCACTGTAATAGAAGAGCAGTTGCCTGCCTGCCAGCTTCTGTGTGAGGTTCACATTGGATACTGTGCCTATTTGCCCAGTGCCACCACTCATATCTGTTTTAACAATTGGTTAAGCTTTCGATTTAAAATAAATAATTTTTTTTCACTGTAATAGAAGAGCAGTTAGTTGTCTGTAAGCGTCTGTGTTTCAGGCCTACTTCAGCGTGTGCTCTGCAGACCTGTGCCAGCGTGCTTTGACAGTTGCCAATCATATCTGGTGTCTCTTTAGCGTGCTTTTACAACCAAAATTTTGTTTCCACTGTAATAGAAGAGCAGTTGCCTGCCTGCCAGCTTCTGTGTGAGGTTCACATTGGATACTGTGCCTATTTGCCCAGTGCCACCACTCATATCTGTTTTAACAATAGGTTAAGCTTTACATTTAAAATAAATATTTTTTTTTCACTGTAATAGAAGAGCAGTTAGTTGTCTGCAAGCGTCTGTGTTTCAGGCCTACTTCAGCGTGTGCTCTGCAGACCTGTGCCAGCGTGCTTTGACAGTAGCCAATCATATCTGGTGTCTCTTTAGCGTGCTTTTACAACCAAAATTTTGTTTCCACTGTAATAGAAGAGCAGTTGCCTGCCTGCCAGCTTCTGTGTGAGGTTCACATTGGATACTGTGCCTATTTGCCCAGTGCCACCACTCATATCTGTTTTAACAATTGGTTAAGCTTTCGATTTAAAAGAAATAATTTTTTTTCACTGTAATAGAAGAGCAGTTAGTTGTCTGCAAGCGTCTGTGTTTCAGGCCTACTTCAGCGTGTGCTCTGCAGACCTGTGCCAGCGTGCTTTGACAGTTGCCAATCATATCTGGTGTCTCTTTAGCGTGCTTTTACAACCAAAATTTTGTTTCCACTGTAATAGAAGAGCAGTTGCCTGCCTGCCAGCTTCTGTGTGAGGTTCACATTGGATACTGTGCCTATTTGCCCAGTGCCACCACTCATATCTGTTTTAACAATAGGTTAAGCTTTACATTTAAAATAAATATTTTTTTTTCACTGTAATAGAAGAGCAGTTGCCTGCCTGCCAGCTTCTGTGTGAGGTTCACATTGGATACTGTGCCTATTTGCCCAGTGCCACCACTCATATCTGTTTTAACAATAGGTTAAGCTTTACATTTAAAATAAATATTTTTTTTTCACTGTAATAGAAGAGCAGTTAGTTGTCTGCAAGCGTCTGTATTTCAGGCCTACTTCAGCGTGTGCTCTGCAGACCTGTGCCAGCGTGCTTTGACAGTTGCCACTCATATCTTGTGTCTCTATAGCGTGCTTTTACAACCAAAATTTGTTTTTCACTGTTATAGATTGAATAGCAGTTACTTGTCTTCAAGCGGCTCTGTCAGTCCTTCCTTCAGCGTGTGCTCTGCAGAACTGTTCCAGTGCACATTGCCAATCATATCTGGTCTCACAGTAGCTTGCACGCATAGAACCACTAATCCCCAAAAAAATGACAGGCAGAGGCAGGCCACCCCGCAGGGGCCGTCGTGGTCGTGGTGCTGTGATTCCCTTTTGCCCTAGAATAATGCCCAGTTTTCAGAAGCCATGTACCCTGAACTTGAAAAGTTCTGAGGACTTAGTTGACTGGCTAACACAGGACACCCAATCTTGTACAGCCTCCGCTCGGAACCTTGACGCACCATCCTCCTCCAGCTTAGCTTCAGGCACCTCTCAAGATAGCACTCACCCGCCTGCCGCCACCACCAAAACTAGCACCACAGCCGCTTTACTTGGTATGTCAGAGGAGTTATTCACACACCCGTTTGAAGAAATGAGTGATGCGCAACCATTATTGCTAGAGGATGTCGATAACAGGGATATGTCTCAGGCAGGCAGCATTAAACACATGGAGGTACGGTGTGATGATGATGATGTTGTACCCGCTACTGCTTCCTTTTATGAGTTGTCAGATACAAGCGAAGTGGTTGATGATGACGATGCGTCCATGGATGTCACGTGGGTGCCCGCTAGAAGAGAAGAAGAACAGGGCGAAAGTTCAGATGGGGAGACAGAGAGGAGGAGGAGGAGACCAGTTGGAAGCAGGGGGGGGTCGTCGCAAGGAGCTAGTGGCACAGTCAGACAGCATGCATCGGCACCCGGGGTCAGCCCGACAGCACGCCAATCAACGCATGCTGTGTCCACCACCAGAATGCCGTCATTGCAGAGCTCAGCAATGTGGCATTTTTTTTGTGTGTCTGCCTCTGACAACAGCGATGCCATTTGCAACCTGTGCCAAAGGAAACTGAGTCGTGGGAGGTCCAATACCCACCTAGGTACAACTGCTTTGCGTAGGCACATGATCTCACATCACAAACGCCTATGGGATCAACACATGCGTACAAGCAGCACACCTACTCTAAGCCGCCATCCTCCTCCTGGTCCAGCATCTTCAGCCACGTCAACCACTGCTGTCCTTCTTGCCCCCTCTCAACCATCCGCCACTCCGTCTCCCGCCTTGTTCCCGCTCATCTGCCCACAGTCATGTGTTTCTGTCAAGGACATGTTTGAGCGTAAGAAGCCAATGTCACCAAGTCACCCCCTTGCCCAGCGTCTGACAGCTGGCTTGTCAATCTGGTTGAGTCTGAGGCGTTCAAAAAATTTGTAGCTATTGGGACACCGCAGTGGAAGGTACCCGGACGGAATTTCTTTTCACAAAAGGCAATCCCCAACTTGTACTCGATTGTGCAAAAGGAAGTCATGGCATGTCTGGCACACAGTGTTGGGGCAAGGGTCCATCTGACCATTGATACCTGGTCTGCAAAGCATGGTCAGGGCAGGTATATCACCTACATTGCGCATTGGGTAAACCTGCTGACGGCTGACAAGCAAGGAATGCGTGGCATTGCAGAAGAGTTGGTGACACCGCCACGAATTGCAGGCAGTCCTGCTGCCACCTCCTCTACTCCTCCTACTCCATCCTCTTCCATAACCTCCTCGGCTGAGTCCTCTTGTGCCGCTGCTTCTTGCTCCACATCAACGGCACCCCCCAGCTCCCCAGGTACTATTCCACATCCCGGATACGGCAGTGTCACGCCGTCTTGGGTTTGACTTGCTTGAAAGCAGAGAGTCACACCGGACAAGCACTCCTGTCCGCCCTGAACGCACAGGTGGAAAAGTGGCTGACTCCGCAGCAACTGGATATCGGCAAAGTGGTGTGTGACAACGGAAAAAATTTGATAGCGGCATTGAAGTTGGGCAAGTTGACACATGTGCCGTGCATGGCACATGTGTGTAATCTGATCATACAACGCTTTGTGCATAAGTACACAGGCTTACAGGACATCCTGAAGCAGGCCAGGAAGGTGTGTGGCCATTTCAGGCGTTCCTACACGGCCATGGCTCACTTTGCCGATATCCAGCGGCGAAACAACATGCCAGTGAGGCGCTTGATTTGCGACAGCCCTACACGTTGGAATTCAACACTCCTAATGTTCGACCGCCTGCTCCAACAAGAAAAAGCTGTTAATGATAATGAATATTTGTATGACCGGGGTGCTAGGACAGCCTCTGGGGAGCTGGGAATTTTTTTGCCACGTTACTGGACGCTCATGCGCAATGCCTGTAGGCTCATGCGTCCTTTTGAGGAGGTGACAAACCTAGTCAGTCGCAGTTGTGTGTGTGCGTGTGTATGGCTGTCTGCCTGTGTGTGTGTGTGTGACAGGGTGAAGATTTCTTGCACATGGGTGTGACAGGGTGAAGATTTCTTGCACAGGGCGCCCAAAGGCCTAAGGCTGGCCCTGCGCATGGGTCAGTGGCTCTGCACCAGACTTCCCTCCAATTGATCAAAGTTAAAGGATTTCAAGTGGACTGATTACAATTACAGGGCCTCTAAAGAGTCCTGTATTGTTATTTGTCGTCACAACCTTCCCGCGTCGGGAATATTTCTTGCACAAAGCGCCCAAAGGCCTAAGGCTGGCCCTGCGCATGGGTCAGTGGCTCTGCACCAGACTTCCCTCCAATTGATCAAAGTTAAAGGATTTCAAGTGGACTGATTACAATTACAGGGCCTCTAAAGAGTCCTGTATTGTTATTTGTCGTCACTACCTTCCCGCGTCGGGAGTGGGTCATTTGCGCCCCTGCTGCCTTCCTTGCATGTGGTAGCTGTTTGTAAGGGATTTGTCAATCCATATCTGCCAAGTGACCCTATGACAGGGTGAAGATTTCTTGCACATGGGTGTGACAGGGTGAAGATTTCTTGCACAGGTCGCCCAAAGGCCTAAGGCTGGCCCTGCGCATGGGTCAGTGGCTCTGCACCAGACTTCCCTCCAATTGATCAAAGTTAAAGGATTTCAAGTGGACTGATTACAATTACAGGGCCTCTAAAGAGTCCTGTATTGTTATTTGTCGTCACTACCTTCCCGCGTCGGGAGTGGGTCATTTGCGCCCCTGCTGCCTTCCTTGCATGTGGTAGCTGTTTGTCAGGGATTTGTCAATCCATATCTGCCAAGTGACCCTATGTAGGGGGAACAGTCTCTATTCTGCTCTGTGTCAGTGTGTATCAGGGATCATTAGGATAGGTGTCAATCCATATCTGCCAAGTGACCCTATGTAGGGGGAACAGTCTCTATTCTGCTCTGTGTCAGTGTGTATCAGGGATCATTAGGATAGGTGTCAATCCATATCTGCCAAGTGACCCTATGTAGGAGGAACAGTCCCTATTCTGCTCTGTGTCACTGTGTATCAGGGAGCATTAGGATAGGTGTCAATCCATATCTGCCAAGTGACCCTATGTAGGAGGAACAGTCCCTATTCTGCTCTGTGTCACTGTGTATCAGGGATCATTAGGATAGGTGGCAATCCATATCTGCCAAGTGACCCTATGTAGGGGGAACAGTCTCTATTCTGCTCTGTGTCAGTGTGTATCAGGGATCATTAGGATAGGTGTCAATCCATATCTGCCAAGTGACCCTATGTAGGAGGAACAGTCCCTATTCTTCTCTGTGACACTGTGTATCAGGGATCATTAGGATAGGTGTCAATCCATATCTGCCAAGTGACCCTATGTAGGAGGAACAGTCCCTATTCTGCTCTGTGTCACTGTGTATCAGGGATCATTAGGATAGGTGTCAATCCATATCTGCCAAGTGACCCTATGTAGGGGGAACAGTCCCTATTCTGCTCTGTGTCAGTGTGTATCAGGGGTTTTGAGGACAGGTGTCAATCCATATCTGCCAAGTGACCCTATGTAGGGGGAACAGTCTCTATTCTGCTTTGTGTCAGTGTGTATCAGGGATCATTAGGATAGGTGTCAATCCATATCTGCCAAGTGACCCTATGTAGGGGGAACAGTCCCTATTATGCTCTGTGTCAGTGTGTATCAGGGGTTTTGAGGACAGGTGTCAATCCATATCTGCCAAGTGACCCTATGTAGGGGGAACAGTCTCTATTCTGCTCTGTGTCAGTGTGTATCAGGGCTGGGCTTTGAGGACAGGTGTCAATGTTAGGTGATTTCTGCCCTTTATGGATTAAAAGCAGACTCTGCATCAACTGTGCAATTTTCCATGGGAGTTTTGCCATGGATCCCCCTCTGGCATGCCACAGTCCAGGTGTTAGTCCCCTTGAAACAACTTTTCCATCACTATTGTGTCCAGAAAGAGTCCCTGTTGTTTTTAAAATTCGCCTGCCCATTGAAGTCAATGGCGGTTCGCGCGGTTCGCGAACATTTGCGGAAGTTCGCGTTCGCCGTTCTCGAACCGAAAATTCCGGGTTCGCGACAACACTATGCTTGAAAGTACGATTCTTGGGTCAATTCCCAGACTAGTGAATACCACTCAATCACAAAATTTGATTTATAAACCACCAGGTGGTCCTTGGCTCACAGCCCTGAAACAAATAGATCCATTTTTTATGTTTATAAACATAGGTGGCAGAAAGCACGTTTTCTTTCCTTTCCTGTTGAAAGCCAACAGATCCTTCGTAGATATTGATCAGTGCATATCTATTTTATCACATGTGAACGATTGTGTTTATAAGGTAATACTATGTACACAATGCTTTGGAAATGTACCATGCTTCAGAGTAAGGGCAGTTGACTAGGTGCATTGATGGATGCTGATAATTTAAATGTGAATTTTCATTATTTACAGGAAAAGAAGAGACTCTGGTGATGACATAGAAACAGGTAAGTACAGACTATGTGTAATGTTGCTCGTCTGGACAAAGATTACAGAAAAAGATCAAATATATTGTCTGTTTCCTGCAGGAGTCTGTATGCAACTAAAGTCATTTGGAAGAAAGGAATTGACAGAATCTAATCTCAGCTACGAGAATGAGGCCAAAAAGTATAAAAGGCCAACACCACATGTCTCTCTTCTGGATCCTCAATATTCTCATCATCTCCCCATGATTGATCCTGGCTTCCTGATAAGAAAGGCGCCCACCACCAAGTACATAGATAAAGTGATCAAGGATTCTTGTGGAAGCTGGAAGACTGAGAGCCTCGCTCATAATCAGTCAAGTCACAGTAGCCATGACAATGCAACGTGCGTCACGTCCTCTGTGCCTCAATATGAAAAGCCATGCTTAGAAGACGATGCAAAAAGAAAACCAGTATATACTGACTACAGATTCCCTTCAGATTATCCTAGTCGTCATCACCATCTTCCCATTGATTATTGCCAACTTCAATGTCCTCAATATCATCTTCTTCATCATCTTCCTCAACGGCATCATCCTCATCCCCATTTTCATGATCATCCCTCCCATCTTTATAATTTTTATCCCCAAATTCCTGTTCGTCCTCTTTCTCCAACTCATCATCATGATGTCCACTAGTTCAGAGACCAGATGTGATGATTCCCCCCCACCGACTTCAGTAGATCTCCCGTGACATAGATACACAAGTGTACATACCAACTGACTAGTGTGACCACTGAACATTGAATACAATAAAGATGATTATTTGCATTACTTGTGGCTTTTTGAACAGTATTAGTGTGAAAGAGCAAAACACTATATAAAAAGAACTGGGATGGGTGCAATCCAGTCTTTGGAAGGTGGGATGAAGGGGAAAAAAAACATAACTCAAAATAAAACAACTTATAATAATAAAAAGATAAATACAAATTAAGACCACCCAGGTGCAGTGTAAAATAAGGATAAAAAGAATAGTTACTTCCTTTTATGGTCAGATATAACAAAAGGATTCCTCTCAATCCTCACAGTACATGTAAGATAAAACAGAATATATCTAGACCTATAGAAAAATAAAAGAAAGCGCTCATAGGGGATTAACGTTAGACCATAAGTGTCCCCTTGGATTTATATCACACTTACAGAATATCTGTATTTTTCAAGCTCATCAAATTGATGGATCTCCCCAGATTCCTCGAAATTAGGATAGTAGATTAAGCATGCAAAAGATAAAAAATATCATAGTGCAACACTGTTTGAAAAGTAAAATCACAGCTTTTAATGGTTACACTTACAATATAGTAGTGGTAAAAAGGCTCATCAAAATGATTCTGTTTTCTTCCATCAATGTGGGGCCAAAACGTCCTTATAAAGAGGTCAGGCAGGCAAAACAGATATACAGTTATAAAATAATAAAATGCCAATCAAATAAAAAGTCTCAAGTCTCTACGCGTTTCGTCTGGGTCACCAGACTTCCTCAGGAGTAGTGCTTCAATCCCTCTGGGGGCTTCAACTTCCTTATATAGGTCTCCCCGCCGGTATTTCAATCCAATTTTCGAAAAACCGATCAGCTGTGTGTCGGTTTGTTCATTCGCTCCATATATGGAGTTCCGGATCCTGCTTGTGGAACGCACGTGCGTTCCATAGACCCGGAAGCATCCACTTCCTCCTCATCTGAGCGGACGTGCGTCACTGGAACGCACGTGCGTTCCACTTCATCCGGTTTTCATATCGACATCAGAAGGTCCCCATAATGCAAACAGAAAAGAATAAAATGGAATTGAATAAAATAGAATTTCATCATATTAGTGTTAGTGTACAATCATTGTAGATAAGTTTGTTTCGTTCTTTGTACATACAGTGTTATTTCTAGCCCATATCTGATTTGGTCTAAGGCATAATAGGATCAGGATTTTGTATTCCCACAGCTAATATTGGTCTATCAGGACCTGAATGCTATCCATTAGTATGTTAAAATCTCCTGCTCTATAACATTACTGAGCAATTCATACCATATATAGGGTTGTATGTTTTAATCACACTTCTCTTATTTACATATTAAAAGTATATAATGTTGTCTAAATGTATAAGAAAAACAAGCTTATTACGGGGGCAACAGAAAAAGGGGGAGGTTTGTGCAAGAGGTGATGGTGGCAAAGGGAAAGATTCTGGAGTCACTGGCCAAAAATATGCATATTAAATATACATATTTAAAATAAAATAAAATATACAAAATAAATAAATAAATAAATAAATAAATAAATAAAATAAAAATAAAAATAAAAATATATGGTTATAGGTATAAAATTTATAAAAAATTGTTATAGAAAAAATTATTATAGAAAAAATTATAAATTATAAATTATAAAAAACAAATCAAATCAAAATCCACATTTAATCCTAGTGGTTGTAAAGTTTTGAGCCTATGTATCCAGAATCCCTCCCTCTGTCTAAGTTTGGTGGTAATGTCCCCTCCCCTTGCATCCAAAACAACTTGTTCAATGACAATCCAGGACAGACTATGTGTTCTGAAGCTGGGACACTGATTACAGTGTGTGGGGACTGAATGGTTCTGAACCCCCTTCCTTATATTATTCAAATGCTCCAAAAAACGTATTTTGGCTTTCCGTCCGGTTCTCCCCACATACTGTGCCCCACAGCCACACATGAGTAAATATACCACATTGGTGGATACGCATGTTATATTGCCTTTGATTTTAAATTCTTCTCGGTGGTTGTGCTTTTAAAGGTTTCAATATGGCTTGGTCTCAATTTGCAGGCTTTACATTGCCCACAGGTATAAAAACCCTTTCTACTGTTATGTCTTCCAGTTTTATTAGGTAATTTAAAGAAACTAGGTGTGAGATGTGTCGAGAGGTTTCTCCCTTTCCTATATATAACTTTGGGAATATTTGGTATTCTACGTCCCAAAAATTCATCAAGCTGAAGGATGGACCAATGTTTTTTAAAGATTTTGTTGATATGAAACGCTTTTGAGTTAAACTGCGTGTTAAAAGAGTACTCAAAGGGATTTCTTTTGTTAATTAGTGGTTTGGATCTATCAACCAAAAGGTCCCCCCTATTGGTATTCCTGATTCTTTTTGCCTCTGCCTTTAGATGCTCTTCTCTGTACCCTTTTTCTACAAACTTTTTAATCAAAAGGTCTGCTTGCTCTTCATATAGTTTTTCATTCGTGCAGTTCCGTCTCAGCCTAGTGAATTGGCTTTTGGGGACTCCTGAGAGCCATTTGGGGTGGTGTCCACTATTTGATTGAATGAAACTATTTACATCTGTGGGCTTAAAAAAGGTCTTGGTTTTTATTACTGAATCTTCAATAAAGATTGTCAGGTCCAGAAAATCTATGCTTATTGGATTGTAAATTGGTGTAAACACCAGGGACAACATGTTGTTGTTGAGATAGGAGAAAAAATCATCAAGTTGTTCATCAGACCCTTTCCAGATTACAAGGATATCATCAATGTACCGACGCCAGAGCACCAGGTTTGCCCCAAATGGACTGTCAGTCCAAATGAATGAACGTTCCCAGCTGTCCATGAAGATGTTTGCATAACTGGGGGCAAACCTGGTGCCCATAGCCGTACCCTTGACTTGCAGAAAGAAATCATCATTGAACATAAAAAAATTGTGTGTCAAAATAAACTCAATTGATTCAAGTAAAAATGACCTGAATTTGGGATCCAATGTTTCATCTCCATTTTTATTTTTATTTTATTTATTTATTTATTTATTTTGTATATTTTATTTTATTTTAAATATGTATATTTAATATGCATATTTTTGGCCAGTGACTCCAGAATCTTTCCCTTTGCCACCATCACCTCTTGCACAAACCTCCCCCTTTTTCTGTTGCCCCCGTAATAAGCTTGTTTTTCTTATACATTTAGACAACATTATATACTTTTAATATGTAAATAAGAGAAGTGTGATTAAAACATACAACCCTATATATGGTATGAATTGCTCAGTAATGTTATAGAGCAGGGGATTTTAACATACTAATGGATAGCATTCAGGTCCTGATAGACCAATATTAGCTGTGGGAATACAAAATCCTGATCCTATTATGCCTTAGACCAAATCAGATATGGGCTAGAAATGTCAGGGTACCTGAGGCCTCTACCTCTAAGGGAGGTAGAGATTTGGTGGTTTGCCCGTCCAGGCGAGCTGTTTCCTTCGTTCCTCGCGGTTCATCCAGTCACTTAAACACCGGCCGCGAGGAATCCACGTCCTTTTCTAGCAGGACGCTCAATACGTGACGTCATGACGCTATCACGAGCGACCTGTCACTCAAGTGTCCGATATCCAATCGGTACTTGTCAGAGGCGTGATTACCATCCAGAGCCAGGGTATTTAAGCTTACTTCTCTCTTCAGCTCATTGCCCTGTCGTGGTTCTAGCTTGTCTAGTCACTCAGTGCTCTGGTATTCTAGTTTACTCTATTTGGTTTTGACTCGGCTTGTTGTACTACCCTGCTTCTCTGTTCTCCCTTGACCCGGCTTGTCTCTCGCTTATCTGTCTTCCCGTTCCCTCGACCTCGGCTTGTCTCTGACTATTCTCTATTACTCTCGGTACGTTAGTCCGGCCATTCTAAGGCCCGGTATACGTACCTTTCCACTCTTTGTACTCTGCGTGTTGGATCCCTGTCCCGATCCTGACATTACGACAGGGCCAATGGATCCTGCAGGTACAAACAGTCAGCTTGGTTCTTCTGATCCCAGGTTTGACGCCATGGAGCATAGGATGGATCAGATGGCCCTAGCACTACAGGCACTTTTGTCTCGTGCTAGTAACCCACCTGAGGAGACACATACTCCTTCTATTTCTCCTGCAGTCTCAGGTCTAGAGGTAGCCACTGTAGGTGCTTCTTCCCGTATTACCCCACCAGTACGTTATGGCGGGTCACCGGAGAAGTGCCGTGGTTTTCTGAACCAGATCAGCATCCATTTCGAATTACAACCCCGCTCTTATCCTACAGATAGAGCGAAGGTTGGATTTGTTATTACTTTACTCATTGAGAAAGCTCTGAGATGGGCCAATCCTTTATGGGAGAATGATAATCCACTAGTCTATAATTATAATGCCTTTGTAGCTGCGTTTAGAAGAACTTTTGACCCTCCTGGTAGAAAGGTCAATGCAGCTAGATTACTGTTGCGCCTTAGACAGGACAATCGAACACTTGTGGACTATGCACTAGAGTTCAGGTCCTTGGCGGCAGAAGTTAAGTGGAACGAACAGGCTTATATAGATGTGTTTCTGAATGGGTTATCAGATGTAATTCTTGACGAGGTCGCTACTAGAGAACTCCCTGAGAATTTGGAGGATTTAATTTCTTTTATATCTCGTATTGATGAACGCATAAGAGAGAGGCAGAACACTCGAGATAGGACCCGTAGACCCTCCTTTAAACCAGCACCTACCTTTCAAAATTCTGAGTTCGAGGACTTACGTATTTCTGAACCTATGCAGATAGGCAGTACTCATCTCACAGAGAGAGAGAGACAGTACAGAAGAAGGGAGGGTTTATGTATGTATTGTGGAGTCAGAGGACATTTACGCCTAAATTGTCCTAATCGTTCGGGAAACGCTCGCACCTAAGTTTCTCTAGAGGACAGGCCTTGGGTGTTTCTACTTTGTCCTCTATTCACAACTACAAAGAGTTCAGGCTTCTGTTACCCGTTTCTTTGAGGTGGGAGAAGGGAGTAGTAAAGACTATGGCACTAATCGATTCTGGAGCTGCTGAGAGCTTTATAGATCAGGGTTTTGTTGCCAAGCATGCTATCCCATCCCAGTTAAAAGAGACACCACTGGCTGTTGAGGCCATCGATGGTAGACCGTTACTTGAGCCTGTTATTTTCCATGAGACCATACCGATTAACTTAACTGTTGGCATCCTACATAAAGAGGATATATCCTTAATGCTCATTTCTTCTCCGTCTATTCCCATAGTCCTGGGGTACTCCTGGTTGAGGAGACACAACCCTATTATTAATTGGGAGTCAGGGGAGATAGTTTCGTGGGGAAAGAATTGTCAAGAGAAATGCTTGCGGAAGGTCTTACCTCTCGGATTAACTAACACATCGACTACCTCTGACAATCCTACAGAGACACAAATTCCGCCTCAGTATCTAGATTTAAAGGCAGTATTTGACAAAAAGAAAGCCGATACCTTACCCCCACACAGGTCCTTTGATTGCAAAATTAACCTACTCCCTGGTACCATGCCTCCCAGAGGTCATGTATACCCATTATCTACGAAAGAGAACTCAGTTCTAGAGGAGTATATTCACGAGAATTTAGACAAGGGATTCATCAGGAGGTCCTCCTCCCCTGCCGGGGCTGGATTTTTTTTTGTTAAAAAGAAAGATGGTTCTTTGAGACCTTGTATTGATTATCGAGGCTTGAATAAGATAACCATTAAAAATGCCTACCCGATTCCCTTGATCACCGAACTCTTCGATCGTTTGAAGGGCTCTACAATTTTCACCAAGTTAGACCTCAGAGGGGCATATAACTTGGTGAGAATCCAGCAGGGACATGAGTGGATGACGGCATTCAATACTCGCTATGGTCACTATGAATATACGGTTATGCCTTTTGGGTTATGCAATGCACCAGCGGTATTCCAAGATCTGATTAATGAGGTTCTTAGGGAATTTCAGCAAGAGTGCGTCATTGTATACCTAGATGATATACTTATACATTCTAGTGAGATTGAGACTCATCACAAGCAAGTCAGGAGGGTTTTGCACAAGCTTCTTCAGCATGGTTTGTACTGCAAGTTGGAGAAATGTAGCTTTGATCAAACCCAGGTAACCTTTCTCGGCTATGTGATCTCTGGGGAGGGATTTAAGATGGATCCGGATAAACTCCAGTCCATTCTAGAGTGGCCTTTACCCAAAGGTCTTAAAGCCGTACAGAGATTTATTGGTTTTTCCAATTATTATAGGCGCTTTATTAAGGGCTATTCTTCAATTATCGCACCTATCACTAATATGACCAAACAGGGGGCTGATACTAAGAATTGGACTACTGAAGCTCTTCTTGCGTTCAAAACTCTCAAGGAGCTTTTCGCTTCCGCTCCAATTTTAGTTCACCCCGACACTTCCCTGCCTTTTCTGCTTGAGGTAGACGCATCAGAGACTGGTTTAGGTGCTGTCCTATCTCAAAGGTTGGGTGTTGATAAACCATTACATCCATGTGGATTTTTCTCTAAAAAATTGTCCGGTACTGAGAGCAGATATGACATTGGTGACAGAGAATTACTAGCGGTCATCAAAGCTTTGAAAGAGTGGAGACATTTATTGGAAGGTACTTTACATCCTGTTACCATTCTAACAGACCACAAAAATTTGTCTTATATCGGAGAGGCCAAGCGTCTGTCCTCCAGGCAGGCTCGTTGGTCATTGTTTCTTACCCATTTCAATTACGTTCTGACTTACAGACCTGGCTCAAAGAATTCTAAAGCCGATGCGCTATCTCGCCAATTTGAGCCTTCTGCTTCAGTTGAACCACTTGTGTCCTCCATTGTACCCAAATGCAATATTATTGCTAATACCAGTCTTAAAATTCATTCTCCGCTACTTGACCAGATCTTGAAGTCACAACATCTAGCTCCCGGAAACACTCCTGAGGGAAGAAACTTTGTTCCTCCTGAACTTCAACTGGAGCTCTTACAATGTTTTCACGAAAGTAAGATAGCTGGCCATCCTGGTATTCGCAAGACATACTCTCTGATATCCAAGGATTTCTGGTGGCCTTCACTTCGAAAAGATATTGAGGAGTTCGTCGCAGCTTGTGAGACTTGTGCCAAGACTAAACTACCTCATGCTTCTCCATGTGGCCTGTTACACCCCTTGGACGTTCCTGAGAAACCTTGGTCCTGTTTGTCCATAGACTTTATCGTTGATTTACCTGCTTCCAAGAGACATACTGTTATTCTCACGGTAGTGGATAGATTTACTAAGATGGCTCATTTCGTACCATTACCTAAACTTCCGACTTCTCCTGAATTGGCGGAGATTTTTGCGAGAGAGGTTTTTCGCCTACATGGGATTCCTTCGGAGATTGTTTCTGATAGAGGTTCTCAATTTGTCTCACGTTTCTGGAGATCCTTTTGTTCTCAAATGGGTATCAAATTGAACTTCTCCTCTGCCTATCACCCTCAGTCTAACGGAGCTGCTGAACGTACTAATCAAAAGATCGAACAGTATCTACGTTGCTTTGTTTCCGAACACCAGGACGATTGGGTCGGTCTGATTCCTTGGGCGGAGTTCGCACACAATAACCTTGTTTGTGATTCAACTCGCTCTAGCCCTTTCTTCATGAACTATGGCTTTCATCCTTCGATTTTTCCTTCGGTTTCCTCTTCTCAGGGGATACCGTCGGTTGATGATCATGTCGCCAACCTGAAGAGATTATGGGATCAGACTCGGCAAATTCTATTACATAGTTCTTCGTTGTTCAAGAAACACGCTGACAAGCATAGAAGAGCGGCTCCTGTTTTTGTTCCTGGGGATAGGGTATGGTTGAGTACTAAGAATATTCGCCTAAAAGTCCCATCTATGAAGTTTGCTCCTCGCTACATAGGTCCTTACAGGATTCTCACTCGTATCAACCCGGTTGCGTATCGCCTTGCTCTGCCACCTGCCTTACGCATTCCTAACTCTTTTCATGTCTCCTTGTTGAAACCTCTTATTTGCAACAAATTCTCCTCTAAGGTTTCCTCTCCTCGTCCTGTTCAGGTGGAGGGTCGGGAGGAGTACGAGGTCAGCTCCATCATTGATTCCAGAATTTCAAGGGGAAAATTGCAATATCTGGTCAACTGGAGGGGATATGGTCCTGAGGAGAGGAGTTGGGTACCTCAGGAGGACGTTCATGCGTCTCGCCTTCGCAGAGCATTTCACCTCCGTTTCCCATCTCGCCCCGGTTCCTTCCGCCCGGTGGGCGTATCTGAGAGGGGGGGTACTGTCAGGGTACCTGAGGCCTCTACCTCTAAGGGAGGTAGAGATTTGGTGGTTTGCCCGTCCAGGCGAGCTGTTTCCTTCGTTCCTCGCGGTTCATCCAGTCACTTAAACACCGGCCGCGAGGAATCCACGTCCTTTTCTAGCAGGACGCTCAATACGTGACGTCATGACGCTATCACGAGCGACCTGTCACTCAAGTGTCCGATATCCAATCGGTACTTGTCAGAGGCGTGATTACCATCCAGAGCCAGGGTATTTAAGCTTACTTCTCTCTTCAGCTCATTGCCCTGTCGTGGTTCTAGCTTGTCTAGTCACTCAGTGCTCTGGTATTCTAGTTTACTCTATTTGGTTTTGACTCGGCTTGTTGTACTACCCTGCTTCTCTGTTCTCCCTTGACCCGGCTTGTCTCTCGCTTATCTGTCTTCCCGTTCCCTCGACCTCGGCTTGTCTCTGACTATTCTCTATTACTCTCGGTACGTTAGTCCGGCCATTCTAAGGCCCGGTATACGTACCTTTCCACTCTTTGTACTCTGCGTGTTGGATCCCTGTCCCGATCCTGACAGAAATAACACTGTATGTACAAAGAACGAAACAAACTTATCTACAATGATTGTACACTAACACTAATATGATGAAATTCTATTTTATTCAATTCCATTTTATTCTTTTCTGTTTGCATTATGGGGACCTTCTGATGTCGATATGAAAACCGGATGAAGTGGAACGCACGTGCGTTCCAGTGACGCACGTCCGCTCAGATGAGGAGGAAGTGGATGCTTCCGGGTCTATGGAACGCACGTGCGTTCCACAAGCAGGATCCGGAACTCCATATATGGAGCGAATGAACAAACCGACACACAGCTGATCGGTTTTTCGAAAATTGGATTGAAATACCGGCGGGGAGACCTATATAAGGAAGTTGAAGCCCCCAGAGGGATTGAAGCACTACTCCTGAGGAAGTCTGGTGACCCAGACGAAACGCGTAGAGACTTGAGACTTTTTATTTGATTGGCATTTTATTATTTTATAACTGTATATCTGTTTTGCCTGCCTGACCTCTTTATAAGGACGTTTTGGCCCCACATTGATGGAAGAAAACAGAATCATTTTGATGAGCCTTTTTACCACTACTATATTGTAAGTGTAACCATTAAAAGCTGTGATTTTACTTTTCAAACAGTGTTGCACTATGATATTTTTTATCTTTTGCATGCTTAATCTACTATCCTAATTTCGAGGAATCTGGGGAGATCCATCAATTTGATGAGCTTGAAAAATACAGATATTCTGTAAGTGTGATATAAATCCAAGGGGACACTTATGGTCTAACAATAATAAAAAGATATCTTGTATCCATTCCCCAGACACCTAATTAGTCACATTGTATATACACTAAAGCACACTTTGTTTCACTTTATCTCTCACATTATATTACTTTAAGGCAACCTAATGTTTGTCCTCTTTTTATTGGTGTATTTAGCACCCATTTGTAGTCACTACTCCATTTTCCTGTACTTGGTTACTAGTAATGGCTGATTTCCTGGGAGGCCATAAGCTTTCCTAAAGAGATGGATTTAAGGCATTTCTTAAATGATTGAAGACTAGGAGAGAGTCTGATGGCGGTAGGCAGGCTATTTCATAGGAAGGGAGCCGCCCGCGAGAAGTCCTGCAAGCGTGAGTTGGCCGTATGGGTGTGAGCAGCGGACAGGAGAAGGTCACGGCAGAGCGGAGAGACTGAGAAGGGGCATACCTATGGATCTGTGAAGAGATATAAAAGGAGAATTGTTCAGTGCTTTATATATATGGGTTAGCACTTTGAATTGACTCCTATAGGATACAAGAAGCCAATGTAAGGACTGACAGAGGTGTGAGGTGTGAGAGAACCGACTAGAGAGGAAAATCAGTCTGGCAGCAGCATTCATTACAGACTGTAGCGGGGCAATACGGCTATTGGGAAGACCAATTAGGAGAGAGTTACAATAATCCATGCGGGAAATTACTAGAGCATGGACAAGCTCCTTGGTAGTATCTTGCGTAAGAACTATGTTTTTAGGATGGAATCTACAGGATTTGGCAACATACTGGATGTGAGTCTCAAAGGTGAGGCCAGAATCAAGTATGGAGCCAAGACAGCGCGCTTGCAATGATGGACTTATGTGGATACCACTAACTTGAAGGGAGAGGAGGAAAGACGCGGAGCTTAGTTTTGAGCGATTGAGTTTCAGAAAGCGGGTGGACATCTAGTCAGAGATGGAAGAAAGGCAAGCTTTCCGCATTGCAGGACGGCAGGGGAAAGGTCCAGGGAGGAGAGATATATCTGTGTGTCATCAGCATACGGGTAGTAGTGGAATCCAAATGAGGTAATAAGTGTGCCAAGAGAGGCAGTATAACGAGAAATTAGAAGGGGACAAAGTACAGAGCCCTGGGGGACTCCAACAGAGACAGGACAAAGGGAGGAAGTATCATTAGAAAAGGAGACACTGAATGAGCGTTGGGAGAGATAAGAGGAAAACACGAGAGGACAAAGTCACCGAGACAGAGTGATTGAAGAGAAGAAGGAGAGCATGATCAACTGTGTCAAAGGCAGCCAAGAGGTCAAGAAAAATTAGTATGGAATAGGGGCCTTTGGATTTAGCTGCAAATAGGTCGTTAGTAACTTTGATAAGAGCAGTCTCAGTAGAGTGGAGAGGGCGGAAGCCAGATTGAAGTGGGTCAAGGAGAGAGTTGGAATTGAGACATATGGGTAAATACAAGTCTTTCCAGAAGCTTTGAAGAAAAAGGGAGCAGGGATATCGAACGATAGTTAGAGTGGGAGGACGGGTCAAGAGATTTTTTTTTATGATAGGTACTACAGTGGCATGTTTAAGGTCAGCAGGGACAACGCCAGAAGAGAGAGAGACTGCTCTCTCTATTCTGGCGTTGTCCCTGCTGACCTTAAACATGCCACTGTAGTACCTATCATAAAAAAAAAAAAAAAACATCTCTTGACCCGTCCTCCCACTCTAACTAGATGTGTGTTAAGGAAGGTACAAGACAAGGGAGAGAGATCTGATAAGAAACGAAGTAAATCAGTTGGGAAATTTACACATTGCAAAATTATCTCAAAAAAGATCTAATACCGAGAGTAGCATCAGCCAGTCAAATTGAACAGACAGAAGGAATTGAAGGAGGCTGAGACCGCATGCTCTAAAAAAATTAATGAATATAATTTGTAAATGCGAGCTCTGAAACCTACGACTTTGCAACAAGTGCTAGATAAAGTGCAAATATTTAGGAGTGACCCTTCATTTAATACAAATAAGGTGAGATTAAAAAATCATTTGGATAAGATAAAAAAATGATTTGGATAGATTTACCAATTAAGAACAAAAAACATCAGAAGCTCTTACGACATAACTAAGACTATAAGTCAGTATGTGTCTACCATAGGTTTAAACATACCACCAGACTAAACTCTGATCATTACGCTACATCGGAATATGACACGTCAGACATGGACTAAGACCTACCACAGTCACAAGAACTCCCCACAACGATCGCCCCACCCAAAAGCATCCTGAAAAAAAAGGGTTTTATTTTTTAGGGCTGATACAACCAGAGGAGTTTGAGGGACCGCAAACAAGACAGAGGTCCAGAATAGGGAGAAGGCGGACATTTTAGGCTCTAAACCATCCAGTTTTAGAGCTATCCATCTGTCCCCACTAACACTATCCCATGTTTGAGTTGACATAAGATATCCACTTATTTTCCACACACTAGCTCTTCACAAATATAATTTCACATGTAATGCAAATAAGGCCAAAACTATGGGCCTAACAGTATGAGACTATGACTAAATAAATACAGTAAAAAAGGCTGCGCACAAATATAAAATCCAATGGTTAAACGAAAAAGGAGAGAATTAGTCCAGCTATTGTGTCCTTACAAGTGTCCTTGGATGTTGAGGTCTTCTACTTGTATAGTGGTATCACTTGATATGAAAGATAAAAAGGAACAAGGAACAACCAATGGTGTAGTACGTAAAATTCAGGTATAGGCGTGAAAAGTAATAGTATAAAACTCACATTTACCAGAGCTAATGTCCAGCTCTGGAGTGAAGTGCGTACAGCGGTTTAATCCCCGCTTATGGGATATAAGGCAGGTTCCTCTCCGTGAGTGGTTTTCAATTCTCGGGATAAAAAGAAGAAACAGCCAATAGTGCTCACTGTATGGCAATATGAATAAGAATAATTAAAAAAAAATTGTACTTACAAAATAAGAGCAGACACACTGCTCTTTGATGACAGCTTGGGTGGATTGATCCCCACCTAAGGATTTCTTTGGGTACAGGAAACTTCCAGGAGTATTCAAGGTTTTTTATAAAACCAGTAAAAAATGATGAAAATAACAATAAAAAGCCAGGGTAAAATAGAAGTTATGTGTCTTGGAATAAATAAGCTTGGTTGAGTAGAAAAGGGTAGTATTCAACAGGTTAGTAAATTCACAGGAGCCAGGGACAGAAGTCTTTTCAGATTGACCATTAACTTCAATTGAAAAGTCCACTTGTAAGGACACAATAGCTGGACTAATTCTCTCCTTTTTCGTTTAACCATTGGATTTTATATTTGTGCGCAGCCTTTTTTACTGTATTTATTTATCTTATTTTAAAGGGTTTGAGGGATTCCCTTTTTTTAAGGTTGCTGCCAAAAGTTATCTAGCGCTGTCTTATTCTTTTTATTTATTATGAGACTATGACTGCTTACAAACTCTGCTGGATCTTATGGATCTCAGCAGAGGCACAATCAGCCCCAATCTACCCAACATCAGTTAATGCACCCGTAGTCCCTTTGCACCAGACCCCAAAGATTTCCACAACATTAAAGTCTTTGTGAATCTGTTATGAGAAATGAATCGTTGTAGCCTAACAAAATTGATTACTAAGCATTAAAGGGAATCTGTCACATGGAGAGTTCTCTGCTTTGAGGGAAATTTAGGATAACTCTGATATTGTCACTAAACCTTCTGAGGGGTCTACATCATGGTTATGGATCAGAAGAAATATATTGATATGGCCAAAAAATTATTAAATCACCCATTTACATATCACATATTGAAACAAGAGCCTACCGTTCAATATCTTTATGAGTTGAATGTTCTGCTGTCTGGTGCCTTTGATGATAAACTGGTTAACAGGGACAAACTTAAATTTTTCTGAACCAGAGATCCATCAACTCAATTTTCTATTGACTATTTAAGGTCCACAGAAAGTTGTTGGAACCCTCAGGTAGACCAATAGTTTTAGGCACTAGTAAAAAACTGTTTAATTCAGTAGCATTATAATGGAATGAGACGGCTGTTTCATAGTTACATAGCTGAAAAGAGACTTGCGCCCATCAAGTTCAGCTTTCCTCACATTTGGTTTTTCGCGGTTGATCCAAAAGAAGGCAAAAAAGGCCTAGTTTGAAGCACTTCCAATCTTGCAACAAACTAGGAAAAAAAAATTCTTCTTGACCCCAGAATGGCAGTCAGATTTATCCTTGGATCAAGAAGCTATTACCCTACATTGAAATATTATATCCTTGAATATTCAATTTTTGCAAGTATGCATCTAGTTGCTGTTTGAACATCTGTATGGACTCTAGTTTCATTTTTACATAAAATAAAAAACATACATTTATAATACTTACCTGTCATCATCCCCCAATTTCCACACCCCCTAGATGTATACAGTCTTCTCAGGTAAAGGGAGAGTTCATACCGCACTTACTCAACCTTGGCCGATCCGGTTACGCAAACACTATCAAAAGGAGATCAGAAGAGTTCTAATTGCAAAAAAGTGCAAATTGCTAAATTGTAGAGAAAAAAACGGTATCAATAAAAGTTCTATTTGAACATATTACATTCATCCAAGTGACATCACATAATTTCATATCCATATTGTTTTACAAATGCCCAGGGTACCAAAGGTTCCTAAGGAAGAAATTCTTAGACTTATTGTAGGGAAAACATTTTGAAAAAGTTAGTAAAATTGCTTTGCCATCCGCAAAGGTATGGGAAGAGATTAAATATTAATTGTGACCAGGACCTTAGTTTGGAATGTGCAGACGAAACAGGACCCTGACCAGACAGTAAAAGATGAAACTGATAAGAGCACCTCCAACTCTGAGCACAGTGAGTCACATGGAATTATTGAAAAATCCACAGCTCCTGTAAAGAATGTAAAGCAGGGCTCTTTATTCACTATGACAAAAAAAGAAAAAACAATGACTGAACAGTAACAGCGAACTGTGAGACAAACATTTGTTGTAGGTATCTCACCAGTAAAGACATCAGATATATTGAAGGCCACAACTATGAGGTCTTGAGACAAGGTTCATGGACTCATATAATCCATGAAACCATCTAGGTTTCAAAAGAATATCTATGTACATGGGTTTTTAAGAGGGCAATAAGGGGCAAAGTATAGGAAAATTCAAAGCTCCTAAAAACAAACAAAGACCAAACAGCAACACTGAATTGTGAAGTATATAAACGTGAATATCACATCAGGCAAATCAGAAAGTCAGGAAATGTATGTGTGAGTGTGTGAGAGCAAGAAACAGCCAAATATATGGCTTGCCTCTGAATGTCTATGGCTTATTAAAGTTAAACAAGAACAAAGAATTCGGGAAGTTTGTGATAAAGACCTCCTAACATCTGTCCTTTACATAAAATACCTACCTCCCTATTATGGCAGTGTGTGTGACATTGGACTTGACCAATGATTTCTCCACTGTTGGTCAACATCACAAATGTATATATACAAAACCCCGTCTAGACATCATTCCAGTGTTGCTCCTTTTGATGTCACTGATTTCCTTGTCAAAAAACGGAAACATTCATAAGGTCACATTTATTTGTTTGAAGGCGTACAAATACCTGTAAGTACAGAGGAAGCCATAAAGTGGCTACGTTTGTAAGTGTAGTGCTTTTTATGCCACTTTTAGTGGCATATATATTTGTAAGTGCATTCTTTATTTTATTTACATGTTTGATGGTTTTACCTATGTCTGTTTTTTTTTTAATATGTTTTAAGCATTAAACATTTTTTAAAAAATGTAATTAATGGCATTTAAATGTGTCTGCTATATAATCAGGACTGGTCTATACTCTGTAACACTTTGAGAAAGCCTGAAATCTTTGGTGAAATGCATCAGTGTCCATTTCTTTTATGGTTTTCATCTTTATTTTCAATACATTTAGTTATTTTTAACCATATCTGGGCCTTCCTGATTTTATCCAGAAGATTGTACTCAGAAGATCCTGACATCATATTCCTTGGCGGGGAACATACCACCTAAGCTATAAGGAATGAGCAAAACCCATTGTTTGCCCTCCACTAGTGAGTATATCTCCTTTTATCACCTATATTTATTTTACTACAGAGAGCACTGTATATAATTTTAGTATTTTATATATGTTGAATATCCTGGTGACCCTTTGCTGCTATACTCCTGGGCACTGACAAGCGCAAATGCTGAATACCTCGAAATAGGGAGCGCATACCACACCAGCTACCGAAACAAGTATCATCCGGAAAGACTACCACACGCAAGATCAAGATATTCCACAGATCCATAATCGGGGATTATACCTCAGAGCGCATATATTTGGAGCTAATTACTAACTCCAAAAAAGTGTAAGTGATTTTCCTTTTATTTACCTCACCAACTATCTGAAAGTACTACACCATATTTAGTTTTTTTACCCCGGTTTTGCAAATTGTATTATCCTGATTGGATTTTGAGGATAATTTTAAAACTCTAATATATTGCTGTTTTTACTTTCACTCTGGATTGCGATTTTCTTTTTAAGCACATACGTGTACACCACACAGTTTTTGTTTTATATTACTTGTGTTATTACGGTTTTTGGAGTTAGCCGGTGTGTTGGTGGCATTTTAGGTTATCATTGTTATATTTTTCAATTATGAAGGCTTACTAATACCTGGAAGTACAGAGGAAATCACGAAGATCTAAGTAGTTCAAATGCTCCCCGATAAGCAAGAGATCTATGCAATAAAATGTTGGCCAAAATAATGGAGACATGCAGGTACTTCTCTGCAAAAAGAAACAGTTTGTTATTTTCCCTGGCTTTACTTGGTGCCATAGGTCAGGCTTTTAACCATACCCAAACACCATGACATACATTAACCATTGCTTTGGAGTGTTAATTGAAAAGGAGTCTTACAAACGACCCCCATCCTTTGTCAGAGTTGATGTCGCTCATTGTGTCAACGCAGGCATGTCAAAGAATATTACATAAGGGCTGTAGCACAGATCATTATGTCTCCGTCCCTTGCGGATGCCGTAGATCTCATCAAGGCGATTCTTGTAGTCGCTTTAATTGAAGCCGAAGGCTGGGATGAAGGGGAAAGTCACAAATGTCAGCGTCATGCAAAATCTTCTTCAAGAAATTAATTGCTGAAGAATGTGTGCCTTTGCCCACTGAATAATCTAAAAAGGAAACGGACATTCTAGAATCCAAAGACAAACTTGACGAACAGTAGATCCCTTACGTGATGAATGCTAGTTGTTTGCTGCTGACAATGGTGACAAAGAAAATTTATATTTTTTACCTGAAATTGTTCTTCATATCACATGGCTTTGTTATCTGCCACTCTGGACAGGACTACTGGTTCCTTTATTTAAAACGTATATTTGTCATTGTAAGTTCTGCTGGTGTTGAGGCTAAGTTTAAGAGTCTGAAACCCTGCCAATCGTTGCTGACAAGTTTCTGATCCCCCACTTAACATTTATAGAAGGACGAATGAGAATATGAACTGCAACATACAATGTATCCCAGATATCCCCACCCCCAGTCTTTGATGATACTGTCAAAGCTGAGACTGGTCCAGAAAGTCATGAGTTAATTTACCCAACAGATGTTGTGGAAAATTGGAGAGGACTTGCTGTTCCACCAAAATAACGAACAATTTGCCAGAGATTTTCTATGGGGAACAACTTCTCTTTAGGAGGGGTTATTGCATTTTGCCAGCTCTTTGGGCCATTACATTGTCTACTGTTAAAGGTCTGGTTTCTCCTGGGAAGTCTATGACAAATCTACTGTGCAAATGACATGGCAGTGGTGAATTTTCATACTAAGATCTGCCTTCATGTTGTTCTATAGACATGAGTTAGCAGCTTGTAGTTCACAATGACTGTTTCATAAGTATAAGGCAGCAGAGTACAATAACACATAACCAACCCAATAGACTGTGCATTCATATTCGGACGACACACTTGAAGAAAAGGTGGACACCCTATAAGTCAGTCCATATTACCCTATCTGCTGTCTCTGTACTGTGGGTATGATTGAACCCTGTTAGTGGAATTCATATAATTCACTCTCATTCTCTGGTTGTACCACTAGATAAGAATGAAAAAATTAGATATTAATCTAATGTTGAGAAAATGAAAATGTGATGTAAGACAACAAAAAACATGTCTTAACACCAGTTCCATTGCAGCAGTTGTGCGGTTAGCCCTGTATATTAAGAGGGAGACTATAGTGACACTTTTTCTCAACCAATCAATACAGTCCACCTGAAAACAACATTTTGTAACAGACAGCTGAACAAACTTACAATGCTGATTGCACAAATGAAAGGTCTGAAAAAAATAACCCGTGATAACACGTAATATACCGGTATACAGTGTCCGTAATTTAAAGTTACATTCGTAATGAATAGCAAAAGTCGCTTATATTGCAAACACATTTTACAAAAACATGGGGGGAAACTATAGCATATAAGCCAACACATCTTAAAATAAAGTTAATAAATAAGCGTTAATATATAAAAAACTGAAAGAGACAGAACGGATAGTTAAACGGCACAAACGTGGCAATAATCAACCAACCTGGTTTTAATTCCCTGGGCTGTATTTTGGGCTGGGTGATCTTTTGTGATCTTTACATCATTACTATTTCAGTACCTATAATAGATAGAGTGACTTTTTTTTTTAAATGTGAGAAACAGGTGCATACACAACCCTATGTGATAATAATATTTCATATTAATTAAGTATGATTGATTGATCACTATTGAGCAACTCACACATTTATAGATAGTTAAGATGACACCGGTAAGCATATACGCACACATATCACATATTACTAGATGCAGGCTTGAAGGCTTTATGCCACAGTTATTAAGAGCTGACACAGCACTACAGCTGTTTACTAAGCTGACACAGCACTATAAGCCGACACAGCAATTCAGCAGTTTGAGAAACTTATGTTGCCATCAAAAAACTTATGTTGCCATCTCTAGAACAGTACAAAGAAAGCTTGTAGATAAGCGATAGTTAACCGCACAAAACTTGGCATGAGTTCTGGTGGTCCTGAACAGTCTGACCAACTGCCAGGTCCATCCAGCTGCTTTTATCAAGGTCTTTTGATGGGCTGCACTGATAAGGAACTACTGACTGTCTTTGAAGACAGGTATATAAGATTAAGGGAATCTTGCGCTCACTTGGAGAACTATCCACCTGTTATGCGGACGCTTGTTACTGGTTTCTGCTGTTCCCAGAAGAGAGGGTCTCTCCGAGTGACTACCTGAGTTCTCCCCAGTCATATGTGGCAAGGAGACAACCAAGCTTACTAATGGTGATGTATACTTAAGCTGATATATCTAGATACTAAGATGTTTGAAGTAAATGCATGCAACTACTTAAATGAGAGTAAAACTTACTTTGCTTAGATCCCTTTGTGGATAATAAAGTGTAGTGTGAATTCTTATATTCAACTTGGTCTCTGTGTGATTTCTCTTTCCTATAACTCAATGTACTCTATCCGAGCTGGGTTGTGTGCCCGCCAATATCACTATAAACCTTATTAGGTATTGATTATTACTTTTTGGATATTGGTGCTTCATGCATTTACTGATTAGGCAAATCAGTAAGGTTTAGGCAAAATTGGAATCAACTTGTGTGCCGGGTTACATGATTTCCCCTGAAAAAAACTGACTGTTAGAGCTAAAAAAACAAATCAGCACAAATAAATATTTTAACGGCACAAATGAATAGTTTATTTGTTTTAAAATGTAATAATGTGGGGTGCAAGGCAGGCAGAGGTTGATCATATATAATGAGCCATCTTTTCAAAATAATGCGGCCACAGACAATCATCACAAATACAGCACAAACAAATAGTAGAGCTGCTTTTAAATTATTTGCTTTTAATAACACAGATTGTAAAGTGGGAGGGGTTTGATCAAATATAATGCTTGATATCTCCGAAACCAAACAGGCACAATGTCTTTAGGTCCAACAGTACATCTACCCATTCATAATACATGTCTCCACAGCCAACTACACATCTTCCCATTCCCAATGTATGTCTCCATATTCAGCAGTACACCTCTACCACCCCAATACATGTTTCCACATCCAACAGTACATATGAGTGTTGTCAGCATACATATGGTAATGAAATCCAAAAGAGCTAATAAGTTTACCATGTGGGGCAGTATAAATAGAAAACAACAGAGCAGAGGGTCAAGAACAGAGCTTTGGGAGCCTTCAGCTGAGATGGATAGTGGGGATGAGGTGGTGCTAGGAAATGCGATGTTAAATGTGTGTTGGGAGAGATAAGATGAGAACCAGGAAAGGCCAGCGCTGGCCAAGGATCCAGACTGTTTAATGAATGAGCAAGTGATACATTAAATTGTTTTGGAAATTCACATCTCTTTTAGATTATAGAATTAAATCTACAAGTTTGCATTGGAACAAGCCTGAGCATGAACCATCAGATCTCTTGGAAGGCCCACATCATGGGATCAGACCAACATTTAAATCAAAGTTGACTGCATTTTCTATGTGAAAATATAATCTTAATTCCCTGGAGAGGTTTTATTTATGTTCAACCATCTCTCCCTGGAGCCTATTTCAGGACACATTTTCCCAAATATATTTGGCATTGCTCCATATTCTCCATGTACATAAATAACACTATATTCTTCCCATAAACATTTTGAAAACTAATTTAGAAATATGTGGGAACTCTCTATAAACAGCAAATGCAGCTAAACCATAGCTGTTCACTGTTCTGATAGATATGAGAGGCTTAGTGGAGATATCATCAGTGGCTATAGTGGGTAAATGAAAAAGGGGGAGAAGTCTGATGAGAGTTGATATTTGATAAGACAGATTTTAGGAACGCACACAACTCTACGGCAATGCTGGCATCTTTAGATTTTTACTCAGGATAAATAAATCAAAAAGAGATATTTGCTATCTGCTCTATGGTCTGAAACGTTCATATTCAGCCACTGCCTCACAGACACTTGAGTTAACAGTTTTTTTTAATGCTTATTTTATGTCGTACCGTAGTAGGTGTTGATAAAGCTCCTGATCAGTCTGAATCCTGAGAAGCCAGATATTAGGAATGAATCTGGTTATTGTTCCACCAGGAATATCCCTCCATGTACTAATGTCCCTGTTGGACCCATATGAAATGTGACCAGCAGTGACTTTTTATGAGATGTTTAAATACACAAGGGATAAGGGCCACTAAAGAGCTACAACAAAAACCAGCTCTACTTTTTGTGATGGCTTACATATTGTCCACTTTCATAAATGCAAGTTTTCTTAAATTTACAAATGTCCAAAAACAATAAGATTTTTTTTTTACTTCTACAGCACAGTATAGTTTTTTTTACTGAAAGCATAATTTGACAACCAATAAAACTCAATAAGATTTAAATTATTGTCATGATAATGTGTCTTACAGTAGAATACAGGATAATACCTTGAGAAATGCCTAAGCAGCCCAAGGTTGTAAAACCACCATCCACACTGCCACATTTTATTTATTATTATTATTTATATAACGCCAACAAATTCCGCGGCACTGTACAATGTGTGGACTAACAAACACGTCATTGTAACGAGACGAGTTGGACGCGCAGAAACAGAGGAATTGAGGGCCCTGCTCAATGAGTTTACATGCTAGAGGGAGTGAGGTAAAGTGACGGAAAAGGTAAGGGTAGAGAAGTAGGCTGGTAGAATAGTAGAATATTTGACAGTTATAGGAGATGAATCATACTTTCACCAATCATACCTTGATCAATGAAACGATGCAGTAAGGTGGGGAATGCTGCCAACAACATGGATGGGTCGTGCTAAGGCTGCCCCTAGTGGCCTTATGTAGAGTTGTCTCTGGGTAGGATTAACTACTGCACCAGACAGGGGTCTAGAAAAGTCTTAGAATTATTATCTCAATATTTTCCAAGGTAAACATGCTTTAACTTGAAGGGGACTTCCAGCTAAAACACTTTAAAGCCTTTTAAATTGAATGCAACAACCATTGACAGATCCCCAATTAAACGGCTCTGTAAGTAATTTAGTGAGCAATACATTCACCAGTTTCTTATTTTCCTACATCATAAAGCTGTGTTCGATTTTAAGCGTGAGGCCCCCAAAGTGTGTAAAGGGTAATATTTCAGCATTAACTAACCCATAATCCACAGATACTTCTCGTGATCAGTATTATTTTCCACGTCCATCTTATAAAGAAAATTACTTATTTTTGGCACAATGACAAGATTCAAGATAATGACAGGGAATCTTTTTATGTGGGGAAACATCTATAGTCCAATATCTATTTAAATAGTCTGGGAAACTAGATGACCTTGCTCACAGACAGAGACTCATGATCTATAACAATTACTATTAGTGATGTCCCAAACGGTTCGCTGGCGAATAGTTCCTGGCGAACATAGCATGTTCGCGTTCGCCACAGATGGCGAACATATGCGATGTTCAGTCCGCCCCCTATTCGTCATCATTGAGTAAACTTTGACCCTGTACCTCACAGTCAGCAGACACATTCCAGCCAATCAGCAGCAGACCCTCCCTCCCAGACTCTCCCACCTCCTAGACAGCATAAAATTTAGATTCATTCTGAAACTGCATTCTTTTTTTTCTTGTATTTGTGTGTTTGTGTTTATTATACATTATCCTCCATAGCCAGTAACCTGTGTTTATTATACATTATCCTCCATAGCCAGTAACCTGTGTTTATTATACATTATCCTCCATAGCCAGTAACCTGTGTTTATTATACATTATCCCCTATAGCCAGTAACCTGTGTTTATTATACATTATCCCCCCATAGCCAGTAACCTGTGTTTATTATACATTATCCCCCATAGCCAGTAACCTGTGTTTATTATACATTATCCTCCCATAGCCAGTAACCCGTTTTTATTATACATTATGCCTCCCATGGCCAGTAACCTGTGTTTATTATACATTATCCTCCCATAGCCAGTAACCTGTGTTTATTATACATTACCCCCCCATAGTAAGTAACATGTGTTTATTATACATTATCCCTCCCATAGCCAGTAAACTGTGCTTATTATACATTATCCCCTCCATAGCCAGTAACCTGTGTTTATTATACATTATCCCCCATAGCCAGTAACCTGTGTTTATATACATTATCCCCCCATAGAAAGTAACCTGTGTTTATTATACATTATCCCCCCCCCATAGCCAGTAACCTGTGTTTATTATACATTATCCTCCCCATAGCCAGTAACCTGTGTTTATTATACATTATCCCCCATAGCCAGTAACCTGTGTTTATTATACATTATCCCCCCATAGCCAGTAACCTGTGTTTATTATACATTATCCTCCCCATAGCCAGTAACCTGTGTTTATTATACATTATCCTCCCATAGCCAGTAACATTGTGTTTATTATACATTATCCTCCCATAGCCAATAACCTGTGTTTATTATACATTACCCCTCCCATAGCCAGTAACCTGTGTTTATTATACATTATCCCTCCCATAGCCAGTAAACTGTGCTTATTATACATTATCCCCCATAGCCAGTAACCTGTGTTTATATACATTATCCCCCCATAGCCAGTAACCTGTGTTTATTATACATTATCCCCCCCCCATAGCCAGTAACCTGTGTTTATTATACATTATCCTCCCCATAGCCAGTAACCTGTGTTTATTATACATTATCCCCCATAGCCAGTAACCTGTGTTTATTATACATTATCCCCCATAGCCAGTAACCTGTGTTTATTATACATTATCCTCCCCATAGCCAGTAACCTGTGTTTATTATACATTATCCTCCCATAGCCAGTAACATTGTGTTTATTATACATTATCCTCCCATAGCCAATAACCTGTGTTTATTATACATTACCCCTCCCATAGCCAGTAACCTGTGTTTATTATACATTATCCCTCCCATAGCCAGTAAACTGTGCTTATTATACATTATCCCCCCCATAGCCAGTAACCTGTGTTTATTATACATTATCCCTCCCATAGCCAGTAACCTGTGTTTATTATACATTATCCCCCCCATAGCCAGTAACCTGTGTTTATTATACATTATCCCCCATAGTCATTTATCGTTGGACCTAGGCAGCATGATGTCTTAGGCTGTCCCAGAGAGTGAGTGAGTGAGTGAATAATATAATATATATGTTCAGAAACATATTAGTAATATATGTAAATTGGGTTCATGCAAAGAGGGTGAAAAAGTATTAAAGAAATACACACCTATTGCATCAAATTTACAAAGCCAAACTTTTAAAAGCTTTCCTCATTTCTTTCTCGGGATGAGGAATATATCGGTTGTAGACTGAGGATTTCCATCTGCCCAATCTTTTAATAATATGCACTGGAGTGTCAGTGTTGAAGGAGACCGAAGCTGCCCCTATTCTAAATGAAAGACCCGAGACATGGATACAACCCAATCTTAGGAGTAGTGTTCTGATGTAGAAGATAAATTTAGCCGTAGTCAGAGGGATTCAGTGAGAGTAGTGGTGAAATGTGTGGGCATGACTGAGTGTGGGTAAGTAAGAGTAAGTAAGTATTTTAACTGGGCACTAGTTCTAGGTGGGATAAAGTGGTATAGCGGATGGATGAGTAGTTTGGTTCGTTTTAGAGGTTTGTAGAGAAAGTATATAGTGATCATGATTTTTAGCGATATCCAATATTTTTAAGGTTGTCTCAAACAAACATAAAATGCTATATAAAATTTGTGGGAATATCGAATAGTCGTATACAGTAAATCAGAGAGGGCTCAGAATATCGAACCATCAATCAGTAACCTGGATGAAGTAGGGGGTCTATCTGTTTTATTAAATACGCGGTAATATGCTTTTAATGGGATAGAACGTTAGGAAAGATGTGTGATTGGGATAAGTGGTTGTGACTGTATTTACCTTATCCTGGGACCGACCTGGCTCCTAAGCTTGAGCAGCTCGTGGCTGGATCCCTCCTGCCTCCACACAAGCCGCATGCGGCTTGATCTCCTCTTCTGACTTAGCCGCGTGCACTGACCGCAGTGATCGGTCACGTGGCCCGCCTGGCACTAAGAGCACGGCTCGAGTCACAAGCTCGCTCTTAAAGGGGCAGTGGGAGCCGAAAGTTGATTCAGGCTCCCATTGGCCCACGTCATTCCAGCACCCCCACACACGAATGTTTTGGGGGCACAATAGCTTGCATTTAAAAAAACAAACAAACTTTTTTGACTGTAATATAATAGCAGTCAGTTTCCTTCACACGTGTGCTTTTCAGGGCCTGCCAGGGCACAGTGTCACACCAGTGCAACTCATATCTGGTGTAACAGTAGTGTACAGTTTAAAAAAAAAAATACAGGGGGCTTGTTGTCACCTTTCGGGGACCCTTGGTGTTGTACATGGCTGGGTGGAGGAAGAGACCTTCAATGACATCAGTGAGGACAAGGAACGGGACATGTCTAGCTTGGTATCCAACCTTGTGCAAATGGGGAGTTTGCGGTTGTGCAAATGGACTGTTTGCGGCTGTTTGCGGTGCGTTAAACGGGGAGTTTGGTCTGTCACTGTGAAGCGGGCGTAACCCTTACACTACCTGACCAATACAACATCATACCTGATGTTTTAAAGCACGTTATTCCAAACAATTTAGGAATGTTAGGTGATTTATGCCCTTTATGGATTAAAACCAGACTCATCAACTATGCAATTTTCCATGGGAGTTTTGCCATGGATCCCCCTCCGGCATGCCACAGTCCAGGTGTTAATCCCGTTGAAACAACTTTTCCATCACTATTGTGGCCAGAAAGAGTCCCTGTGGGTTTTAAAATTCGCCTGCCTATTGAAGTCTATGGCGGTTCGCCGGGTTCGCCTGTTCACGAACATTTGCGGAAGTTCGCGTTCGCCGTTCGCGAACGGAAAATGTTATGTTTGCGACATCACTAATTACTATATATGAGATATATTAAGGCTAGTATTCCTTTTTATTTGTTACATATTTCTTAAATATCGCTTTCCTTAATATTTATCATTTATTTTACTGAACTACATCCATAGCGTCCTGAATCCATGGTGCCCAGGACAAATGGCAACAGTTGAAGAATGAAGATAGTACCTTTGTCAGGAATGAAGTGGATCTTCAGCAAGATATTAGCGAACAGCTAACAAAAAGCACAGCGAGAGCAACAGCGAAGGCGTTTTACCGGACCTTAGAGTGGCCGGGCTTAACGCTTAGTGTAGAAATAGGAAGTAGCAGAACTTAAACTACTAACTCCAAGGACAGATATACTAGGCAAAGACAAACACAAAATCAGAAAAAAGAAAAAAACTAAATCAGGGTCAAGACTAGCTGGGTCAGGGATACCAGGAGGACAAAATCCAATGTCAAGGATTAGTCAAAACCAAAAAATAAATAAAAAAAAACACTGAGCCTGGTACCATGGGTCTTCGGGTCTTGTACCACGAAAGGGAGCTGATCCAAGCGTATACCGAGTTTAAATGGGATCCTGATGGGATAATAAACCTGTATCGGTTGTGCATGAAAAATATGAAATAAGGCATAGAAAATCCAAAGTCACATTCTCGTCAGTTTTCAGAGTGGCCAGAACTATAATGATGTTTAAAGACACGAGACCACAAAGTATGACTTGAGCTGGGCAAAATTGATGCAGAAGCTTCATTTCTGGTGGGTATTCTTGTAATTGATGCAGGAGCTTCTTTTCTGGTGGGTATTCTTGTAATTGATGCATGAGCTTCTTTTCTGGTGGGTATTCTTGTAATTGATGCATGAGCTTCTTTTCTGGTGGGTATTCTTGTAATTGATGCATGAGCTTCTTTTCTGGTGGGTATTCTTGTAATTGATGCATGAGCTTCTTTTCTGGTGGGTATTCTTGTAATTGATGCAGTAGCTTCTTTTCTGGTGGGTATTCTTGTAATTGATGCAGTAGCTTCTTTTCTGGTGGGTATTCTTGTAATTGATGCAGGAGCTTCTTTTCTGGTGGGTATTCTTGTAATTGATGCAGTAGCTTCTTTTCTGGTGGGTATTCTTGTAATTGATGCAGGAGCTTCTTTTCTGGTGGGTATTATTGTAATTGATGCATGAGCTTCTTTTCTGGTGGGTATTCTTGTAATTGATGCAGGAGCTTCTTTTCTGGTGGGTATTCTTTTAATTGATGCAGGAGCTTCTTTTCTGGTGGGTATTCTTTTAATTGATGCAGGAGCTTCTTTTCTGGTGGGTATTCTTGTAATTGATACAGGAGCTTCTTTTCTGGTGGGTATTCTTTAATTGATGAAGGAGCTTCTTTTCTGGTGGGTATTCTTTTAATTGATGCAGGAGCTTCTTTTCTGGTGGGTATTCTTTAATTGATGCAGGAGCTTCTTTTCTGGTGGGTATTCTTTAATTGATGCAGGAGCTTCTTTTCTGGTGGGTATTCTTTAATTGATGCAGGAGCTTCTTTTCTGGTGGGTATTCTTGTAATTGATGCAGGAGCTTCTTTTCTGGTGGGTATTCTTGTAATTGGTGCAGGAGCTTCTTTTCTGGTGGGTATTATTGTAATTGATGCAGGATCTTCTTTTCTGGTGGGTATTCTTGTAATTGGTGCAGGAGCTTCTTTTCTGGTGGGTATTATTGTAATTGATGCAGTAGCTTCTTTTCTGGTGGGTATTCTTGTAATTGATGCAGGAGCTTCTTTTCTGGTGGGTATTCTTGTAATTGATGCAGGAGCTTCTTTTCTGGTGGGTATTCTTTAATTGATGCAGGAGCTTCTTTTCTGGTGGGTATTCTTTAATTGATGCAGGAGCTTCTTTTCTGGTGGGTATTCTTGTAATTGATGCAGGAGCTTCTTTTCTGGTGGGTATTCTTGTAATTGATGCAGGGGCTTCTTTTCTGGTGGGTATTATTGTAATTGATGCAGGAGCTTCTTTTCTGGTGGGTATTATTGTAATTGATGCAGGAGCTTCTTTTCTGGTGGGTATTCTTTAATTGATGCAGGAGCTTCTTTTCTGGTGGGTATTCTTGTAATTGATGCAGGAGCTTCTTTTCTGGTGGGTATTCTTTTAATTGATGCAGGAGCTTCTTTTCTGGTGGGTATTCTTTTAATTGATGCAGGAGCTTCTTTTCTGGTGGGTATTCTTGTAATTGATGCAGGAGCTTCTTTTCTGGTGGGTATTCTTTAATTGATGCAGGAGCTTCTTTTCTGGTGGGTATTCTTTAATTGATGAAGGAGCTTCTTTTCTGGTGTGTATTCTTTAATTGATGCAGGAGCTTCTTTTCTGGTGGGTATTCTTTAATTGATGCAGGAGCTTCTTTTCTGGTGGGTATTCTTTAATTGATGCAGGAGCTTCTTTTCTGGTGGGTATTCTTGTAATTGATGCAGGAGCTTCTTTTCTGGTGGGTATTATTGTAATTGATGCAGGAGCTTCATTTCTGGTGGGTATTCTTTTAATTGATGCAGGAGCTTCTTTTCTGGTGGTTATTATTGTAATTGATGCAGGAGCTTCATTTCTGGTGGGTATTCTTTTAATTGATGCAGGAGCTTCATTTCTGGTGGGTATTCTTGTAATTGATGCAGGAGCTTCTTTTCTGGTGGGTATTCTTTAATTGATGAAGGAGCTTCTTTTCTGGTGGGTATTCTTTAATTGATGCAGGAGCTTCTTTTCTGGTGGGTATTCTTTAATTGATGCAGGAGCTTCTTTTCTGGTGGGTATTCTTTAATTGATGCAGGAGCTTCTTTTCTGGTGGGTATTCTTGTAATTGATACAGGAGCTTCTTTTCTGGTGGGTATTCTTTAATTGATGAAGGAGCTTCTTTTCTGGTGGGTATTCTTTAATTGATGCAGGAGCTTCTTTTCTGGTGGGTATTCTTTAATTGATGCAGGAGCTTCTTTTCTGGTGGGTATTCTTTAATTGATGCAGGAGCTTCTTTTCTGGTGGGTATTCTTGTAATTGATGCAGGAGCTTCTTTTCTGGTGGGTATTATTGTAATTGATGCAGGAGCTTCATTTCTGGTGGGTATTCTTTTAATTGATGCAGGAGCTTCTTTTCTGGTGGTTATTATTGTAATTGATGCAGGAGCTTCATTTCTGGTGGGTATTCTTTTAATTGATGCAGGAGCTTCATTTCTGGTGGGTATTCTTGTAATTGATGCAGGAGCTTCTTTTCTGGTGGGTATTCTTTAATTGATGAAGGAGCTTCTTTTCTGGTGGGTATTCTTTAATTGATGCAGGAGCTTCTTTTCTGGTGGGTATTCTTTAATTGATGCAGGAGCTTCTTTTCTGGTGGGTATTCTTTAATTGATGCAGGAGCTTCTTTTCTGGTGGGTATTCTTGTAATTGATACAGGAGCTTCTTTTCTGGTGGGTATTATTGTAATTGATGCAGGAGCTTCATTTCTGGTGGGTATTCTTTTAATTGATGCAGGAGCTTCTTTTCTGGTGGTTATTATTGTAATTGATGCAGGAGCTTCATTTCTGGTGGGTATTCTTTTAATTGATGCAGGAGCTTCTTTTCTGGTGGGTATTCTTTAATTGATGCAGTAGCTTCTTTTCTGGTGGGTATTCTTGTAATTGATGCAGGAGCTTCTTTTCTGGTGGGTATTCTTGTAATTGATGCAGGAGCTTCTTTTCTGGTGGTTATTATTGTAATTGATGCAGGAGCTTCATTTCTGGTGGGTATTCTTGTAATTGATGCAGGAGCTTCTTTTCTGGTGGGTATTCTTGTAATTGATGCAGGAGCTTCTTTTCTGGTGTGTATTCTTGTAATTGGTGCAAGAGCTTCTTTTCTGGTGGGTATTATTGTAATTGATACAGGAGCTTCTTTTCTGGTGGGTATTCTTGTAATTGATGCAGGAGCTTCTTTTCTGGTGGGTATTCTTTAATTGATGCAGGATCTTCTTTTCTGGTGGGTATTCTTTAATTGATGCAGGAGCTTCTTTTCTGGTGGGTATTCTTTAATTGATGCAGCAGCTTCTTTTCTGGTGGGTATTCTTTAATTGATGCAGGATCTTCTTTTCTGGTGTGTATTCTTGTAATTGGTGCAAGAGCTTCTTTTCTGGTGGTTATTATTGTAATTGATGCAGGAGCTTCATTTCTGGTGGGTATTCTTGTAATTGATGAAGGAGCTTCTTTTCTGGTGGGTATTCTTTTAATTGATGAAGGAGCTTCTTTTCTGGTGGGTATTATTGTAATTGATGAAGGAGCTTCTTTTCTGGTGGGTATTCTTTTAATTGATGCAGGAGCTTCTTTTCTGGTGGGTATTCTTGTAATTGATACAGGAGCTTCTTTTCTGGTGGGTATTATTTTAATTGATGCAGGAGCTTCTTTTCTGGTGGGTAATCCTGTAATTAATGCAGGAGCTTCATTTCTGGTGGGTATTCATTTAACCTTCTATTATTCTTTTTTGTGGATTATTCAGTGGAGGACGTTGAAACTTAAATTTTTTATTTTAATAATTTTTTTTAAACAAAAAATGTTGTGGGTAATTAATAAAGGGATTGCAAATTGTGACTGATTTCTTGGATCCCAGAACTACTTCAGATACTCTTATTATTTCAGCCCTTTCTATTGGATGGATCACATGTACTGATCGGTTGCTTGTTCATCAGATCTAACTTATTTGGCTACTTTCAGTTTGTTAATACTGACTGCTCACTTGGACTTGACATTGACCCGTTTGTGGCTATATACCGGCTCTTATGTTTCTCCACCTCCATTGCTGTTTGCAGCTATATTTCCTGTCACGTTTGTGTTTGATGCAACAATAGTTAAAGGAGCACTATAAGGTCAGGAACAAAAAACATATATTTCTGACCCTATAGTGTTAAAACCACAATCTAGCCCCCCTCTTGCCACCATAAATATAGTAAAATCTTACTTGTATTCAAGTCTGCAGCTGCTACCTCTGCCCCTGTTCGCCTCAGACATGCCTCTGTCTGCGGTCATCATCAGAAGTGGTGGTCTGAGCCAATCACAGTGATTTCCCATAGGATTGGCTGAGACTGTCAAGGAGGCAGATCAGGGACAGAGCCAGCGCACGTCAAACACAGCCCTGGCCAATCACCATCTCCTCATAGAGATACATGAAATCAATGCATCTCTATGAGGACAGTTCAGTGTCTGCATGCAGAGGGTGGAGACACTGAATGTCAGTCACACTGTGCAGCACTGCCCCAGGAAGCACCTCTAGTAGCCATCTGAGGAGTGGCCAGTGTCCCTACGCTATAATGTTAACACTGCATTTTCTCTGAAAAGACAGTGTTTACAGCAAAAAGCCTGAAGGGAATGATTCAACTCACCAGAACAAATGCAATAAGCTGTAGCTGTTCTGGTGAATATAGTGACCCTTTATATGCCCTAAAATGTCACCATACACTATGCTAATGTTTAGAGTAATTCTAGTGAATCAGAGTGGTCTCACTACCCTAACCAACATGTTTTACTGACATGCAACAGCCGCTGGACTCCTAGTTTAAGTAAAGGGTGACAGCTATCTGCCAGCGACACAGCAGGATTAGCCCTGAAATCAAACACAAAACTGTCTTTAGAAAGATATATACAGGAGCTATATATATAGATATATATATATCATATATTTAAGGTAAAACTATCTGAACTGAAATTATTCTCTAAGTCCCCCATGCTTTCAGTTTGTCCTTAAATTTGAAATTCACCTTGAATTCTCACGTTAGTAAATAACCCTGATAGTGTCACCAACAGCAACCTTATAAAGCAGGCATGGTTAGGGGAGTCCATACATATAAAGAGAGATACTAAAGTGGTGATGTACGCCACACTAACAACAACAACAACAACAACATAATAATAATATCAGACTTGTTTAGCAGTTAAAATGCACTTAGATTATTCAGATTTTCAGGTATGTTCCATAGATTTAGATATTGTTGCCAAGCTCAATAATATTGTTTTAATTTAATTGATCCTTGGAATGACGGAGTGATCCTGAGACATTGACATGATATGTTATCTTTATAACACTATCATATATAATAACAATAATTCAAAGTAATATACAGTATTTCTCTAACTTTCTCTCACAGCTATCAGACAGGGCTATGACCTTTATATTGACAACGGAAATGAAAAACTAGCGGAAGATGACGGCTTAGGGGGATGATTGACAAATATTGTTTTTCTGTGTTGTCAGAAAGAAAGGCCAAACATGCAAACAAACCGTGCATGTCAGTTTAAAGGCCAGGACGGGGAACACAATAGGATTTCCTGATAAATAGATTGGGGGGTTTATTTACTAAACAGCAACTTGTGGAGAGTCCAGGACAATAAGGCAGTATTTTGGCTGAATACAACTTAGCTGGGTTGGAGATTCACTATTTAGCAAAATGCTTTCTCCGTATTTCTTACACATTACAGTCTGTTCACTAAACAGTGAAGCGTAGTGAGCTGGAAATCATATGGCAAAATGTAGGATAAAATAGGCAAACTGTGCTTAAAATAAAAACCTTTCATTGAGATCATATTAGATCCTGCAGGATAACAGATCTCTGTACTCGGTACGTGCTTGGACAAATTCCTCATAGCTTCCGCTTCCAGTAGTTGAAAACTGACGTCAAGAATGGAGAGCTTCAAGTAGTCTCACTTCTACCGCAGGTGTCATGATGCTAGGGGTCTCACCTGAGGGGTCCTTGTAAAAATGCAGCAACCATATACGTGAGTGTGTCACTTTAAAAGGACATTCCAGAAACACTCTGGTCATCAACAAGATTTAAAGCAAAACTGTCAGATTTACATTATTGAATAAAACACTCATCTATAATTTGTATTAAACTTTTTTACGAGATGCTCTGTTTTCTATCAAATGTAAGCGTGCTACAGATCTAGCAAATTAGATCAAAATCCATTCAGGCTGGGTAAACATTGCAAATGAAGAGGTGTAATAGGAAACATTGTTTCAGGTCTCCCTTTCTCTGCCTGCTCTCTCAATGCTGAATGGCAGGTGTAAAGGACAGAGCTAATATCAATGATTGACAGGGAGCTAAGATGGAGGTGCCCAGTCACAGGATATTGAGGTGTGGATTTCTACATTTAATTTGATGTATCGATATATATATAATATTATCTGTTATTTTGCATATGCACCACGGACTAACAGGCTACAATCTCATATAAGGCTAGGTGCCAAAAGGTTTGTGGTGAGGCAAGATACAACCTCTCCCAGTGCAATACAAAAATACTGTTATCTATCAGCTGCATATCTCAAGTTGGACTTTGAGAAGTCTTTCTTGGGCACAGAAACTCGAGAAACCCCAGATCCCAGAGTTTCCTGCTTGACATGTAATTAGAAACAAAAAGGATAGCTATGGGAATATTAGGTCTCGAGTTTCTGTGCTCCAGAAGGTCTTCTCACAATCCAACTTGAGTTATGCAGGTGCTGCATAAAAGGCAATGCATAACAGTAATATATATATAATATCGGGATAATTAAAGAAACAACTATACATCGTGGGTTAAGTGCTCTTGGTATTTTTGTTTTGGCCTCATATTTGTAATATATGTTTTATCCCGGTTCAAATCTCTTTAGTTTTGTTAAAAGAAGTTTTCCCCATCTCGTCTCTACCAATAGAGCAACGCGTCTTCTTTTTACAAAGATATTTGAATGTTTCTTTAATCAAATGATCTGCTTTTGGTCTAGTCTCTGGCGTTCGAGAAACAAACAAAACAAAACACCTGACTATGCTTGGATTATGATGTTTTTCTCACTGAATTTAACATTTTAACTTTTTCTTTTTTGACTTTGACAGTTTTTTATTGAGTTTTGGTAAGTTTCACAATACATTCATGTAAGACCACGAATAACAATTAATGTGCACTGTAATTATATCTAAAAGGTGGTCTTTGCATTTGGATATTAAATCATTGCTTAGCTGTAAGACTAATCACAGTGTTTCACCATAGAATTAATGAATTGTCACTAATCTAAGTTCATACCAATAAACCATCTCAAAATAGAGATTACTGAATATAGGAGAAGTAGGCCTGAGTGAGAACAAACACTAAAAATGAAATCATAAAACTTGAATTAACGTGGGTAACTAGCTGCGGAGGGGGGAAGAGTATGTTTGGGAGGGAGGGGGGTAAAGGTTGTTGATAAGGAAGGCAGGCTAACTCCCCAACACTTCCCAGCATCTTCCCTTTAGTGGCCCTTTTACATCGTTGATGCATGTTCTAAGGTTCATACTTCTAGAGGTCTCAATCCACGTGTTGTCTCCTCTTTGTTTCCAAGAATGTGTCCAGTCTCACTGGCTCTCACAAAGGATGTTCCTGTATTGAGCTGTTTAATTGTCATTTTTTTAGTAAGTCTGATTAAGAGAAATTTGGGTGATAAGTTCACTGCGAGTTGATTTCCACATGCATGATATTACAGTATTTACTTTGATCAACCAAGTCCTGCTGAATCGTCAGAGCAGAGGTATCATCTCTGGAAGATTGCCCACCCTACCCTCCCCACACCATCCCACCCCATGGTCAACAACTTACTTATAGATAGTGCACATCAGCTGGTTTCCTTAACACACCTATCAAGTTACCAAACCTCTCCTCACCTGAATTCATTTAACACACTGCATACTTACACTGGTTTAAACACTCATTGATATTTGTGTGTGTTTGTATATATGATCTACATATCTATATAATACACATTTTCTCTAATGTTCTCCCTTCTATTTTTCACTTTAACACTAACTTCTCTGATCACTAAAATATCCATATCCTTTCACTCACCTGTCCCTGGCAACACAATCATCATTACTGCCACCTTACTCCCCTCCCCTCTCTATTCATCCCATGCACTCTACACATACCTTTCCAGCCTATCTCCACCAACTCCTCCCAAATCTACATACATACCCTCCTACAAAACTTTCAAATCCTACTCCCACCTTCACTTCCTTTCTATCCTTCTGCTCCTAGCAGCTGGTGATGTATCTCCAAACCCCGGTCCCCTCTCAACAAACACAGCACATACTAACCCAAGGACCCACACTAATCTCATACCCATCTCATGTTCCTCTAGATCCTCCTTCAATACTGCCCTCTGGAACGCACGCTCTGTTTGCAATATAACTAAATCCACTGCTGTCCATGACTTCTTTAACTCTCGTTCAATAGATTTACTAGCCTTAACAGAAACCTGGCTCTCCCCCTCTGACACTGCCACCCCTGCATCTTTGTCCTTCGGTGGTCTCCAACTTACCCACAACCCAAGAAACTCTGAATGTAAAGGTGGTGGTGTTGGGTTTCTCCTCTCCCCTCACTGCTCTTTTAAACCTCTTCCCACCCCCCCTTCCCTCTCTTTCCCGTCATTTGAAATACACTCAATTCGCCTTTTCAAACCCTTCTCCGCTAACATTGCTGTTATTTACCGTCCCCCTGGTTCCCCTCTTCTCTTCCTTGACCACTTTGCTGCCTGGCTACCCTATTTCCTCTCTTCTAACATTCCATCCCTAATTCTCGGGGACTTCAATATTCCTATAAACCCACCTTTGACCTCTGCAGCCACTAAACTACTTTCAATGACTTCCTCCCTCGGGCTATCACAGTGGGCAAATTCTCCCACCCATGTAGCTGGCAATACCCTTGACCTAATCTTCACTTATGCATGTACAGTAACTAATATCTGCAACACTCCATATCCACTCTCTGATCACCACCTCTTATCATTTGCTCTTGCGTACCCCCTCACCCAACAACCTCAGCCTAACCCCCCTCAACTCAGGAGGGACCTTAATTCTCTGGATCTCCAACAGCTGTCAGCTGACATTGATTCACAACTGCTGTCCATCCCTTCCCTCTCCTGTCCTTCACTGGCCATCTCCATATATAACTCTACTCTTACATCTGCCTTGAACACTGCAGCGCCACTCCAAACAAGCACCTCAAGGAGGACCCGCCCCCAACCATGGCATACTAAATCAACGCGCTACCTGCAAAGATGCTCCCGTTGTGCTGAACGCTCCTGGAGGAAGTCTCGTACCCAATCAGACTTTCTCCATGTGTAGCGGTACTTACCTTATCCGGGGGCCGGACGCGGTCCTCTCTTCAAGCCGCGCGCGGTCCTGCGGCTGCACGAGCCGCGCGCGGCTCGTCCGACTGTTCAGACAGGAAGGCGGGCAGTGACCGCGGGAAGCGGTCACGTGTCCCGCCTGCAGCTAAGAGCGCGCCGCGAATCTCGGGCGCGCTCTTAAAGAGACAGTGGGAGCCTAAATTGCAAAAAGGCTCCCATTGGCTCCTGTCATGCCAATCACCCCATACACTTACCTGTTGGGGGAGTGGAAGTGACAGGAGCCAATCACATTAGTTTGAAGGCTACTTATACTTACCCTTTTCCCTTAGTTCCTTGCCCTATCGTGGTTTCTGCTACAGTTCCCTTTAGTGCTTGTTGTGTTCAGTTGTGTTTCTCCGTATTTGACCTTGGCTTTGTATTCTGACTTCGTTTTCGCTTTATCCTATTCTGTACTGTTTGCCGGCTTGCTGATTCCTGTGTACCAGTCCCCGGCTAGTTTTCGTTTACGCTGTCTCTTTGTGCCCTTGACCTCGGATCGTTCCTGACTCTGTCTTATCCTATTACGTCGAGTCCGGCCACTCTAAGGTCCGGTAGACGTATCTCTCCTCTGTACTGTCTTCTGTTAGGCTGGATCCTGCGTGTAGGGGTATATACTCGTTACATTACGATAGGGCCATGGACCCCGCAGATTTAGCTCAACAGATGGCGACCCATGAGGCTAGATTTGTAGAGCAGGATCACCGTATGGATCAAATAGCTCAGGCTCTCCAGACGCTCTTAGCTAGAACCATTCCAGCAACCGCACCTAACCCTCCTGCACCCTTGCTTCCTGAAGTATCGACTATGCCTAACGCTACAGCACATTTAACGCCTCCTCCTAGGTATGGAGGGGATTCTAAGACATGCAGAGGGTTCATTAACCAAATAGAGTTTCATTTTGAAATGTATCCACGTTCATTTCCCACAGAGAGGTCTAAAGTTGGGTTCTTTATGCACCAACTTACCGACAAAGCACTTGAATGGGCAAACCCTATTTGGGAGGCTAATGGACCTATGGTGCATAACTTTCACAGTTTCCTAACAGCTTTTCGCAGAACTTTTGATACTATGAAAAGGTCTAAGAATGCCGCTAGAGCATTAATGAGGGTTAAACAGGGTTCTAGGTCTGTGGCTGATTACGCTATACAGTTTCGTACCCTTGCCTCACAGGTCGATTGGACCAATAATGGGTTAACTACGGCCTTCATGGAAGGTTTATCAGACTCTATATTGGATGAGGTAGCAGCTAAGGAGCTTCCTATTGCCTTAGAGGACCTTATTGACTACCTCATCGATATAGATAATAGGATTCGTGACAGGCTCTATACTAAGAACAGGAATAGACGTTTTGTTACACCTATTCAACCCAGAGTTAATATACCGGAGAGTGTTAAAGTATCTGAAGAGGAACCTATGCAATTAGGGGTTGCCAAACTCTCAGATACTGAGAAATTACATAGGAGAAGGAAGGGACTCTGCCTATATTGTGGTAAGAGAGACCATATGGTAAAGGAGTGTCCTCTGCTCCCGGAAAACTCTCGCACCTAAGACCTTATAGGGGACTGGCCTTGGGTGTGATTTCTAAGTCTCCTACATTGCCTCCTAACCGACTGCTTCTCCCTGTTTCTTTACATATGGGAGAGAGTTGTATAGTTGAAAACATAGACGCCCTGGTTGATTCTGGGGCAGCCGAGAACTTTATAGACTCTGGTTTTGTAAAGAGAAACAATATTCCCATCAGAGAGAAGGAGATACCCTTGGCCGTTGAGGCCATAGATGGTAGACCATTGATATCTCCTGTTGTTACTCACGAGACTGCACCGCTACACATGTACACAGGGGTTCTACACTATGAAACCATTCGGTTCCAGGTCATCACCTCTCCCTCTTCACAGTTGGTGTTAGGGTATCCATGGTTACGTGCCCACAATCCCATTTTTGACTGGGAGACAGGGCAGATAAAATCATGGAGTGAAGCCTGCCATGAGTCATGTACTATTGAAGTCACGCCTGTGAATTCTATTAACGTTCCTACTGTTCCTCCTTTATCTACGACAATACCCTCTCAGTATTTAACTTTAAAGACTGTCTTTGATAAAAGAGAGGCTGACAAATTACCGCCTCACAGACCCTACGATTGTGCTATTGATTTGTTGCCTGGTACTATACCTCCTAAGGGCAGGGTGTACCCCCTATCGGTTCAAGAAAACCGTGTCATGGAGGAGTACATTAAAGAGTCATTAGACAAGGGATTTATTAGAAGATCCTCCTCTCCGGCTGGAGCGGGGTTCTTCTTTGTATCAAAGAAAGAAGGTGATTTAAGACCTTGCATTGATTATAGAGGTCTTAACAAGATCACCATCAAAAATGCTTACCCTATACCTCTAATAACAGAATTGTTTGACAGGCTAAAACATGCTACGGTATTCACCAAATTAGATCTTAGAGGAGCATACAATTTGATACGTATTAAAAAGGACCACGAATGGAAGACAGCCTTTAACACTCGGTCAGGTCATTATGAGTATACCGTCATGCCATTTGGGCTTTGCAATGCCCCAGCAGTGTTCCAAGAATTTATTAATGATGTCTTAAGGGACTTTATTCACTCATTTGTTATTGTGTACTTGGATGACATTTTAATATATTCTACTGACATTCACGCTCATCACAGACATGTTACAACAGTTCTGAAGACCCTTCTTGCTAATGGTCTTTATTGCAAATTAGAAAAATGTCTATTCGACCAGTCCGAGGTCCAGTTTTTAGGGTATTTGATTTCCGCTGAGGGTTTTCGGATGGATCCCCAGAAGCTCGCTGCAGTCATAGAATGGCCTCTGCCGCAAGGTCTGAAAGCCATCCAGCGTTTTCTGGGTTTCTCTAATTATTATAGACGTTTTATCAAAGGTTTTTCGTCTATAGTAGCGCCTATTACTCGTATGACTAAAAAGGATGGCAATACACGTGTCTGGTCTACTGAGGCACTTCAGGCTTTTGACTTTCTTAAAACTACGTTCGCCTCTGCCCCTATTTTACAGCATCCTGTCCCCTCATTGCCATATATACTTGAGGTTGATGCTTCCGATATAGGGGTAGGTGCTGTCTTATCCCAAAGAGAGTCTCCTGACAAGCCATTGCATCCTTGTGGCTTCTTTTCTAAACAAATGTCCAAGGCAGAGAGGAATTATGATGTGGGTAATCGCGAACTCCTTGCTATCATTTTAGCACTCAAAGAATGGAGACATTTGCTAGAAGGAACTAAGGATCCTATTCTCATATTTACAGATCACAAGAACCTATCCTACCTTAGCGAAGCTAAAAGATTGTCTTGAAGGCAGGCTAGGTGGTCACTGTTCTTGTCTCATTTTAATTATATAATCACCTATAGGCCAGGTGACCGGAACACCAAAGCGGACGCTCTGTCCAGACAATTCGAGACTATTGACAAACAGGAGATTGATGTCACTCCTGTCATTCCCCCAGACAGGATAATAGCAACTACTATATTGTCTATTTCCTCGTCCCTCTTGCAGGCCATACAAGCGAAACAAGGCATGGCACCCAGCGAGAGGCCTAATGATAAATTGTTCGTTGACATTCCCGAGAGACGGGATATTCTGTCACTTTATCACGATACTAAGACTGCTGGACATCCTGGTATTTCCAAAACAGTGTCAGCCGTTTCTCGGTATTTCTGGTGGGATACCTTACGTAAGGATGTTACTGACTATATAAGTGCTTGTACTACTTGTGCATGTATGAAAACCTCTCGTAGAGTTCCTTGTGGGCTGTTGCATCCGTTGCCCGTTCCCGAGAGACCTTGGTCTAATCTATCAATGGATTTTATTGTTGAATTACCCCCTTCGAATGGTAACACAGTCATCCTAATGATAGTAGATCGGTTTTCCAAAATGGCTCACTTTGTGTCTCTTCGCAAGTTGCCCACTTCCAAGGAATTGGCTCTTATCTTCGCTAGAGAAGTGTTTCGATTACATGGTATTCCCTTATCTATTGTATCCGATAGGGGTAGCCAATTTATTTCCAGGTTCTGGAAAGCCTTTTGTTCGGAGATGGGTATTTCCCTCTCATTTTCTTCCGCTTACCATCCCCAGTCTAATGGAGCTGCTGAACGTGCCAACCAGTCTCTTGAGCAGTACCTCCGTTGTTTTGTGTCTCACCATCAGGACAATTGGTCTGACCTGCTTCCTTGGGCTGAATTTGCTCGGAATAATGCCACTCATGATTCTTCCGGCAAAAGCCCTTTTTACGTTGTCTATGGCCAGCATCCCGTTGTTCTTCCGGCTGCATTCTCCTCTCAGGGCATGCCAGTTCTGGATGAGCATTTGGCTGGTTTGCGTAGTACTTGGGAGCAGGTTCAGCGTTCTTTGGTGGACTCTGCTGCCCGCCAGAAGGCTCAGGCTGACAAGCATCGCAGAGCGGCTCCTTCCTATGTTGTGGGGGACAGGGTTTTGCTTTCCACACGGAATATTCGCCTCCGGGTGCCTTCTATGAAATTGGCTCCCCGCTTCATTGGTCCTTATCGCATTATACATAAGGTTAATCCCGTTTCTTATGCCTTGGGTCTGCCTAAGAATCTGCGTATACCCAATGTATTTCACACCTCTTTGTTGAAGCCTTACGTACGCAACCGCTATACCCGGCATACTCCCCCTCCCCCTCCTGTCTCTGTGGAGGGTCATGAGGAGTTCGAAGTATCTGCTGTTATTGACTCTCGTTTTCTTAGGGGTCGGCTTCAGTACTTGGTACATTGGAAGGGTTATGGGCCTGAGGAGCGCAGTTGGATTTCTGCGGATGCTGTTCATGCTCCCCGCCTTGTACGTTCTTTCCATTCGCGTTTTCCTGCCAGGCCTGGTCCTGCCCGCCCGGAGGGCGTGTCCTCAGGGGGGGGTACTGTAGCGGTACTTACCTTATCCGGGGGCCGGACACGGTCCTCTCTTCAAGCCGCGCGCGGTCCTGCGGCTGCACGAGCCGCGCGCGGCTCGTCCGACTGTTCAGACAGGAAGGCGGGCAGTGACCGCGGGAAGCACCCCCCCTTCCCTCTCTTTCCCGTCATTTGAAATACACTCAATTCGCCTTTTCAAACCCTTCTCCGCTAACATTGCTGTTATTTACCGTCCCCCTGGTTCCCCTCTTCTCTTCCTTGACCCCTTTGCTGCCTGGCTACCCTATTTCCTCTCTTCTAACATTCCATCCCTAATTCTCGGGGACTTCAATATTCCTATAAACCCACCTTTGACCTCTGCAGCCACTAAACTACTTTCAATGACTTCCTCCCTCGGGCTATCACAGTGGGCAAATTCTCCCACCCATGTAGCTGGCAATACCCTTGACCTAATCTTCACTTATGCATGTACAGTAACTAATATCTGCAACACTCCATATCCACTCTCTGATCACCACCTCTTATCATTTGCTCTTGCGTACCCCCTCACCCAACAACCTCAGCCTAACCCCCCTCAACTCAGGAGGGACCTTAATTCTCTGGATCTCCAACAGCTGTCAGCTGACATTGATTCACAACTGCTGTCCATCCCTTCCCTCTCCTGTCCTTCACTGGCCATCTCCATATATAACTCTACTCTTACATCTGCCTTGAACACTGCAGCGCCACTCCAAACAAGCACCTCAAGGAGGACCCGCCCCCAACCATGGCATACTAAATCAACGCGCTACCTGCAAAGATGCTCCCGTTGTGCTGAACGCTCCTGGAGGAAGTCTCGTACCCAATCAGACTTTCTCCATGTGTAGCGGTACTTACCTTATCCGGGGGCCGGACGCGGTCCTCTCTTCAAGCCGCGCGCGGTCCTGCGGCTGCACGAGCCGCGCGCGGCTCGTCCGACTGTTCAGACAGGAAGGCGGGCAGTGACCGCGGGAAGCGGTCACGTGTCCCGCCTGCAGCTAAGAGCGCGCCGCGAATCTCGGGCGCGCTCTTAAAGAGACAGTGGGAGCCTAAATTGCAAAAAGGCTCCCATTGGCTCCTGTCATGCCAATCACCCCATACACTTACCTGTTGGGGGAGTGGAAGTGACAGGAGCCAATCACATTAGTTTGAAGGCTACTTATACTTACCCTTTTCCCTTAGTTCCTTGCCCTATCGTGGTTTCTGCTACAGTTCCCTTTAGTGCTTGTTGTGTTCAGTTGTGTTTCTCCGTATTTGACCTTGGCTTTGTATTCTGACTTCGTTTTCGCTTTATCCTATTCTGTACTGTTTGCCGGCTTGCTGATTCCTGTGTACCAGTCCCCGGCTAGTTTTCGTTTACGCTGTCTCTTTGTGCCCTTGACCTCGGATCGTTCCTGACTCTGTCTTATCCTATTACGTCGAGTCCGGCCACTCTAAGGTCCGGTAGACGTATCTCTCCTCTGTACTGTCTTCTGTTAGGCTGGATCCTGCGTGTAGGGGTATATACTCGTTACACCATGATAGATTCATATTGTGTTCATACAGTGCAGCCCTTGCCCTTGCCAAACAGTCCTATTTTTCCTCTCTCATTAGTTCATGTTCCCGCAACCCCAGGCGTCTCTTTGACACCTTTAATTCTCTCCTTCGCCCTGCTGTGGCCACCCCCAAAACTAACCTTACTTCTGATAACTTTGCATGTTACTTCACTGACAAGATTGAACAGCTAAGGAAAGAATTCTCCCCTCCTTGCCTTTCTGTTTCTCAATCACACATAGATCATGCATTTCCTACCCTTCAGACATTCTCCCCAGCTACTGACCAAGAGGTGGCTGCTCTTCTTTGCTCCTCTCGCCCCACCACTTGCCCGCTCGATCCTGTCCCATCTCACCTTATCAGATCTCTCTCCACTTGTCTCGTGCCTTCTCTAACACACATCTTCAACTGCTCGCTCTCTTCTGGCATCGTCCCTGCTGACCTTAAACATGCCACTGTAGTACCTATACTAAAAAAAACATCCCTCGACTCATCCACCCTCTCTAACTACCGTCCCATATCCCTGCTCCCTTTTTCCTCAAAGCTTCTGGAAAGGCTTGTCTTTACCCGTGTGTCTCATTTCCTCAATTCCAACTCTCTCCTTGACCCCCTTCAATCTGGCTTCCGCCCTCTCCACTCTACAGAGACTGCCCTTATCAAAGTCACTAACGACCTAATCGCAGCTAAATCCAAAGGCCACTACTCCATACTAATTCTTCTTGACCTCTCAGCGGCCTTTGACACCGTTGATCATGCTCTCCTTCTTCAAACTCTTCAATCGCTTGGTCTCTGTGACTCTGTCCTCTCGTGGTTTTCCTCTTATCTCTCCCAACGCTCATTCAGTGTCTCCTTTTCTAATGATACCTCCTCCCCTCGCCCTGTCTCGGTTGGAGTTCCCCAAGGCTCCGTCCTTGGTCCCCTTCTATTTTCTCTTTATACTGCCTCTCTTGGCAAACTTATTACCTCTTTTGGATTCCACTACCACCTGTACGCTGATGACACCCAGCTATATCTCTCCACCCCGGACCTCTCCCCTGCCGTCCTGCAACGTGTCACTGCTTGCCTTTCTTCCATCTCTGACTGGATGTCCTCCCGTTTTCTGAAACTCAATCTCTCAAAAACTGAGCTCCTTGTCTTTCCTCCTCCTAATACTGATCCTCCTCTTTCGCTCTCCCTTCAAGTTTGTGGTACCAACATCAGTTCATCCTTGCAAGCGCGCTGTCTTGGCGTCATACTTGACTCTGGTCTCACTTTTGAGCCTCACATCCAGCATGTTGCCAAATCCTGTAGATTCCATCTTAAAAACATAGCCCGCATCCGCCCCTTTCTTGCACCAGATACTACCAAGGAGCTTGTCCATGCTCTGGTAATCTCCCGCATGGATTACTGTAACCCTCTCCTGATTGGTCTTCCCAAAAGCCGTACTGCACCCCTACAGTCCATAATGAACGCTGCTGCTAGACTGATTTTCCTCTCTAGTCGTTTCTCTCACACCTCACCCCTCTGCCAGTCCTTACATTGGCTTCCTGTATGCTATAGGAGTCAATTCAAGGTACTAACTCACACCTATAAAGCACTGAACAACTCTAGCCCCTCTTATATCTCCTCACAGATCCATAGGTATGTCCCTTCTCGGTCTCTCCGCTCTGCCCGTGACCACCTCCTGTCCGTTGTCCGCACTCGTACGGCCAACTCGCGCTTGCAGGACTTCTCGCGGGCGGCTCCCTTCCTATGGAATAGCCTGCCTACCACCATCAGACTCTCCCCTAGTCTTGCATCTTTTAAGAAGTGCCTTAAAACCCATCTCTTTAGGAAAGCATATGGCCTCCAAGACTAACCCTTACCTCACATACCTGTCTCTTGCCCTCTCCTAAAGGGCAGTCCACCTTATTTGATTGCAAATTCCTGTCCTAATGTGTTTTACACCCACCTCCTATAGAATGTAAGCTCGATCGAGCAGGGTCCTCTTCAACCTATTGTTCCTGTAAGTTTATTTGTAATTGTCCTATCTATAGTTAAATCCCTTCTCATAATATTAGTATAATATAGTAAAGCGCTACGGAATCTGTTGGCGCTATATAAATTGCTATAATAATAAATAATAATAAATTAAGACCTGACATCAATTTTTAAGGTCTGATTTGGGTAGGTCTAGAGTCCACATGAATAGTAAGCAACTTTATAGTGAGGGGTAAATGTTTATGTTGAGCATTCATAATACCAAATTCCCTTCCATAGTCCAGTAGGTTTGGATTAACAGATATGTCCCCCATAAATCTCCAACGTATGTTACAACAGTTTTGAAAAATGTGGGACAGTCTGGTGGGAACCGGATACCATCTGTGTTGAATTTTACATATTAATTCTAAGTAAGTACCTACCCAATGCAGGGCTCACGATTAGTGGTTCCTGACTAATTTCTGTGGGTGAACTACCAAACTACTTGCTTGTTTTAAGGGCCTAGTCATCTAGTGCACTCTGAGATGGGAGAGGGTAGAGGGGAGGTGGCCAATCTGCCTCCTGATATAATCTAAGTTGCTGGTTGGAGTTCCCCCTATTTGGACCAGTGGGGGTGATTTCGGTCTACACCTGGAGGACTCCCTATGGGACCTGCAGGACTCCCATGAGACCTGTAGAGCAATTATGTAGAGCATAATTATTGTAGAGCAATTATTATATTCTTTATTTTATCCTTATTATTTGTGGTACTCTATGTCTTGTTATTTCTCACTTTTGATGGGGAAACGCTTACATTATGACCATTTAAGGAGCTTCCTGGGTGGTTTTCCCACTTGGATACACGATTGAATACTTTATGTTCTATGTTTATACCGTTACCTTAGCTGTACTATTTTGTGTGCTCTGTACCTATCTTTCTTTGTGATGTGAGACAATAAAAAAAGATATACAAAAATAAAGAGATAATGCATGATTCCATGATAGTTACACATTTAATCAGGTTGGAAGAAGTCTATTAATGTTGGTTGTTATGTTTTAAAACAGAAAGCATGGGAATTATGCATCTAGCTAATGATAAACATATAGTATATTGTTAAACAAAATTTACATTGAACATATTTTGTTGCATTCAGTTACTATGGTCAGAAACATTCGTTTTAGGGAGACATTTATTGATGCACACTTTAGGCCTGTACCTGTAAAAATATCTGCTAAAACTACTTTTAGTGTTCATATGACAATTTGTTGTACCTTCATTTTATATTCAAGCACAAAGTAATAATATAAAAATGATAGTTTTACATAAAGAAAAAAAAAATCAAAAAAAAAATCCCAAAAACCAAATCTCACTAAACAGGCTGCAAACTCACTTCTGACCACTGTGTGGTGCTGTTATCATTATAGATTTTCTCCTATGTTTACACACTCTTAACTGCAGGGTTGCTTGTGTATAATACTATTGATTATGGTGTGTGTCCTTTGTTATTATTATTATTATTTTATTATTTATATAGCGCCAGCAAGTTCCGTAGCGCTTTACTAAAAATCAATATGTGGCAGTGATCTGTGTCATTGCAAACACTCAGTGTGATATCAAGTGGCTTTGTTACCTCTACACACTTTGAGTACATTACAAAGATATCATTTTAGACATCATTTCTAATATTAGATTTGTTTATTCTTATATTTAATAAATATGCATTTGTGAGGTGTGGGAAATAAAATGACATGTAGAAATCTACACCTTTTTATCTGGCAACTGGGGACCTCCATCTTAGCTCCCTGCCAGTCATTGTTACACGCAGTCAGCATAGAGAGAGCAAACAGAGAAAGGGAGAAATAAAATACATGTTTCCATTTCATTTTACTTTCAATCAGTTTGTGGCTGTGCCTGGACTAATTTCTATTGTTTGATAAAAGAAACACGGTATAACAAAGAAAATAAACAATTACAGAGAAGTGACAGTTTCCCCTCAAATAGTCACTTTTATTGCTAGTGGAGTCAAGCAATAATGTAAGGAATTATTCCTATTGAAATTATGATAAAGCACTCATTCTATTTGGGGGGACAAGCTTCTGGACCAGCACATATCCAGGTTTGGAATAGTTGAACCCAATGTGCCTGTGCCTTTTAATAACTGAATAATTTACATAAAGTCTCAAAAATCCCACTGGTCATTGGCAAGTGAAAATTTTGCTTTGATATAGCTAGCCTTGGCTAGTAACAATTCACACCTGGTAAGCATACTATGGCTTGCAAGGATGAGTTACTTATAAAGCCTGGCTAATAGCATACCTTAATAATTAATGCTCTAATCTTTCTTACAATTTACCTGAATCATGACAACCAACTTGGCAAATTGTTACTTTAGGAGGAGAACCTGTTTAAATGTTAAAAGTGGAAATGTCATATCGGATATGGTATTAGGTTTGTATTTAATATTCATTCGGAGGGGGCAGGGGAGGAGAGGTATCTGGTGTAGCTATTAAGATCATGTTTCACTGTTTAATAAATATAAGAACAAAACATATGATAAAAGAGTTGGTTATCCCATTCTGCTAATAATCTCCCCAGTTATAATATATTATTTTGAATGTAAAAAACTATAGACTGCCGCCCTCACCCCACAGATTTTCTTTACTTCCTAAACTGATAAATTGTGTTGCTTGCTTTTAGCTTTGTAAAAAGAACATCCAACCACCAAACGTGATTACGTAAGCCAATAATTATTTTATGTTTCATATCCTTTTTTGTTCCATGATGCAGATCGCCCTTTAAGTTCACGTATGAGTACCACCTCGCCTGTGGGTGGTCTTGTTCACCGTTCATTTTTTACGCAACTCTGAAACTATGGACAGTCTTGTTTCCCATGCAGCCCATGAATCACGTAGAATGACAGACCATCCCTTATCAGGTTCGAGACTTTCTCCAATGATATGTCAAGGGCCCTCATTATCACCAGCACTGTGTGTCTGCAGTCCAGCTGCTCGATGTGTCTCGTTCCTGACAAACTGCATCCCAGTTAAATAAAACTTGTTTATCAGTCTCTTATTGACCACAGATAGAAATAACTAGCTTTTTCTTGGACTTCGAAACTACATTCTGTACAAGAAAGAAGTTTTGCTTTGTAAACTACATGACCTTGTCTTTTTACCATAATTTCCATCGAGAATGAATTCTTCCTTCCAAACTTCTGTCCTCCGTCCTGAATTAGTTTAATGTCATATGGATTTTGTTAGTTTCACTCTGTCGGTATCCCAAGTTGATTGCTTGATTTATTGCCTTCCTGTAGCACAGAATTCTTAGATTCGCAAGAAATGATTCATATATCTAATTTTACTTTTTCTTTATATGACAGTATCAGAAAGTGAGTTATTCCTTAAAGACCAAACTATCCTCCTAGGTCTCAGGCATTTAGACACGTTATATAGGAACAATATGTGATTTGTTATTGAGGAGCTGGGACACCATCCCGATGATTTAAACCAGTCCCCGAGGGTCTCAGTGAGAGTGGATTCCAAGAATTGGTTCTTACACAATGTCTCTGTGCTTGTGTCTGTCTGTCCCACCCATGTCTAGCCATTATCTGGCCACACCGAGTAATCACAAACAGTCCTCTCATGTGATATTTGGCCAACTTGGTTTGTTAATGATTCAATATATAAGAAGCCATGAAATACAAGAGCAGAATAAGAAAACCTAAATACATACCGTTCTAAGCAGGGTGGATACAAATGGATGATTTTCTATTAAATAATCCGATTATTTTTTATTTAAATCAGATTTTTTTTTATAATTAAAATTGTAGATTATGCTAGCTTTAGTGTACCTATAATCTTAATTTTATTAATGACAGGAGGCGAGTATTTGCTTAAGTCTCTCTTTACTAGAACTCCACAGCAGCACAGAAAAAACAACCAATCAGAAAAAAGTTAGGTACTATAAAACTCCCCTCCCCATGCATCATTTCCTCTTTCAAGCTGCGACAAAACAGAATAAAAGGCAGAAAACATAATGGGGAAGAAACGAAGTCCTAGATACGATGAATACAACGATGTCCACCACCCGAGAAGAACTGTCAAACCAGATAGTGATGGACTGTAAACTGAAACGAGAGAAAAAACAGAATCGACAGGTTGATTATCCAATGAAAGGCACTCTGAATAAACATGTGTGCACCCAATGAAGCAACCAAAATTACCTTAAAATGTAGATATCCCAACCCTACTTATGAAAGAAAAGACATAAGAGCATGCAACAGGTAGCAGAGACAACAAGCAGAGTTGCATACGTACCTAATTAAACCAAACTATAAACATAGAACAAGGGAGGGATAAAAATGGGTGGGAAATACTCGCCTCCTGTCATTAATAAAATTAAGATTATAGGTACACTAAAGCTAGCATAATCTACAATTTTATAACATGACAGGAGGCTTCGTATTTGCTGTTTCAACGCTCAGATCACCAATCCAACGCTGGTTGTGTCGCTGGTACCTATTCCAGGAGATAGCAGAGTAATCCTAATTGTACTCACCAACTGCGAAAAACGACAGTAGACGGATCAATGAAGATGTCAGCCGATGAAGCATCTCAAAACACAGAAAAAACACCATCCGCTGATAGATCCAACAAACTTGGTGTTGTCACCCGCTTTCTAGCGGTTGGGACCTGAGCTTGCAAGCTGACCTATCAGCTATTTTCCTGTAGTTGTAAAATAACGAAGGCCTTTTGCGGCCGCAAGGCCGCGAGAAGAAACTGCCACCATGTCTCAACTCTTGATCTGTAGGGTGGTTCCTCCAATCGTGTCAGGGTCATCCAGCGACGCGGTCTTGCAGGTAGATCCCCAATCACAAGGAATGCGTCTAAGTCCCCCACCAAGACGTAATATAACCGAGTATGATCCTTCGTTCTCTCCTGGCCTACCTGGTGAGATGTCTCATCCGAGAATAAATCTGTAGTGCCTATCAACAGTGTTGTCAACTAGCCATATCCTAAGTGATTCCGACATTCCAAATGGACTGTGTAATCCTCGGACCCTGTAGAGAAAAGATTCCAAAAGGACGTCCAGTCATGGTTCCGAACTGAACTCGTGTGGAGGAACAGTGGTCGACTATTTTCTGGAATAGTGAATCCCAGAAATATCCAAAGGGATGGAGAGTGCAAACCGGAGTGCAGATTTCCATCCAGGTATGTCCTCGCCTAAGAGTGAAAGGTGTCTGTGTAGGAGTCGGGGTACCCCAGGTACTCTCACAAGGTCTCGTAGGTCTCCTCGACGGTAGTTGAAGAGTAGGTTAGCGTGAATCAAAAAACAGAATGGCTCCCGCGAGGGGTAAATAGCTAATAGACGGAGGACCCACCAACTCCGAATCCTGTTCACCAGGTATGCGTTCCGAGGAGATGGGGCCGCCCTGCCCCCTTCTCCCAAGATCGTAATGACCAGGGAACTCAAGACAACCGGGATGTCCGGTCTTACCATGTGAACCATGTGTACGGTTACCTAGAGACCGGAGAACAGGCCTTGCTTAATCTAGGTACCCGAGCAATGCAGTGTCCTTTCGCTCCATGAAGGTTTCCGTAGCTCCTGTCATCTTGATATGGGAGAAACGGTCTGTGCGGTTGGTCCGCAATAGTCTGGATAACCAAAACAGAAAGCAGATTTCCGATTTAAAGGTGCAGAAAATTCCCAAAAACCTGCACTCTCGTAATACCTGAGGCCATCCGTTAGCCGTACTATCTCCAGGAGTGTGTGTACCTAAGTGATCCGGACCCAGTAGAGCCCTTACAGGAGATAGAATAGAGGGATCCAGACTAAAATTTATATCTTGTATGACTAGGCAGTCCTCTATAACGAAATCAGTAGTACGGGCGTCAGATCCAGTTGAATGCAGGAGGGACGCCCCTCTATGTAGTCATCGATGTCTTGCACAGGTACAAGCCTGTGAGATGAGCGAATGGCCGGCCCTGTAGAGTGTCGAGTGTATGAGAGAGCCGCGTTCTCTTCTAATGTGATCGACTAACGTGATAGCGTCCGGCTGATAGCCTGAGCGGGCCGCGCCCGCTAATAACCCAAAACAGTAGGGTTTACATCCGTGACCGGTTCCTTCTATGAGAACGTGTCCTCCAAACATGTACTCTGTATCCAGCTCAGTATTCGGCCGAGGTTGAGGGAGGGCTGTCTCCTCTAATAACGAATCAGTGTCCGTCCTGTATCCGAGAGGGGTTCGCTCTCTGTTCCTGAAAATAAAGTATTCTTGAATCGGGATGATGGAGGGCCGCACCCCCCTGTGGTCCAAACTAGAGTCCCTAGAGACTCAGGGTGACCGATTGCAGGGTACACCCAATACCAATATCAGTATAAGGCTGATGGCAATCTACGGAAGAAAAAACAATGAAAAAGAAAAAACTACCAACTGTCCGCCCGGATTCCTTATAAAAAACCCTGCCCTTCAGGCATGAGGTTTAGGGCCTTCACCCTACCCACCATATTCAGATGGCCGTATACTGGTTTCCTCTTTGATAGATTGGCAATGGTGCCTGTCTGGACACCTGCCTATTTCCATGTCACTGGTGGGCACCGGCATTACCTCAGTGATATTCCCCCAGGCCTGTGGCCTAGAAGGGGTTCGGCACCCAGACATAACAGGCCGTCTTAATAGGTACAGACATTCTTAATAGGCACGGACCTAGCAGGCCGTACTTATGGGCACAGACATAGCAGGTCGTACTTATGGGCACAGACATAGCAGGCCGTTCTTATGGGCACAGACACAGCAGGCCAAATTTATGGGCACAGACGCAGCAGGCCGATCTTATGGGCACAGACACAGCAGGCCGATCTTATGGGCACAGACATAGCAGGCCGTTCTTATGGGCACAGACATAGCAGGCCGTTCTTATGGGCACAGACATAGCAGGCCGATCTTATGGGCACAGACACAGCAGGCCGATCTTATGGGCACAGACATAGCAGGCCGTTCTTATGGGCACAGACATAGCAGGCCGTTCTTATGGGCACAGACATAGCAGGCCGTTCTCATGGGCACAGACATAGCAGGCCAATCCTGGGTCGTGTATTATTGCTATATTATGATAACATGTTATTCAAAATAGCGCCCTCTGATTCCGTAGCGCATTGCAATGGGTATTGAATGAGTAATGGGGACCTCCTAGTTCCAGTGGAGGTCCCTAAGAATAGTAGATTCTGAGAGCATCCTGTGACATAGGATCTCTAGACGCCAACCCATTAGTCAGTGTAATGCCTTGTGAATAACCTGAACCGGGACTGGCAGTCCCTAGATGCCCAGCAGACAAATAGTGGTATTCAATCTGTATTGGGTATAAGCGGAAGTTGTTCCAGAGGCTATCATGTCCATGACTGTAAGATACACTGAGCAATACTCTCCTTAAACTGTGAATTGGTATGCCCATGTGCACACAGATCTGTTGGAAATTCCTTATCATATAATAGATTACCCTCATCATACCACCTGAAGGGTATTGTAACCATGGGCACTTCCAGGAGTAGGGCCAACAATAGCCAACTCAATGCATTCCCCCGGGAATCTGATAAAAATGTATGGGATCAGCGTAGACTGGACTCCCTTACCAGTTTGAGTCAGAGCCAGGTCTGTAAGCGAGAAATATATGCCATGGACAGAGAAATCATACCAGAGTAGTCTCAAGAGACCTTCAGCTGGACAGAAAAAATACATAAACTGAGAAGGAGATGAATCCTAGAGCTAACTGGCACTGTAAACACCCTGTACAGAGTCTGTGTAACAGAGTTCATATACCTGTAACTCACAATAACCTGGGATATATCCCATCAGGCACTCACAAACCTGTTGATATACACTGACAGTAAAAATTCACAGCGATCCGTGACATACACTGTCAGCAAAACTCACATCAATCTGCGATATACACAGTCAACAGAAACACGCAGCAATTTGTGATATGCACTGACAACAAAACCCACAGTAAACCGTGATACACACTGTCGGTAAAACTCACAGAATCTGTGATATACACAGTCAGCAAAGCAAAACTAACATGTCATGTATACTGTCAGTAAAACTAATATGTGATATACACAGTCAGTAAAACTAATATGTGCTACACACTGTCAGAAAACTAATATGTGTTATACACTGTCAGTAAAACTAATATGTGTTGTACACTGTCAGTAAAACTAATATATGTTATACACTGTCAGTAGAACTAATATGTGTTATACACTGTCAGTAAAACCAATATGTGTTATACACTGTCTATGTGATGTACACTGTGGGAAAACTAATTATGTGATACACCTAGTCAGTGAAAAACCACAGCAAAACAGAATCTTTACCAATAAAAAACTCACAGCAGATATGAAATATATTCCACTAAAAAAACTCAGACTACTAAATATCTTATATGAAAAATGCCCTAAGACACACAGAAGCTGTGAGATACACTGTAAATAAATAGTACATAGGAAAAGGGATAGTACACTGCCTTCCGTTCCAGGCAAAACTGAAAGCAATCCGCCGGGGAAAAAGCAGGGCAACAATAGCCGCGATCCGACCACCGTGGGCGGAGGAGGGGCCGCGAGTAGGTGCGCTCTCCTCCACCCGGTCGGCCGCCTGTCCCCTAAGGAGACAGGGGAAGCAAATGCAAGGCAAGAAGTAAATATGTATAAGCAAAAGGTAACACAAAAATATAACCTATAAAATATAGAAGGACAGAACACAAGATACTAGATAAAAGGTACAAATAGCAAAAAAGAAAATATACTGAGATATCAAAATTAAATCCCAATAAGTCATAATACAACCCAAAGCCACCCACTATAAGCAGGAGGCAGAGGTACTCTGACCTGTACTGATGCGGAGCAGCAAAGAAAGAGGAAATGATGCATGGGGAGGGGAGTTTTATAGTACCTAACTTTTTCCTGATTGGTTGTTTTTTCTGTGCTGCTGTGGAGTTCTAGTAAAGAGAGACTTAAGCAAATACGAAGCCTCCTGTCATGTTATAAAATTGTAGTTATTTTAATACAATGCTTCCGGAGGAGAAATCCCCCTAAAGATAAAAATAAAACGTATTTTATTTAAGATACATTATAATGCAAAGGTTGCCTATGCCTGAACTAGGAGTTAGTTATGTGTGCATGCAGCATTTTTGGTAAATTCATTCCATTAATCCAAGTTAATTGAACTTGTGTCTGCAGAGATAACATGCACTTATTCAAACAACATGTGATACACTTTACTTTCAGGGGTTATTCCAGCACCATAACCACTTTCAGTTATTTGAAGAGGTCTTGGTGCTCGGAGTCTGTATGTGGAGCTTTTCAATAAGGAACTTGGCACACACTGAGATGTTTTATATTGTTGTCAGAGGTGTAATTCCCCCTCCTGCAGCGTCACTAGCGGAAGCCAGATGCGCATCACCCAGCATCAGAGAAGACTTGGATCCTGGGGGACACACAGATAAGACAGCAAACCATTGTAGTTCAAGTTTTTTTTTTTAAGATATTTTGTGTAAACACTTAATAAGACAAGACAACAAACAAGATTAAAGGGACACTATAGTCAACAGAACAACTACAGCTTATTGTATTTGTTCTGGTGAGTAGAACCATTCCCTTCAGGCTTTTTGCAGTAAACAATGTTTTTCAGAGAAAATGCAGTGTTTACATTACAGTCTAGGGATACCTCCACTGGCCACTCCTCAGATGGCTGCTAGAGGTGCTTCCTGGGGCAGTGCTGCACAGTGTGACTGACATTCAGTGTCTCCACCCTATGCATGCAGACACAGAACTTTCCTCATAGAGATACGTTGATTCAATGTATATCTATACGGAGATACTGATTGGCCAACACTGTGTTTGATTTTTGCTGGCTCTGCCATTTATCTGCTTCCTTGACAGTCTCAGCCAATCCAAAGCATTGTGATTGGCTCAACACACAACTTCTGATTATGTCAGCCAAGAAGGCAGATCAGGGACATAACCAGTAGCAGCAGACTGGAGTAGAAGTAAGATTTTGCTATATTTAGGGGGGCAAGGATGGGTCGGGGAGGGGCTCGATGGTGGTATTAACACTATTGGGTCGGGAATACATGTTTGTGTTCCTGACCCAATAGTGTTCCTTTAATGCATAGTATACAGCTTAACGTAGTTGTTCTGGTGAGTATATCAGTCCTTTTCACAGACTTTTCGCAATAAACAGACTTTTCTCTGTCTCTCTCTCCTCCTGTTTACCCCTCTCCCTGTCTCTCTCCTCCTGTTTACCCCCTCTCTGTCTCTCATCCTGTTAACCCCTCTCTGTCTCTCTCTCTCTCTCTCTCTCTCTCCTCCTGTTTACCCCATATCTGTCTCTCTCCTCCTGTTTACTTCCCTCTCTGTCTCTCTCCTCCTGTTTACCCCCTCTCTGTCTGTCTCCTCCTGTCTCTCTCTCTCTCTCTCTCCTCTTGTTTACCCTCTCTGTCTCTCTCCTTCTGTTAACCCCTCTATGTCTCTCTCTCTCTCCTCCTATTTACTTCCCTCTCTGTCTCTCTCCGCTTGTTTACCCCCTCTCTGTCTCTCTCCTCCTGTTAACCAATCTTTGTCTCTCTCCTCCTGTTAACCCCTCTCTGTCTCTCTCTCTCTCCTCCTGTTTACCCCCTCTCTCTCTCCTCCGGTTTACTTCCCTCTGTCTCTCTCCTCCTGTTTACTTCCCTCTGTCTCTCTCCTCCTGTTACCTCCTCTCTGTCTCTCTCCTCCTGTTACCTTCTCTCTGCCTCTCTCCACCTGTTACCCCCTCTCTGTCTCTCATCTCCTGTTTACCCCTTTCTGTCTCTCTCCTCCTGTTTACCCCCTCTCTGTCTCTCTTCCCGTTTACCCCATCTCTGTCTCTCTCCTCCTGTTTACCTCCATTTGTCTCTCTCTTCTCCTGTTTACCTCCTCTCTGTCTCTCTCTTCCTATTTACCCCCTCTGTTTCTCTCCACCTGTTACCCCCTCTCTGTCTCTCTCCTCCTGTTTAGCCCCCTCTCCGTCTCTCTCCTCGTGGTTACCACCCTCTCTGTCTCTCTTCTTGTGGTTACCACCCTCTCTGTCTCTCTCCACCTGTTACCCCCTCTCTGTCTCTCTCCTCCTGTTCAGCCCCCTCTCTGTCTTTCCCTTCCTGTTTACCCCTCTCTGTCTCTCTCTTCCTGTTAACCCCCTCTCTGCCTCTCTCCACCTGTTTACCCCATTTGTGTCTCTCTCCTTCTGTTTACCCTCTCTGTCTCTCTCCACCTGTTACCCTCTCTCTGTCTCCCGTCTCCTGTTTACCCCCTCTATGTCTCTCTCCTCCTGTTTACCCCCCTCTCTGTCTCTCTCCTGTTTACTCCCATTTGTGTCTCTCTCCTCCTGTTTACCCTATTCTCTGTCTCTCTCCTCCTGTTTACCCCTCTCTCAGTCTCTCTCCTGCTGTTTAACCCCTCTGTTTCTCTCCACCTGTTTACCCCCATTTGTCTCTCTCTACTCCTGTTTACCCCCTCTCTGTTTCTCTCCACCTGTTTACCACCCCTCTCTGTTTTTCTCCTCCTGTTTACCCCCTCTCTGTTTATTTCCACCTGTTACCCCCTCTGTCTCTCTCCTCCTATTTACCCCCCTCTTCACCTCTCTCCTACTGTTACCCCCTCTCTGTTTCTCTCTACCTGTTTACCGCCATTTGTGTCTCTTTCCTCCTGTTAACCCCTATGATCTTTGTCTTTCCTCCTGTTTACCCCCACCTGCCTCTCTCTTTGTCTCCCAGTGTGTCTGCTTGAAGTCTATCCCTCCACGTCTCTCCCCGTTACCTGTCCTGCAGGCTGGGCGCTGCTGGTTGAAGTTGCTTCCTTGCGGATTCAGTCAGTAGAGAGAGAGAGACCGGGCTGAGATGTAACTTCCTGTAGCCGCCTATCTCCATGCACAGAGCCACCTACTGACTGGCACCTACTGCAGTCTAATCTCACTAGAGAACATTGACTGACATTTGTATTGCCAATATATTTGCAATACCGGCACCTGCCAGGAAACCTTGAATACTAGCTGTGCCGGAAAAATACCGGCCAGGTGGCAACTTTATATACAGGTAATACTCGAAAAATTAGAATATCTGGCAAAAGTTAATTTATTTCAGTAATGCAACATAAAAGGGGAAACTAATATATGAGATAGACGCATTACATGCAAAGCAAGATAGTTCAAGCCGTGATTTGTCATAAGTGCGATGATTATGGCTTACAGCTCATGAAAACCCCAAATCCACAATCTCAGTAAATTAGAATATTGTGAAAAGGTGCAATATTCTAGGCTCACAGTGTCCCACTCTAATCAGCTAAGTAAGCCATAACACCTGCAAAGGGTTTCTAAGCCTTTAAATGGTCTCTCAGTCTGGTTCAGTAGGAATCACAATCATGGGGAAGACTGCTGACCTGACAGTTGTGCAGAAAACCATCATTGACACCCTCCATAAGGAGGGAAAGTCTCAAAAGGTAATTGCGAAGGAAGTTGGATGTTCCCAAAGTGCTGCATCAAAGCACATTTATAGAAAGTTATGTGGAAGGAAAAGTGTAGAAGAAAAGGGTGCACAAGCAGCAGGGATGACCGCAGCATGGAGAGGATTGTCAGGAAAATGCCATTCAAAAGTGTTGGGGACTTTCACAAGAAGTAGACTGAGGCTGGAGTCAGTGCATCAAGAGTCACCACACACAGACGGATCCTGGGCATGGGCTTCAGATGTCGTATTCCTCTTGCCAGGCCGCTACTGAACAACAAACAACGTCAGAAGCATCTTACCTGGGCTAAAGAAGAACAGACCTGGTCTGTTGCTCAGTGGCCCAAAGTCCTCTTTTCTGATGAGAGCAACTTTTGCATCTCATTTGGAAACCAAGGACCCAGAGTCTGGAGGAAGAATGACGAGACACACACTGCAAGATGCTTGAAGTCCAGTGTGAAGTTTACACAGTCTGTGTTGATTTGGGGAGCCATGTCATCTGCTGTTGTTGGTCCACTGTGCTTCATTAAGTCAATGCAGCCGTCTACCAGGATATTTTGGAGCACTTCATGCTTCCTTCCGCAGACGAGCTTTATGGGGATGCTGCCCTCATTTTCCAGCAGGACTTGGCACCTGCCCACACTGCCAAAACCACCAAAGTCTGGTCCAATGACCGTGGGATTACTGTGCTTGATTGGCCAGGAAACTCGCCTGACCTGAACCCCTTAGAGAATCTATGGGGCATTGCCAAGAGAAAAATGAGAGACATGAGACCGAACAATGCAGAAGAGCTGAAGGCCGCTATTGAAGCATCCTGGTCTTCCATAACACCTCAGCAGTGCCACAGGCTGATAGCTTCCATGCCACGCCGCATTGAGGCAGTAATTGCTGCAAAAGGGGCCCAAACCAAGTACTGAGTCCATATGCATGCTTATACTTTTCAGAGGTCCGATATTGTTCTATGTACACTCCTTGTTTTATTGATTGCATGTAATATTCTAATTTACTGAGATTGTGCATTTGGGGTTTTCATGAGCTGTAAGCCATAATCATCGCACTTATGACAAATCATGGCTTGAACTATCTTGCTTTGCATGTAATGCGTCTATCTCATATATTAGTTTCCCCTTTTACGTTGAATTACTGAAATAAATGAACTTTTGCACCATATTCTAATTTTTCGAGTATCACCTGTAATTATAGAAAGGGTAAATGATATTACAATCTATGAGTATTTCAGGTAGGTGGGTGTATATCGTTAGACATGTGCAAGCGAACATTTAGCCATGGTAAGTGAAGATTTACCCCTGGTGAGCACCAGGCTTGCCGGGGCAAGGAATTTTTAAAGCCTGGATAGTAGCACAGGGCTTACATTTTAAGCCCTGTCATTAGTTGTCTTGCTCTGTGGTCCGACTGCGATTTAAACCTGTGTGTCCCAGGTGTGTGTGGTGTGAGTTTTGTCACATTACTCCAAAATGATTGGATATAAAAAGTGGGATGGTGCCAATACTTATGCGCTGTAATCAGTACACTGTGATGCAATAATATACTTAGCTCTGACAGTAAATCGAGCTGTGATAATACACCGAGCTGTAATAATACCCAGAGCTGTAATAATACGATCAGCTGTGATAATACTTAATAATACACCGAGCTGTAATAATACCCAGAGCTGTAATATTACAATGAGCTGTGATAATACACAGAGCTGTAATAATAAACCGAGCTGTAATTATACAATCAGCTGTGATAATACTCTAAAACACTGAGCTGTAATAATACAATCAGCTGTGATAACACTCTAATAATATACAGAGCTATAATAATACCCAGAGCTGTAATATTACAATGAGCTGTTATAATATAATGAGCTGTAATAATATACATAGCTCTGTGATAATACATTGAGCTGTAATAATACAATGAGCTGTAATAATATATATAGCTCTGTGATAATACATGGAGCTGTAATAATACAATAAGCTGTAATAATATATATAGCTCTGTGATAATACATGGAGCTGTAATAATACAATGAGCTGTAATAATATATATAGCTCTGTGTTACTACATCGAGCTGTAATAATACAATGAGTTGTAATAATATATATAGCTCTGTGATAATACATCGAGCTGTAATAATACAATGAGCTGTAATAATATATATAGCTCTTTAATAATACAATGATCTGTAATATATATAGCTCTGTGATAATACATCGAGCTGTAATAATACAATGAGCTGTAATAATATGTATAGCTCTGTTTTACTACATCGGGCTGTAATAATACGATAAGTTGTAATAATATATATAGCTCTGTGATAATACATCGAGCTGTAATAATATATATAGCTCTGTAATAATATAATGAGCTGTAATAATACAATGAGCTGTAATAATATATATAGCTCTGTAATAATACAATGAGCTGTAATAATATATATATAGCTCTGTGATAATACATTGAGCTGTAATAATATAATGAGCTGTAATAATATATATATAGCTGTAATAATACAATGAGCTGTAATAATATATATAGCTCTGTGTTACTACATCGAGCTGTAATAATACAATGATTTGTAATAATATATATAGCTCTGTGATAATAAGAGCTGTAATAATACAATGAGCTGTAATAATACAATGCGCTGTAATAATATATATCGCTCTGTGATAATACATTGAGCTGTAATAATATAATGAGCTGTAATAATATATATAGCTCTGTAAAAATACAATGAGCTGTAATAATATATATATCGCTCTGTGATAATACATTGAGCTGTAATAATATAATGAGCTGTAATAATATATATAGCTCTGTAATAATACAATGAGCTGTAATAATATATATATAGCTCTGTGATAATACATCGAGCTGTAGTAATATAATGAGCTGTAATAATATATATAACTCTGTGTTAATACATCGAGCTGTAGTAATACAATGAGCTGTAATAATGTATATAGCTCTGTGTTAATACATCGAGCTGTAATAATACAATGAGCTGTAATAATATATAGATAGCTCTGTGTTAATACAATGAGCTGTATGAATACAATGAGCTGTTATAATATATATAGCTCTGTGTTAATACATCGAGCTGTAATAATACATCGAGCTGTAATAATACAATGAGCTGTAATAATACAATGAGCTGTAATAATATACATAGCTCTGTGATAAGCTGTAATACAATGATCTGTAATAATACAATGAGCTGTAATAATATATATAGCTCTGTGTTAATACATCGAGCTGTAATAATACAATGAGCTGTACTAATACAATGAGCTGTAATAATATACATAGCTCTGTGATAATACATCAAGCTGTAGTAATACAATGAGCTGTAATAATGTATATAGCTCTGTGTTAATACATTGAGCTGTAATAATACAATGAGCTGTAATAATATATATATCTCTGTGTTAATACATCGAGCTGTAGTAATACAATGAGCTGTAATAATGTATATAGCTCTGTGTTAATACATCGAGCTGTAATAATACAATGAGCTGTAATAATATATATATAGCTCTGTGTTAATACAATGAGCTGTAATAATACAATGAGCTGTAATAATATATATAGCTCTGTGATAATACATCGAGCTGTAATAATACAATGAGGTGTAATAATACGAGGTGTAATAATATACATAACTCTGTAATAATACAATGAGCTGTAATAATATATATATAGCTCTGTGTTAATACATCGAGCTGTAATAATACAATGAGCTGTAATAATACAATGAGCTGTAATAATATATATAGCTCTGTGATAATACATCGAGCTGTAATAATACAATGAGCTGTAATAATATATATAGCTCTGTGATAATACATCGAGCTGTAATAATACAATGAGGTGTAATAATACAATGAGGTGTAATAATATACATAGCTCTGTGTTAATACAATGAGCTGTAATAATACAATGAGCTGTAAAAATATATATAGCTCTGTGTTAATACATTGAGCTGTAATAATACAATGAGTTATAATAATACAAAGAGCTGTAATAATATACATAGCTCTGTGATAATTCATCGAGCTGTAATAATACAATGAGCTGTAATAATATATATAGCTCTGTGATAATACATTGAGCTGTAATAATACAATGAGGTGTAATAATACAATGAGGTGTAATAATATACATAGCTCTGTAATAATACAATGAGCTGTAATAATATATATAGCTCTGTGTTAATACAATGAGCTGTAATAATACAATGAGCTGTAATAATATACATAGCTCTGCGATAAGCTGTAATAATACAATGAGGTGTAATAATACAATGAGCTGTAATAATACAATGAGCTGTAATAATATATATAGCTCTGTGTTAATACATCGAGCTGTAATAATACACTGAGCTGTAATAATATATATAGCTCTGTGTTAATACATCGAGCTGTAATAATACACTGAGCTGTAATAATATATAGCTCTGTGTTAATACATCGAGCTGTAATAATACAATGAGCTGTAATAAAATATATAGCTCTGTGATAATACATTGAGCTGTAATAATACAATGAGCTGTAATAATATATATAGCTCTGTAATAATACATCGAGCTGTAATAATACAATGAGGTGTAATAATACAATGAGGTGTAATAATATACATAGCTCTGTGATAATACAATGAGGTGTAATAATACAATGAGCTGTAATAATACAATGAGCTGTAATAATATACATAGCTCTGTGATAATACATCAAGCTGTAATAATACAATGAGCTGTAATAATATATATAGCTCTGTGTTAATAAATCGAGCTGTAATAATACAATGAGCTGTAATAATATATATAGCTCTGTGTTAATACATCGAGCTGTAATAATACAATGCGCTGTAATAAAATATATAGCTCTGTGATAATACATCGAGCTGTAATAATACAATGAGCTGTAATAATATATATAGCTCTGTGTTAATACATCGAGCTGTAATAATACAATGAGCTGTAATAATACAATGAGTTGGAATAATATATATAGCTCTGTAATAATACAATGAGATGTAGTAATACAATGAGTTGTAATAATATAGCAGGCGCTAATTATACACAAGCTGTTGTGATTAAGGTGTATACAGCTCCCCTTTAAGCAGTTAATCAGACTTTACCAAATACACTGCATTAAACCTCAGAGATGAACCAGTTTGAATTCCCTTAGTTCCACACATCCCAGGCGGTAATCATAAAACATACATTTCTTACCGTTGGTCCCAACATTCTGAGTATTTACTTATCGGTATTAACAGCTAAGGAATTATTCCACACAATCACTCAATTCGACAAGAACTGTCAAAAACCACAAACCACTTGCTTTGTTTTAACCTAAACGTCAACACTAATAAGACAGAATTTAATATCAATGAGCGCATTCATGACCAACTCCAACCAGCACAGTAACCACAGAAGTATTGAGGCTAACTTCAGGAAAGCCATCTAAATCCAGCTCTCCCATATCAACCCTCGGCAGACAGAACACATTGAAACATGACAGCTAACCCTCACCGAAACCACACTTAGAATCAACAGCCAAATTATCACTGAGAGCTCTGTGGGTGAAATGCCATGGGGAATGTTTGTTGGGCCAAGATTAACATTTCAATAAGCTATAATTATGCAGTTGCCTGAATTTGTAGTACTGTGTACAGTGCAGGCTATGAAATGGTGAAAGGTTGGGAACATTTTCTTGGTGCACAATGGGGCATCTAATGACAAACAGGCATTTTTTGAAACCCATATTGCAAGCTCTCTACTACTGCTGACCATTGGCATGACTTTATGGACTCAGCAGTATAACCCACCGGTCCAAAAACATATGGTCAGTTCCCCAAAAATAACACTGACTTTGGTTTATTCCACAGGCATCATCTTCAAATGCTCATCCAACAAGCAGCTTAGGTTTGAGATAGAACACAAGGTACAGAACGTATTACTGCCATTTATAAAGCACCAACATATTCCGCAGCGCTGTACAATTGGGAAAAAGACAATACAATAAGAACAGACCGATACAACAGATAGAGGGCCCTGCCTGTGAGCTGACAATCTAAAGCAGGCCTGTCCAACCTGCGGCCCCCCAGATGTTGCCGAACTACAACTCCCATGATTCTTTCAATGAAACAGATAGACAGGGAATCATGGGAGTTGTAGTTCAGCAAGATCTGGGGGGCCGCAGGTTGGACAGCCCTGATCTAAAGGTTAAAATGGGGAGATGAGACAAGAGGTGGCAGAGGAATTTGTATGTGATGACAGAGAGAGTTAATACTACAACTGCAGCAGCTGATAGCACGTGAAGGGAATAAGGAGGTGATTGGCTGTGGTTCCAAACAGCTGGAAGAGCATGCTATATAGTTAGAAAGAACCAGGGTGGGCAGGAGGAGGGGAGGGTGGGCGGGTAGAGCCAAGTAACATTAAAAGGCCTTCATGCAGGGATGGATGAGGATTTGGGGCTAAGGAAGAGAGAGAAATTACGGTTACTTAAAATAAATTACAGCTGGGAGTGGCAATGGGGGGGGGGGGGAGGGGATGAGGCAGGCTAGCCATTTGTTATAAATTAAAGTAATTGCCAACCAAAATTATATCAGCCAGTTTATTAATATCTACATGTAACATCAAGTACAAAATATTAAAGTAGTAAACTATATATGTGGCAACAATATCACCATGGATCAAAAACCCTAAGAAATGATCCCGCAATCTTGTTGGATCAGCTCCATGTGTATTTCAGGTCACTGTGGAGGCCAACGAAGATGTTACTAAATATCTGGACCTAGTACAGTGACATATGGGTTCAATACATCTACAATTCAGAGATGCACACCTCTTACGAACTTTTGACTAATATTTTTACTCGAAACGTAGTTGTTGCTTATGGAGGCCAACTATACGTTCTAGGTTCTTTCTAATGATAGCAATTCCCATCTGGGTAAGGTGAACATGCATTTGTCTTATGGATTTAAGGACACTGAACGAGAATGATTTCCTGTGAATGCTATGCCAGCAACTACTGTGATGAAATATTCAAATCACAGAGATTTTTGGTTCCTCTTCACTGAACCAAAGTTAATTAAACAAACGTCTGCATTATAATATATATATATATATTTTTTTTACATTATTGAAATACACCAAACGCGTTGGCGACAAGCAGTATAGTCTACAAGAAAACTGTTCCACTGATTTCGTAATATCTCTTCAGTAAGATGGAAAAAATAGGGTCGAAATTAGACTTTGAGTTGATACAAATCAAGCAATATGTTATAAACAGACATTCAGTTTGGTTTACTGAAGAGCAGATGGAATCTATTAATACAAAACTTGTATGTGTGAACACATTCTTCGCGATTAATTTATGAGGCGTGTCCTTTTCCAAAACAATAAAACTGAGCTTTTTGAAGCATCCTGATCGTAAGAGTAATTTATTATAAAGAAATAAGCATTCCCCACCATATCCGTCATAAAAGGTCACACAGTAGATAAAACACTGCGTCTTATCAATGAAAAAAAGCCGATAATATTTTTTGTAATTTTATTACTTACAACTTAAGCCTGCTTTTCAAGATAAAGGCGTTGAAAGTATTTAGGGTTTTTTCCATTTTATATGGTATATAGTTGTGCTCAAAAGTTTGCATATCCCGGCAGAAATGTGGAAATTTTGGCACTGATTTCAAAAATATGGCAATTAAAGGTTAATATCCCTCACATGTGGCTTTGTAATTGTAATCAGTGTCTGCGTATAAATAGTCAATGAGTTTGTTAGCTCTCACGTGGATGCACTGAGCAGGCTAGATACTGGGCCATGTGGAGCAGAAAAGAACTGTCAAAAGACCAGCGTAACAAGGTAATTAAACTTTATAAAGATGGAAAAAAATATATAAAAATATATCCAAAGCCTTAAAAATGCCAGTCAGCACTGTTCAATCCCTTAATGAGAAGTGGAAAATTCGGGGATCTCTTGATAAGCCACGGTCAGGTATACCAAGAAAGATTTCAGTCACAACTGCCAGACGAATTGTTCAAGATACAAAGAAAAACCTACAGGTAACCTCAGGAGAAATACAGGTCTGGAAAAAGATAGTGTGTTTGTTTCACAATACGGTGATATTTGAACAAAACTTAGCTGCATGGTCGAGTTACCAGAAAAAAGCTTTTACTACGCCAATGCCACAAAAAAAGCCCAGATACAATATGCCCCAAAACACTTTGACACACCTCACAGCTTCGGGCACACTGCAATTTGGGGTGACAAGACCAAAATAGAGCTTTATGGTCACAACCATAAGCGCTATGTTTGGAGAGGGGTCAACAAGGCCTATAGTGAAAAGAATACCATCCCCACTGTGAAGTATGGTGGTGGCTCACTGATGTTTTGGGTGGATGTGAGCTCTAATTACCAGGAAAGGTTACAGGAACTTAACATGTATAGCGTGGAGGAAAGACGAGACAGGGGGAATATGATAGAAACATTTAAATACATAAAGGGAATCACAAGATTTCGTCTAAGGCAAAGGAAAGTTTTTTTTACTGTAAGAACAATCAGGATGTGGAATTCTCTGCCTGAAGAAGTGGTTTTATCAGAGTCAGTACAGATGTTCAAACAGCTACTAGATGCATACTTGCAAAAACAGAATATTCAAGGATATAATCTTACAATGTAGGGTAATAACTGCTTGATCCAAGGATAAATCTGACTGCCATTCTGGGGTCAAGAAGGAATTTTTTTCTTAGCTTGTTGCAAAATTGGAAGTGATTCAAACTGGGTTTTTTTGCCTTCTTTTGGATCAACAGCAAAAAACAAATGTGAGGAAGGCTGAACTTGATGGACGCAAGTCTCTTTTCAGCTATGTAACTATGTAGCTATGTAACACAGTAAAGGAGGAGACTATATTTAAAAGAAGAAAAACTACCACAACAAGAGGACATAGTCTTAAATTAGAGGGACAAAGGTTTAAACATAATATCAGGAAGTATTACTTTACTGAGAGGGTAGTGGATGCATGGAATAGCCTTCCAGCTGAAGTGGTAGAGGTTAACACAGTAAAGGAGTTTAAGCATGCGTGGGATAGGCATAAGGCTATCCTAACTATAAGATAAGGCCAGGGACTAATGAAAGTATTTCAAAATATTGGGCAGACTAGATGGGCCAAATGGTTCTTATCTGCCGTCACATTCTATGTTCCAATTTTCTAAAAGCACAAGGAATCTTGTGAAAATTGATGGCAAGATGAACGCAGCATGTTATCAGAAAATAATGGCAGACAATATGCATTCTTCTACACGAAGGCTGCGAATCGGACGCTTTTGGACTTTCCAGCATGACAATGACCCTAAGCACAAGTTGACCCTCTAGTGGTTACAGCAGAAAAAAAGTGAAGGTTCTGGAGTGGCCATCAGAGTCTCCTGATCTTAATATCATCGAGCCACTCTGGGGAGATCTCAAACATGCGGTTCATGCAAGACGACCAAATACTGGAGGCATTTTGCCGAGACAAATGGGCAGCTCTACCACCTGCAAGAATTAGAAGCCACATAGACAAATATTACAAAGGACTGCATTCTGTCATTGATGCTAAAGGGAGAAATACACAGTATTAACTCTTATAGGCTGTAAGCTTGTTTGAGCAGGGTCCTCATCAACCTATCGTTCCTGTAAGGTTTCTTGTAATTGTCCTATTATAGTTAAATCCCCCTCTCAAAATATTGTAAAGCCCTACTGAATCTGTTGGCGCTATATAAATGGCAATAATAATAATAATAATAATAATAATAAGGGTATGCAGACTTTGAACAGGGGTCATTTCATTTTTTTCTTTGTTGCCATGTTTTGTTTTAGGATTGTGCCATTCTGTTATAACCTACATCTGAATATGAATCCCATAAGAAATAAAAGAAATGTGCTCTGCCTGCTCACTACATGTATTAGCAATTCTCCAAGGGTATGCAAACTTTTGAGCATAACTGTAAGTGATTTTATACCATGTATCTAAAATACATTTTAAAATTGAAAAACAACACATTCGTTTATACCATTAAATGCATGTTATACCGTAGCTTGTCCCTGATAGCTGGAATACATCTCCACATGAACACTAACATCATATTATGGTTTATTAGATATGAGCATGTATGCTCAATTTAACTTGCTGATTTCAGGCGAATCGTTTATGACTCAAAATTGGACAAATGGTGATTTGTCCAAAATTAAATGCGTACGTTTACTCTCTACTGTGCAACTGCAGCAAGAGGTAGAGATCTTCCGTTTATGCTGCAACTACTGCCTGTTGTCCCTGCTGATCAAATAGTGATTGGTGCTTTTCAGCTGGGACTGTCCAGTGCCGATCACTGCCGTCATTGAGGCCCTTTTGCGATCTCGCTCATCTGTGGTGATTTAAATGGATTTAAAGGGAAACACTCAGAGCAATGCATACAGCTCATCAGCCAGTCTGGGTACTCTCAGTATAGCCCCAGCTGAATGAGGAGAGTTCCAGGTTCCGACTGATGCCTGGGTTCTCCGGGTGCAAGCCAGGATTTACCCCAATCACACCAAAAGCATAAGACGTTCCATGCCGTCCTGACGTTGTTAAAGCCCACTACTTATTGTACGGCATGGAACATCCGAACATCATTAAAGGGTTAATATTGCGGAAATATATATGATATGTTAACTGATGATCTTTTCTACCCAGTGGTAATATCAGAATTCTGATTAGCTTTCATTTCTTTTTTTTTCTTTAGCATTCACTAATTGATAGCTGAGTTGTTAAGTATTCATCTTCTTTTAAAATTGATGCCACAAAGATAATAAGAAAAATAGAATAGTCCTTACGTTATAAAATACAATATCAAGCAAGACATATTACAAAAGAGAAAAAAAAAAAATTAGACTTAAGTTCTAATAATTATTATTTTTATTGCCTTTATATAGCGCCAACAGATTCAGTAGCACTTTACAATATTATAAGAGGTCGGGATTTAACTATAAATAGGACAATTACAAGAAAATTTACAGGAACGATAGGTTGAAGAGGACCCTGCTCAAAAGAGCTTACAGTCTATAGGAGGTGAGGTGTAAAGGTGTAGAGGACAGGAATTTGCAATCAAATAAGGTGGGAGTGAAGCAGAGCTGGAGGAGAGAGTAGAGTGCTGCCCTTTAGGAGAGAGCAAGAGACAGGTGTGTAAGGCAGAGGTTACTCTGGGAGGCCATACGCTTTTCTAAAGAGATGGGTTTTAAGCCACTTCTTAAACGATTGAAGATTAGGGGAGAGTATGATGGTGGTAGGCAGGCTATTCCATAGGAAGGGAGCCGTCCCCGAGAAGTCCTGCAAGCGTGAGTTGGCCGTACGGGTGCGAGAAATGGACAGGAGAAAGTCACGGGCAAAGCGGAGAGACCGAGAACGGACATACCTATGGATCTGTGAAGAGATATAAGAGGGGCTAGAATTGGTCAATGCTTTATATGTATGGGTTAGCACTTTGAATTGACTCCTATAGGATACATGAAGCCAATGTAAGGACTGACAGAGGGGTGAGGTGTGGGAGGACCGATTAGAGAGGAAAATCAGTCTGATGGCTGCATTCATTACAGTCTGTAGCGGGGCAATACGGCTATTGGGAAGACCAATTAGGAGAGAGTTACAATAATCCATGCGAGAAATTACTAGAGCATGGACAAGCTTAGTAGCATCTTGCGTAAGAAAGGGGCGGATGCGGGCTATGTTTTTTTATTTTTATTTTTATTCTTTATTTTTTTTGTGCATAGAAGGTACATGCGTGCCGATATTGCCACAACAGCAGATACCAGCAATTTGAGGTCAAACAATACATGGCATGAGTTAGTACTGCACAGTTTTTATATTAAACATGCTTGCAAGAAACTTTACACAGATTATGTACTTTACAGAATAACAATATATGAGTTGTGTCTGTCTGTGATTGTTAATGTTTGATTAGTCTAGGATTTGTACTGATGGCAGCGTGGGCTTAACGCATTTATGGTTGAGCAGGTACTGCCGTAAATCGCGGGTAATATGAACCTGCTAAGCAGTGTCCTTTGTCGCACGCTTGGTAATAGGGGGATGAGGACATGCTGTAGACATAAGGTAATATAAAGGGCGAGAAATAATGCTACCAAGCGTTCACTGCAGTTAACTGTTACGCCTGTCGCCTTTGTACGCTGAGTTGTTGCGTCTGGTAGGTGAGATGCGGGTTTTCAACTAGGGACAGGCTCAGTTATATTCAGGTGCATCGGAAATAATGAGTTAATGCCTTAATGTCAGTATGTATGTTGGTTGAGTAAACGTTGCTGCCAGTAGTGTGGAGTGTAGTTGTGTCATCATTAAAGCATAAACAGAAGCTATTGGCATACATTTAAATTTTTAAGCATAAACGAAAATACGATAAACTAAACCAAGACCCCTCATTCAATAGTATATGCCATGCTGCGGCCCCTGAGGCCGTGCCTGGTGGAGAGCTAGTGCTCTAATCTGAGACTAAGTTCAACTTTACAGTAAGTGTACCTGCTATAAACTGTAGACATGCAAACTACTGACCGGGGCATCAATATAAACAAGTGTAGAGAGTCATGAGAGCCACAATGGTAGTGAATAGGGGCAAACAAGGGCACTCAAGTTAAGCAGCCGTATATTGGACGGGCTATGTTTTTAAGATGGAATCTACAGGACTTGTTAACATGCTGGATGTGAGGCTCAAATGTGAGGCCAGAATCAAGTATGACGCCAAGACAGCGCGCTTACAAGGATGGACTGATGTGAATACCACTAACTTGAATGGAAAGCGAAAAAGGAGGATCAGTATTAGGAGGAGGAAAGACAAGGAGTTCAGTTTTAGAGAGATTTTGTTTCAGAAAGCGGGAGGACATCCAGTCAGAGATGGAAGAAAGGCATGCAGTGACACGTTGCAGGACGGCAGGGGAGAGGTCCGGGGAGGAGAAATATATCTGGGTGTCATAGGCGTACTGGTAGTAGTGGAATCCAAATGAGGTAATAAGTTTGCCAAGAGAGGCAGTTTAAAGAGAAAATAGAAGGGGACTAAGGACAGAACCATGGGGGACTCCAACCAAGACAAAGGACAAAGGGAGGAGGTGTCATTAGAAAAGGAGACACTGAATGAGCGTTGGGAGAGATAAGAAGAAAACCACGAGAGGACAGAGTCACAGAGACCAAGTAATTGAAGAGTAATCATTCAAAATGACCTATTACTCTATTTAATGTCCTCAAGCATACCTGTTTTTTAAGAAAAAAAACATGAATTAGCAATGAAAAAAAACAACATTCTAAGGAATATATTTAAGCTGGTGGTGCACATGTAGGACGTACAGTGTATCTGCAACCGCAAGAATGTTAAAGGTGATTTTTTTTTTTTTTACTCTATAATTTTTTTTTCCCTGAAAATTTTTAGGAATAAAAATAATATATGATCCCTTGTAAACTGCTAAATATTTTATTATAGTTTCATTGGTTGGTGGAATATGAGTTGCAAAAATGTAACAGTGTAACTTCTATGTCATCAGAAAATACAGCTTGGTTTGAACTGCAGCTATTGTTACCCATCACTCTGCACAGGAAGAGGTAATAGTGATATCGGGGAGTCTATGAAAACATGACTTCCCTGAAGGATGAGTTGCTCTTTGCTTTTCTATCTCGTGTCATCCTGCCATCTGGGCAAACGCCAACCAGGAAGTATAATGCTTGTTTGTTTCCTGTAGGTGGTATGCAGGAAATAGACACAGGATTATCCAGCCTTACTTCATCAGCTATTTTAGAATTTGCTGAAATTTTTATGTTTCCTCGCGGTGAAGGAAAACAAATTATGTACTCAGTATCTGTCAGAGACTCGGTACGGTTTATGTAGTAAATGCAGTGAATAGATCTGGGTGACTCGCAAAGCTTTTATTTCATTTGATGGTGTTTGGGAAATGGTAGGAAAAAAATGTGATTAAGTTATTTGCACAGTGATTCAGAAAAGGCCACTACCATGTGGTAAAGTGGAATTAAGAGCTCTGTAGAGTGGAGAAGAGTGAAAATGGGCACGCAGAGGGAGAGAAGAGACATGGAGATAAAATTAGATGGAGATAAGGAAGAGCACCCGTGTACAATATAAACATGGTGAGACACGAAAGACAGAAGGAAAAACAGATAGTTCATTTTAGAAAAAGAATCTGAGAAAGATGCATTATCTTTGACCAATTTTACAGTAAATATTTAAAGTAGAGAAAATGTCTGAGCAAAACATAATGCGTGTATGAGCAGGAAACACATGGTTTACGTATTAAAGGAACACTATAGTCACCTAAATTACTTCAGCTAAATAAAGCAGTTTTAGTGTAAAGATCATTCCCCTGCAATTTCACTGCTCAATTCACTGCCATTTAGGAGTTAAATCACTTTGTTTCTGTTTATGCAGCCCTAGCCACACCTCCCCTGGCTATGATTGACAGAGCCTGCATGAAAAAAAAACTGCTTTCACTTTCAAACATATGTAATTTACCTTAAATAATTGTATCTCAATCTCTAAATTGAACTGTAATCACATACAGGAGGCTCTTGCAGGGTCTAGCAAGCTATTAACATAGCAGGGGATAAGAAAATCTTAATTAAACAGAACTTGCAATAAAGAAAGCCTAAATAGGGCTCTCTTTACAGGAAGTGTTTATGGAAGGCTGTGCAAGTCACATGCAGGGAGGTGTGACTAGGGTTCATAAACAAAGGGATTTAACTCCTAAATGGCAGAGGATTGAGCAGTGAGGCTGCAGGGGCATGTTCTATACACCAAAACTGCTTCATTAAGCTAAAGTTGTTCAGGTGACTATAGTGTCCCTTTAAGTAAGCATGATGTCAAATTCTATGATCCTGCACCACACCAATACAGCGTGACTTACAAATGAAGCCCTGTGCTAAAACTCCAACTACTTCTGGGCAGCAATAACTAAAGTACACATCAGACCCAATACATAAAATAAAAAACAAAGAAAAAGCTACTTGCGTGCTATCCCAAATCCCTATGCACATTTAAATAACTGGAGTATCATTCCAATGGCCATTTAAGTTTTACGTTTACCTGCCATGTCAAGGCACTGACTAAGTTGTTTCAGTCAGGACTATGTGGGATGACAGGCTGATAACTTCAACATTTTGTAGACTTATTAGTAAATCAGTATTCTACCCCTTGTCCATGTCTTGTGCACATCTTTCGTAGTATTGCAGTACACATGAATTCTTCAACTTTCTTTAATGTGATGAAACTTAATTGCCCTTTCCCAGAATCAGAAGCTACCGAATGTGCAGGCTCTGGATTTTTTCATATTAGTCAAAAGTTTCCATGTTTCCTGTCCTTCTTCTCTTTGTGCGTAAATCCTCTGCACATTACCCACAGGAGTTACGTTCACCTTACCCCATTGAGCGTTTGTCCAAACTGGTTCTTGGGGGATTTCCTAGTAGAATCTATGGAGCCAAAAGACCTGCAGCCAAGCAGGCTACGGTCTTATTTCCTAATCACTATCAATTCTGAAACAAAGGAGTGACCACCCGTTTAGTAATACTTTACTTAAAGGAACACTTTAGTGTTAAGAGAACAAACATAGTTAAATAACCCTTTATTCTCTAACCCGATTCACTGGGTCGCAGTCCTCTTACACTGAAGTCATCCGATGGAGGGAATTAAGGCGCATGCACGGTGAGCTCATTAACCTTCTTATGGGGTTTTCTCTATCGCAGAGACTGAGTCAAGCTCTGTGAAACTCCAGATTGACAGCCATTAGAGGCAGTCTCAGTTCTGACCGTTTCTCTAAAACTACAATGCTTAACATTGCAGGACTAACGGGGCATGGACACTGCACCCAGACCACTTTAATAACATGAGGTGGCCTGGGTGCCTATAGTGTCCCTATACACAGATGGACTCAAAAGCGGGCACTTAATTCGTAAAATCATCTTAAAAACTGCAAAACTATTTCAACAAATTTCAACCCAAAATACTGAAGTATAGCTTTTTCAACATTTTGTTTTTTACTAAGTATGAAATCTATTTCCTGTGAAGTCTTTGTGCCAGTAAAGCGTATTTATATACAATGGTAAAACAATTAGATCCATCCTCTTTGTATGTTTTTCACATTGTGCGGCTGTTCAGAATGAAAGGAAGAGTGCGTCCGACATCTGTGCTACCTACAATGCTGAATCACAAAATAAGTGGAAACGAGATCGCTATCACATGTGTAACAAATAGAAATATTTCATTAAAAACCAAACCAAAGCAGCATTAAAGTTAGACAGATTTACCATTCTCAGAATGGCCATGATCAAAAGGAGATTTTCTTCTGAACCACAAGTTATGATGAGACAGCTATCGACTTGCGAAATTTAGACGAGAAATAACTGAGTTTAGAAAAAATCCACCTGGAATCAGATGACAATTCATTTTTCCCATCCTGTTAGTTTTGCCAGTATTTGTGGCTATTCCCCACAATTCACTGTTTTAAAAATAAAGCTCAACAAACTTTATTCACTAAATGGTAATTTATGGTGAACTGAAATTTCATTTAAATATTCAGGCTATATCCCAATTCACTGCTTAGTAAATAAACGTTTGCTGTTTTGTTTTTATGTCTGGCTAAACTTTGAGCTTTGTAACTGGATCAATTAATGTCCAATTATATATTTTCTCTACTGATCATAAATAATTTTATATATACATATATATAGGAAGGAAGATAGATAAATAATGTAATGTTACAGATCTACAGATGTTCAAACAGCTACTAGATGCATACTTGCAAAAACAGAATATTCAAGGATATAATCTTTCAATGTAGGGTAATAACTGCTTGATCCAAGGATAAATCTGACTGCCATTCTGGGGTCAAGAAGGATTTTTTTTTTCTTAGCTTGTTGCAAAATTGGAAGTGCTTCAAACTGGGTTTTTTTGCCTTCTTTTGGATCAACAGCAAAAAACATATGTGAGGAAAGCTGAACTTGATGGACGCAAGTCTCTTTTCAGCTATGTAACTATGTAACTATGTAACATAACATTTTTATGCAATTCTCGTATAATTTACATTGCAATTAATTATGCCTGTTAATGTGAGATTCCTCCTTCTTTTAATGACTGGAACAATCACTGAATTATGTTCTTTGATCATTTCTGTTCTCACATAACTATCACCCCACTTCTCTCTGTCAATCCAGTCTTCTTTATATCTGGTCTCCACCTATCATACGTTATAGAGCTAATTGTTTCTTACCTTTACTCACATGGCTAAATTTGGTATGAGGAGGTCATCTCTGACATCACCAGTCTTGCTCTCACCTGTTCCCCCTCCAATTATCTCACAGCTTGTGTATATATTACCGTTATCTGGCACTTAGCACTTGTCTGTAGAAAAGTCCAGGAGGACTGAAACAGTGATGTTTATCTGTGCTAAATAAAAGCATTTCTACTTTACTACCACGGTCTCCAGAGTGCACTTATCTTCTCTCCTATATATATATATGGCTGGAGTTGGCACCGGAGCATCATTAAAGACCGGGAACTAGAGTGCTGGGATCATGGGAATATATATATTTTTTATTTAAAATTTTCAGTATTTTATAAATACATTACATAGAAAACAAACACAAATAGAAAATCATTGTCCGTGGTAATTATTACAAAGTCCGCTTAATGTCAGAATAACGGGACATAAGAACATGAAACATAAGAAACATAAAACAAGACATTCTCAATCTGGCTGTTTTTATGATTTGGAAAACAGAATAGGAGAAGCTAGGTGAGGGGGGGACTTTCATTACTTTCTGAACATTTTTGGGGCCATTAATTAGGATATCTAGCCAGTCAAGGAGCCCAATTTGATGTTATCATAAATCAGTAAGTGCATCTGTCTTCCTGACATCTTAATCTCATCACAGCTGTATAACTGTAAATAAGGTTTTATATATATATATATATAAATGAATAGTCCAAAGCTCTGCACACTCCTTGATGTCATTTATTAACAAAGATTCTGCTTGGGACTGCCCGTGTTATAATGTATCCCAGAAAGATGAGGCGCACTCACAGGACTTCAATTTAGATGTTTATTTAATTTGGTATGTTTACATCTGAAAACGTGATCAATGTTTCGGCCTGTGTAAACATTAATGTTTTTTTTATGTAAACAAATACATTGAATTAAAGATTTGCATTAAGCAAATATCCCCATTATTGACAGGCCCCATTCTATCTTATAGGGACACTACAGGCACCCAGACCACTTCAAACTGCAATAATTAGCTTTGTTGGTTAACTCCACCTCTAGTGGCTGTCTTCTACCACCTAGAGGGACTTCCAGATCGTTAGGCGACTGTTCGCTATGCATGAGCACATCCAGCGTCACCTGAATCCCCATAGGAAAGCATTACATAATGCTTTCGTACGGGGAAATCCTAATGCGAGCGTGGAGGTAGACTCGAACCAGCACTTAGGGACATCGGTGCTGGACGCAGGTAAGTCACAGAAGGGTTTTTTAACCATTCTGCACCGCGTGGGGGAAGTGGGCACTATAGCGAGAAAACTTTGTTTTCCTGGTAATATAGTTTCCCTTTAATCCAATGACTGCTCTTATTGGATTATTAGTATTATTTATAAAGCGCCAACAAGTTCCATAGAGCTGTACAATGGGTGGACTAACAGACACATATTTATAACCAGACGAGTTGGACACACAGAAACAGAGGGATTGAGGGCCTGCTCAGTGAGCTTACATGTTAGAGGGAGTGGGGTATAGTGACACAGCAACAGAGGGATTGAGGGCCTGCTCAGTGAGCTTACATGCTAGAGGGAGTGGGGTATAGTGACACAGTAACAGAGTGATTGAGGTCCTGCTCAGTGAGCTTACATACTAGAGGGAGTGGGGTATAGTGACACAGTAACAGAGGGATTGAGGGCCCTGCTCAGTGAGCTTACATGCTAGAGGTAGTGGGGTATAGTGACACAGTAACAGAGGGATTGAGGGCTTGCTCAATGAGCTTACATGCTAGAGGGAGTGGGGTATAGTGACACAGGAACAGAGGGATTGAGGCCCTGTTCAGTGAGCTTACATGCTAGAGGGAGTGGGGTATAGTGACACAGTAACAGAGGGATTGAGGGCCTGCTCAGTGAGTTTACATGCTAGAGTAGGTGGGATATAGTGACACAGTAACAGAGTGATTGAGGTCCTGCTCAGTGAGCTTACATGCTAGAGGGAGTGGGGTATAGTGACACAGTAACAGAGGGATTGAGGGCCCTGCTCAGTGAGCTTACATGCTAGAGGGAGTGGGGTATAGTGACACAGTAACAGAGGGAGTGGGGTATAGTGACACAGGAACAGAGGGATTGAGGCCCTGCTCAGTGAGCTTACATGCTAGAGGGAGTGGGGTATAGTGACACAGTAACAGATGGATTGAGGCCCTAATCAGTGACCTTACATGTTAGAGGGAGTGGGGTATAGTGACAGTAACAGAGGGATTGAGGGCCCTGCTCAGTGAGTTTACATGTTAGAGGGAGTGGGGTATAGTGACACAGTAACAGAGGGATTGAGGGTCCTGCTCAATGAGCTTACATGTTAGAGGGAGTGGGGTATAGTGACACAGTAACAGAGGGATTGGGGCCCTGATCAGTGACCTTACATGTTAGATGGAGGGGGTATAGTGACAGTAACAGAGGGATTGAGGGCCTGCTTATTGAGCTTACATGCTAGAGGGAGTGGGGTATAGTGACAGTAACAGAGGGATTGAGGGCCCTGCTCAGTGAGTTTACATGTTAGAGGGAGTGGGGTATAGTGACACAGTAACAGAGGGATTGAGGCCCTGCTCAGTGAGCTTACATGTTAGAGGGAGTGGGGTATAGTGACACAGTAACAGAGGGATTGAGGGCCTTCTCAGTGAGTTTACATGTTAGAGGGAGTGGGGTATAGTGACAGTAACAGAGGGATTGAGGGCCCTGCTAATTGAGCTTACATGCTAGAGGGAGTGGGGTATAGTGACAGTAACAGAGGGATTGAGGGCCTGCTCAATGAGCTTACATGATAGAGGGAGTGGGGTATAGTGACAGTAACAGAGGGATTGAGGGCCCTGCTCATTGAGTTTACATGCTAGAGGGAGTGGGGTATAGTGACAGTAACAGAGGGATTGAGGGCCCTGCTCAGTGAGTTTACATGCTAGAGGGAGTCGGGTATAGTGACACAGTAACAGAGGGATTGAGGGCCTGCTCAGTGAGCTTACATGTTAGAGGGAGTGGGGTATAGTGACACAGTAACAGAGGGATTGAGGGCCTTCTCAGTGAGTTTACATGTTAGAGGGAGTGGGGTATAGTGACAGTAACAGAGGGATTGAGGGCCCTGCTAATTGAGCTTACATGCTAGAGGGAGTGGGGTATAGTGACAGTAACAGAGGGATTGAGGGCCTGCTCAATGAGCTTACATGTTAGAGGGAGTGGGGTATAGTGACACAGTAACAGAGGGATTGAGGGCCTTCTCAGTGAGTTTACATGTTAGAGGGAGTGGGGTATAGTGACAGTAACAGAGGGATTGAGGGCCCTGCTAATTGAGCTTACATGCTAGAGGGAGTGGGGTATAGTGACAGTAACAGAGGGATTGAGGGCCCTGCTCATTGAGTTTACATGCTAGAGGGAGTGGGGTATAGTGACAGTAACAGAGGGATTGAGGGCCCTGCTCAGTGAGTTTACATGCTAGAGGGAGTCGGGTATAATGACACAAAAGGTAAGGGCAGGGCCCCTTGGACCCTGGCCCCCCATCTCTCGGGCATGCAATCACAACCTCAACTCCAACTAAGTGGCAGAACTAATGTATAGAGTGCCCTGCTGCAAGAATATTTTTCAAGCCTTCCCTGTGTCGCAAGAGGAAAGAAAAGAGAAATCACCATCTTTCATATAAGTCATGTGATGCTGTGACAGCTGGGGATCTACCATCCTTGCAGGGTTGTGTTTGTGAGCAGTGTTTTGTAAATTTGAAGGTAAGCATGTTTTGATATGAAGTATATGTGTGCATGTATGGGTGTATTTGTATGTACTGTTACCATTGGAATGCAGTGGTGTACTTGTGTGTAGTGTTTGCGTTTGAATGCAGGGGTGTGTGTTTGTCTGTAGTGTTAGCTTTTAAATGCAGGCGTGCTTTTGTCTGTAGAGTTGATGTTTTAATATAATTTTAGCGTTTTAATACAGGGATGTGTTTGTATGTAATGTTTGTATTTGCATGCAGGAGTGTGTTTGCATGGGTGTGTCTCCATGTTCTGTTTGATTTCTGGGATGTATGTACATACATATTAACACATATAAATATACACATTAACACGCAGATACACACAAACACCTTGACACATACTGGCATATACACACACATACACAGATACACACCCTTTGGCACACAGATACATGCACTTTGATACACACACCAACATACACACACTGGCACAGCCACACCGAGACACACACACACACACATCGACACAGATATGTACACACACTCAGATACACACATACACTGAGGTACACATGCTGGGGTGTATTTGTGTACAGTGCTAGTGATGGAATGTAGGAGTGTATTTGTGTTGGCATTAAAATTCTGGGATGTATGCATTACCACACACTCAGATGGACACTTACACACCGACACTTACATACACACAGGTACACATACACACTGACACACAGCCAGATACACACACACACACACACAACTAGATACACACACTTACTGAGACCCATGTACACACACATATGTGTCAATTTACATATTTTATTCTCTGGGTGTTTGTAATGGCTGATAAATAAAAGTGAAATCAGAAATTACAAACAGAAAAAAAAATATTTAGCCACCCTCCTGTCTCCTCACCTTTTGGGTACAGTGGGGTGGCTTGCTGGCCCTGGCTGATGGGAGTCTGCATTCATCTGCCCCAGTCCCTCTCCCCCACAATGCTTGCATTCTCCTCTGTGTGGTGTGTGCCCCCTCCCCATCGGCACTGAGAAGGAAGTGATCTGTTCTTACTGGGAGGAAGCGATCTGACCTTACTTCCTCCCAGCATGCACAGGAAACAAAGAGACTCACAGGGCAGTGTGTGAGATGGGGGCTAGCTGTGAGTATGTAGTCAGCCACCCCCCATATAACAGGGCCCCGGTCCGGAACAGTATTAAAGGGCCGGGGCCCCTGATTACCTCTGGTGCTGCAGGGGGCCCACGGGGAAGCTGCCTTAGGCCCCCCAGGAGTAACTGGGCCCGGGGCAGCTGCCCCTTTTGCCCCTCCTTAAAGATGGCCCTGGGTAAGGCAAGGGTAGAAAAGTAGGTTATTAGGATAGTATTCATTGAGGGCTTAGTTTTTTGTTTTGATGACAGTTTCAGGAGAGGAATCAGGGTGCGGGGAGGGAAAGCTGTTCACAGTTTAATTGATACGCTTACCTAAGTACGTTTTCAAAGATTTTTGAGGGAGTTGAGATTTGGTGAAAGTCTAACAGAGAGGGAAGGGCTTTCCCTAGGAACGGTGTAGCCCTAGAGAAGTCTTTAAGGTGAGCATTAGAAGTAGAGCATTAACAGAGGTTAGATGTAGGTCTCTGGCAGAGCGTAGGGGCCTAGACAGGACATACCTGTGTATTAGTGAGGATAAGTAGGTCGGAGCAGCATTGTGTAGAGATTTGTAAGCAAGTATCAGGATCTTAAGTTGAGCCCAATATCTTATGGAAAGCCAATGTCGGGACTGACAAATGGGGGAAGCGTGGGAGGTGCGGGGGACAGAAAGATGAGCCTCACCGGCGCATTCATTATACCATCCGGATTCTGGGTTTCTCTGCAGTTAAATATTTTAATAGGGACTTAAATAAGCAACCAGTGAAAGGGAAGAGTGACAATCTGAAGTTTTTAGTAATTATTCCTTGAAATCTATATGAACAGAAAGGAAACATCTTTTCAACTTGCATATAATATAAGGGTGCCGCTTAGACCTGCCTTGCCATAGACTTATTTGTGATAAGAGATATATTATTTATATGGTGCTACATGTTCTGCAGTGCTTTACAATTATCGAAAGGGCATATTCATGGGTGAGGACAGCCCTGCTCAAAGGAGCTTACAATCTATGAGGATTTGAGGTAGACGGATATATATAGTTAGGTATTTTACCCAAGGGCACTTACTGGTGAGGTGGCCTCACTGGGATTTATACATGGGTTCCTAAAATAGTGACATTACCTCTGTACTAAACAGTCAAACTAGCTGAATGTTCAGCTTCTACGTTGATGCTATGTTAAAACATGTGCAGGACCTAACTCTGAGTGTTTATTAACAAATTCACCCTCACTCGATGTTTATCCAACTACTTTCTCCCTGACGGGTTTGTGATTATAGAAACTGTAATCTACAATCCTGTTCCGTAAAAAGAACAGGATAAGCTTCTTTTCTGTCTAACATTTATACTATATTTTTAACTTGCACTAATAGTGACATGCTTTGCATCAACTTTAAGAGCACTATTAATGTCCCAGGTCTATTGATGGTCTGTAAGACACATTTTGTGGTCCACAACCAAGTGCTTAGAGAATTTCATTTTCTGCATTACGGTTGTACTCTGTCTTTACATAGACAATATGACCTGATATCAAACCTTGGATGGATTACTCTTCTCTTGGGGTTACAGAGACATGCTGACCGCAATCCCTTTGACCAGTAATTCTTCACAAGTAACCGACTATGAATTCCCTATTTGTAAGTTGATTTTCTTTTTAAAGAATCACTCCACACCACAAAAGCACTTAAAATTCTGCACTTTTATAAATGAATTAGGAAACACCCCTTGGCTGTCAATCAAACAGCCAGGGAGGTTTGCAGCCTCCTTCCGTTAGCTACCCTGAGCGTTCCTCCTCATCTTTCCATGCAGACCCACTCCTCCAGACATCAAAAGAGGATTCTCAATAAGAAGTCTCTGATTAGTTATTTCCCAGTCATGAAGCTGAAAGTCTCATCTGGGAAAAAGGGGAGGGCTTGCTGAGGCTGCAGTTCAAATGATCTGCAGCCATGAAAAATTCATGCATGTATTTATTGGGGTATATCTACTAAACAGTGACTTCTTTACCCATTTGGGCAGTGGAATGCTCGTTGACTTTTTCCAAGGATTTACCAAATGTACACAAATAACCACATGTATATTTTATTCCACACAATCTTTAGTGTCTGCCTGCCAAGAAAAGCCAGTACAGTAGATATATATTATGTAACATTGTGAAATTAGTCAATAGCTAATCAATAGTTCTCTAGCACAGCTATTTAGGCGAGAACTGTCAGGAATTTAAAGTCAATTTCTAATTTAAGGCCAAAGTAGCTGAACTGGAAGCATAGCTGATAAAGAATTTTTCCAATATTTGACTATTTTGGCCTTACTTTGAATTCCTGACCGTTCCCATGTTCCTGAATAATCCTGTAGCTGTTTATGAATGAAATGTCCCCGTCATGTCCTATGTGCGTACACAGGTGGAGTTCATAATAGTTACCCAGTTCAGCTGGGTTACAACCAATCGTTTCCTTCCATTCATAGAACCAAATTGTAAAGAAAACGCAATCACAAAAATTTTAATTCTGGCACAAAAAGCTGATTTGGAAATTCTCCATCTAAGCTACAGTAAGATCTTGGCTATTTAACGCTAGTTTTAACAAATTAATATTATTTTATCAGCTATACCTCATTGGCGATGCCTAACAAGGTTGAAACGATCGTCTGGGGTTGCTGTATCTCTCATGCAAAAAGAGAGCCAGTCTGCATTTTTAATCTGGAACACTCATTTGGGTGGGATCAGTCTGATATGTAAATGACCTGGCTATTTTTGTAATGGCACAAGAAGAGCTAGAACCAGCTTGAGACCTGAGCGGGGACCCACCGAAGTCCAGGCTAATGGAGCTGTTGTCCGTTCTCGGTACTCTCTTGCAACTTGTTTTTTGCTTTTAACAAATTAAAATTTATAACAATTTTCAGAAATCAGTAATCCAAGAATAAACCTAACTGCCTTTAAACTATAATTGTACTGCATTTATCCATCAACATATCACAGAAACATGGAACATTAAAAAAATTAATTCTGCATCAAAGTTTTTTTTTTTTTGCAATCTCACCTCTGATTAACCTGGTAAAAAGCTATACATTAGGGTCATTGGATTGCTTTAAGATTTAGATTGTTACTTTACTAATGGTTTGTGCGGGAATTCCTTGCATTCTAGAACTCAGCAAGTAATCCTAAAAGACTGCGTTGGTAGAAGTATATATAAACATAAATTACAATGTAACCGAAAAAGCTCCCACTCAAGGGCTTTGCGTTGCGTATACATTGATAAACGCATGCATGGACTCACCACATCATACATCAGGAATCCTCAGTGGATTTCATTCACTGATACAATAGACCAAGCAATGCTTTAGCCACGAGGGCCATCACCAAGCTTTTTAAGCCTTGATAGGCGTCTTGAGACTTAACAGCGTGAATTTTGCTTTTTCTGCGGACACAATAAATAGGACCAGTTACTTCTATGAATTTACACCATCGAATACACCATTGAAAACACCAATAACTTGTTTTAAAGGGAAACTCCAGTGCCAGGAAAACGATCCGTTTTCCTGGCACTGGAGGGTCCCTCTCCCTCCCACCCCCCAATCCCCAGTTGCTGAAGGGGTGAAAACCCCTTCAGTGACTTACCAGAGGCAGCGACATGTCCCACGTCGCTGCTTCCTCCTCCCCCGCCGCTCCTCCTTCTGCTTGTCGGGCGGTGGGCGCACCCCATAGGAAAGCATTGAAAATGAATTTCAATGCTTCCCTATGGGGAATAGAGCGACGCTGGAGGTCCTCACACAGCGTGAGGACGTCCAGCGACTCTCTAGCACAGAAAACCTGTGCTAGAAACCAGGAAGTTCCCTCTAGTGGCTGTGTAATAGACAGCCACTAGGGGAGGACTTAACCCTGCAAGGTAATTATTGCAGTTTAAAAAAAAAATGCAATAATTACACTTGCAGGGTTAAGGGTAGTGGGAGTTGACCACTCCCCTTCAGTAACCGGGGATTGGGGGGTGGGAGGGAGAGGGACCCTCCAGTGCCAGAAAAACGGATCGTTTTTCTGGCACTGGAGTTTCCCTTTAAACATGATGGTGGCTCGGTGATGCTCCAGGGCTGCGTTGTATTCTCTGACACTTGAAACCTGCAGTGTGTGGAAGGCAAAATGGATTTATTGAAGTATCAGAAAATCCTAGGAAAAAACGTCATGCCGTCTGTGAGGAAGCTGAAGTTTGGGCGTCATTCCAACAAAACAATGATCCCAAGCATACCTCAAATTCAACCAAGGCTTGGTTACAGAAAAAGTCCTGGGAAATTCCACAGTGGCCATCACAGTCACCTGACTTGAACCCCAAGAAAATCTCTGGTGGCATTTTAAGAAGTAGGTTTCAGCACGCAAACCCAAGAATATTACTAAATTCGTGGTCATTGCAATGAGCATTGGGCTAAGATTCCAAAGGAACGCTGCTAGAAACTGGTGTCTGGCTATTCATCTAGTGTGCAGAAGGTCCTAACAGCAAAACGGTGCTCTACCAAGTACTAAATATACTTCCCATGAAGGGGTTGAATACTTTTTAGAATGGAGACATTATTATAAGTTGCATTTTTAGTTAAATTTGGGAAACCACTTGAAGAATTCATTGTGTTATTTCAAATGCTTTTGTTTGATTTGTTTATTGCAAACATCTGAAAGTCTTTACATTTTGACAATAAACCTGTTTTTGAATAATTTTGATTACAGCTGTATATACAAGAACTCTCTCTCTCTCTCTCTCGAGATATATATATATATATATATATATATATATATATATATATATATATATATATAAAGAAGAAAAATAATCTTGCACTCCACTCCCAAGGTATGAATGCCCGGTGCTTGTCCAGCAAAATACAAAGAATCCAGGAGTCCTGATGAAAGTCTGTGGTTAGCGGACTGAAACGTCGATTTTTTTTCAAGAGAATTAAAAGCAAAGTTTTATCTGTATTTACAAGTCCTGGGAGTGCTATCTTATTTGGATTCTTTTTATATATATATATATATATATATATATATATATATATATATATATATACACATACATATGATTGGATTAAAAATAAATGTATAATCATTCATCCTGACAATCCAGGCAGTCCCCCTGCAGGCAGTCATGTTATCTGCCGATCCAGTCATGTGATCACGTCATCGCAATCACATAGACTGGAAGGGCCAGATTATCTGCAGGGGGACAGGTAGTCCCCCAAATCTGGATCACGGCGGAGGGTATGTATGCTGGGCCATGGGATGGCAATCCTCAGTGCGTACTATGGTGCCCAGCGGAGTTAAAGCCCACATTTTGCTGGCATAGTACTCCCGCCGACCTGAAGGGGTTAAACATAAAGATAAGTAAACATAATAACAACATTTCTGGGATGTGACAATTACCATTTAAATGTATTTAGGAATCCTGCTGCAAATATGGTGTTTTTAATCTATTTATGGGATTACAGTGTGTATATATTGTGTTGTTATTTAGCATGTTTGGTTTTATTTTTGCATAGTATGTTACCCCCTCCCTCGAAGATTGGTGACAGCATCAGTCTGATATAGAATAACTGTACATCCATGCACTGAATAGCTAAATACATTATTATTGTTAATATTTATTACATTATATTCTCTCTACTCAGCACAAAACCTCTAACATAATTTGGGTCATTAGTCTTTTTATTTTATTTTTTTTATTTAATGGGATAAAAACATTTTCTTTAACTATTTAAGAGCAGAATTTGTTTAATGGTGCATATCAAAAGTACTTTCACAAAGGAAGTATTAACACGAATAGTTGCTTGCATGTTTATAATATCCCATTTATTTATGGATTTTGATTTGTAATGTATCAAACATTCCATGGGGTACAATACTGAACAATAATGAGGACTGCATTACCTATTGAGCAGCGCAGCGGAATATGTTGGCGCTATGTGAATAATTGTTATTTTAAATTGCTCCAGCCAGAGTCACAAAGTAATGACTGATTCAGTACCTTTCATTTATGTCCAAATTCAAATAGCTGTATATTGTTTGTAGCAGTTTCTCATAGATTGAAGCTATGTTTTGTATTATCCATTCTTGAGTCATAAGCTCCTTCTGTGATTGATGTGCATGGCATTTAATTGGAACATTAGACCACCACATCGATGGGACAGGAAAGAAAACAAATTAACACAAAATAGACATCGGAAAACAATTGTCCAGTTCAGCTTAGACGCTGAGAGACATAACTAACTCAACACAGATGGGTAAAATGTGGGAAAAAACAGTAGCTAAGTGTGTTATAATTTACAAACAAATTTACTTTATATTGTGCATAGGAATAAGCAAGACTTAACAGGTTCTATATAATAATTAGTATCTGATATATGTCCTGTTTAACAACTAGAGGGTTCTAAAACCTTCTCCAAACCTATTGCACACAGAATTGATTCCTTGTGCCCCATTACCCATAGGATGGATTACATGTGCCCCATAACCCATAGAATGGATTCCCTGTCCCTTATTACCCCCATAATGAATTCCTTGTGCCCCATTACCCATAGGATGGATTACATGTGCCCCATAACCCATAGAATAGATTCCCCGTGCCTTATTACCCCCATAATGAATTACTTGTGCCCCATTACCCATAGGATGGATTACATGTGCCCCATAACCCATAGGATTGATTTCCTGTCCCTTATTACCCCCATAATGAATTCCTTGTGCCCCATTACCCATAGGATGGATTACATGTGAACCATAACCCATAGAATTGATTTCCTGTCCCTTATTACCCCCATAATGAATTCCTTGTGCCCCATTACCCATAGGATGGATTACACGTGCCCCATAACCCATAGAATTGATTTCCTGTCCCTTATTACCCTCATAATGAATTCCTTGTGCCCCATTACCCATAGGATGGATTACATGTGCCCCATAACCCATAGGATTGATTTCCTGTCCCTTATTACCCCCATAATGAATTCCTTGTGCCCCATAACCTATAGGATGGATTACATGTGCCCCATAACCCATAGAATGGATTCCCTGTCCCTTATTACCCCCATAATGAATTCCTTGTGCCCCATTACCCATAGGATGGATTACATGTGCCCCATAACCCATAGGATTGATTTCCTGTCCCTTATTACCCCTATAATGAATTCCTTGTGCCCCATAACCCATAGGATTGATTTCCTGTCCCTTATTACCCCATAATGAATTCCTTGTGCCCCATAACCCATAGGATTGATTTCCTGTCCCTTATTACCCCCATAATGAATTCCTTGTGCCCCATAACCCATAGGATGGATTACATGTGCCCCATAGCCCATAGAATTGATTTCCTGTCCCTTATTACCCCCATAATGAATTCCTTGTGCCCCATTACCCATAGGATTGATTTCCTGTCCCTTATTACCCCCATAATGAATTCCTTGTGCCCCATAACCCATAGGATTGATTTCCTGTCCCTTATTACCCCCATAATGAATTCCTTGTGCCCCATAACCCATAGGATGGATTACATGTGCCCCATAACCCATAGAATTGATTTCCTGTCCCTTATTACCCCCATAATGAATTCCTTGTGCCCCATTACCCATAGGATGGATTACACGTGCCCCATAACCCATAGAATTGATTTCCTGTCCCTTATTACCCTCATAATGAATTCCTTGTGCCCCATTACCCATAGGATGGATTACATGTGCCCCATAACCCATAGAATTGATTTCCTGTCCCGTATTACCCTCATAATGAATTCCTTGTGCCCCATTACCCATAGGATGGATTACATGTGCCCCATAACCCATAGAATTGATTTCCTGTCCCTTATTACCCCCATAATGAATTCCTTGTGCCCCATTACCCATAGGATGGATTACACGTGCCCCATAACCCATAGAATTGATTTCCTGTCCCTTATTACCCTCATAATGAATTCCTTGTGCCCCATTACCCATAGGATTGATTTCCTGTCCCTTATTACCCCCATAATGAATTCCTTGTGCCCCATTACCCATAGGATGGATTCCCTGTCCCTTATTACCCCCATAATGAATTCCTTGTGCCCCATAACCTATAGGATGGATTACATGTGCCCCATAACCCATAGAATGGATTCCCTGTCCCTTATTACCCCCATAATGAATTCCTTGTGCCCCATTACCCATAGGATGGATTACATGTGCCCCATAACCCATAGGATTGATTTCCTGTCCCTTATTACCCCTATAATGAATTCCTTGTGCCCCATAACCCATAGGATTGATTTCCTGTCCCTTATTACCCCCATAATGAATTCCTTGTGCCCCATAACCCATAGGATTGATTTCCTGTCCCTTATTACCCCCATAATGAATTCCTTGTGCCCCATAACCCATAGGATGGATTACATGTGCCCCATAGCCCATAGAATTGATTTCCTGTCCCTTATTACCCCCCTAATGAATTCCTTGTGCCCCATTACCCATAGGATGGATTACACGTGCCCCATAACCCATAGAATTGATTTCCTGTCCCTTATTACCCTCATAATGAATTCCTTGTGCCCCATTACCCATAGGATGGATTACATGTGCCCCATAACCCATAGAATTGATTTCCTGTCCCTTATTACCCTCATAATGAATTCCTTGTGCCCCATTACCCATAGGATGGATTACATGTGCCCCATAACCCATAGAATTGATTTCCTGTCCCTTATTACCCCCATAATGAATTCCTTGTGCCCCATTACCCATAGGATGGATTACACGTGCCCCATAACCCATAGAATGGATTCCCTGTCCCTTATTACCCTCATAATGGATTCCTTGTTCCCCATTACCCATAGGATGGATTACATGTGCCCCATAACCCATATAATTGATTCCCTGTCCCTTATTACCCCCATAATGAATTCCTTGTGCCCCATTACCCATAGGATGGATTACATGTGCCCCATAACCCATATAATTGACTTCCTGTCCCTTATTACCCCCATAATGAATTCCTTATGCCCCATTACCCATATGATGGATTACATGTGCCCCATAACCCATAGAATTGATTTCCTGTCCCTTATTACCCCCATAATGAATTCCTTGTGCCCCATTACCCATAGGATGGATTACACGTGCCCCATAACCCATAGAATGGATTCCCTGTCCCTTATTACCCCCATAATGAATTCCTTGTACCCCATTACCCATAGGATGGATTACATGTGCCCCATAACCCATAGAATGGATTCCCTGTCCCTTATTACCCCCATAATGAATTCCTTGTGCCCCATTACCCATAGAATTGATTTCCTGTCCCTTATTACCCCCATAACGAATTCCTTGTGCCCCATTACCCATAGGATGGATTACACGTGCCCCATAACCCATAGAATGGATTCCCTGTCCCTTATTACCCCCATAATGAATTCCTTGTGCCCCATTACCCATAGAATTGATTTCCTGCCCCTTATTACCCCCATTATGAATTCCTTGTGCCCCATTACCCATAGGATGGATTACATGTGCCCCATAACCCATAGAATTTATTTCCTGTCCCTTAATACCCCCATAATGAATTCCTTGTGCCCCATTACCCATAGGATGGATTACACGTGCCCCATAACCCATAGAATTGATTTCCTGTCCCTTATTACCCCCATAATGAATTCCTTGTGCCCCATTACCCATAGGATGGATTACATGTGCCCCATAACCCATAGAATTGATTTCCTGTCCCTTATTACCCCCATAATGAATTCCTTGTGCCCCATAACCTATAGGATGGATTACTCGTGCCCCATAACTCATAGGATTGATTTCCTGTCCCTTATTACCCTCATAATGAATTCCTTGTTCCCCATTACCCATAGGATGGATTACACATGCCCCATAACCCATAGAATGGATTTCCTGCCCCTTATTACCCCCATAATGAATTCCTTGTGCCCCATTACCCATAGGATGGATTACACGTGCCCCATAACCCATAGAATTGATTTCCTGTCCCTTATTACCCCCATAATGAATTCCTTGTGCCCCATTACCCATAGGATGGATTACACGTGCTCCATAACCCATAGAATTGATTTCCTGTCCCTTATTACCCCCATAATGAATTCCTTGTGCCCCATTACCCATAGGATGGATTACACGTGCCCCATAACCCATAGGATTGATTTCCTGTCCCTTATTACCCCCATAATGAATTCCTTATGCCCCATTACCCATAGGATGGATTACACGTGCCCCATAACCCATAGAATGGATTTCCTGCCCCTTATTACCCCCATAATGAATTCCTTGTGCCCCATTACCCATAGGATGGATTACACGTGCCCCATAACCCATAGAATTGATTTCCTGTCCCTTATTACCCCCATAATGAATTCCTTGTGCCCCATTACCCATAGGATGGATTACATGTGCCCCATAACCCATAGAATGGATTCCCTGTCCCTTATTACCCACAGAATTGATTCCTTGTGCCCCATTACCTATAGGATGGATTACATGTGCCCCATAACCCATAGAATTGATTTCCTGTCCCCTATTACCAACAGAATGGATTCCTTGTGCCCCATTACCCATTGGGTGGATTACATGTGCCCCATAACCCATATAATTGTTTTCCTGCCCCTTATTATCCCTTATAATGAATTCCTTGTGCCCCATTACCCATAGGATGGATTACACGTGCCCCATAACCCATAGAATGGATTCCCTGTCCCTTATTACCCCCATAATGAATTCCTTGTGCCCCATTACCCATAGGATGGATTACACGTGCCCCATAACCCATAGAATGGATTCCCTGTCCCTTATTACCCCCATAATGAATGCCTTGTGCCCCATTACCCATAGAATTGATTTCCTGTCCCTTATTACCCCCATAATGAATTCCTTGTGCCCCATTACCCATAGGATGGATTACATGTGCCCCATAACCCATAGAATGGATTCCCTGTCCCTTATTACCCACAGAATTGATTCCTTGTGCCCCATTACCTATAGGATGGATTACATGTGCCCCATAACCCATAGAATTGATTTCCTGTCCCCTATTACCAACAGAATGGATTCCTTGTGCCCCATTACCCATTGGGTGGATTACATGTGCCCCATAACCCATAGAATTGATTTCCTGTCCCCTATTACCAACAGAATGGATTCCTTGTGCCCCATTACCCATTGGGTGGATTACATGTGCCCCATAACCCATAGAATTGTTTTCCTGCCCCTTATTATCCCTTATAATGAATTCCTTATGCCCCATTACCCATAGGATGGATTACACATGCCCCATTATCAATAGGATTTATGTCCTGTTCCATATTACCAAAATAATGGGTTTCTTGTGCCCCATTGCCCATAGGATTGATTTCTTGTACCACATGACCCAAAGGGTGGATTTCCTGTGCCCCATAGGATGGATTTCTGGTGCTCTTTTACTCATGGGATGTATTCCTTGTGCCCCCTGACCCATATGATGGAGCCCCTCTACCCCCTTACCCATAGGGTGAATTCCCTGTACTCTGTTACCCATATGATGTATTACATGTGCCCTATCCTTAGGATGGAGTGTGACCCCTTTTAAAATGAATTATCTGTGGCTCAGCCTGCTTGTAAACAAGGTTTTGGAAATATCTGAAGTTTTAATTTTATAAATGTACACATGTATGGTTTAATATATCCTTAACTGATGTCATTAAGATGCCAATACAATGTATAAGAGCATAATGAATGTGAATATAGAATGTATTTTTGTGTTTAACTGTTGAAGAATGGGTCAAACTAAATTTACATCTGGGCCGCAACTGGGATGCCGAGTTATTGACGTGTGACGTGGATCCTTGTGAGAAAAAGATGGAGAAATTGTTCAGAGAGATATCTGGTTTGTGCCTAAAATAGCTTCCTACTTCAAATGATTTAATAACTGCTGACATATACTGGGGGTTATTCACTAAATGGGGAATTGCGGAGACAACAACATTTAACTTTTCAAATCTTAATCATCAAGATGGAAAATTAGCTGACTCCATTTCAGTTGAATTATTTTGGTGTTAAACTTGCAGTTCCCCCCTTTTTCACAGTTTAGTGGATAAAGTCCACATGAGTCTGTCTCCTTTTTATGCTATCATGGAAAAGCTTATATATATTTAGGGCTAAATTCTACAGAAAGTATATTCATGCAATTCATGATAAATGATATACCACAAGGCAACCATGCGCTCTCCATGTGTTGTGGACTTCATCTCTCTCGGGAAATGTAGTACAAAACATGTGGAGTGCCAAAGGTTGCCAAATGCTTGGTTTCTATTTGGCATAGTATGTATCCCCTCCATGGACGATTAGTGACAGGATCAGTCATAACTCGTGATGATTTTTGTGCTGATAGAAGCGCTTTAATAGACTCTCTCTATTTTTTTTGTCTGGTTGAAATGTTGAGTTCTTTGGACAATGAGTGCGGAACATCTGGACATTTCTTGTATCTATTAATATAATGTCTGGACAATTTCTTTTCATCTTCAATGAGTCTCTCTTATCCTGGCATGTTGTCAACAGATTGGCCTAAGGTAAATGTGATGCCCATATTTAAAAAATGGATCAAAAGCTCAGCGGGAAAAAACAGGCCCGTGAGCCTGACATCTATTGTACAAACATCTGAGATATATTAAGGAGTACATTTTGACAAACTATATTATCAACATAGTTTTATGAAGGATAGATCATCTATCCTCCCTAATACACAAGTATGTCCCGTCTAGGCCCCTACGCTCTGCCGAAGACCTATGTCTATGACTTCTCCAGAGCTGCACCGTACCTGTGGAACTCTCTTCCCTTTTCTGTTAGATGCTCACCCAGTCTCCACTCCTTCAAAAAAAATCATTAAAAACCCACTTCTTCATAAAAGCGTATCAATTAAACTGGTAATGGTTCCAAAAAACACCACACTAAGTCTTCATTGAATACTATCCTACCAATCTACTTCCCATGCCTTTTGTGTCACTTTACCCCACTCCCTCTAGTATGTAAGCTCATTGAGCAGGGCCCTCAACCCCTCTATTTCTGTGCATCCAACTTGTCTGGTTACAACTACATGTTTGTTCGTCCACCCATTGTAAAGCGCTGCGGAATTTGTTGGCGCTATATAAATATTATTATTATTATTATGTAAAATCAACTTAATTGTCTTTTATGATGATATAAGCAAACTATATATCTAGATGTTGCCTGGATTTCAATGTTTTCATACTGCACCAGTCAAAAAGCATACTGTTACAAATCGCTATTTGTAACTGGCCCTTTAAATGAGAAATTGCCCTGCTTCCCTGGATTGTGGAGAAGCATGTTTGCCAGCCTCCTGCCTCATGACTATGGCCCCTGGAAGATTGTGCCCCTGAAAACTTATTAACATTTATTGGGTGTTTTTGGCCCTTTAAGAACCGTCTGGGGACATATTGTGACTTTGCTGAACAATGCCCCTTTAAGACTATGTCCCCAGTCCGGTAAAATAACTTGCCCCTGGCTTTCCCCCACTTGGTTCAGTAAATAGGGCTTACTGAACCAAGTACCACACAGGCGGACCACCCAGAAGCTAAAGTGTGCAGGCAATTTACCTCCCAGGCTGTGAGGTTACTGCCGGTCAATTGCACGTGGCGGCGGCCATCTTGGTTTCCTCGAATGCGGTCAGCGGTGTATGCTAAAGATTCTGTGGAACTGAAATCGGCTACACATTTTGCCGAACACCGCTGACCCTTACCTTCTCCCATACTGAACTTGCAGCTCCAGAGACTAAGTCCCGTTCGAAATGGGACTTAGTCATTTTTTCGCATGAAATTGACCGACCGCACAGCCCAAATCTATGGAACTGTTTTGGGCAGGAAATTGTGCTTGCGGTCGGTCATAAAGGACTTCCAGCTAACTTTTGATCCACTGGAGGGATTTGGCTGATTTTTGGAAGGGTTTATGTTTGATGTATGCTGAGTCTGAATATGCAACTTTTATTGAAATTGGATGTATGGTTTTAAAGTTACAGTGTGTGTGTAAAAACTGTATTTTTATTGTATGTAATAATTGGTTTAACTGTTTATCTGAGGGGAGGGAATGTGTGGGCTGCACCAGATGTGTGATTGGTGATTTTATGCCTCCCCCTGGGAGTGTCCTATTTGCATGTAACCTCAATAAAAGCCAGGCTGGGTGTTCCAGACCTCAGACCTCTTCTGACCCTCAATACGTAGCCGTGTCTCGTTATTGGAGGGAACTGCTATATCTCACTGGGGACTGCTATGCGCTGCATATTCCCCTGAGCTCTTAATCACTTAGCTCTTGTAAGAGCTTGTTCCGGATACGCTCTCCTGGAGGAGAGGTCTTCCCCACACGGTCCTGGAGGACAGAAGCCGATCCAGGGTGGACGGAAGACGGCGCGGCTCCAGTTAAGCTACGGCGGTTGTGGAGCCTGCGGTGGTTGTGGTGTCGTCTGCAGTGCTTGGAGTCCTCTGAGAGCGCTAGGAGCATCCATCAACGGAGGGTACTCGGTCGGGGTACACGGAGCTCCGTTACACATACGCTTGCTTTAAAGATATGCTTGTACTTGGATTGAAAACTAACATACAGGTGGCATGGTTTTAACGGGGAATTCTCAAACTGTAGAAAACGTATAAGAAAGTACATCAAAGCTCAGCTGTGAGTCCACATCCTTTTAATGAAGACTACAAGTACCATAACCACCACAGGATACAGATTGTTTTTGAATGATTTGATATTCTACCGGGGGTCGGTCAGCTCCTTGTCTCCACTACTAATGCTTGAGAGCCGAACAGTGACTAGCATTACGTATCCCTGAGCTAGGCCATTCAATGTGGACCTTGCTAGTTGGCTCAGGCCATCAGCTGATTAATATCAATCAATGAGCTAAGCCCTGCACTGCTATTATCATTATTATTATTATTATTATTAATATGATTCTCTGTTCATAGTTCGGGTAGGACACTCTTCACTTACTGTTCTCATAGGTAAAATGTGTTTTATTAGAATTATTTTGTCTTGGTTTATAAATAGTACTGCGCTAAGGAATATGTTGGCGCTATACAAAATATTTTTATTGTAATAATGGCTATTTCTGTGCAGGGCAAGGTGAGCCGAAGGCAAGATACTGACAATATACAGGATGTTAAGTAGATAGATATAGAGCAAATAAAAATGGAAACAGTCAGCAATAGCAGAAAGTGTAAAAGCTCTGAGTTATACCTTTCCCCCAGCGTCCCTGGGTGAGCGTCCCAGGGTGGGCGTCCCTGCTGGTCAGTTGTGACGGAGCGAGGATGAGATATGGGTTACAATACAGGAGCTGGATAGTTTTGTTACAATACAGAGAGGACCAGGTGAAACTTCCTGCACCTCATATTATCCTGGCCAGGACCAAGGACCACAAATGGAGAATGCTTCTCATTTCCCAAGTACAGTGAGCTAGACATGTATGAGGCTGCCAGTGGCGTTGCTAGGAGTGTTGCTATGGATGTTGCTAGGGACATTGCTATGGGAATTGCCAGGGGTGTTGCTATGGATGTTGCTAGGGACATTGGTTGGGGCATTGCCAGGGGTATTGCTGGGGGCGTTGCTATGGATGTTGCTAGGGACATTGGTTGGGGCATTGCCATGGGCATTGCCAGGTGTGATGCTATGGATGTTGCTAGGGGCATTGGTTGGGGCATTGCCAGGGGTATTGCTGGGGGGGGGGGGTTGCTATGGATGTTGCTAGGGACATTGGTTGGGGCATTGCTGGGGGCATTGCCAGGGGTGTTGCTAGGGACATTGGTTGGGGCATTGCCATGGGCATTGCTGGGGGCATTGCCAGGGGTGTTGCTATGGATGTTGCTAGGGGCATTGCCAGGGGTGTTGCTTGGAGTGTTGCTGTGGATGTTGCTAGGGGCATTGCCAGGGGTGTTGCTTGGAGTGTTCCTAGGGGTGTTGCTGTGGATATTGCTATGGATGTTGCTGGGGGTGTTGCCAGGGGTGTTGCTAGGGGCATTGCCAGGGGTGTTGCTTGGAGTGTTGCTGTGGATATTGCTATGGATGTTGTTGGGGGTGTTGCCAGGGGTGTTGCTAGGGGCATTGCCAGGGGTGTTGCTTGGAGTGTTGCTGTGGATGTTGCCAGGGGTGTTGCTGGGGGCGTTGCTGTGGATGTTGCTAGGGGTGTTGCTGGGGGCGTTGCTGTGGATGTTGCTGGGGGCGTTGCTAAGGATTTCCCTCTTGCTGTTTTGGCATGTGGAGAATCACATGGGGCAGAAAGCAGTAGCTGCTGACAGTTCCTGTCTCCTCTCCTGTATATACAGAGTAGGCTGCAGGTGGCATGGCCCATGAGGCTGGGAGTATAGACAGCCCTCACACTGTGTTGTGGTTACTAGGAGCAGCCTGCTCTGACTCCAGATCTCTAAAAGCACTGCTGATAAAAGAGATATGGAGATTCTGGAGGGAAGGGGCTGCAGGACAAGAATGGAGAGAACTGGGGGTGCAGGGCAGGCTGGGGAGAGAACTGGGGGTGCAGGGCATGGCTGGGGAGAGAACTGGGGGTGCAGGGCATGGCTGGGGAGAGAACTGGGGGTGCAGGGCATGGCTGGGGAGAGAACTGGGGGTGCAGGACATGGCTGGGGAGAGAACTGGGGGTGCAGGACATGGCTGGGGAGAGAACTGGGGGTGCAGGACATGGCTGGGGAGAGAACTGGGGGTGCAGGACATGGCTGGGGAGAGAACTGGGGTGCAGGACATGGCTGGGGATAGAACTGGGGGTGCAGGCAGGGCATGGCTGGGGAGAGAACTGGGGGTGAAGGGCGTGGCTGGGGAGAGAACTGGGGGTGCAGGACATGGCCGGGGAGAGAACTGGGGGTGCAGGACATGGCCGGGGAGAGAACTGGGGGTGCAGGACATGGCTGGGGAGAGAACTGGGGGTGCAGGGCATGGCTGGGGAGAGAACTGGGGGTGCAGGGCATGGCTGGGGAGAGAACTGGGGGTGCAGGGCATGGCTAGGGAGAGAACTGGGGGCTTAAGGACATGGCTGGGGAGCAAAAACAGGGCAGCACACAATATATTATGGACACACAATATTACTGCATGACAGGAGGTAAATATTGTAATACTCTCTATATATAACCCCTACAGCAGCAACCATAACAACCAATGAAAACGCAGATAGGAGGTTATATAATGGGCTGTCCGCAAGACTCTCCTCTATCTTTTCTGCTTTTGCAAAGGATAAGAGTATTATCAGTGCTTTACACACTTGCATAGTGATACCTGTGTAACGGACCGTTTCAGCATATGAGGGGTTAAAATCCGTTTAGGCGATAATCCCCTTTTCTCAGAAAGGCACAGCTACTGCAGAACATCAAAACTCACGAATTGGCTATAGGCGAATGCATCAAACTCCCGAACTGCATACCAGGGAATAAGATAGCACTCCAAGCTGGAACCTCACGAATAGCTGCTAGCAGATGAATAGGAAAAGCAGACATCAGCTTACACTCCTAGCAGTCAATCTCCAACAGCATACAGTGAATCCCCCCAAGAACGAGACAAGGCTCCGTGTTGAAGGTCAAGCAGTGGTCTGAGGTGCTGGGGCACCCAGCCTGGTTTTTATTACATGAGTACACATACAGGCCACACCCAGGGGGAGGCATAAAATAACCAATCACATACATGGTTCAGCCCACACATCCCCTCCCCTCAGATAACATTAAACCCAATTATCCGGTACACCTTTTCAGCCAAGTTCTGGATGTACCCCAAAAACAGGGGGTACACCTTTAAATCCAGCATCGCTGGATAGCCCTTATTCAGGGGGACAACATATTCAAAATTCAAGTCATTCGGATGAACGGTTCGGGAGATATGGGGTTCCAAAGATTTGACCGACCGCATGGGTAAAGTATCCGAAAACAGTTCATGCATTTTGGCCCTGCGGTCGGTCACAAACAAGGGAATGAAAACAGACGAATTGCCTGTGTTATAGAGCCTGGAGAGGGTTTGAATGAATTCCCTTGTTTGTGGGGTTCTTTCTACCGAACGGCGGGTCATTCGGTAGTTTCTATACGAATTTCTGGAAGTATGGAGGTCTCAGCGGTGTTTGCCTAGTCAAGTGTCCGATTTTAGTTCCAGACACTCGACGGCAAAACACCGCTGTTCGGTAGTTTAAGATGGCCGCCGCCACGTGTTCGTTTCCCGAATGGCGGCCACCCAGAGGACAAAGAATACATTACACTGATTGCCAATTACCCGTTTGCAACATTGTTGCAAACGGTAATTGGAGGCACACTTATTCCTGGGTGGTCTGGTTGTTCGGTAGTTTCACTCAATATACTGAATGGAGTGATTCTACCGAACAATCAGATGAATGCTGCATACCTATAACCCAGGTTAACTGAACACATGAATGCATACATGATATTAAAGGACTAAAGGCAGGATTACTGTAATATGCTCTACAGTCTTAAAGGTACAGTATCCCACAAGTCCCAATAGGTCCACGGATGGCCCTTAAAGGCCCAGTAGCAGTAATATAAACTATTACATGCCCAAATATAGTTTTTACAGTGCAATATGTCCAGGGGCCATAGTCGCAGGGCAGGAGGCTAGCAACCAGGCTTCTCCAGTTCTCAGTGGCGAGGTTGGTTTCGTCACAACCTGTTTATATACTAGCCATTGGTTCACAATACACCTCCTTTATTATATTATCGAGATCTATTCTTATTTTTTTTTTCCATTTCCCCTAATTATTTCTGTTAGCCAATCAAAACCTCACCTGTGATTTGTTGGATTTCTCTCTCTACACAAATATAGGAAATAAGAATAGATCTGGATGAAATAATAACGGAGGTGTATTGAGAACCAATGGCTAATATATAGGCAACATTATTCAAATTAAGATTGTAGATACACTAAAGATAACAAAATGAGCTTTTTATCATCATGCTATTATTAGTCCTAATACATCTCCCTTTAATTGGTGCTGAAAATGAATCCAATTTTCTTAGTGGTAAACATTTTTTTTGGTAAATAAAACCGTGGTGCTGGTATAGACGTAGAATCCCTATATACATTATTTATGACGGACTAGAGAGCAGCTCTTCCTTATTCAGTGCGCACCCTGCATGTCCTAACAGGAGGGCCATCGCATAGCCAGCATGACTGCGTCTGCAGATTAGAGGCAGCAAGCACAACTGGCACCAGCATGCCACGTTCACTGATAATCTGAGACCATCTGAGCATGTTCATTACTGTATTTTTATTCCCGGTTACAATTTGGCTACTTTTTCCAATGCTTCCTGTTTTGTTTTTTTTTACACCTTTGACTCAACTCGTTTTTTGCTTTGATCATTTCTATACCCTATGACCTCAGCATGACATTGACTATTTTTGACTGTCTCAAGATCTATGTATTTTATCATTAAAGGGCACTTCTATTAAACTCAGCCTTATCTACATATATAAACTGAAACATTCTGACAAATTCTCTGCAAGTTATGGTTAAAAAAAATGGCTTACTTTGAAAATCCTCAAAATACGTAGCTCTGTGTCGTATTTATTAACGGTTTGCTTTAGCGTAAGCTCTGCATTGCTTTGCTGTAACAAAACCATTAACGCTGGCTGGAACACTAAAACATTGTTTTTTCCCAGCAAAATGAGAAAATAAAGAAGGCAGTTTACTATTTAGTTAAGTGACTTATTTTGCATGTTATTGAAGAAGAACAGATATAAATCATCTGACCCAGATCATGCTGGGAAAAACAGATCATCACTTTATGGTGAGTAAAAAAATAAATCATCTTTCTTATTTTTATTTTTCTAATTTTTTCCACAAATGTAATAGATATTATGACCTGGATTCAAAATGTATGACACATCAGAACCTCTGTGGTGACATGTAGACCTGGTAAAGGTCTTGTGAAAATCTGTTTTTAACCCCTTCATCGCCAAGGGAGGGGGACCTTGAGGGTGGGGGCACCCTTAGGGCACTACACAGGAAAGCGGGTTTGTTTTCCTGACACTATAGTGATCCTTTAAGATTCACAGCAAGGTTCTAGAGCAGGGCTTCCCAAACTTTTATGCGCCGAGACCCGCTTTTGAAACCGGTAATTTTTCACAAACCAACTCTCTTTTAATGCATATTTAAAAAATTAATAGACTTGGCACATCATGGAAATCAGCTTTAGAGGCGTACAATCTGCCTGACTGTCTCCTGAGTCCCCGACGGCCCTGGATGCATAGGTCAGCGCGACCCACTGGTCCCACACTTTGGGAAACCCCCATTACCGTGATAGTATTTCAATAGGGACATTTAGAGCAGCAGAAAATTGCTGTAATGTTATTTCTCCTTTCTCATTCCTTTCCCTGATCATTCTCCTGGAATAATTGGGTTCCTTAAAATGTACAGACCTATTCAAATGCTTGGCGTGTGGGAAACCCTCGCCTCCGTGGCAATCTATAGTAAACACCAATTACACAACTACATTGCCCATTGAATTTATTTGAACTTTTATTAATTTCTTTAGTAAGTGGAAATATGACGACTAGTATTCTCCAGTAAAAGTGTGAGTAATGAATGACCAGCCCAGAGGATTATCATTTCACCTTCCGTGGAGCCTTAGCTACCAAGCGGTGTGACTCTTGGGTAATTTAGGGGTTAGTCAGCGTAAGAGCACCTAATGAAATACTGAGAGATGTTTATTTAAAGTAAGCGAAACCACAACTTTCTAGGACTGACTTTGTCGTTTGTCTGAAAGGTCATTTATGGGAAATTTCAGAAAGGGTAATGACTCAAATAACATTTTATTCACAAGATCTGTTTTATCATCATCTTACAATAACATAGAATATATTATTATTATTATTATAAAATTTTAGTCAGACTGGATTGTGTACACAGTGCAATCTCACTCAGGTATTTATTTCCTTAGCACAAGGGAGCATTTTACTAGCAAGTGTACCCCATTCATCAGCACGTGTACCCCATTAGCATGTGCACCCCATTCATCAGCACGTGTACCCCATTCATCAGCACGTGTACCCCATTAGCATGTGCACCCCATTCATCAGCACGTGTACCCCATTCATCAGCACGCGGACCTCATTCATCAGCACGTTTACCTCATTCATCAGCACGTGTACCCCATTCATCAGCATGTGCACCCCATTCATCAGCATGTGCACCCCATTCATCAGCACGCGGACCTCATTCATCAGCACGTTTACCTCATTCATCAGCACGTTTACCTCATTCATCAGCACGTTTACCTCATTCATCAGCAGGGCCGGACTGGGTATGAAAACCAGCCCTGGAAAAAATTACATACCAGCCCCATAGCATTGCGGAGTCATCAGAATTCAGCTTAACAGCCCATTAAAATGCGGACGGCATATAACGCCGTAACAGCGTTAAAGGGACACTATAGTCACCCAGACCACTTCAGCTCAATGAAGTGGCCTGGGTGCAATGTCCCTCAGGTTTTAACCCTTCACATGTAAACATAGCAGTTTCAGAGAAACTGCTACGTTTACATTTGCGGTTAATCCAGCCTCTAGTGGCTGTCTTCCGGACAGACACTAGAGGTGCATCTGCGACGCTGGAGGCACATTTCGCCTCCATCGCGCAGAGTGTCCATAGGAAAGCATTGAGAACTGCTTTCCTATGGACACTTTAAATACGCGCGCGGCCGAGGGAGCCTGGCACTGGATTAAGGTAAGTAACTGAAGGGATTTTAACCCCTTCAGCGCCACGGGAGGGGGACCCTGAGGGTGTGGGCACCCTCAGGGCACTAAAGTGTCAGGAAAACCGCTTTGTTTTCTTTACACTATAGTGATCCTTTAAGAGTTTAAGGGGGTTATTTTGGCCAGGGGAAGCCAATGGTTATACACCTATGCTCTAAACCAGGAGTAGACATACTTTGCCACTCCAGATGTTGTGGACTACACCTCCAATGATGCTTTTCAAGCCTTAATGGAGATGTAGTCAAAAAACAAAGGGAGTGTCGAAGGTTCCCTACCCCTGCACTAAACCATAAATATATAATACAGTTCCTACCCCATAAATATAATATTTAATGCTCTCATCCAACCCCCTTCCCTCCACAGTTCCTAATAAATATATTACAAATATAATTCCCTCACCCCTGTAGCCCCCTTTATTTACATTTCATTCTATATACACACACACACACACACATATAAAATATTCATTGAGCCACAAATATAAATGTAAAAAATATAATCATTGCCTCATCTCAAATTCCCAAGTCAGATCTTTCCCGTCCCCCCTCCCCCTTATACACAGTTGACCCCCCTCCCCTAATACATTTCTGCCCCCTTCTTCCCCTCCCCAATACATTACTGCCCCCCCTCCCCAATACATTACTGACCTCCCCTTCCCCAATACATTACTGACCTCCCCTTCCCCAATACATTACTGCCCTGTCCCCTTCCCCAATACATTACTGCCCTCCCCTTCCCCAATACATTTCTGCCCCCCTCCCCTCCCCAATACATTTCTGCCCCCCCTCCCCAATACATTACTGCCCCCCTCCCCTCCCCAATACATTACTGCCCTCCCTCCCCTCCCCAATACAGTACTGCCCTCTCTCCCCTCCCCCAATACATTACTGCCCCCTCTCCCCTCCCCCAATACATTACTGCCCCCTCTCCCCTCAATACATTACTGCCCCCCCTCCCCTCCCCCAATACATTACTGCCCCCCCTCCACTCCCCCAATACATTACTGCCCCCCTCTCCCCTCAATACATTACTGCCCCCCCCTCCACTCCCCAATACATTACTGCCCCCCCTCAATACATTACTGCCCCCTCTCCCCTCCCCCAATACATTACTGCCCCCTCCCCTCCCCCAATACATTACTGCCCCCCTCTCCCCTCCCCCAATACATTACTGCCCCCCCTCCCCAATACATTACTGCCCCCCCTCCCATCCCCCCAATACATTACTGCCCCCTCCCATCCCCCCAATACATTACTGCCCCCTCTCCACTTCCCCAATACATTACTGATCCCCCCTCCCCAATACACAATACATTACTGTCCCCCCTTCCCCAATACACAATACAATAGGTCCCCCCTCCCCAATACACAATACAATAGGTCCCCCCTCCCCAATACACAATAGGTCCCCCCTCCCCAATACACAATACAATAGGTCCCCCCTCCCCAATACACAATACAATAGGTCCCCCCTCCCCAATACACAATACAATAGGTCCCCCCTCCCCAATACACAATACAATAGGTCCCCCCTCCCCAATACACAATACAATAGGCCCCCCTCCCCAATACACAATACAATAGGTCCCCCCTCCCCAATACACAATACAATAGGTCCCCCTCCCCAATACAATAGGTCCCCCAAACCCCTTTATTCTTACCTTCAACAACAGCTGAGGGAAGAGAGGCCGCGATGCAGTCTCTGTAGAGCCGCCGCCGCGCAGCCGCCGGATGTGACGTCATGTCGTCATTTGCCGCTCACATTCGGCGGCTGACACAGGAAGTAGCTGTGCCCTCGCACAGCAAGCAGCAGCGGCCGGTGCAGGTGTGGCTGCGGCCGTGCGGTTGTGGCTGCGGACGCACGGCCGCATAAGCAAACACAAAAGACTTTTTTCATGTCTTGTGGCTGAGTGCAGCCACATGTCAAAACGGCTCCAGGGCTGGCGGCCTACCGGGAAATTTCCCGGTATCCCGGTAGGCCAGTCCGGCCCTGTTCATCAGCACGTTTACCTCATTCATCAGCACGTTTACCTCATTCATCAGCACGTGTACCCCATTCATCAGCACGTGTACCTCATTCATCAGCACGCGGACCTCATTCATCAGCACGTTTACCTCATTCATCAGCACGTTTACCTCATTCATCAGCACGTTTACCTCATTCATTAGCACAAGGGGATATTAGCACAGGCACCTCCAGGGGCGGACTGAGAACCCTCAGGGCCCCCGGGCAAAATAAATCAAGGGCCCCCTTACAGGCCCCACCTATACTCCGCATCAAGCGCCACCCATGTCCCGCCTCCATGCACCGCCTCCAGCCACACCCTACACAATCTTTAGACACAAGGAACAAAAGTGCAATAATCCCTTCAAGGCCCCAGTAGAGACTACAATTGAGGGCTAATGGGCCATGGAGGGGGGGGGAGCATTCTAGCAGAGGCTATCTCAGTGTCCTTTAGAGAGTGTGTTAGAAAGAATTTCCTCCAGGTCCCATTAGAGACTACAATGGAGTCTAATGGGGCCTGGAGGGGGGTCTCCAACACTCTGGTTCCTATTCACAATATAGCAACACAACATAGCTCGCTGATACCTAGGCCAAGTTGGCTCCTCTTACCTTAATTACTGTTGCTGGCTGGCAGTCTGTGGGCTTGCTGGAAGGCTGTGGGCTTACTGGCTGCGGCTGGCAGGCTGTGGGCTTGCTGGCTACTGCCGGCAGGCTGTGGGCTTGCTGGCTGCGACTGGCAGGCTGTGGGCTTGCTGGCTGCGGCTGGCAGTCTGTGGCTTGCTGGCTGTGGCTTGCTGGCTGGCAGGCTGTGGCTTGCTGGCTGGCAGGCTGTGGCTTGCTGGCTGCGGTTGGCAGGCTGTGGGCTTGCTGGCTGTAAGCCTAACTGGTGGCCTGTGGGCTGGCTGGCTGGCCAGCCTCTGGGCTGGCTGGCTTGCTGGCTACTGGGGCACTTGTAGATTATTTAAAGAAATAATCCATGCACAATAACCACTACTGCTCTGTGTAGTCGTTATGGTGCCAGGAGGGCCGGGCCCCCCTCCCAGAGTAAGTAGTCAAACCGTTTAAGAACAGTTTGACAACTTACCTGGGGTCTGCTGGGATATGAGGCTGTAGTAGGGTATAGGAGCAGTGGTGCAATGTGTAAGGGGTGCAGTGTGTGTGAGTGGGTGTAGTGTGTGAATGTGTAGGGTGTGTGGGGCAATGTGTGTATGAGGGGGCTGTGTATGTGTGTGGCAATGTTAGTATGGGGGGCTGTGTGTGTATGGGTGGGCAGTGTATGTGTGTGTGAGGCAATGTGTGTAAATGTGTATGGTGTGTGTGGGGGCAGTGTGTGTGTGTGGGGGGGGCTGTGTGTGTATGGGTGGGCAGTGTATGTGTGTGTGAGGCAATGTGTGTAAATGTGTATGGTGTGTGGGGGCAGTGTGTTTATGGGGCTAGAGTTCACTCTCACCACTGCGACCACCAGGAATCCCTGGTGGTCACAGTGTTGAGAGTGAACTCTAGCCCGTAGCTCCAGGGCTAGAGTTTACTCTCGCAAGAGCCGTAACGTTGCCGTGTTAACCGCGGCAATGATCTGTGCTCGCGCAAGAAGGACCCAGAGGAGCTGCAGGCTGAGCTCCCGGGTCCTCTCTTCCTCCCTCCCCTGCCGGCTGCCCGCACGGTGCCTGCGGACAGGGGAGGGGGCAATTGCCCTCCTCTTACTCCCCCCCTCCCCCTCTTCTTACCCCCCTTCCCCCTCTTCTTACTCCCCTTCTTACTCCCACCCTCTTCTTACTCCCCCTCCCTCTCTTCTTACTCCCCCTCCCTCTCTTCCTACTCCCCCTGCCTCTCTTTTTACCCCCTCCCTCTCTCTTCTTACCCCCCCTCTCTTCTTACCCCTCCCTCTCTCTTCTTACCCCCCCTACATCTCTATTTTTACCCCCCTCTCTCTTTTTACCCACCCTCTCTCTCTCTTTTTACCCCCCTCCCTCTCTCTTTTTACCCCCCTCCCTCTCTCTTTTTACCCCTCTCCCTCTCTCTTTTTACCCCCCTCCCTCTTTACCCCTTCCCTCTTTACCCCCTTCCCTCTCTTTTTACACCCCCTCTCTCTTTTTACCCCCCTCCCACTCTCTTTTTAACCCCCACTCCCTTTTTACCCCCTCCCACTCTCTTTTTACCCCCCTCCCACTCTCTTTTTACCCCCCCTCCCACTCTCTTTTTAACCCCCCACTCTCTTTTTAACCCCCCTCCCACTCTTTTTAACCCCCTCCCACTCTCTTTTTAACCCCCCCTCCCACTCTCTTTTTAACCCCCCCACTCTCCTTTTAACACCCCCACTCTCTTTTAACCCCCCCACTCTTTTTAACCCCCCCACCCCACTCTATCCCCACTCTCTTTTTAACCCCCCCTCCCACTCTCTTTTTAACCCCCCCACTCTCTTTTTAACACCCTCCACTCTCTTTTAAACCCCCCCACTCTATCCCCACTCTCTTTTTAACCCCCCCTCCTACTCTCTTTTTAACCCCCCCTCCCACTCTCTTTTTAACCCCCCCTCCCACTCTCTTTTTAACCCCCCCCACTCTCTTTTTAACCCCCCCCCCTCCCACTCTCTTTTTAACCCCCCCCCCACTCTCTTTTTAACCCACCCCCCCACTCTCTTTTTACCCCCCCCTCTCTTTTTAACCCCCCCTCCCACTCTCTTTTTACCCCCCCTCCCACTCTCTTTTTAACCCCCCCCTCCCACTCTCTTTTTACCCCCCCCACTCTCTTTTTAACCCCCCCCTCCCACTCTCTTTTAACCCCCCCCTCTCTTTTAACCCCCCCCCCTCCCACTCTCTTTTAACCCCCCTCCCACTCTCTTTTAACCCCCCCTCCCACTCTCTTTTAACCCCCCCCTCCCACTCTCTTTTAAACCCCCCCCACTCTCTTTTTAACCCCCCCTCCCACTCTCTTTTTAACCCCCCCCTCCCACTCTCTTTTAACCCCCCCCCCTCACACTCTCTTTTAATCCCCCCCTCTCTTTTAACCCCCCCTCCCACTCTCTTTTAACCCCCCCCCCACTCTCTTTTAACACCCCCCCTCCCACTCTCTTTTAACCCCCCCCCCCACTCTCTTTTAAACCCCCCACTCTCTTTTTAACCCCCCCCCCACTCTCTTTTTAACCCCCCCTCCCACTCTCTTTTTAACCCCTCCCCTGTAGCGTGACCGAGCGGCTGTGCGGTCCGCGGTGCCCGGCCGGAGTGATAGGAAGGTGCACACACACTGAGTGTGCACCTTCCTGTCAGTCCGGCCGGGTACAGGAAACAGAAACTCCTGTTCCGCGCGGAACAGAAGTTTCTGTTTCCTGTACCCGGCCGGACTGACAGGAAGGTGCACACTGAGCACCTTCCTATCACTCCGGCCGGGCACCGCGGACCACACAGCTACAGGGGAGGTGAGGTGAGAAGCTGTAGCCGCCTGAGGCTCTGAAGAGAGCTCAGGCGGCTGCAGCATTTAAAGGGGCGGCCGGGCCCCCTGATGGCGGGCCCCCCTCCCGGCCGGGCCCTCGGACCATGTCCGAAGTGCCCGACCGGTCAGTCCGCCCCTGGGCACCTCTTACTTCAGACTAACACAATATTTCATTAACTCAGGGACCTAGTACGTTAGCACAAGACAATGTTTTATTATCACCGGACGCTCTTCACTCAGCACGATATACAATCCAGCTGGTGTAAGAAGGTCTGTTGCTCATAGACTAAACAAAGTAAAACTACGGATATTTCTGTGAATAAGCAATGGGTGAAGATAGTTGGAAAGTTCACTATTAGAAAAAGAGAAATGGAAGGAGTAGGGAGGTAGGGAGGATTAATCATATGGTAATGAGGTGATTTTGATTATCAATCAAAGTTCCGACCACAGATTGTCTTTTTTTTTTTTGTGTCCTTTGGCGTTTTGTTTGTTGGTATATTTACTGGTTTAGCAGGCTCATTGACAGTTTTTGGAAACACGTTCACTCATTTATCTGCATTGGTCCTTTATCAACAATCTTTCAGTATAATGAACGTTCATCAAGTTTTGAAAGGAAATTGGTTATTTGTTAAATAAGTATATATATATATATATATATATATATATATATATATATACACTCGGAATTTATCTAATATGTAATGGGATGTAGAAGGAGAAGCAAAGTTGGTTGAGGTGTGCCGAAAGCAACGTACGAGTAGGCCTGTAAAAGAGGGCAAAAGAGGTTTCAAAGAAAACACACTTTATGCAAGTTTATACAGCATGGAGTTTTCGTGAAGAAGAGTAGTAGAACCTAAAACACGTTCATTATTTAAAAATAAGGAACCAGAGTATAGTGTTTTTAATATAAATAGAGATTTTAGAAATAAGAGCTAATGAACAAATTGAGGGTGGAGCTGGTTAAATTTAAGCGGTTTGATGGGCTTGACCTATTGACATCAAAAAAGCGTAAGGGGGCTAACTGTGTCTTTAAGAGAATTCCCCTGGGAATTTATGCATAATTAAATGTGACTATGGGTGATGAATAGTGACACTCTGATTTAAGGAAAACGAAGGGAGAACTGTGTACATATGTTTTTTGAAAGGAACAAATTTGAGGAACATACTTAAAATTATACAAATAACGAATAATGAAAGTGCAAGTGGGATATAACAGGACCGCATGTGATAGATTAGGAAAAACTAAAAGCTAGTAAAACAGCCGTTCGTACGTGTTTCGGCTAATTAATGTATGTAAGAAACAGGCGAACGTAGGTGAGTATAAGCGGTCGGTATTTAATACTAACGAAAGAAAAACGAACGAGTGTGTACTCTGCGGTCGGCTACTAGCCGCATGAACGCAGAAGTACATGAACAGCAGAATTATACAAACGGGCAAGTAATATAGGGAGCCTATCCCCACTTTTTTAGGCCCGAACGTGGGAAATAGCCGAACACTATTTCCCACGCTGATGCTTACGCGTGCATGCCGGTCCCGTGACCGGAAGCAAGAAAGCCGGGTAACGAGTAAGAAATACAGCGGGGCAGCCAGTGGATGAGCCCAGAGGTCGGTGGCAGGAGCTGCTGAAGACAGGGTGTTTGTTCGATGCAGGACTGGCGGGAACAACGACTGGAAGTGCAGGTAACTATGGAGACAAACAGCTTGCACGACAAAGGTAAGTGGGGGGGTAGGGTTTATATAGGATATAGGATCATAACTCCTCCCACAAATTCAGGCCAAATGGCCTTCCAATATATATATATATATATATAGCGCGCAATAGAAAATTTCATCCTTTCTATAGTATATGACGGGATCCTTCAGTCATATACATACACCTTGAGTCGGACAGTGTTTAAATTAGAGAGTCATTGGGTCTGATGAGGTCATTGCATTGTGCTGGGAGTGAAGCCGGGAAGACCATAGAGGCTAAATAGAGGTTTTAAAACACTTTCTGACCCAAGGTGCACATTAAAATATAGTGTTGAAGTGACTGTTGTCCTTTAAGGTGGCCCTATCAAGTTTGATTTCCTTTCCTTATGCCCTCTGTATCTGAAGGATTATACTCCCTCTTTGCTACTTGCCTTTATTTATATTTATTATCCGAATCTCAATACCTGGGAGCAGCCATTTTGTTTGCCACCGCCCATGATGTCTGCCGTTTGCCTTTTGTGAGATTGATTTTACTGATGTATTGTTGGTAAATCTGATTGGTTACTGAAACAGAACCTTGTTTTAAGCTGCGCCCATTGTCAGGTTTTGTCACCTTGACTGCTATAAATAAGAAAAAGCGGTCCGTTTTATGAAAACGCGAGCGCTCGTGAATAAAATAAAAATGGGTTCTGACATAGATTAGATAATGTTTATTTTAGGTGAAAGAGGCCCTTTAATGGTTTCGTTGTTTCAGATTTGGGGTATATCAGAATAATTGCTCCTAGATATAGAAAGAAGCGTGAAATTGTATTAGCGATTATTCCCACCCTAGCATAGAATGCAAGGAATTACATAGTAACTTTCACCATAGAGGATATCTGGTGCCTCTGGGGTGAGGGTTGTTGGGGACCGATGGTAAATTGTGGGAAAGTAAATTTTTTGCAATTCGAATTTGAATGTAAAACTGCACATAAATGATATGGGGCAGCAAAGGTAAACACTGGCACTGCCGATGTTTGTAGACAACACTTCCCTTTGTGCCCAGCCAGTCTATAGGTTAGCCATCACTAATGAGTTGACAAGTGGACCTTCTATTTAGTAACAAACTGCTGTTGGCTATTATTGTATGGTCCTGTCTCTTCATCCCATTGCTTTACTGGACATCGTTCTCCGTCTCCGAGCAGCTGTTGGATCGTTAGTGTTTGGTTAATAACTTAGCTGGAAGAAAATGCTATCGGATTGAGATTCTTACTATGGCTTAGCTGTGTTCGAATTATACTGATTTTAAGATTCAGTAAAAACCCACAACAGAAATGACTCTTTTACCCAATTACAGTTCAACGTGTCTTGTGGTGTTCTACAAAATGCTGCTTATGCTACATGTTTTTGATTAAATACATTGCATTGTTCTCCCAACATGTGATTTGATTCAATTTGTAAGATCCTTATCTGTGATTTGCTCGTGTAATTACAACTTCCCACAGCTAATCAGTCTCTGTCAGCATCATAAGGGAGCACATTTATGGAACTCAAGATGAAAGATAAAACTTTTGCTCTGATTTTTCTTTCTTCTCTATTTGCATGCCTTGTACACTTGTTACGGAAAATATTGGAAAAGGAGGAAACTCAGCCTTTAATTTAAAGGGATAGGGAGTTACCCCCTTTCAGAAAGCTCCTTATGTGTAATCCCCAATTTAAAGGTACAGTCACTTCTTTTAAAGCAGATGCTGAGATGGCAAAAAAGTATTGCTGAGTTTCTGCATAAAAACAAACAGTGAAAAATAAACTTTTTTTACGGAAGTCACCGCCGAGAGCTTTGCCCAGCGATGGATTGCAGGTGAATAAAAAACGTTTTTTCCCACGTTTTGCTGAAATCGGACCGGGGGGGACCTACTCCATAGTGACCAGTAGGGCATTTCACACAGGAAAGGCCCCACTGATCTAAAGGGTTAAAGTAACCCTTTAACTGTAAGAGTCACTCGCTCTGTTTTCTTTTGTTTTATATTAATATATATTGATTCATTAATATATTAATATACATCTCACTCCAGTCCAATCCTGGCACAGCCAGGGCACCTAATGTATGAAAGTGTGACACCCGAAAAATTATTTTGTCTTGTCTTTCTGGTTTCTCTATGTACTAACTCTCAATATGCTGTCTGCCAGTCGCAAGGAGTGATTTTTTATAATAATACGCGTAGAGAGAGTCGCAGCTCTGTGTGAGTTTGTATAAAGGAACAAGATGGAGGGATAAATATATTGGTTTGGAGCATTCAGTCTGAAAGCACAGGTATTGTCTGCATCCTTTAATGGGTTGCTTGGAAACACCCAGTGCCCGACCACCTCGAAAAGCCATGAACAAAGTAACATTGCCATTGTTACTATAACCTGAAAGGAAAAGTTTCACAATATATTTTTGTTTGTGTTACTTTTTAAACAGTTCGTAAGTGGATGAAGTGGAACTTTCACTAATCCGCAGAAGCTCCTTGAGATGCATGTTCTAACCCGTCCAGCTCCGATCTGACATAAGGCTCCCAGGCATTTCCTAATGACGCTACAGTGGGCTCCAGATTATCCTTTCATTTCATTGCAGATGTGATTTGTAACACGTGTGTGAATGTCGTTCATGAGTCACAGGACCAAGTGAGAGTTTGTAGCGAAGCAGATGATGTGTTTTAAGTCCTGCCAGGCCCTTATAACATGCTGTTTGTATTAACCAGAGGCCAATGTTATATATACAATATTTCCCTTCCCAACATGACTGATAGGCAGAAGACCTCATTTTTTAGATCTTTATCATGAAGCTCTTTTATCTTGAGCTGTGTCAGACCTCCAACCAGGGACCTCATTACCATCATTCTTCCAGGAATGTTCATAGATCGAGACTGTTTTTACTTTACTATGACCAGTTTCTATATAGTTATAAGACATACAAAGAATTTGGCTTGCTACGTTAAGTTCCACAGCAGCTACAGCTCTCTAAAATAATTAAGGAAATTACAATCTCAGATCTAATGTTTATTGACATTGCCGACGAGCCGTTGATGATATCAAAACAATCACAATCCTGACTTACTATTAGTTTTCAACACAACTTTTACTGTTATTTGATCAGTAGAAAATGCCCTAAACTTTATATTACACACTCAGATTTTGGTTATCACAATGTTTCTGAAGAATCATAGACACTTTAGATATTATATAGCGGTCTTGTCCACAGAGTTAAAAACATTTTAACAAGTGATCACAGGTATTCTTACAGGCAAAAGGAAAACTATCGTATATACTCAAGTATAAGATGAGTTTTTCAGCACATTTTTTTTGTGCTGCAAAACCCCCACTTATCTTATACTTGAGTCACTGTCTGTATATGGCAACTTAAATTGCCATAATACAGACAAGGACCGCCGGGCTCATTACAAGCCCGGTGGTCCTGTTGGGGGCTGTCAGCGAGCTGTAACTTACCTTTCCTGAAGCTCCTGTCAGCTCCCTTCTCTCTCCTCCAGTCCGGTCAGCTGCCCTGTCAGCTCCACTGAAAGTCTTGCTAGAGCCTAGGGGGTCAGAGCGTTCGCTCCGCGCGGCACTCAGACCGCGAGACTTACAGTGGAGCTGACAGGGGAGCTGACCGGGCCGGATGAGAGAGAAGGGTAAGTTATAGCTCTCTGCCAGCCCCCCTCCTACACAGCCCATCCAATGGACCACCAGGGAATTAGAGCCCCCCTCCCTGGCCAGCTAACAAGCAGGGAGGGGGGACGAAAATAAATATAAATAAATACAAATTTAAATAATAATAAAATAAAAATTAAATATTAATAATATAAAAAAGACGAGACGAGACAGGGGGGATATGATAGAAACATTTAAATACATAAAGGGAATCAAAACAGTAAAGGAGGAGACTATATTTAAAAGAAGAAAATCTACCACAACAAGAGGACATAGTCTTAAATTAGAGGGGCAAAAGTTTAAAAATAATATCCGGAAGTATTACTTTACTGAGAGGGTAGTGGATGCATGGAATAGCCTTCCAGCTGAAGTGGTAGAGGTTAACACAGTAAAGGAGTTTAAGCATGTGTGGGATAGGCATAAGGCTATCCTAACTATAAGATAAGGCCAGAGGCTAATGAAAGTATTTGGAAAATTGGGCAGAGTAGATGGGCCGAATGGTTCTATGTTTCTATAATATTAAAATAATAATAATAATAATAATAATTTTAAAAAAATATATAAAAAGGCCACCCCCCACCAAGGCTCTGCATCACACACACAAACACACTTTACATCACACACACACACTGCATTCATACACACACACACACACACATACACACACTGCATTCATACACACACACACACTGCACTCATACACACAGACACACCGCATTCATACAAACACACCGCATTCATACAAACACACTGCATTATATACACACACTCTGCATTCATACACACACACTGCACTCATACACACACACACACACCGCATTCATAGAAACACACTGCATTATATACAGACACACACACACAATGCATTCATACACACACTGCATTCATACACACACACACACACTGCATTCATTATATACACACACTGTAAATAAATATTCAATTAATATAATTTTTGGGGGATATAATTTTATTTAGAAATTTACCAGTAGCTGCTGCATTTCCCACCCTAGTCTTATACTCGAGTCAATAAGTTTTCCCAGTTTTTTGGGGTAAAATTAGGGGTCTCAACTTATATTCGGGTCGACTTATACTCGAGTATGTACGGTAATTAGACACCTTGGCACAGAAAGAGTAGAGAGCTCTGCCCTTGGACTTTAGTATAATGTTCATAGCTCTTACATGCAAAGCACAACTACAGACCTTCCCGAAGAATGTCTACTGAGATAAAAGGAAACAGCGGAGAAAGATTTGAGAGGTGTCATAGGCAAAAAGGTGGTGTATGTCCATAGGTATGTCAAAAGTATGCTCATAAGTAGCTGACTTGTCACTGCCAAGTACCCTGTCCTAGTTCTGTGCAGGAAAGAGTCTGTCAAAGTTATTCAATAAAGTGTAAATTTTGACCAGTTTAAAAACATTCAGACAAAGTCAAATTTCAACCAAATAGGCAGTTCTCATATTCACTAAAGGCATATTTACTAAATTGAGATGGAATTCTCCTATTTGGATGGAATGAGCAAACCACATTCGGAACCATCTGTTGTCTACTTTAAAATCAGTATTTTGCGGGTACAAATTCTGTATACTCACATGTACTAAACACTAGATGTATTAAAAACACATCTGGTTCAAAGCCAATTTGCTAAATAGTCACATGCAATTTGCATGAGTCTATTAAATCCTTACTATATGCCTGCTGGCACCTCTCGCAGCTAGTGGCCAAAAACTCCTGGGCAGACCAAGGTATATGCATATGACGGCTGGTCAGCTCTTATAAGCCACCTACTGCATATACAATGTAAAAATAAATATAAGCAAGCCTATGGGTGTGGGAGGATCAAATAACCCCACTCAGCAGGGGCCACTCAACATTCAAGGGACATAGCTCTTAAATGCTGAGTGGTCAACAGCTGTTTAACCTTGAATAGCACATCTCAGACAAAGCAGTGAGGAAGGGTATTAAAATAATAAGAATAAGTCGAGTCCTGTCTCTGGGCCCCCCCTTACTCCCCTGAACTGCCCAGCAACTGAGGAGTTAAAGCTGTCACCAAAACTAAACTTTATCTAATCTGCTTCTATAAGGTCTCCGTGTCTGAATATTTTTCTTGTTTTGTTCCTGAGCTCGCTAGTTTTCATAAAATACATAGGGAAAAAAGGGACTACTTTCCTTATGTACAGCAGTCAAGGTGACAAAACGTGACAATGAGTGGAGCGTCAGTAACCAATCACATTAATCCGCAATCCGTTAGTGAAAGGAATCCTGCAGAAGGGCAAAAATAGGAGAACAACATGGCTGCTCCCTCGAACAGAGAAAAAGAAGCAGAATTGATAATAAATACGAATAAAGGCCAATGACAAGCGGGGACTGTAATTATAAAGGTAAAGGAAGATAAGAAAAATAAAAGCAAAAGGAAAAAATAAACATGGCACTGCCACTTTAAAATAATTCTAAACTGGGCAGTCACTTACTAATGGCCACATCCTATTTGGGGTGAGATAAGGCATACAAATCCTAATGGGGAACCTGAACTGGTTCCTTCTGCCCCATCCCTGCCAGCAGGTGGGGGAACGTTAAATGCCATTCCCTCCTTACCCTGCTATTTGTGAGTATTGGATGTGGGGTGGACATGCCAGGTTTCCATCCTGCTACCTATGGATAGCTGTAGTTCTTAAGGTGCTTGGAATGTTTTTTGTAAAATGCTTCAAACAGATTAATATACACAGTGTGCCATGAAGACAGTGTAGTGAGTTAATTGCTGGCAATAACAAACGTACCTCTCTATGCTCTCTCTATGCTCATTGACGGATTAAAAAAATAGGGAGCCAAGAGAGAGGCGCTCAGTTCTAGGAGGTAAATTAACTGTGGGTATCCCTGCATCTAATTTATTTTTTTCAAACCTCAAAAACACTTAAAACATATTTGGGAAAAAGTCCAACGGTGTTCGTGTGTTGATTTTCCATTCTAAAAGACTGAGGCATTCGTACGCTAGTTACACACACAATATTGGACTATTCTGTTCGTGAAACGAATGAACAGGCGAACAGGAGACCACACAATGGAGTCGTGTGTCTCCAATTAACGAACTGGCAACATTCTAACCACAGAACATTAATGATTTAATGGGTGGCCGCCGTTCGGATAACCGAACACGTGGCGGCGGCCATCTTTGCTTACGAACGCCCAGCGGTGTTTGGTCATCGAGTGCCTGGAACTAAAATATATAATACAGTTCCTACCCCATAAATATAATATTTAATGCTCTCATCCAACCCCCTTCCCTCCACAGTTCCTAATAAATATATTACAAATATAATTCCCTCACCCCTGTAGCCCCCTTTATTTACATTTCATTCTATATACACACACACACACACACATATAAAATATTCATTGAGCCACAAATATAAATGTAAAAAATATAATCATTGCCTCATCTCAAATTCCCAAGTCAGATCTTTCCCGTCCCCCCTCCCCCTTATACACAGTTGACCCCCCTCCCCTAATACATTTCTGCCCCCTTCTTCCCCTCCCCAATACATTACTGCCCCCCCTCCCCAATACATTACTGACCTCCCCTTCCCCAATACATTACTGACCTCCCCTTCCCCAATACATTACTGCCCTGTCCCCTTCCCCAATACATTACTGCCCTCCCCTTCCCCAATACATTTCTGCCCCCCTCCCCTCCCCAATACATTTCTGCCCCCCTCCCCAATACATTACTGCCCCCCTCCCCTCCCCAATACATTACTGCCCTCCCTCCCCTCCCCAATACAGTACTGCCCTCTCTCCCCTCCCCCAATACATTACTGCCCCCTCTCCCCTCCCCCAATACATTACTGCCCCCTCTCCCCTCAATACATTACTGCCCCCCCTCCCCTCCCCCAATACATTACTGCCCCCCCTCCACTCCCCCAATACATTACTGCCCCCCTCTCCCCTCAATACATTACTGCCCCCCCCTCCACTCCCCAATACATTACTGCCCCCCCTCAATACATTACTGCCCCCCTCTCCCCTCCCCCAATACATTACTGCCCCCTCCCCTCCCCCAATACATTACTGCCCCCCTCTCCCCTCCCCCAATACATTACTGCCCCCCCTCCCCAATACATTACTGCCCCCCCTCCCATCCCCCCAATACATTACTGCCCCCTCCCATCCCCCCAATACATTACTGCCCCCTCTCCACTTCCCCAATACATTACTGATCCCCCCTCCCCAATACACAATACATTACTGTCCCCCCTTCCCCAATACACAATACAATAGGTCCCCCCTCCCCAATACACAATACAATAGGTCCCCCCTCCCCAATACACAATAGGTCCCCCCTCCCCAATACACAATACAATAGGTCCCCCCTCCCCAATACACAATACAATAGGTCCCCCCTCCCCAATACACAATACAATAGGTCCCCCCTCCCCAATACACAATACAATAGGTCCCCCCTCCCCAATACACAATACAATAGGCCCCCCTCCCCAATACACAATACAATAGGTCCCCCCTCCCCAATACACAATACAATAGGTCCCCCTCCCCAATACAATAGGTCCCCCAAACCCCTTTATTCTTACCTTCAACAACAGCTGAGGGAAGAGAGGCCGCGATGCAGTCTCTGTAGAGCCGCCGCCGCGCAGCCGCCGGATGTGACGTCATGTCGTCATTTGCCGCTCACATTCGGCGGCTGACACAGGAAGTAGCTGTGCCCTCGCACAGCAAGCAGCAGCGGCCGGTGCAGGTGTGGCTGCGGCCGTGCGGTTGTGGCTGCGGACGCACGGCCGCATAAGCAAACACAAAAGACTTTTTTCATGTCTTGTGGCTGAGTGCAGCCACATGTCAAAACGGCTCCAGGGCTGGCGGCCTACCGGGAAATTTCCCGGTATCCCGGTAGGCCAGTCCGGCCCTGTTCATCAGCACGTTTACCTCATTCATCAGCACGTTTACCTCATTCATCAGCACGTGTACCCCATTCATCAGCACGTGTACCTCATTCATCAGCACGCGGACCTCATTCATCAGCACGTTTACCTCATTCATCAGCACGTTTACCTCATTCATCAGCACGTTTACCTCATTCATTAGCACAAGGGGATATTAGCACAGGCACCTCCAGGGGCGGACTGAGAACCCTCAGGGCCCCCGGGCAAAATAAATCAAGGGCCCCCTTACAGGCCCCACCTATACTCCGCATCAAGCGCCACCCATGTCCCGCCTCCATGCACCGCCTCCAGCCACACCCTACACAATCTTTAGACACAAGGAACAAAAGTGCAATAATCCCTTCAAGGCCCCAGTAGAGACTACAATTGAGGGCTAATGGGCCATGGAGGGGGGGGGAGCATTCTAGCAGAGGCTATCTCAGTGTCCTTTAGAGAGTGTGTTAGAAAGAATTTCCTCCAGGTCCCATTAGAGACTACAATGGAGTCTAATGGGGCCTGGAGGGGGGTCTCCAACACTCTGGTTCCTATTCACAATATAGCAACACAACATAGCTCGCTGATACCTAGGCCAAGTTGGCTCCTCTTACCTTAATTACTGTTGCTGGCTGGCAGTCTGTGGGCTTGCTGGAAGGCTGTGGGCTTACTGGCTGCGGCTGGCAGGCTGTGGGCTTGCTGGCTACTGCCGGCAGGCTGTGGGCTTGCTGGCTGCGACTGGCAGGCTGTGGGCTTGCTGGCTGCGGCTGGCAGTCTGTGGCTTGCTGGCTGTGGCTTGCTGGCTGGCAGGCTGTGGCTTGCTGGCTGGCAGGCTGTGGCTTGCTGGCTGCGGTTGGCAGGCTGTGGGCTTGCTGGCTGTAAGCCTAACTGGTGGCCTGTGGGCTGGCTGGCTGGCTACTGGCCAGCCTGTGGGCTGGCTGGCTGGCCAGCCTCTGGGCTGGCTGGCTTGCTGGCTACTGGGGCACTTGTAGATTATTTAAAGAAATAATCCATGCACAATAACCACTACTGCTCTGTGTAGTCGTTATGGTGCCAGGAGGGCCGGGCCCCCCTCCCAGAGTAAGTAGTCAAACCGTTTAAGAACAGTTTGACAACTTACCTGGGGTCTGCTGGGATATGAGGCTGTAGTAGGGTATAGGAGCAGTGGTGCAATGTGTAAGGGGTGCAGTGTGTGTGAGTGGGTGTAGTGTGTGAATGTGTAGGGTGTGTGGGGCAATGTGTGTATGAGGGGGCTGTGTATGTGTGTGGCAATGTTAGTATGGGGGGCTGTGTGTGTATGGGTGGGCAGTGTATGTGTGTGTGAGGCAATGTGTGTAAATGTGTATGGTGTGTGTGGGGGCAGTGTGTGTGTGTGGGGGGGGCTGTGTGTGTATGGGTGGGCAGTGTATGTGTGTGTGAGGCAATGTGTGTAAATGTGTATGGTGTGTGGGGGCAGTGTGTTTATGGGGCTAGAGTTCACTCTCACCACTGCGACCACCAGGAATCCCTGGTGGTCACAGTGTTGAGAGTGAACTCTAGCCCGTAGCTCCAGGGCTAGAGTTTACTCTCGCAAGAGCCGTAACGTTGCCGTGTTAACCGCGGCAATGATCTGTGCTCGCGCAAGAAGGACCCAGAGGAGCTGCAGGCTGAGCTCCCGGGTCCTCTCTTCCTCCCTCCCCTGCCGGCTGCCCGCACGGTGCCTGCGGACAGGGGAGGGGGCAATTGCCCTCCTGTTACTCCCCCCCTCCCCCTCTTCTTACCCCCCTTCCCCCTCTTCTTACTCCCCTTCTTACTCCCACCCTCTTCTTACTCCCCCTCCCTCTCTTCTTACTCCCCCTCCCTCTCTTCCTACTCCCCCTGCCTCTCTTTTTACCCCCTCCCTCTCTCTTCTTACCCCCCCTCTCTTCTTACCCCTCCCTCTCTCTTCTTACCCCCCCTACATCTCTATTTTTACCCCCCTCTCTCTTTTTACCCACCCTCTCTCTCTCTTTTTACCCCCCTCCCTCTCTCTTTTTACCCCCCTCCCTCTCTCTTTTTACCCCTCTCCCTCTCTCTTTTTACCCCCCTCCCTCTTTACCCCTTCCCTCTTTACCCCCTTCCCTCTCTTTTACACCCCCTCTCTCTTTTTACCCCCCTCCCACTCTCTTTTTAACCCCCACTCCCTTTTTACCCCCTCCCACTCTCTTTTTACCCCCCTCCCACTCTCTTTTTACCCCCCTCCCACTCTCTTTTTAACCCCCCACTCTCTTTTTAACCCCCCTCCCACTCTTTTTAACCCCCTCCCACTCTCTTTTTAACCCCCCCTCCCACTCTCTTTTTAACCCCCCCACTCTCCTTTTAACACCCCCACTCTCTTTTAACCCCCCCACTCTTTTTAACCCCCCCACCCCACTCTATCCCCACTCTCTTTTTAACCCCCCCTCCCACTCTCTTTTTAACCCCCCCCACTCTCTTTTTAACACCCTCCACTCTCTTTTAAACCCCCCCACTCTATCCCCACTCTCTTTTTAACCCCCCCTCCTACTCTCTTTTTAACCCCCCCTCCCACTCTCTTTTTAACCCCCCCTCCCACTCTCTTTTTAACCCCCCCCACTCTCTTTTTAACCCCCCCCCCCTCCCACTCTCTTTTTAACCCCCCCCCCACTCTCTTTTTAACCCACCCCCCCACTCTCTTTTTACCCCCCCCTCTCTTTTTAACCCCCCCTCCCACTCTCTTTTTACCCCCCCTCCCACTCTCTTTTTAACCCCCCCTCCCACTCTCTTTTTACCCCCCACTCTCTTTTTAACCCCCCCCTCCCACTCTCTTTTAACCCCCCCCTCTCTTTTAACCCCCCCCCTCCCACTCTCTTTTAACCCCCCTCCCACTCTCTTTTAACCCCCCCTCCCACTCTCTTTTAACCCCCCCCTCCCACTCTCTTTTAAACCCCCCACTCTCTTTTTAACCCCCCCTCCCACTCTCTTTTTAACCCCCCCCTCCCACTCTCTTTTAACCCCCCCCCCTCACACTCTCTTTTAATCCCCCCCTCTCTTTTAACCCCCCCTCCCACTCTCTTTTAACCCCCCCCCCACTCTCTTTTAACACCCCCCCTCCCACTCTCTTTTAACCCCCCCCCCCCTCCCACTCTCTTTTAAACCCCCCACTCTCTTTTTAACCCCCCCTCCCACTCTCTTTTTAACCCCTCCCCTGTAGCGTGACCGAGCGGCTGTGCGGTCCGCGGTGCCTGGCCGGAGTGATAGGAAGGTGCACACACACTGAGTGTGCACCTTCCTGTCAGTCCGGCCGGGTACAGGAAACAGAAACTCCTGCACACTGAGCACCTTCCTATCACTCCGGCCGGGCACCGCGGACCACACAGCTACAGGGGAGGTGAGGTGAGAAGCTGTAGCCGCCTGAGGCTCTGAAGAGAGCTCAGGCGGCTGCAGCATTTAAAGGGGCGGCCGGGCCCCCTGATGGCGGGCCCCCCTCCCGGCCGGGCCCTCGGACCATGTCCGAAGTGCCCGACCGGTCAGTCCGCCCCTGGGCACCTCTTACTTCAGACTAACACAATATTTCATTAACTCAGGGACCTAGTACGTTAGCACAAGACAATGTTTTATTATCACCGGACGCTCTTCACTCAGCACGATATACAATCCAGCTGGTGTAAGAAGGTCTGTTGCTCATAGACTAAACAAAGTAAAACTACGGATATTTCTGTGAATAAGCAATGGGTGAAGATAGTTGGAAAGTTCACTATTAGAAAAAGAGAAATGGAAGGAGTAGGGAGGTAGGGAGGATTAATCATATGGTAATGAGGTGATTTTGATTATCAATCAAAGTTCCGACCACAGATTGTCTTTTTTTTTTTTGTGTCCTTTGGCGTTTTGTTTGTTGGTATATTTACTGGTTTAGCAGGCTCATTGACAGTTTTTGGAAACACGTTCACTCATTTATCTGCATTGGTCCTTTATCAACAATCTTTCAGTATAATGAACGTTCATCAAGTTTTGAAAGGAAATTGGTTATTTGTTAAATAAGTATATATATATATATATATATATATATATATATATATATATACACTCGGAATTTATCTAATATGTAATGGGATGTAGAAGGAGAAGCAAAGTTGGTTGAGGTGTGCCGAAAGCAACGTACGAGTAGGCCTGTAAAAGAGGGCAAAAGAGGTTTCAAAGAAAACACACTTTATGCAAGTTTATACAGCATGGAGTTTTCGTGAAGAAGAGTAGTAGAACCTAAAACACGTTCATTATTTAAAAATAAGGAACCAGAGTATAGTGTTTTTAATATAAATAGAGATTTTAGAAATAAGAGCTAATGAACAAATTGAGGGTGGAGCTGGTTAAATTTAAGCGGTTTGATGGGCTTGACCTATTGACATCAAAAAAGCGTAAGGGGGCTAACTGTGTCTTTAAGAGAATTCCCCTGGGAATTTATGCATAATTAAATGTGACTATGGGTGATGAATAGTGACACTCTGATTTAAGGAAAACGAAGGGAGAACTGTGTACATATGTTTTTTGAAAGGAACAAATTTGAGGAACATACTTAAAATTATACAAATAACGAATAATGAAAGTGCAAGAGGGATATAACAGGACCGCATGTGATAGATTAGGAAAAACTAAAAGCTAGTAAAACAGCCGTTCGTACGTGTTTCGGCTAATTAATGTATGTAAGAAACAGGCGAACGTAGGTGAGTATAAGCGGTCGGTATTTAATACTAACGAAAGAAAAACGAACGAGTGTGTACTCTGCGGTCGGCTACTAGCCGCATGAACGCAGAAGTACATGAACAGCAGAATTATACAAACGGGCAAGTAATATAGGGAGCCTATCCCCACTTTTTTAGGCCCGAACGTGGGAAATAGCCGAACACTATTTCCCACGCTGATGCTTACGCGTGCATGCCGGTCCCGTGACCGGAAGCAAGAAAGCCGGGTAACGAGTAAGAAATACAGCGGGGCAGCCAGTGGACGAGCCCAGAGGTCGGTGGCAGGAGCTGCTGAAGACAGGGTGTTTGTTCGATGCAGGACTGGCGGGAACAACGACTGGAAGTGCAGGTAACTATGGAGACAAACAGCTTGCACGACAAAGGTAAGTGGGGGGGTAGGGTTTATATAGGATATAGGATCATAACTCCTCCCACAAATTCAGGCCAAATGGCCTTCCAATATATATATATATATATATAGCGCGCAATAGAAAATTTCATCCTTTCTATAGTATATGACGGGATCCTTCAGTCATATACATACACCTTGAGTCGGACAGTGTTTAAATTAGAGAGTCATTGGGTCTGATGAGGTCATTGCATTGTGCTGGGAGTGAAGCCGGGAAGACCATAGAGGCTAAATAGAGGTTTTAAAACACTTTCTGACCCAAGGTGCACATTAAAATATAGTGTTGAAGTGACTGTTGTCCTTTAAGGTGGCCCTATCAAGTTTGATTTCCTTTCCTTATGCCCTCTGTATCTGAAGGATTATACTCCCTCTTTGCTACTTGCCTTTATTTATATTTATTATCCGAATCTCAATACCTGGGAGCAGCCATTTTGTTTGCCACCGCCCATGATGTCTGCCGTTTGCCTTTTGTGAGATTGATTTTACTGATGTATTGTTGGTAAATCTGATTGGTTACTGAAACAGAACCTTGTTTTAAGCTGCGCCCATTGTCAGGTTTTGTCACCTTGACTGCTATAAATAAGAAAAAGCGGTCCGTTTTATGAAAACGCGAGCGCTCGTGAATAAAATAAAAATGGGTTCTGACATAGATTAGATAATGTTTATTTTAGGTGAAAGAGGCCCTTTAATGGTTTCGTTGTTTCAGATTTGGGGTATATCAGAATAATTGCTCCTAGATATAGAAAGAAGCGTGAAATTGTATTAGCGATTATTCCCACCCTAGCATAGAATGCAAGGAATTACATAGTAACTTTCACCATAGAGGATATCTGGTGCCTCTGGGGTGAGGGTTGTTGGGGACCGATGGTAAATTGTGGGAAAGTAAATTTTTTGCAATTCGAATTTGAATGTAAAACTGCACATAAATGATATGGGGCAGCAAAGGTAAACACTGGCACTGCCGATGTTTGTAGACAACACTTCCCTTTGTGCCCAGCCAGTCTATAGGTTAGCCATCACTAATGAGTTGACAAGTGGACCTTCTATTTAGTAACAAACTGCTGTTGGCTATTATTGTATGGTCCTGTCTCTTCATCCCATTGCTTTACTGGACATCGTTCTCCGTCTCCGAGCAGCTGTTGGATCGTTAGTGTTTGGTTAATAACTTAGCTGGAAGAAAATGCTATCGGATTGAGATTCTTACTATGGCTTAGCTGTGTTCGAATTATACTGATTTTAAGATTCAGTAAAAACCCACAACAGAAATGACTCTTTTACCCAATTACAGTTCAACGTGTCTTGTGGTGTTCTACAAAATGCTGCTTATGCTACATGTTTTTGATTAAATACATTGCATTGTTCTCCCAACATGTGATTTGATTCAATTTGTAAGATCCTTATCTGTGATTTGCTCGTGTAATTACAACTTCCCACAGCTAATCAGTCTCTGTCAGCATCATAAGGGAGCACATTTATGGAACTCAAGATGAAAGATAAAACTTTTGCTCTGATTTTTCTTTCTTCTCTATTTGCATGCCTTGTACACTTGTTACGGAAAATATTGGAAAAGGAGGAAACTCAGCCTTTAATTTAAAGGGATAGGGAGTTACCCCCTTTCAGAAAGCTCCTTATGTGTAATCCCCAATTTAAAGGTACAGTCACTTCTTTTAAAGCAGATGCTGAGATGGCAAAAAAGTATTGCTGAGTTTCTGCATAAAAACAAACAGTGAAAAATAAACTTTTTTTACGGAAGTCACCGCCGAGAGCTTTGCCCAGCGATGGATTGCAGGTGAATAAAAAACGTTTTTTCCCACGTTTTGCTGAAATCGGACCGGGGGGGACCTACTCCATAGTGACCAGTAGGGCATTTCACACAGGAAAGGCCCCACTGATCTAAAGGGTTAAAGTAACCCTTTAACTGTAAGAGTCACTCGCTCTGTTTTCTTTTGTTTTATATTAATATATATTGATTCATTAATATATTAATATACATCTCACTCCAGTCCAATCCTGGCACAGCCAGGGCACCTAATGTATGAAAGTGTGACACCCGAAAAATTATTTTGTCTTGTCTTTCTGGTTTCTCTATGTACTAACTCTCAATATGCTGTCTGCCAGTCGCAAGGAGTGATTTTTTTATAATAATACGCGTAGAGAGAGTCGCAGCTCTGTGTGAGTTTGTATAAAGGAACAAGATGGAGGGATAAATATATTGGTTTGGAGCATTCAGTCTGAAAGCACAGGTATTGTCTGCATCCTTTAATGGGTTGCTTGGAAACACCCAGTGCCCGACCACCTCGAAAAGCCATGAACAAAGTAACATTGCCATTGTTACTATAACCTGAAAGGAAAAGTTTCACAATATATTTTTGTTTGTGTTACTTTTTAAACAGTTCGTAAGTGGATGAAGTGGAACTTTCACTAATCCGCAGAAGCTCCTTGAGATGCATGTTCTAACCCCGTCCAGCTCCGATCTGACATAAGGCTCCCAGGCATTTCCTAATGACGCTACAGTGGGCTCCAGATTATCCTTTCATTTCATTGCAGATGTGATATGTAACACGTGTGTGAATGTCGTTCATGAGTCACAGGACCAAGTGAGAGTTTGTAGCGAAGCAGATGATGTGTTTTAAGTCCTGCCAGGCCCTTATAACATGCTGTTTGTATTAACCAGAGGCCAATGTTATATATACAATATTTCCCTTCCCAACATGACTGATAGGCAGAAGACCTCATTTTTTAGATCTTTATCATGAAGCTCTTTTATCTTGAGCTGTGTCAGACCTCCAACCAGGGACCTCATTACCATTCATTCTTCCAGGAATGTTCATAGATCGAGACTGTTTTTACTTTACTATGACCAGTTTCTATATAGTTATAAGACATACAAAGAATTTGGCTTGCTACGTTAAGTTCCACAGCAGCTACAGCTCTCTAAAATAATTAAGGAAATTACAATCTCAGATCTAATGTTTATTGACATTGCCGACGAGCCGTTGATGATATCAAAACAATCACAATCCTGACTTACTATTAGTTTTCAACACAACTTTTACTGTTATTTGATCAGTAGAAAATGCCCTAAACTTTATATTACACACTCAGATTTTGGTTATCACAATGTTTCTGAAGAATCATAGACACTTTAGATATTATATAGCGGTCTTGTCCACAGAGTTTAAAAACATTTTAACAAGTGATCACAGGTATTCTTACAGGCAAAAGGAAAACTATCGTATATACTCAAGTATAAGATGAGTTTTTCAGCACATTTTTTTTGTGCTGCAAAACCCCCACTTATCTTATACTTGAGTCACTGTCTGTATATGGCAACTTAAATTGCCATAATACAGACAAGGACCGCCGGGCTCATTACAAGCCCGGTGGTCCTGTTGGGGGCTGTCAGCGAGCTGTAACTTACCTTTCCTGAAGCTCCTGTCAGCTCCCTTCTCTCTCCTCCAGTCCGGTCAGCTGCCCTGTCAGCTCCACTGAAAGTCTTGCTAGAGCCTAGGGGGTCAGAGCGTTCGCTCCGCGCGGCACTCAGACCGCGAGACTTACAGTGGAGCTGACAGGGGAGCTGACCGGGCCGGATGAGAGAGAAGGGTAAGTTATAGCTCTCTGCCAGCCCCCCTCCTACACAGCCCATCCAATGGACCACCAGGGAATTAGAGCCCCCCTCCCTGGCCAGCTAACAAGCAGGGAGGGGGGACGAAAATAAATATAAATAAATACAAATTTAAATAATAATAAAATAAAAATTAAATATTAATAATATAAAAAAGACGAGACGAGACAGGGGGGATATGATAGAAACATTTAAATACATAAAGGGAATCAAAACAGTAAAGGAGGAGACTATATTTAAAAGAAGAAAATCTACCACAACAAGAGGACATAGTCTTAAATTAGAGGGGCAAAAGTTTAAAAATAATATCCGGAAGTATTACTTTACTGAGAGGGTAGTGGATGCATGGAATAGCCTTCCAGCTGAAGTGGTAGAGGTTAACACAGTAAAGGAGTTTAAGCATGTGTGGGATAGGCATAAGGCTATCCTAACTATAAGATAAGGCCAGAGGCTAATGAAAGTATTTGGAAAATTGGGCAGAGTAGATGGGCCGAATGGTTCTATGTTTCTATAATATTAAAATAATAATAATAATAATAATAATTTTAAAAAAAAATATAAAAAGGCCACCCCCCACCAAGGCTCTGCATCACACACACAAACACACTTTACATCACACACACACACTGCATTCATACACACACACACACACACATACACACACTGCATTCATACACACACACACACTGCACTCATACACACAGACACACCGCATTCATACAAACACACCGCATTCATACAAACACACTGCATTATATACACACACTCTGCATTCATACACACACACTGCACTCATACACACACACACACACCGCATTCATAGAAACACACTGCATTATATACAGACACACACACACAATGCATTCATACACACACTGCATTCATACACACACACACACACTGCATTCATTATATACACACACTGTAAATAAATATTCAATTAATATAATTTTTGGGGGATATAATTTTATTTAGAAATTTACCAGTAGCTGCTGCATTTCCCACCCTAGTCTTATACTCGAGTCAATAAGTTTTCCCAGTTTTTTGGGGTAAAATTAGGGGTCTCGACTTATATTCGGGTCGACTTATACTCGAGTATGTACGGTAATTAGACACCTTGGCACAGAAAGAGTAGAGAGCTCTGCCCTTGGACTTTAGTATAATGTTCATAGCTCTTACATGCAAAGCACAACTACAGACCTTCCCGAAGAATGTCTACTGAGATAAAAGGAAACAGCGGAGAAAGATTTGAGAGGTGTCATAGGCAAAAAGGTGGTGTATGTCCATAGGTATGTCAAAAGTATGCTCATAAGTAGCTGACTTGTCACTGCCAAGTACCCTGTCCTAGTTCTGTGCAGGAAAGAGTCTGTCAAAGTTATTCAATAAAGTGTAAATTTTGACCAGTTTAAAAACATTCAGACAAAGTCAAATTTCAACCAAATAGGCAGTTCTCATATTCACTAAAGGCATATTTACTAAATTGAGATGGAATTCTCCTATTTGGATGGAATGAGCAAACCACATTCGGAACCATCTGTTGTCTACTTTAAAATCAGTATTTTGCGGGTACAAATTCTGTATACTCACATGTACTAAACACTAGATGTATTAAAAACACATCTGGTTCAAAGCCAATTTGCTAAATAGTCACATGCAATTTGCATGAGTCTATTAAATCCTTACTATATGCCTGCTGGCACCTCTCGCAGCTAGTGGCCAAAAACTCCTGGGCAGACCAAGGTATATGCATATGACGGCTGGTCAGCTCTTATAAGCCACCTACTGCATATACAATGTAAAAATAAATATAAGCAAGCCTATGGGTGTGGGAGGATCAAATAACCCCACTCAGCAGGGGCCACTCAACATTCAAGGGACATAGCTCTTAAATGCTGAGTGGTCAACAGCTGTTTAACCTTGAATAGCACATCTCAGACAAAGCAGTGAGGAAGGGTATTAAAATAATAAGAATAAGTCGAGTCCTGTCTCTGGGCCCCCCCTTACTCCCCTGAACTGCCCAGCAACTGAGGAGTTAAAGCTGTCACCAAAACTAAACTTTATCTAATCTGCTTCTATAAGGTCTCCGTGTCTGAATATTTTTCTTGTTTTGTTCCTGAGCTCGCTAGTTTTCATAAAATACATAGGGAAAAAAGGGACTACTTTCCTTATGTACAGCAGTCAAGGTGACAAAACGTGACAATGAGTGGAGCGTCAGTAACCAATCACATTAATCCGCAATCCGTTAGTGAAAGGAATCCTGCAGAAGGGCAAAAATAGGAGAACAACATGGCTGCTCCCTCGAACAGAGAAAAAGAAGCAGAATTGATAATAAATACGAATAAAGGCCAATGACAAGCGGGGACTGTAATTATAAAGGTAAAGGAAGATAAGAAAAATAAAAGCAAAAGGAAAAAATAAACATGGCACTGCCACTTTAAAATAATTCTAAACTGGGCAGTCACTTACTAATGGCCACATCCTATTTGGGGTGAGATAAGGCATACAAATCCTAATGGGGAACCTGAACTGGTTCCTTCTGCCCCATCCCTGCCAGCAGGTGGGGGAACGTTAAATGCCATTCCCTCCTTACCCTGCTATTTGTGAGTATTGGATGTGGGGTGGACATGCCAGGTTTCCATCCTGCTACCTATGGATAGCTGTAGTTCTTAAGGTGCTTGGAATGTTTTTTGTAAAATGCTTCAAACAGATTAATATACACAGTGTGCCATGAAGACAGTGTAGTGAGTTAATTGCTGGCAATAACAAACGTACCTCTCTATGCTCTCTCTATGCTCATTGACGGATTAAAAAAATAGGGAGCCAAGAGAGAGGCGCTCAGTTCTAGGAGGTAAATTAACTGTGGGTATCCCTGCATCTAATTTATTTTTTTCAAACCTCAAAAACACTTAAAACATATTTGGGAAAAAGTCCAACGGTGTTCGTGTGTTGATTTTCCATTCTAAAAGACTGAGGCATTCGTACGCTAGTTACACACACAATATTGGACTATTCTGTTCGTGAAACGAATGAACAGGCGAACAGGAGACCACACAATGGAGTCGTGTGTCTCCAATTAACGAACTGGCAACATTCTAACCACAGAACATTAATGATTTAATGGGTGGCCGCCGTTCGGATAACCGAACACGTGGCGGCGGCCATCTTTGCTTACGAACGCCCAGCGGTGTTTGGTCATCGAGTGCCTGGAACTAAAATCGGCTACTCGACCTCACGAACACTGCTGGACTTCCATGTCATTCGTATGATTAACCCCATTTGTGAAAATAGAGTGGCGTTCGACAGATTAAACTTCACGAACGCGCATATTCCAAGAGGCCACATATCACTGTATAATGCCAATGTGTATTCGAATGGCTTTTCTTTTCTAATGAATGGATCTGAGTGGTATTACGCCAGATGGTGCACTCAGATCCCAGCCATTCAATGAAGGGTCATTCGACAATTCAGAGTAAAATTGTATTAGTAAGTTATGTATTTTTATGTTAAATAGTATATTTTGCTGTACGGAGAGATAATGTAATTAACAGTATATTCTTGCACAATTATCTCTCCAGTACAGCCATGCATGATGGGAAATAGCATTGCAGGTTACGTTTTCCACAGAGTCCACCAGGGGAAAACCCCTGCAATGTCATTGTGGAAACCCCTTTCATGGGGACTGGTATATAAACGGTTGCATTGCAATAAAAACTCAGTTGACTCCCAAACCATGTGTCGTCTAGTTCTTGGGGAAAAAGGGATTGTATTTACGCTACCTGTACTTTGTATGCTGAATCTGACTACCAGCAGAGATACCGTGGATTATACTACTACTCCGCTACAAACACTAAAGCGGGCATCCCAATGTCAGATTGTGTGTGTTTTGATTTCCAGGATATTACATATGACAAGTGCCCTCAATAAATGCCCCTACTCAGGGCCGGCCTTAGGGGTGTGCGAGCTGTGCGGCCGCACATGGCGCCATGGAGCAGGGGGCGCCCTGACAGCCGACACAGCCCGCACATGGCCGGTGTCAGGGTCTATTAAAAAAAAAAATCGCGGCAGAGGGGGCGGGGCTTACCGAGCTGCGGGGGCGGGGCTTATCGTGAGGTAGAGGCGGGGCTAATACCTCCCGAAGCCCCTGCTGCACAGGAAGAGGGAAGGAGTCCCTGCTTCCCCATCAGCCAGCTGCATCCACTGGATAGAGGTAAGTGTTACTGTTTGCCTGTTAGCCCTCTTTTCCAGCCCTCTATGTGTCCCACTATCCCCCCCTCCCAGCCCTTCATATGCTCCTATACCCCCCTCCAGCCCTTCATGTGTCCCTATAGCCCCCCAGCCCTCCATGTGTCCCTGTACCCCCTCCCAGCCCTTCATATGTCCTTATAGCCCCATGTGTAGCCCCCTCCCCAGCCCCATGTGTCTCATTATGCCCCCATGTGTCCCTATAGCCCCCCCCCCACATGTCCCATGTGGCTGTGTGTGTGTGTGACTGCCTGTCTGTGTGTGTGTGTTACTGCCTGTCTGTGTGTGACTACCTGTCTGTGTGTGTGTGTGTGTGACTGCCTGTCTGTGTGACTGCCTGTGTGTGACTGTCTGTCTGTGTGTGACTACCTGACTGTGTGTGTGTGTGTGACTGCCTGTCTGTGTGTGACTACCTGTCTGTGTGTGTGTGTGTGTGTGTGACTGCCTGTCTGTGTGTGTGACTGCCTGTGTGTGTGTGTGTGTGTGTGTGTGTGACTGTCTGTCTGTGTGACTGCCTGTGTGTGTGTGACTGCCTGTGTGTGTGTGTGACTGTCTGCCTGCCTGTGTGTGTCTGTCTGTTTGTAACTGTCTGTCTGTCTGTAACTGTCTGTGTGTGACTGCCTGTGTGTCTGTGACTGCCTGTGTGTGTGTATAACTGTCTGTCTGTGTGTGTGACTGTCTGTGTGTGTGTGTGACTGTCTGTGTGTGACTCTAATTGTGTGTGTCGCTGTAGCTGTGCCATTGTGTGTGCCTGTGCCTGTATGTGTGACTGCCTTTAACTGAGTGTGTGTGTGTGTGTACATGCCTGTAACCAAGTTTAAATTTTCCCCACCCCTTCCTGTCAAGGCCGCACTTTGACTGACAGACGCTCACTCACTGACAGACGCACACTCACTGACAGACACACACTCTCATATACACTGACAAACAATGACATACACACACACACACACTATTACTTGGACACACACTGACAGATGCACACTCTCACTGACAGACGCATGCACTCACTGAAAGACGCACGCCCCCACTGACCGACACATACACACTCACTGACTGACACACACATTCACTCACAGACACACACACACACACACACACTTAAAGACACCTACAGACACACACACACACATTCACTTAGACATACACACTCACAGACACACACACACACAGACATTTCCACTAACACTCACAAACTAATATTTTTTTAATTTTATTTTAAATCCACCCAGCCTCCATTGGAGAGCTGGAGTGGATTTCTTGCCTGCAGTCCAGTGTGGCTGCTGGGCGGGCAGGCAGGGGGCGCACAGACTGAGTAGGCGGCTCTTAGTGATGCCAGGAGCCGGACTGACGTCATATTCCGGCTCCCGGCTTCATTAAGCGGTGCAGAGGGAGCTGAGCAGGAAGAGCTCAGGTGAGTATGCTCCTTCGCTGCCCGCTGCCAGCCTCGGGGGGGGGGCTCAAACATGGCCAGCCGGCCAGCTCTTGAGCCCCCCAGGACGTGAGGCAAGCAAGGGATCTGCCTGGGGGTTTGGGGGCGGCTTTTTTTGCCACCCCCTGCAAAGTGCCACCTAAGGCAGATGCCTTGTTTGCCTCACGATATACACGTCCCTGGTGCCTGTGTGTGTTACTGTATTCAGGCAACTTGGTGGGTGGTGGGGGGGCGCCATGAAGACTTTCGGCACAGGGCGCCTATTTGCCTAAGGCCGGCCCTGCCCCTACTCACCAGATGGGAACTGTTCCTTAATAGGTGCTCAGTCGGGTGCCCCGGCCCTTTAAGAGCCTGAGCGGTCCCCTGTAGTATCTGTTGGCTGGGAGGAAGTGATATCCTGTCATTTCCTCCCAGCTAAAAAGACAACCATGCGGGAGGAAGGAGGCAGCAGCACCACAGTCAACATATAGAGGCTAGAGTAAGCTGCTGCTGCATGCTCACTCCCATCAGCCTCAGCCCATACCTCAAAAGGTAAGCTAACAGGTAGCTGCAATGTATGTCAGATTGTGTGTGTGTGTGTGTGTGTATGTGCCAGTGTGTATCTATTTCTATGTGCCAGTGTGTGTATCTGTGTCTATATGCCAGTGTGTGTAACTATGTTTTTGTGTATATGTGTCAATGTGGGTATCTGTGTGAATGTGCTTGTGTGTGTATCCGTGTGATTGTGCCAGTGTGGATATCTGTGTTTATGTATGTGCCAGTGTGCGTATCTGTGTTTATGTATGTGCCAGTGTGGATATCTGTGTTTATGTATGTGCCAGTGTGCGTATCTGTGTGTGTGTGTATGTGTCAAGTTGTGTTTATATGCCAATGTGTATCTGTGTGTCAAGGTGTATGCATGTGTCCGTGTGTTAATAGTGTGTGTAAATAGTTGTAATATGTTGTGTGTGTGACAATGTGAGTAGGTGGGGTCCACGTGTGGCGGGTGCAGCCACCTCCCTGAAATACGTTTTTCCATGTTGGCAGTCTGCTATAGGATCAGGAATACAAACGTGTATTCCTGACCCTACAGTGTTAAAAACACCATTACGGTGGCTTGCCCCCAATTAGCCCCTAATTTCTAGCGTTGCCTTTCCCAGATCCGCCTCTTTGGCTGACATCGTCAGACTTCAGTATCTCAGCCAATCCAATGTTTTCCCACAGGGAAAGCATTGGATTGGCTGAGATCATCAAGGAGGCGAGATGGGGCCAAATGCCAGCCTGTCCAAACAGCATCTCCTCAGCGATGCGTTGAATCAATGCATCTCTATGGGGAAAGTTCAGCTTTTCCATGCAGAGCATGGAGACACTGAAAGTCAGTGCACACAGGAGGTGTCCATAGGCTTTAATGTAAATACTGCAGTTTCTCTCAAAAGACAGTGTTTACAGCAAAAAACCTGCAGGGACTGACTATACTAACCAGAACAACGACATGAAGCAGTAGCTGTTCTCTTGACTAGAGTTTCCATTTAATTCTTGTTGCTTCTTCTATATTTCTTGTCCCAGGCTGCATTCTACAAATAAGCTATTATTATTATTAGCATTTATATATCGCTAACATATTCCACAGCATTTTACAATTCTAGAATGGGGATATTTGCCATCAAGTAATTGACAAAGGGAATATCAACTGAGAAAAGGGTGAAGAAGGCCTGTTCTAACAAGCTTACACTGTAAGCCCTTATCTGAAACCATTGTCAGTTCTCGTGACCAATTCCCGGTGGGAACCTCTGCCAATTACCATGCCTACTACACACTTCCTCTGCTGGATGGCCAAACAATGAGAAAACCACTTTTTGGCTAGTACGACAATACTGTCCTGCGCCTTTGTCCAGCAATCTTTTCTCTTGGAAAAATGCTGACGGATTTTGTGTAAGCTCTTGACGTCTTGGTAATGCAGAATCTCAGATAAGTCACTCTGGGCTGAAATCTAGCATGGCTAAATATTATATTTCACACGCACACCCTTGGCGCAGTTTGTCAGTTGGAATAAACTCTGTACTGGTGAAACATCTGTCAGCTGCTCTGTATTCCCAGCTGAAAACGAGTAACTGACAAGTATATTGCAACAGAGTTACAAGGGCTTCAGTTAAGAGTCTAAACAAATTAAAAAGTAAAGTAATGTACATATAGGCTTACTTACACATCCCGCAATCTCAAATTACTGGACCTTTCACAAAGATCGTTGAACCCTGGCAAACTCCCCCTTGTACCCAACACATTTTGCCCTTTTATGGGCAAAGGTCCTCACATGCACAGATTGAGCGATTGCCCTGTTCTTGTAATTTCTATGTTCTTTTCGGAGTCATTGACCCAATTCATGTTGTATGTTAAGGAAATGTCCAGTGAAACGATATTCATAATGGCTTATTCATTAAGCAGTAAATCACGGCGTTATTAAAAACAAATTGCTAATTTTAGGCAAAAATAGCAAACTTGGTAAAATAGCTCATTTTGAAATTTTGTTTTCAAACTAACACAATTCACTGTATATTGAAAAATACTGTAGGGGTTATATCTCCCCTTCCGAAAAGTGTCCACTTACATCCATCTAATCATTATTATTATTATTATTATTATTATTATTATTATTATTAATGGTATTTGCATCTATATAGAGCCAACATATTCCTTAGTGCTTTATAGTTATACAAAGTGCATAGTCGAATATCCATGGTGAAATGAGCTTACAGTCTATGGGGACTTGAAACCAGCTCTTTTCCCGCGGGCGGGTTTTTCTGTGCCTGGGAGACAAAGGAACGGCCCCTTTTCCTGTGCCAAGACTCGCAGGCACAGAGGCCTCTGGGAAGGAGACCCCTGGCGTTTGTGGGGGGAACTCTGTGGATTTAGTGGCGGGCTTTGGGGACAAAGAGGGGGAGGATCCTGGGATGTCACCCTGTGTGGTAGACCCTTTGCATGGGGTTATGCATAAAATCTGTGTGTGGCTAATAAAATTGTGTTGTACCTCCAGCATTGTGTGTCGTCCAGTTACTGGGGTGGGTGGGGAAGCAAGGGAATTAGCAGAGGTAGCCGGTCGAGTTACCCGTGGTCCGCCACATTCTTTAATAGCAATGTAAACATGCTTAAGATAAATTGTTAGACTTCTGTTCATCAATTAAATAATATCGTCTTATTTACTTATCTTACATGTGTTATGGATTAATAATGGAATTTACACATTTAGAACAAAATAGACAAATTGGAACCATCTCCAGTTTTAAAATTTTTCCTGCTCCATTATTTTGGTGTAAATGAACACTGTAATTGAATTGTTTTGCTTACCTATTTTTTTTATTTATTTTTTAACAATTTATAAATTATACCCCTAATGAAAGCATGCATGCATTTAATTATGCAATTTTTTCATAACTAACTTGTAAAACCTGCAGGTCTCTTGTTTGCACCCTTTCTAAGTCATCCCCTTCTAACCCCGCCCAGAAATTATGTGGCTGTCCAACCAGAGTCTTTCAAATGCATCTCAATGTAAAATCTTTACAAGGCAGGTGCTCTGGGCAATTGCTGCCTCTTAGGTTTATCTCCACTGAGCTAAACAAACCAGGAAGTAACATGACTGGTATTCTGATTGACAGCCAGAGCCATGGGGTCTAACAAGGTCCACGGATAATTGATTATTCATTTTAATTTATAATCCATGAACGAATCTAACAGCCATACTTGGTATCTTCATTTTCACCTCTCTCTGCAACTTTAAGGTACTCACTGAAGTTTGAAAGACACATCCCCTCATTTATTCTACCCCTCTCTATTCATATTATTACTTGTTATTATAACAATGTTTCCATCTATACCTGTAGTTTTTCACTGCAATGTCCTGTACATGAAGTTTCTGATTCCTATATTCAGTCAATGTATTCCATATAGTTACTAATCTGTTGGCTGATAGAATCTGGTTGGTAAACCTTTAAATTTTATACAAAAGTTTATAATAAAAAGTGTTTGCGCTACCCACTCCTTCTCTTCTCTATCATTTGCCCTTCTCCCTGTAACTATCTTCATATAACAGCATCTTATCTCCATCCCTGTCCTTTAGGATTCAATCCACAAACCCAGGTAACAGCAATACTGGGAATTTTCATTTCCACTAAGCACCATTAACAGCATGGCTCCCAACAGTCCCGATTTTGGCAGGACAGCAGGGCCGCCATCAGGGGGTGACAACCATGACGGTTGTCACGGCCCGACGGCCCTGGGAGGCCCTGGACACTCAGGCCCCACGTGGAGCGGCGAAACTGCCACAGGTGCATCTGTGTCCAGACCTTGAGCTGTGTTAGGGGCCCCACAATTCCTGCTTATGGGGACACCAGGGAACTGTCCCCAACATGCGGAGCACGAATACAGCATAAGACACGCTCATGCTATGTTTAGAGCACTAGGTCCCTTCAGGGAGCACTAAAAGAGTGCTTCCTTCATGGTCTGCCCTCAGTGGGTCGGTCTGAGTAATGGATGGATGCAATCACGCCATGCTGACCTGCTATTAAGTCAGGTGGATCTTCCCCCTTTCACGCTGGTTCACCACTTTGGGGGTCGAGCTAGTGACATGGTTGAGACTCTGGCCCACTGCCTTTACTACCCTCCCCCCTCCCCCCCAGAGAATGACCCTGTAATCATCACTAATTATATTGGCAACTTCTACAAACTGGGATGTAGATGGCTCACCAAATTCAATATTCACTAAGAATCTCTTTGAGGAACTGGGTCAGACTAGGGTTGACAGACAATTTCTCCAAGAAAAAGAGCAAACATGGTTCTCAGAGTTAAAATGTTCTCTATGATTTAAATATATTTTCTGAAGATACTTATAGATACATAGTACATAAAGATTTTCAGATTCAGCAAAGCTTTATGTAAGGTTATTGCATTCTAAGAATGTGAAGATTTAAAAATATCGATCTTGAAAAAGGCACAGATGGGGCAAAACATTAATTACGTTATATATATTGTCGGGACTTTCTGCTTCAAAGGCAGTATCTACAAAAATCATTTTCTGGCTTTCAAAGAGAGACATAAATCAATGACAGAGCAAGAAAATTTCTAAAAATCTGTATCTGTTGTATATCATGTCTTGATTAAGTTCTTGAGTTTGTACATTGTAAAATAGATAAGTTTGTTTTTTGGTATTTGTGTTACTGAGCACATCTATATTACATTGAAGCTTGAATTAAACCAGCTTTGAGGAAAACCACGTTTAGCAATTATTTGTATAACTAATGAGTGCTTAGTTACAATGCACCTGGAAGATTGGTTCCACATTGGAAAACATATTGACAAAACACTACTTTACACATGACGATTGCATCAACTCACTTTACAACAAGAAATTAATGCACTATAATGCTTGTGATGCCACTCAGAGATTGCACATTCTCTGTGTGTATGACAAGCTAGAGTTGTGTTATGTAGCCAGTAGGCAATGCCTACAAAAAGGATCAAGAAACCAGGAAGTTGAGCTCCAGAAGCAGGTAAGTGACCTCACCTCAGCCCAAACAACTCTCGCCCACCAACTTGTTGCCCTAGAGGACAAGCGGCGGTGGAAGCATATGAAAATTAGGAGTGACACAGCTGAACTGCCTGTCATGTATTCATCTGCACATAAAAATGTGGTTAATGGCATTTACCGTCCTGACAGGAAAAGTTGTGCCGAGCAGCAGTCATGCACATGGAAACCTGGTAATTGCTTTTGAGGTCAAAGGCCGGTTATGGCCAAGCAGATCCACAGGAGGGTTTGTGCTGAGCAGCAATCATGCACATGGAAACCTGGTAAAAAGGCCGGTTACAGCAAATCTGAGCCACAGGAGGGGTATTTAATCCCAATTCTCTTTTTGCTCATTGCCCTGTTGTGGTTTCCTCCTGATGGAAATCCTAGAGTGCGTTCCTGATCTTGATATTCTGGTATTTGACTTTGGCTTCATTTTGACTTCCCTGAATTCTGGTATCCTTGACTTTTGGCTTTCCCTCATCGTTGTGTCTGATTCTGTGTTCCTGACCTCGGCAAGTATTTTGACTATTCTTAGATATGTTAAGTCCGGCCATTCTAAGGTCCTGTTATACGTTATCCTTAGTCCTAGGTGTGACATAGTACTGTGTGCTGGATCAACTTGTAATCCTGACACTGCCTCACTTTTTCCGCCAGCTATTTGCAGTACTACTGCCACCAAAACAAGCTAAAGGGATACAACTTTATAGCATTTTTCGATTGCCCAAGTAATTACTCAACAACCACCAGCAAGCTTCTGGTCAAGTTCCAAAATGGGCGAGTCAAAACAGACTTCCTGAATGCCAATAAGGGGAAGACACCTTACCAGTTCGAGGACATGGACCTGTTCTTTTTCTCGAATCTCTCCTGTACTTCTCTCTTTCCGACACCTGACATCGTCCCTGACTGCTGAAGGGATGAAGAACCATAGGGGGGCACTGCAAGTACTCCTGATTCAGCACCAGGACACAGGGTGTCAGATTCTCCCGGACACCATAGCATCCTATCCTATAATCTCAACCCTTGCTTTTCATGTAAGGAACTGTAAATATTTACATGACGATCTACATCATTGCAGTCTATTCTATTTACCAATATAGCCTTTTACAGTCACAGCTGTGTTTAGCTCCAAAATTACATGCCGACCTATGGATTCTAACGCAGCCACATTCCTCTATACAAAAACAAACAAAAACCGAATAGTCACTTGGACAGTTTTATTTTTCTACTTTTTACATGTTATATACCACTCATATCTCGATTGATGCATAACTTGTCTTTCTATTAGAATGCGTTCTCCATGTCTATGGTATAAATAAATAATGTAAAAAAGAAACCAGGAATTTGTGTATAAATAAGACAAAGGGAGAAATTCAATAAAAAAAAAAATTCATTTTTTTCCCCCCCAATATTCGGGTTTTAAAATACATAATGCTTGCTGAGTACGTAGGGATAGTGAATGGGGCCAAGAAAATTCATAATTTTAGGACTCCGTCTTGCACCTGGCCCAAAGTGATGTACATTTTATTTTCAATGACTATCTACAATCTCTAATAAGACATCCTCACGTCTACATATATACTAATGTTGAGCAAGTTTGTTTTTAATTCTTACATGTCAATATCTACTTGTCAACTTGTGACTCCAGAATGCTCAGACACCAAACATCTGCTGTGGGAACATCTGTCTGACATCTTCTCAATCCTTTCCATTCCTTCAACATTTTTAGATTAAGCTTTTAAGTGAACAGTTCATCTGTAGGTCAGTGATGACCAAAAATAAGATCTGAATGTATCCTCTACCTCTCCTTATTCTTACATTTGCTGAGCTCATATCTATTATTAAAAACATGCTTAACAAGTCACATGCTCATCTCCAGGAAAAAGCGCATGTTGTGCAAATTTGGGATAAATATGAACAGCAGTGTTTCAGTAAATCCACTATTTGTTCCACAATTTGCTCATGTATTTGGTCATATATTTCCAGATCTATGAAATAAGCACTGTGTAAATATGTAAATAAATATGTAAGCCCTGCTGATACTTGATGTCAGTCAATGAACCATCTCCCATCTTACTCACAAGTCGGTTAAAGGGGCCCCCTAGAGAACTATACCAATACAGCTCACGCTGTCACCATCCCACAGGTTAAAGTTATATTCAGTTATGTAGGACACTTTCTGGCTCCCGTGGACAGCTGCCTCCCTGACTGCATCGATAATGCAGAACCACTATCTCAATATTATCAATGTTAATGCCCAACAAGGATAGTAATTAGAAGTCAATGCTCTCCATGATAATTGAAAATTGCAGTGATAATGCAGACATTTTTTAATGCAAACAATATGGGGGAAAGTGATCCCGTAATGACCCATAAAATGTATTATGTATGACTTAGATAATCCAGTAAAGAAAAATGAAACAGGATACTTGGCTATACAGTTTTGTGCTGATGCACTTTTTAGTGATTGTACCTGCAGTAAGATAGACCATTTTCTAACCACGAAGATACCTACAGCTACAAACTTCTCATTAATGACATCTATTCTTATGCCAAAACCCTCCTTTCCAGCACTGATTCTAGGGTTAAGTGGTTTGTTGATGAGTAAAAGTACTCTGTAAACCGGTAGCAGTCATACTGCAACTGTTATCATATTACACAGCCCAGGTCATTATTTATATATACAGTATATATAATCCAAATAGAGATACTTTATTATACATCATACGTTTGTCCTAATCAATGTTTCGACCCACACAAGGGTCTTTTTCAAGATCAACATAATAGTGTCAAAAACGTGAATATATAAGAAGTGTAAGGTAATTACTTACCAATAGTTTGTGAGAGACTATCCCACACCCGTCCCAATCCGGAAGTGCACAGGCGGGACACGTGACCAAACGTGATGACGCTCGCTAGGTGTCTACATTGCTAAACAACGCGTGTATACAAAAACTGGAAGTGATTCCTCCATGATGTATCTAGAGTGAAGTGCTGGAAATAGGTAGGAAAACACAAATAATAGAGCAAATTGTAACACAAATGGAGGATATCCAAAAAATATTGTTTGAAACCAATATTTTGGTTTATATAATGGAATATCATTAAAGTATGCGTTTGTTACTAATCAAAGAAGTACAGGATTTACCAAATGTGCAAAGAAAAACAAAACAAAATTGAAGTGATGAAAATGTGAAAAAGATGTGCAACACACACAATATTTACATAAACTATGGCAAACTCGTAACTAAATGAAAGAGTTCTATGCACATACCAAAATGAGTTATATACATTAGACTTACTCAGCATATATAAATATGCAACATTTTGTTATTAATCTTGATACGTACATACACATTATTAATAGTGATATCCCGAACGGTTCGCTGGTGAATAGTTCCTGGCGAACATAGCTTGTTCGCGTTCGCCAGGTATGGTGAACATATGCGATGTTCGGTCCGCCCCCTATTCGTCATCATTGAGTAAACTTTGGCCCTGTACCTCACAGACATATTCCAGCCAATCAGCAGCAGACCCTCCCTCCCAGACCTTCCCTCCCAGACCCTCCCACCTCCTAGACAGCATACAATTTAGATTAATTCTGAAGCTGCATTCTTTTTTCTTTTTTTTTTGTATTTTTTTTAGACAGAAGTGTGTTATGTTTGAGCATGCTAGGCTGAACGTGCGTATATCATGGCTAGTTGCACTGAGGGTATGAGTATATAGCAGCACATTGTTGTGAAAGATGGCTGTCAGGTTTAGGGTGTAGCTTGCACGTTATCAACTGTGTATTTATATCAGCAGCTCCACCACTAGTTATAAATCAAGTGTGAGTCGCCCCATGAGATGAGACTAGTGAATAACATAATACATGAACGGTAAGGGAAAGGCATGTAAGGAACTATGACAATAAACTCTTTAGGAGGTGAAATAATGACATGTTTAAACGCTTGCTACTTTACGATTAGTTAATGTGCAGAGAGCAGTTCATGTGATCAAAGGCATGGTGTGGAGGATCGGCTTTAGTGGGACATGCTTGGCAGGCTGCTGTTTACTGCTTGTGCTCATCCGATTCCTTCTGGGCGCCAGGTGCAGACCCTGGGAGTCCCTGATACCTGGAACAACAAAGGCAAGTCTCTGGCTGAGTGCCGGGTTCGCGGCTTGAGGTGGTGGAAGCTTGTTTTGTCGGGTGGTCGGATCTGTCCTGGTGGTGCTTCACGTCCGGTGCGGGATTGTGGTGGCTTAAGGTTGAGGCGAGTGCTTGACGTGGGGCAGGCTCTGCATTTCTGTTTGTGCCTCCGATCCCGTATTCGACGCCTTTTGCGTTGGTGGATTTTAATGGGGACTGCTTCGCGTAGCTGTGGTGGAGCTTGTTGGGGCTGTGGTGGAGCTTGTTGGGGCTTCCTGCTTATTATTTGCTTCCAAAATTGATTAAAGACACGCGGCTGCCGCCATATTGGGAGAGTCGCAGATGAGTATGTCAGCCTGGGCGGCTGTGCTCTGTGCGTCCATTAGCTCCAGACAGCCTCTCAGGGGTGGACCGGGATAACCCCCACCGGTCCGAGGGGGGGGTAACAGAGCTCCTGCCGGGAAGTAGCTGCTCCTGGGCATCCCAGGATCGGGAGACCGACCGCCTCTCCCGCCGGGTGAGCACCAGGCCACACTTGCCACGCGGAGGTAAGTAAGACTCTGTCGAGTTGCTGACCGCTATTAAGCATGTCGGGTCGGTCAGGTAGGAGCAACATTGCTGGGTCATCCCCTTCTGGGGTGAAATTCGCTTGTTGATAGCTGCTTAAAGTAAGATATTGAGGGAGCTCACACGAAGTGCATCTTTCCTCCATGACAGCTAGGCCCCGCCCCCCGGAAGCTGCATTCTTAGTGAGAGGAGGGACAGTGTAGCTGCTGCTGATCTAATAGGGAAATCGATAGCTAGGCTAGTGTATTCAGTGTCCACTACAGTCCTGAAGGACTCATCTGATCTCTGCTGTAAGGACAGCACCCCAAAAAGCCCTTTTTAGGGCTAGAACATCAGTCTGCTTTTTTTTTTCTGTGTAATCTAATTGCAGTTGCCTGCCTGCCAGCGTGTGTGTCAGGCTCACAGCGTATACTGTGCCCACTTGCCCAGTGCCACCACTCACATCTGGTGTCACAATAGCTTGCATTTAAAAAAACAACTTTTTTGACTGTAATATAATAGCAGTCAGTTTCCTTCACACGTCTGCGTTTCAGGGCCTGCCAGGGCACAGTGTCACACGACTAGCAACTCATATCTGGTGTAACAGTAGTGTACATTTAAAAAAAAAATACAGGGGGCTTGTTGTCACCTTTCGGGGACCCTTGGTGTTGTACGTGGCTGGGTGGAGGAAGAGACCTTCAATGAGATCAGTGAGGACAAGGAACGGGACATGGCTAGCTTGGTATCCAACCTTGTGCAAATGGGGAGTTTGCAGTTGTGCAAATGGACTGTTTGTGGTTGTTTGCAGTGCGTTAAGCGGGGAGTTTGGTCTGTCACTGTGAAGCGAGCGTAACCCTTACACTACCTGATCGATACAACATCATACCTGATGTTTTAAAGCACGTTATTCCAAACAATTTAGGAATGTTAGGTGATTTATGCCCTTTATGGATTAAAACCAGACTCTGCATCAACTGTGTAATTTTCCATGCGAGTTTTGCCATGGATCCCCCTCCGGCATGCCACAGTCCAGGTGTTAGTCCCCTTGAAACAACTTTTCCATCACTATTGTGGCCAGAAAGAGTCCCTGTGGGTTTTAAAATTCGCCTACCTATTGAAGTCTATGGCAGTTCGCCCGGTTCGCCTGTTCGCGAACATTTGCGGAAGTTCGCGTTCGCCATTCGCGAACGGAAAATTTTATGTTTGCGACATCACTAATTATTAATAAACAAAAAAAGTAGGGTGTCAAAAAGATACTACAAATTACATATTTAGTAGAGGGATCAGGTGGAAAAGACAAATTACAATGTCACTATATGGGACTATATAAACACACACCATGCGTCTAAAATATTACATGGTGTATTACATAAACTTGTAATTATACTTACTGGGAATCAAGACTATGGGCTATATTGAATATATTTCACAAAATATTCACATTAAACATGGAATATACAATTTGTTCATTGAGGCCTCTGGGTACCACTGTGTGTACACTCCCTCACATTTTTCTAAATATTTTATTATATCTTTTCATGTGTTAACACTGAAGAAAGGACACTTCGCTACTATATAAAGTAGTAAGTGTACAGCATGTATAACAGTGTAAATTTGCTGTCCCCTCAAAATAACTCAACACACAGCCATTAATGTCTAAACCAGGGATAGGCAACCTTTGGCATTCCAGATGTTGTGGACTACATACCCCATAATGCTCTTACAACCATAATGCTGGCAAAGCATCATGGGAGGTTTAGTCCATCTGGAGTGCCAAAGGTTGCCTATGCCTGGTCTAACCCGTTGGCAACAAAAGTGAGTACATCCCTAAATGGAAATGTCCAAATTGGCCTAAAGTGTCAATATTTTGTGTGACCACCATTATTTTCCAGCACTGCCTTAACCCTCATGGGCATAGAGTTCACCAGAGATTCACAGGTTGCCACTGGAGTCTTCTCCCACTCCTTCTTGAAGACATCACGGAGCTGGTGGATGTTAGAGACCTTGCGCTCCCCCACCTTCTGTTTGAGGATGCCCCACAGATGCTCAATAGGGTTTAGGTATGGAGACATGCTTGACCAGTCCACCACCTTTACCTTCAGCTTCTTTAGCAAGGCAGTTTAGCAACGTTTTGTGCTTGTGTCAGTCATGCAGTAGACCATTGATTTCTTGCTGCCAATATCAGCTCTGTCCTACATGTGCGAGCTTTGTTGATATTGACAGTCAGTATTCGGTATTCTGTCTGAATCGTGGGCAGCTCTGGAGAGCTAATAGTAATAATGCTGTTTCTTGAGTAAAACATGGGAGTTATATGCATTTATGGTTTCCATACTCTACCCACATGCGGAAAAATACATTTTTTATGATTGCTTTATTTTTCATGAATTATACAAAGTAGAGACATCATGATCCCATTTAATGTCTGTATATTATGTTTACATTATGTTATATATATATATATATATATATATTATGTTATATGTATTGCTATATTATGTTAAATTTATGGCAGTAGGAACCCTTTGATGCAGTTCCCTTGCATTTTATAGATACTGATTATTTATTATAAGTGTGCCTGCTCAATGTAAATGTAAGACATAACAGATTTCTAGCACAGATTAGAAATGCCTTTGAATTTATGTAAAATAAAATCTTAATTTCAATTTTAAAATATAACATTCCCAGGACTCAGCGATGATGCAATGCTCTGGGTTTGACCCCTTTCATAGCAATCATAAATCTGCAGATTTGTTTCAGCAATGTTTATTTGGAAATAGTTATGTCCTGAACAGTTCGCTGGCGAATAGTTCCAGGCGAACTTAGCTTGTTCGCGTTCGCCAGGGATGGCGAACATATGCGATGTTCGGTCCGCCCCCTATTCGTCATCATTGAGTAAACTTTGACCCTGTACCTCACAGTCAGCAGACACATTCCAGCCAATCAACAGCAGACCCTCCCTCCCAGATCCTCCCACCTCCTAGACAGCATACAATTTAGATTAATTCTGAAGCTGCATTCTTTTTTTTTTATTCTTTTTTTTTTTCACGGTGTGGGATTGTGGTGGCTTAAGGTGGCTTAAGGTGGAGGCGAGTGCTTGACGTGGGGTAGGCTCTGCATTTCTGTTTGTGCCTCCGGTCCCGTCTTCGACGCCTTTTGCGTTGGTGGATTTTAATGGATACTGCTTCGCTTAGCTGTGGTGGAGCTTGTTGGGGCTTCCTGCTTGTTATTTGCTTCCAAAATTGATTAAAGAGTCAGTCCAGCTCAGACTCAATATCCTGCCATGCTTTGCTGGTACCAGGAGGACACGGGGCTGCCGCCATATTGGGAGAGTCGCAGATGAGTATGTCAGCCTGGGCGGCTGTGCTCTGTGCGTCCATTAGCTCCAGACAGCCTCTCAGGGGTGGACCGGGATAACCCCCACTGGTCCGAGGGGGGGGGGTAACAGAGCTCCTGCCGGGAAGTAGCTGCTCCTGGGCATCCCAGGATCGGTAGATCGGCCGCCTCTCCCGCCGGGGGAGCACCAGGCCACACTTACCACGCGGAGGTAAGTAAGACTCTGTCGAGTTGCTGACCGCTATTAAGCATGTCGGGTCGGTCAGGTAGGAGCAACATTGCTGGGTCATCCCCTTCTGGGGTGAAATTCGCTTGTTGATAGCTGCTTAAAGTAAGATATTGAGGGAGCTCACACGAAGTGCATCTTTCCTCCATGACAGCTAGGCCCTGTCCCCCGGAAGCTGCATTCTTAGTGAGAGGAGGGACAGTGTAGCTGCTGCTGATTTAATAGGGAAATCGATAGCTAGGCTAGTGTATTCAGTGTCCACTACAGTCCTGAAGGACTCATCTGATCTCTGCTGTAAGGACAGCACCCCAAAAAGCCCTTTTTAGGGCTAGAACATCAGTCTGCTTTTTTTTTTCTGCCAGCGTGTGTGTCAGGCTCAAAGCGCATACTGTGCCCACTTGCCCAGTGCCACCACTCATATCTGGTGTCACAATAGCTTGCATTTAAAAAAACAAAAAACGTTTTTGACTGTAATATAATAGCAGTCAGTTTCCTTCACACGTGTGAGTTTCAGGGACTGCCAGGGCACAGTGTCACACCAGTGCAACTCATATCTGGTTAACAGTAGTGTACATAAAAAAAAAAAAAAACTAGAAATTTGACTGTGAAATAATAGCAGTCAGTTTCCTTCACACGTGTGCGTTTCAGGGCCTGCCAGGGCACAGTGTCACACCAGTGCAACTCATATCTGGTGTAACAGTAGTGTACATTTAAAAAAAAATACAGGGTGCTTGTTGTCACCTTTCGGGGACCCTTGGTGTTGTACGTGGCTGGGTGGAGGAAGAGACCTTCAATGACATCAGTGAGGGCAAGGAACGGGACATGGCTAGCTTGGTATCCAACCTTGTGCAAATGGGGAGTTTGCGGCTGTGCAAATGGACTGTTTGCGGTTGTTTGCGGTGCGTTAAACGGGGAGTTTGGTCTGTCACTGTGAAGCGGGCGTAACCCTTACACTACCTGATTGATACAACATCATACCTGATGTTTTAAAGCACGTTATTCCAAACAATTTAGGAATGTTAAGTGATTTATGCCCTTTATGGATTAAAACCAGACTCTGCATCAACTATGTAATTTTCCATGGGAGTATTGCCATGGATCCCCCTCCAGCATGCCACAGTCCAGGTGTTAGTCCCCTTGAAACAACTTTTCCATCACTATTGTGGCCAGAAAGAGTCCCTGTGGGTTTTAAAATTCGCCTGCCTATTGAAGTCTATGGCGGTTGCGCGGTTCGCCCGTTCGCGAACATTTGCGGAAGTTCGCCATTCGCGAACGGAAAATTTTATGTTCGCGACATCACTCCCCGTCATATTCAATACAATACAAGCAAAAAAGTGGGAAGCACAATAATCGACACCCAAACACTGTATAATACTTTCCTGTATCTTGTACGTAGTGTGAAAGTGTGAGTTTGTACTCGTACTTTGATAAATGCTGGAAGTTTTACAGCTGCACTGAGTTCTGAGTTCTGTACTTATACCTTTCCAGATAAACCGATATTTGTTCACACTACTTAAAAAGATAAGTACACAAACATTTTAAAACATGCAAACCGCATTGAGATTTGTGAGTTCCTTGTTACAAAATTCTTAGTTTTATTTGAATTACACAGTCTTTACTGCTGGTTCTCTTAGAGTTTATATATATATTAGTTTATACAGGATACATTATGATGGCTTCAAGATGGATTGCTGCTTTACGTCTATGAGAGAGCACTGCTAGTATTGTAGCAAATGTCTAATCTGGGATTATGTGACACAAACCTCTTTTTATCCCCAAGATTTATTGGAGCAAGATGTTTTCCTTCTCATTATATTTTCTTTACTTTGTTATAACTGCCTGTGTAATGCAAGTACTGACTTCAATGCACTGTAGTATATGTTAGCAGTATATAAATAATCCTAACATATAATACAAATTTATTTAGTAATCAAAGTATTACAAAATCCATAGACAAACAAGTATTGTTTAAATTTCAAGGTGCGTGTCATATTTAACTAAATATGACACTTGAATTGAATGATTCGAGTGTTTTAATGCATATTTTTTATATTTTATATTTTTATCCAAATTTGGTATTTTTGTTCTGTCTTCTGAAAGGAAACAGGGCAGAACCCATTTGTGTATTATTGAACTTTGTATAAATTTATTTTTCATGTCGCTATGTAGAGATATGAAGTGTCATATTTAGTTAAATATGACACGCACTTTGAAATTTAAACAATACTTGGTTGTCTATGGATTTTGTAATACTTTGATTACTAAATAAATTTGTGACAAGTGCCATTTTATACCTCAAATGAGCACTGTAAGCACTATAAAGCCCATCTCCGTAGTTTGGGTGAAACTGTTTTTCAGAAGTTTACCAAGAATTTAGGCTTCTCTCCTCACCTAAAATGTGGCCCATATGTGGTGACTATGATAGTGTGGAAGTGAACTTCTGACGTTTCTAGTACAACTTTGTGTGCCAATGGCACAGATTTAGTAGATGAATAGCCATAGTACATGGTATCATTGTAGCTTGCAAACAGCATTATTTGTTCCACCGTACCTGAGATATGGAGATATGAATGTCGGATATATTATTGTATCATAGACAGGCCTGGATTGGCCACAATAGTCCAGGACTGAGGGACAGCTGTAGAGATCACCGGCATGTTTGACCACATTGTTCTGTCCCCCGCAATGTGTGTGAATGTGGGCGAGGTATAGAGGCCCATGCTGCTGTATTCTGTATTGGCCTTAGTTCATTCAATGTGCAATGAAACTGATGTATAGGAAGCAGTTCACCAACTTTCTTCTTTGTTGCTTATTCAGTAAAGTGAGATTCGTTGGGAATTCAACATAAATTTCAAATTTAAGGCAAAAATAGCCAAACTGGAACAATTCCCCAAATCAGCTTTGCTTCCAGTTCAGCTACTCTGGCCTTACATCTGAAATGTATTATGAATTCCCTATAATTTTCTCTTTAGTGATTGGCTCTGTGAGCGTCTTAAAATCCTCTTTTTATAGTGTCTGCGTTTGGAGGGAATACCTCATTCTCTGATTGACTGAATCGTCCACCAATCAGGGGAAAGATCAGAAAAACAAAGCTGGATTAGTTTCACGTGTTCACACCTGTCGTGACCACATGGAGAACATCATTTTCCCAGCTGTATAAATCTAGACTTTTTGGCAGCGGCTCCTGGTTTGCAATCTTCATTGGACGATTCTGTCTGGAATCCAGTGTTATCGGAACTAGTCTGATAACTAGTCCAGGATTCCACATACATTTACCTTTCAGAACTCTATGGAATATGTGAGCACACAGTTAATTTATGCTGCTCATATTAACCATTTAAATACTGTGTAATGTTGCTACCATTTCCTATTTTCTGCACCTGTTCTTAAACATGTTTTAATCACTAGAAATAACAAAGTAGGTTGCATGCATGCTGGGAAAATGTGTATATAGCCAGGCTCAGCAGAAGTAATAAGGAATTATCTTTAATCAAATCTCCATGAAGTGGTCTGGGTATGGTGGTCCAATAATTTAAACCGTTCGTGGTAAAACAGGGTTAAACGCACCTCCATGGTTTGAAGGGTTACACACACCTTCTTCCGATGTCACATGACATTGGAGAACCCATATTAAATCCTCTAGAATGTAAGCCTGTTTGAGCAGGTTCCTCAACACCCTCTGTTCCTGTGCATCCAGCTCGTCTTATTGCAAATGGGTGTCTATTGTACAGCGCTACCAAATTTTTGGCACTTTATAAATAATAATAATTAATGCTTGATTGCACACATGGCGTTGTGTATTGTATTGGACCAACAATGGAGGAGGCCGCAGGAAAAGATAAAAACATTTATTGTATTGGGTTTTTTTGTGCACATTGGGAGGACCTATATAACTTGGATCAAGGCCTAACGCTTTAGTGTTGCTTTAACTATTGAAAAAAACAAACTATTAAATATATTAAAACACGTAGACAATTTGTTTAGAGCTGTCTAGCTGTCGGGGCTACGGCTAGGTTTTATTTTCCTTTTATAAGTAAGTAGTTCTAAGAATGCGGAGACTTGGCCAAGTCTACGGCAGGAAAATCCCTTTGTGAAGGAAAACTTTGATTAAGCATTACTGACCTTATACCCTTCCTCAGGACTTAAAAGGAAATCGAGTAAATGTGGAAAATGTGATTTGCTTCCTGAAATATCCCAGTGAGAATTCATTATTTCAAGCTCCTGTTTTCTAAAAACATGAATTGGTACGGAGAAATGCGGACAATGTGATGTTTATTGACAATCTTCAGAATTGTTTATTTTAAAGCAGGAATGTGTTTTGAGCCTGTTGGATTAGAAGCAAATAGATGGGACAGGACTTATGTAGAGCAAGGAGCATTGAGAAATTAGGCTGAAAACCACTTAAAATACAACAACTGATTGCTAACTGTGGCCTCCATGTAATATTTTTGAAAATGCTTTTTTTCAATGATTTTATATTTTTGGATAAACTTTTAAAACTTTTTAATCAAAATATTAAAATATCAAAGAAATAAATAAATACTTTTAAAATATCTAAATTTAAACTTTTTTTTTTTTAAAGAAAATGTTCAATCGTTTTAAAGAGTATCCGGAAATATCTTCGACCTGGTCTTCAACACACTCATAAACCTATAAAATCATCTGAATAATTGAGTAAAATGTTAATTAAATCCTTTCCCAGGCAACTGATTTACAGAATTCAGATGAGATAACCTACCACATTATTTCCTTAAATTTAAAATAAATGTTCAAAAAATTCCATACATAGATAATAAATTAGATAATTTACAAATGTAAAATTTTGAAAATATATATTTAAATAATCCCAACCGAAAAAAATATAATTTCAATTAGCTATTATTACCTATACTCACTTCCAAAAAACAAAACAAAAATAGAATATATGTTAGCCTGGGAGAAAGAGATACAATTGGATTTGATTTTTTGGAGTGGTATAGGATTGGGAATTTTCTGCAGGAAATGATCAAATGCTCAAATTATATTGAAAACCACCTTAAAGTTTTATGCTGATGGTATTGAGTACCTACAAAATTAAGGAAGGTATTCACAGATGCATCAGATTTATGTTGGAGAAGCTGTGGAGAAGTAAGAGATATGTATCACATCTCGTGGCAATGTGGTAAATTAAAACCAATTTGGGATTTTTTTTATCCCTTATTCAAATCATTGCCCCTACCATAACAGATCTTAATCCTAAATTGAGACTGTTCAAGTCGAGCCTCGGATTTCTAAATAAATTAGATAAAATAGTTATCTCTTATATATTAATAGTGGCAATAACTCTTATCCCGCGGTATTGGAAACATTTACATATACCCTATATTAGAGAAATGTCAGCTTTTATAAGAGAAGCTCAGGTTAACGGTTATGAAATGTCCATAAGACAACCATCTCAATTATTAACACAACTCGACATAACACGAGATTTGTGGGTGATACAGTTAAAAAGAGACGGATAAGATGATAAATCTTGGTTAAACGTTTGGTGAAGCTATAAATGCTAGTTTAGTTTATTGTGTACATATTGCATATGTTAGAGTTTCCTAATGTTTGCTGTTTAGTGATGTAATGACTAATCACGCTATGTATGTTTTGGTACGAGTGAGGGAAGTCAAACTCCTGGCTCTCATAACCAGACGACTTGGAGGCATGGCTTGAAGTTGGGCTTCAAAGCCTCCTGTTAAATGAAATAGAGGGTTTTAAGGGGCTATGACAGGGGGGCACTGCAGGAACTTTAACAACATTAATAAGATAAAGTTGTTAAAGTACCTACAGTATTACTTTAAGGATATCCAGAATACAGGATGGAACAGTGCTTAGTGAAAAATATATATATATATTTTTACTTTGAAGGGTAGTACTCCACTGGTGCAAGGGGCAGGGAGTGGTTAAAGTGGTTAAAGAAAGTAGAATGGTAAATCAGATATTTGTTACATATCAGATTCTTGATGATCTTCCATAATAGTAATAACAAGAGAATAACATTGAAAAACCGCATGTACAGAAAATTGCAATGATAAAGTACGTATAAAAGTAATCAACTAGATTAAAATAATTATAGAGCAACATAAAAGGTAAACAAAGAGCAGGAAAGATATAACGTAGTCAATTCCTGAATAAAAATGATTGTTTTCTGTAAGATGGATTGGTGGTTGGTAGGCCTCCTAAACATGAAAGAAAGTTCTATATACAGACATATTCTATGTACAGACTGAGATTCTGAAGTTATGCTACAGCATTAACTGTATTATTTTGTACTTGCATTAACCTGTAGTTATTAATCTGGCTGATAGTATTTTGTTTGGCAATTATTTTAATTGTACAAGACAAATGGCTAGTCTGCTCAATAATGCACCTATAACCCCTGCTAGGGTCAGGGACTCCAGCAGCAATACGCGTGGGCGCAAATTATTACCGCTAGTGGGGAAAAAAGTGGACAACTCAGCTCAGACTCAGACTCCCATCATGCTACTATTGCAGCCCTGTCAGGGGCCATGGAGATTAATCAGTGCCAGGCATGTCAACCCGGAGAGCAGAGTACCAGGGTGATTGGCCCTCAGCAGGAGGCCCTCATGGGCCACCAACAGGCAATAAATTCACATTTACCAGCTGGCGAGCAGAACGGCCACCCTGGACAAACATCCGATGACAGCATGTCACAGGGTGAGCAGGGACAAGGCAGAGGTGCAGGGTCCCCGGTAGTGTATCACAGCAAGGGCAGGCAAGTAGGCAATAGAAATAGCGGTGATAGGCGACTGGTCACTTCAGATAGGTGTAGCCGGTGTCGCTACAGTGTTTCCAGGTCAGCTAGTAGGAGCCCCAGTAAACAATCGCATACTAATGGCGTCCATTTAAATCATGGCAGCTTGCGCAGGGCAGAAAGCGGAGGAAGGACAAAGCCAACTAGGATTAAACGTGTAGGGGCCTCTGTGGACAGACTACCCACGCGTGCTTCTTCTTTCAGGGATCCTGATCCATTGAAGGCGGCGCTTGAAAGGTGCCAGGAAACGGAACAAGGAACATCACGGGATGCTCCAGACTCTCTGGGAGTTGACGGAAGGGCGGCTTCCCTGAGGTCTGATACGACCGGGGGTCACGGTGGTGAGTCACCATTTACACCAAACGCGGGAGGTTTATTGCATAGTTTAAACTTGGGATGAAGGGGAAATTCAGGGAACACCGTTTAGGAGAGTATGTGATCCTGAGGAGGGCGGGAGCAAGAGAGAGGCAGAGGAAGGAATCAAAAAAGAGTTAAGGGTTGCAGGGCACCCGGGTTTGAAATGCAAAAATGCAGGCACGCTCTGTGACTTTTTGGGGGAGGGGAAGAACGGAACGACTTGTTGGGGTGTTTACTGGATGCTGCACGGCAGAATGTACACGTGTTGTTCACCGAGCATTTAGGGTGCCCCCTTAAGCAGCAAATCAAAGACTAGGTTTGGCGGGGGAATATGCAGAAATTTCTTCATTGCTCCCGCTGGAGGAGTATATTGATTTAAAAGAAGAGGACCTTGAGGATAGTAAGAAGAAGGAAGAGAAGAGGTGCAGGTATTGTTCGTAAGATACCTAAATCTTTCGGAAACTGGTTACAGAACCAGGAGTTTGACTTCCCTCACTCGTACCAAAACATACATAGCGTGATTAGTCATTACATCACTAAACAGCAAACATTAGGAAACTATAACATATGCAATATGTACACAATAAACTAAACTAGCATTTATAGCTTCACCAAACGTTTAACCAAGATTTATCATCTTATCCGTCTCTTTTTAACTGTATCACCCACAAATCTCGTGTTAAGTCGAGTTGTGTTAATAACTGAGATGGTTGTCTTATGGACATTTCATAACCTTTAACCTGAGCTTCTCTCATAAAAGCAAACATTTCTCTAATATAGGGTATATGTAAATGTTTCCAATAAGAGTTATTGCCACTATTAATATATAAGAGATAACTATTTTATCTAATTTATTTAGAAATCCGAGGATCAACTTGAACAGTCTCAATTTAGGATTAAGATCTGATATGGTAGGGGCAATGATTTGAATAAGGGATAAAATAAAATCCCAAATTGGTTTTAATTTACCACATTGCCACGAGATGTGATACATATCTCTTACTTCTCCACAGCTTCTCCAACATAAATCTGATGCATCTGTGAATACCTTCCTTAATTTTGTAGGTACTCAATACCATCAGCATAAAACTTTAAGTTGGGACCAGATGGGCCTGTCGCTCTGGCTAAGATTGATGAGGGCGCAAAAGTCTACGCCCTTTACAGGGGAGGGAAGGGCGGCACAGGAGCTGCATCTTCCCCGTCGGCATCCAGAAGAAAGGATTCTGTTGGCTTTACAACGAGGGACATTGCAAGTGGGGGCCACGTGCAAGTTCAAACACGAGTGCTCTGGATGTGGGGCCACGGCTATCTCAAGTGCTTCAAATGAGGTAAGTCTACACAGGGAGGACAGACAGACACACACATACAGACAGACACACAAACACATACATACAGGCAGACACACACTTACATACATACAAACAGACAGGAACACATATAGACAGACACATACACAGACACACCACATACACACATACATACAGACACGAAGACACATACATACAGACAGACACACACACACACAAGACGCACATACATACAAATACACACATACATACAAAGACATACATACATACAAACAGACAGGCACACATTCACTACTTAGACGATTTTCTGCATTGGGCCTGCGGGATCGGGAACATGCAGTTACATACTGCGTTCCTTGGAGTGGGTGACGCAATTATTTGGGGTGCCTTTGGAAGCTGAAAAGACGGTTGGCCCAACGACTTGCCTCAGTTTCTTAGGTCTAGAAATTGATTCGGTGGCTGCCGAGTGTCGCTTACCGGTGGACAAGCTAGCCGCCCTTCGTCAAAAGTAGGGTCGGTTCGGAGCTCGTGCAAAGTAACGCTGCAGGAATTGCAGTCACTGTTAGGAAGCCTTAATTTTGCATGTCGCGTGATCCCAATGTGGAGGGTTTTAAATTGATTTTTGGCAGTTGTGCGCAGCACGGTGGCCCTTAGAATGGCTATGGAAAGTGGTGATGGGTAACATAGCTTTTCTCGAGTTGTTCCCGTTAGTGGTTGCCTTGTCATTATGGGGTGATGAAGTGAAAAATAAAAGGGTAGTATTTTTCATGGATAATATGGCCGTAGTTCATGCCGTTAACAATTTGTCGGGCTGCTCTGTTCCCGTGGTGCGATTGCTCAGGCATTTGGTGATGTTGTGCATGCCATGGAACATTGTTTTTAGGGCACTCAAGGGTTTTCGGAAGGGTAAGATTTCAGTAGATAAAAGATGTTCGGTAACTTTTGAGGTCCTGCATCGATTGGTGGGGGTGTTACTTACAGTTTGTTTTTCGCTTTTCAAAGTGGTGCTGTTCAGAGTTGCCTTCATGTGGGCCTTTTTCAGGGCATTTAGGGTTGGAGAGCTAGTTAGTAGGAGTCGTAAAATTGCAGGGGGGATTCAGCTAGTGGATGTATAGATGTCTCAGGATAGAGTCACGCTCGTCACGCTGTTTTCTCTGAAAGGGTCGTCTTTATGCCCGGTATCTTCTGCCACTGCAATTATGAGGGATCGCTCTGATGGGGCAGGTTAGTTTTTGGTTCACGAGAACGGATCTTCTCTATCGCATTTTCAGTTTATTCAAGTATTTAGATTGGGTTTACGGAGTTTTTGTTTGAATCCCTTAGAGTATGGGACCCAATCCTTCCGGACTGGGACTGCAACAAAAGCATCTCGCCTAGGGCTTGGGGACAAGTTAGTAATATGTGTGGGACGATGGGAATCAGATTTTGTTCGTACGTGCATTCTCAGCTGATTTGTTAAAGGGGGGGGGTTTGTATCATAATGGTCACATTTCTTGTTCTCTTTACAGATCGGATAGCATGGTTGATCAGCCACTCTGTCATCTATTGGGCAAGCAGGAGAACAGCTGTTCAGAAACAGAAGAGGGACATGGACCGGATTAGGGAAATGGTTCCTAAAGTGGTTGTGGTGTGGTCCGAGATGGTCCCTCGGCTACATTGAAGTCATACTTGAGACCTTGCTGTGGTGGCGTGTTGTAGGGGAAAGGTCAACAAGACAATGTCAGCTTTCATCTTGCGGATGGGAGGGATACTGGTGAAACATAGGTGTCACGATTCGCACCGTGCCATCCAGATGGCCAGGCGTGGCCATTTCACAAGTGCCAGACAGGGCCTTTGAACTGTGGTCCTTCTGTGCCGTAGTCCTGCTGTCTTGCCTTGGAGCCACACTCAGTTTTTGTTTCAGCCTAATGTTTATCCTCACCTTGTCTCCAGCACTGGGGGCTGGACTTTACCTGTGGCTGCTGCTGTCTATCTAAGCCCACAGATGTTTAAGTAACAGGTTGGTGGGGGCAATGACCTTATGTTTATAATATGTGTTTTTAATAAAGCTGTGGAAAAATATTTTCCAACTTTAAATTGTAGTCTGCGTTTTAATGGGTATGGGTAAGGTTAAGCTGGATATGCCGAAAAGGCAACAATGCACAAGTCATGTTTTTTAATAAGAAACCAGAACCCCCATACAGCAATTGTTTAATCTCCTCTTAACTATATTTATTTTCTGACTCTTTCTCATGATTCATGTAGATCACGTAGTGTCTTCTTCTATTCGTTTGTGATATTTCAGTAATTCTTTTTTTAAAACAAAATACGGCAAAAGCATGTCTGGGGCACAGTCCCAAAATAAACAAATCTAACAATTTCTAATCAAATGCACAAGATCTCATTACAAACACTAAATTAAATTTGACTACATTTTTCTTTCTAGCCGTAGAAGAACTGGAACCAGTCCTTACTGTTTAGTTTTAGTCAGTGTTTCTTAGGATCTTAACAAGAATCGTCTGTCTAGTAATGCTGAATCTGTTGCATGTCTCATGTGATGTATTATTTTCTATTAGGTACATGAAGAGCACTGCTACTTGTGCTATGCTAATCGTTTGTGTTGCCCTTCTTGTCCAAGAGAATGTTTTTCATAGACTTTACCAAATTCCTGCTGGTATCGTCCCCCTTTCCAAATAGAAGGCTTCCATGTCAGGTCTCCCAATTCTCTTACCTGGTGCTCCCTTGCTGCAACTCCCTCCTAGTCTGTGGCGGCATTGTCACGGTCTATTATCCCAACAAGCAGAGTTTAGGTTAGCAAGGGACAAGACTAGGATAAAACGTATTACCGGGCCTTAGAATGGCCAGACTAAACGTCAGACAGTGATAAAGTGTAATCAGAGACGTGCAAAAATAGGCACTAGCCAGAAACAGGTAACGTTATCAGTCAGACAGGCAAACAAGACAGGAAAGGGTTAAAGATAAATTCAGATACAGATACAAATTCAAGGTCAATACCAGAATAAACACAACAGATCTAGGAATGCACTAAAAGTGGATAGGGCTAGGGAAGTTTAAATATCCTTAACTAACATTTGATTGGCCCACGTCATGCCTATACCCCCAAAACATGCGTATGTGGGGGTGCCGGAATGATGTGGGCCAATGGGAGCCTGAATCTACTTTTGGCTCCCACTCCTAATGCCAGGCAGGTCTACTACTATCCTATGAGTATTTGCACAGGCATCACGTGAGCACTCGCTGGAATCCCTGGCGTGGCGAGCCAACTTATTGCTGTGGATAGATGGATGGTGTCTCATTCACAGTGGAAGTTTCGCCGTGGCTCTCTCCTCCTCACCGTGACCCTTGACCCACTCAGAAGGCAGAGACCCCACACACCAGGGGCAGGAGTTCAATAGGGGTGTGGCTATGGGTACCAATGATGTGGGAGAGGTGTGTCTCCTTTATATAAGTGCAACCTATTGTGTCTCCTGTCCTGAACTGTGCTCTCAATGTATACACATCTACCCAGCTTACTATTGTCTGACTTTTTTGCCTGTTTATCGTCTTTAAACCTGTCCTGCCTGACCTGAACTTTTGCTACTCCTGACTATGTCTACCTTATCCCTATTGTTATCTCGCTTTAGTTTTTGTTCAGTTTGTTTCTGTATTTGGGGCTCCTCCTGTCAAACTTGACATTCTAAAACTTCAGTTACTCCTCTTTGACAAGCAGATATTTAATTTTCATGGGTTTTTATCGAACATGAGTATTTCAGAGACCTCTAAACTACATTAATAACTGGCAAAATGAGTTAAAGCCTTTGAGATAGTTGAGTTGATTGTCGAGGCTGTAGTAACCAAACATCACAGTTGCAGTGTTTATTCCTGTTAGTATCAACTGTGCTATTATGGATTCTGAAGTTAAATAATAACACCCAGAATATTTGTAAAAGAAAGGAGATATTCTCAGTGTATCCATCCTGGTAATTGGTCACCAATGTTGACTATTGTATTTTCAATTAGTAAAGAAAAATAGGGAATTGGAGGCACACCAGAAACATGCATCTTATAGGAATGGTGCTGCCGTAGAGACCAAAATGTCTACAAATGTACGACATTAATTTTGTATTATATATATTCGCAATGCTCTTATATCAGATTGTTTTAATACTCTTTGGCTTATTCGGTACTAGCACTATTTAATTTGTATCCCATGTTGGAATTAGTGTAGGACCCACCAATATCGGAGTACTGTGAAGTAGTGGTGGACTTAACACAATATGGCCAAATGGTGGAACTGAATCCCCATATTTGTTTGCTGAGATAGGCGATTGTAAGTAGCCTTGTAAAATGTAAAGCTGTATTTGTATGTGTGTACTGTTACTTAGTCCATATATTGTATTGCATTTTTACTATTCATGTGCACCAGTGAAATTTTCGTTTTGTACGAATGAATTTGTACTAAATAAAAAATGTAATTCGTCCATTCCGAATTTCGGCCGTAAAACATTTGTTTTTCAGATGAAATTCTGTAAAAAATAATTTGTTTTTGCCCATTAGGACGAAAAGAACACTGAGCATGTGAAAAAAAGGAAGGAGGGAGCCAGCAGCGATACCAGCTCCCTACTTGTAATAAATATGAACAATTCCTACCCCCTCTGCATTAAAACCTATGGGGGTCACTGTGACCCCAATATTAATAAAAGGGAGGTTAAATTCTACCGCATGCTGTGAGTAGGGGCATGTCGCCTAAACAGGTTATTTGCACGGCTCAAGAATTACCTATCAGAGCACTCTTATTGGTTGGCTTAAACCAACCAATCAGAGCGCTCTGAGTTAAATTGCAGGGCGTGGGAATGCTTTATAGCCTTTCCCCGCCTCACGGAGCTCAGTCTGCGTCGTGCCCTCACTGGGTGAAGTTGGATTATTTTTTTTAAGCGTCTGGATTATTTTTTTGTGTCTTTTTTTTTGCGCTGTTTTTTTTAAAATTTATTTTACATGTTCAACGGGAATTATGTATTTTTATTTGGCCTTTTAGGGGGCTGAAAAAAAGGTTTTAGAAGAAAGAAGACATCTAATGGTAAGTATGACTTTTTTATATTCACAGGTTTTTAGCTTTTTATTCCCCCCCCTTGGGGACCCCTAATCATCTTGGGGGGGTTACTTTTACATTTAGCCCCCACCCGCTGCCCATGGGTGGGTGTCTGGGGGATGACAATAGGTCCCCCCCTATTGTTATTTAGGGCCCCCACCCACTGGTCATGGGTGGGGGTAGTGGGAGGACAATAGGGGGGGTTACTTTAACATTTAGCCCCCACCCGCTGCCCATGGGTGGGTGCCTGGGGGATGACAATAGGTCCCCCCCTATTGTCACTAGGGCCCTCACCCACTGCTCATGGGTGGGGGCTGGGGGGTGGGGGATGCAGTAGGTCCTCCATATGTCATTTTGGGCTCCCACCCACTGCTCAAGAGAGGGGGCCCAGGGGGAATAGGTTCTTCCCCCTCCTATTTTCACTAGGTCCCCCACCCACCGCTCATAGGTGGAGGCCGGGGGGCAATATCTCTCCCCCCCTATTGTCACTAGGGCCCCCACTGGCTGCTCACTGTTTTGTAGACATGCCCCTACAGTGCTGTGGGGGTTAATTCTCCTGCAGCACGGAGTCCATTAAACAAAAGAACTGAAACGAAAAGATAATGCATTCGGCATTTGCCCTTAAGTTTCGTATATAATTTGTATCTAGAACTTACGTTTATGTTATAGTAAACAAATACGAAAAAGTCAGAGAATTCGGCTGAAATCATATTCGTCCGATAACGACTGCACAAGACTAATTTTTACTAACTGCCAACCCATCAGAGCCACCTGGTCCATAATGCTATTTATGCCAGTGCTGTTTATTGTATTCCAGAGAGTCCTTGAACTGGTCCCACACTGTGTAAGCTCCTATGATTTCATCTCTGCAACAAGAAGCTGCTGCTTGACGTTTAGGTTTTCTGCATTGCTCTGCGCACGTCCCTCATGCAACCTAATGGTTTTTTGGATGATATTTTGGCATAGTTATGGGCTGTTACAGCTGACACGTTCCTCTGCTATTTGTCACAAACACTTCCCTCACTCCAGTCTATCAAACTTATTTTTTATCAGTCAGTTATTGAATTACTCTGGTTCCACTGGTGCCTTGCTAGTCAGTTGCTCATTAGTTGTTAAAGTTCCTTACCTTTACCCGTTGCTTTCAAGTGGCGGAGGAACATTTTTATCCATTTCATAGTTCTCCATCAGTTTTCCACTATCCAGGCTGCTAAAATGCAGCCCTTTACATTTTGAATCTCTTGAGCTCCTGTACAGGAAGGGGAAATTACAGTTCCTCTTCATCTTCAAAGGACTGAGGGGAGCCCAGGCCCCCTGGAGTGACGGGATCGGTCGCTGCTGCGACCCCCTGTATGTACGCACACACACAGACAGACACACAGACAGAGAAACATTCATACAGACACACAAACATACATACAACATAATTTAGTCTACTACCTTTTAGATAAAAGAGGGTGACTTCCCTGGGGTCCAGTGGTGGCTCAGCCTGATGGGAGTCAGATTTCCCACTGACTCCCTCCTCTCTTCCTTCCGCGTGGCTCTGTCTGGTAGCTGGGAGGAGTGACCGGGGCAGTCACATCCTCCCAGAGTCTGATGTCATCTCAGGGGGCCCGGTTGCGCTGTTAAAACGCCATAGCGCTGACCGGGCCCCCTGGAAATCCATAGTCATCAGGTGGCCCTAACAGCATGGGCCCCTTCACGTGTTGCCGGAGCCGCAACACATGGCAGCGGCACCCGGCCGCAGGGGTCCGCAGGGCGGCCGCCCCCCCCTGGAGTGACTGGCCCAGTCGTAGCTGCGGTCCCTGCATTTACGCCACTGCTTGTGCCTATAATTAACTACTTGTTCCATGTTTTCCCCACAATAATACTGGAAGAAAAAAAACCACACACTGGAAGCAGTGAACTGCACTATGATGTTAACCCATGAACCATGCTAACATAAGGAACAAAGGACGTTTTCTTATAATGCAGAACATTATTGACTTATTTTGACCCCCTCCTGTAGAACCAGTAACAAATAGGAGTCAAACAGGACTTTCTCTTTCTTTTGTACCAGTATGTCTAACTAGAGACTGCATTGCCAGTAACCGCTAATCTAAGATTAATAACTACATTTTGTGACAGGGATAAAAAAATGTGATATGTAGAATCTGTGAATGCATGATTTACTACTTAAAAGCTTGTTTGTTGCCTATTTAAAGCGCTCTAGGGTGCAGGAAGCAGATTTCATAAACATAGGAAAATAATACTTCCAAAAGGGAAACGCAAACATTTTTCGAAGGACAGAAACATTTTTGTTTTAGAGGTGATTGAATTATGTTAGTCTAAAAAAAACACTCCTAGCATTAAAACCACTACAGTCCTCCTCACTGGTTAAATCCATTGGCACTTCATTGTTTAAAAAAAAAAATAGTCCGAATCGCAGCATCGCACACCTAAGGGTATACATTTGTTGGCCTGCTGTGCATAGCTTGGATTTTTCTGCTTGTTCTCTCGTTGTACATTTCTTCAGTTTCTTTGTTTGCACGCCCATTTTACTTTGCTTAATTTTTTTGGGTTTGATCCCTTTGGTATTCTGTATTACATGACATCAACTCTGTACAGGAAATAATCTAAGAGGGAGGGACTAGGGAGGATTGAAACTTCATGGCCACCATTATGTTTTCAAACAGCACAAGTGAGATCATGGCGTACGTGATATGTGGCAACAAGAATGAGGGTTGATGGAATTAGTGGTATCAATAGTTGGGGATTGTGGGGGTATGTGGCATAAAGCTTGGATGTCTGTGGGGGCTGTGTGAAATGGGATATGGATAGCTGAGTTGGATGGGTGGCCTAATGGTTGTTTGGGTATGTGAAATTAATGAGTGGTTTGGGGGAATATAATATGGGGAATGAGGTGATAAATGACCATTTGTGGCACAGGGAATGAGGGCTCTGAGGAAAAATCTAGCATGGGGAATTGGTGGGCTGTGTGGTGGGAGGTGGCATAGAGATTGGTTAACTATTAGGTATATAGATTATGTAGCAACAAAAATTGGGGGACATTAGTGATATGTAGCATGCGTAATGAGGGGTGTGGGGATTTCTGGCATATTAAGTATTTGGCATGGATAATGGGCTGATGTTTGGCAATGAGGATAGAGGGTCACTTGGAATATATAGCATGGGGGATAGGGTGGCTGAGGAGGGATGTGTGGAATAAATATTTACAGAGTTGTAAGAAGATATCTTGCAAGGGGAATGTAAGCCTGTAGGGGATATGTGAGAAAATATATGTGGGCTATGGGGTAATATGTGGCATGAGGAATGGGTGTCTGTGTATTGTGTGTGGCATAGAGAATTGAAGAATGTCAAGGATGTGTGGTATCGGGGATGGAAGGCAACCACCAACCTCTCACACACCATATCCACTCTGAACGCTTCCAGCAAGCTCTGAGAGACCTCACACACCATATCCACTTCAAACACTTCCAGCAAGCTCTGAGACCTCACGTACCATATCCACTTCGAACACTTCCAGCAAGCTCTGAGACCTCACACACCATATCCACTGGGAACACTTCCAGCAAACTCTGAGAGACCTCACACACCATATCCACTGTGAACACTTCCAGCAAGCTCCGAGACCTCACACACCATATCCGCTGGGAACACTTCCAGCAAGCTCTGAGACCTCACACACCATATCCACTGGGAACACTTCCAGCAAGCTCTGAGAGACCTCACACACCATATCCACTTCAAACACTTTCAGCAAGCTCCGAGACCTCACACACCATATCCACTAGGAACACTTCCAGCAAGCTCTGAGACTTCACACACCATATCCACTTCAAACACTTCCAGCAAGCTCTGAGACTTCACACACCATATCCACTGGGAACACTTCCAGCAAGCTCTGAGACCTCACACACCATATCCACTGGGAACACTTCCAGCAAGCTCTGAGACTTCACACACCATATCCACTTCGAACACTTCCAGCAAGCTCTGAGACCTCACACACCATATCCACTGGGAACTCTTCCAGCAAACTCTGAGAGACCTCACACACCATATCCACTGTGAACACTTCCAGCAAGCTCCGAGACCTCACACACCATATCCACTGGGAACTCTTCCAGCAAGCTCCGAGACCTCACACACCATATCCACTTCGAACACTTCCAGCAAGCTCCGAGACCTCACACACCATATCCACTGGGAGCACTTCCAGCAAACTCTTAGGCCTCACACACCATATCCACTCCGGACACTTCCAGCAAGCTCCGAGACCTCACACACCATATCCACTGGGAACACTTCCAGCAAACTCTCAGGCCTCACACACCATATCCACTCCGGACACTTCCAACTAGCTCAGAGGAACTGAGGGCATCTCTGAAAACACTAAATTATTGCATCTTGATTAATCCATCTGTAGCTATATATTATTTCTCTTCTTCCAATGTTTCTTAAATTACTATTACTTTTTTAATGCAATTTTCTGTACATACAGTTTTATAACGCATTCTATATATGCAGGTTATTGATGTTTACTGTACATGTAATTCATTTTGAGACATCGAAACTGTTTGGCAAATATTTTAATTTTAGACAAGACTTCTGCTTTTTCCTCCCCTTTACTTTCACCTGTTATCTCTTCACTCTATCTCATCAAGATATAATAAATATGCAGTCAAACAATAAACTCCATTTTCAATAAACACAAACCCACCCGGCTCCCCACCTTTTTTATAGCACGCCTTTCTAGGTGATTTAATTTTTTTTCCAGTAACCTTCTCAATCACGTTAGCAGTTTTTGCAAATGCTTTGAAAAGCATCCTGGCTATGACCTTCAAATGTTCCCTGCTCCTCTTCAAGTCCCCATCATAATCTTTAGAGTGTAAGCTCATGAGTCAACTAGCTTAGCACTTTGCATAAAGAGGGCTGTAAATGCTAGACCTCATATGTTAGTGTATTATAAATGCAATAATAATAAGCTTGGGGCTGCAGAGAAGCAGTTATTGTCCCGACATAGCCTGGGTAAGTTGTGAAACCGATCTTAAATTGTTTGACTCCTTACCTTGGGCTATAGTGATTATTGGACTACACAGAAACATAGAAACATAGAATGTGACGGCAGATAAGAACCATTCGGCCCATCTAGTCTGCCCAATTTTCTAAATACTTTCATTAGTCCCTGCCTTTATCTTATAGTTAGGATAGCCATATGCTCCTTTAAGGATAGCCATCTTTCTTACACCAAGTGAAGGGTTAATTCCTTAACGTGCCTATCTAAATTTAGGTGAACTAGTCACAGACATATTTAAGCAGTTTTTGTTAGTCATTAATACTACCCCCATATTTTCCATTTAAACTTCCTCTTGTACTGAGAATAATTTACTTTGTAGCGCATGACTTTGTCAGACAGACAAGAACATCGCCAACTTTATATTTGCTTACAATATCCTTCGTTCTTTCTAAAATTAATACCACAAGCGTATCCAGTGTATTCGTAAACAAATGGAAGCACAGACGGGTGTTTCCTAAAATATCTCTGCTGTTCATGGGCATTGAGCAAAGGATTTAATTCAATAACATTTTAATAATGGGTAAGAAAAAACTCATGGGAAAACTGCAATATTTTCCTATGGTATTTCGTGTCCCACGTAACAAATTATTTTCATACAGTATCTCAGGGGTATTATATCCTATGTGCACTCGTAACAAAGTCCTCCACCTACCCACCTTGACTTCACTTTAATTTATTTAACATATACAATAGGTGTCAATTCAAAATAATAACCCTTACCTATAAAGCTCTAAAAAACTCTAGCCCCTGTTACATTTCTTCACTAATTCACAGATATGCCCCTTCTCAGTCTCTCCGCTCTGCTGGTGACCTTCTCCTGTCCGCTGCTCGCACCCTTACTGCTAAACCGTGCTTGCAGGACTTTTCACAGGTGGCTTTTTTTCCTTTGGAACAGCCAGCTTACCCCATCAAACTCTGCCCCAGTCTTCAATCGTTTAAGAAATCCCTCAAACCCCATCTGTTCTCTTAGAGGCCTTACACACCATATCCACTGTGACCACTTCCAGCAAGCTCTGAGAGGCCTCACACACCATCTCCACTGTGACCACTTCCAGCAAGCTCTGAGAGGCCTCACACACCATATGCACTGTGACCACTTCCAGCAAGCTCTGAGAGGCCTTACACACCATATCCACTGTGACCACTTCCAGCAAGCTCTGAGAGGCCTCACACACCATATCCACTGTGACCACTTCCAGCAAGCTCTGAGAGGCCTCACACACCATATCCACTGTGACCACTTCCAGCAAGCTCTGAGAGGCCTCACACACCATATCCACTGTGACCACTTCCAGCAAGCTCCGAGAGGCCTCACACACCATATCCACTGTGACCACTTCCAGCAAGCTCTGAGAGGCCTCACACACCATATCCACTGTGACCACTTCCAGCAAGCTCTGAAAGGCCTCACACACCATATCCACTGTGACCACTTCCAGCAAGCTCTGAGAGGCCTCACACACCATATCCACTGTGACCACTTCCAGCAAGCTCCGAGAGGCCTCACACACCATATCCACTGTGACCACTTCCAGCAAGCTCCGAGACGCCTCACACACCATATCCACTGTGACCACTTCCAGCAAGCTCTGAGAGGCCTCACACACCATATCCACTGTGACCACTTCCAGCAAGCTCTGAGAGGCCTCACACTGTCAGAGCTTGCTGGAGTTTGCTTATGGCCTCCCAGAGTAACATCTATGTCACAAATCTGTCTCTGGCTAAAGGGTTCTACTCACCTGCAGTTCTGCTACTTGACCATCTTGTTTGTTTGCTGTCCCCTTTGATACCCTTCCTACTGTGTCTTTACACTCCACTCCTCTAGACTGCAGGGTGCTCACCTATCTATTGTTCCTGTATCATTTTGTAATTGTCTCATTGATTGTTAAATTTACCCCTTTCATAATATTGTAAAGCATTGCGGAATAAGTTTAGCGCTATATAACTACCAATAATAATAATAACATGTTTTTTAGTCTGTGTGAAGTCACCAGTCACAATTCACTAAAACCAGTGATAGCGTTATGTATATTATGTCTTGTACATTTCCTTTTGTCGCTGTTACCTTTTGCCAAGATGATGTCATGGGTGATTTGCATTTCACTTTGTAAATAAGTGCAAAAAATGTTAACGTGAATGCACGTTAGATTGTCTAAATATAAATCCTTCTATCGGCCCAATAACTTAGGGTCACTTGTTCGAATGCTGTGGAACACTAGATTGCTGTATTAAAACTGTTAAATAAACGAATGAAATTATATAGGGATTCTGGCACAGCTTTTACTGGTCAGACAGGTATCTAATGTGAAAGCGGCCTCATTTGGTGATCTTGTTGGTGTGGCTGGTAGTATAGTATGAGTGCTGATATAACGGCTTACTCTGGATGCCACGAACTCTAAGATATAAGATGTCTATGTTATTTAACAGACATTGCATTGTAAGTAATAAACCGCTCCTAGCACGCCGTAAAAGAAAATAACTCAAAGAGCTGTCAAGAAAAGCACTAAGGATTACGGGTCAAGGGATAGTCGTATAGGTTTCATTTGGTTCCTGTACCGTTGGAGTGATGGGAGGGGCTATACCAATAAATTATACTGTGGCCGGGAAAGTGAGTTATTTCATTAGGGTAATAAGGTCTTGTTATATTGGTCGTTTTGGAGGAGAATGTGCATTTATCTTTCAAAACAGATGAAGTTTTAATCTTAGATGTCGCTCTTTGTGGGTTTAGGTATCAGACCAGACCAGTGACTTAAAGTGGTCATGGTGCTTTTAGCCTGTTTGTGCAGCATTTCAGCACAAGGAGATGCACATATGGAGTTTAACCCCTCTGATCAGGAGCTGTAACTCCACGTTGGACAGCGTGATCGGTGATTGGAAGTGATCGTCTGTAGTGACTGGAAGTCATTGGCCAGACTAATAATGCATAATTGGTGTCTGATCCCAGAACGCACAGCATGCTGACACCAGACAGTCAATAGCGGCATGGCCCAAACTCCATGCCGCCCCTGTCCTCCCTCTCTGACTTCCCTCCCCTTCCAGAAAAGGGGGAATTACATTGGGCAAGGAGGATCAGGAGAGAACTTGGCCTCAAAACTAGTACGTATAAGCTTTTTCAAATTATTTTTTTAGTTTTGGGGATAGGCCACGACCGAAAGGGTTACTCAAACTAAAACCAGTGTTTTATTAATCTACAGTTTTTTGGTTGAAGTAAACTTATCATCCCGTAAGTGTTCCATCCCGTAATTAGTTCCTCTCTCTGGAAGGTCATAAAATACTAAATTATGCTCAGATTAAACACCAGATAGTGATGGAATGAGGATAAGACTGGAAAAATAAATCAAAGGGAAATTAACTCAGAAATACTTGGGGAAGTTATGAGGGAAAATAAACAGGAATCCACAGGAAAATAAACTCGGGGAAAACAATGTATTAATAATAACAGGAGAACCCATGGAATGCAATTAGAGCATAAACTCAAGAGAACTCTGCTGATTACAGAAGAAAATAAACGCTAAAGCAGAATAAATCAGAGGAATAAATTCATGCAATACAACAGGGTAACAAATCAGACAAAGGGTAATAGAGAAAGCTCTGCTCCTGCTCTGTCCTAAGCTAATCTCTTTGGAATTTGAAGACCACTCCAGATGTACCCAGTTGTCTTTAAGGTTTAGAATTCTAACTCTGTACCCTAATCTCAGGTTTTAGTGAATAAACAAAAAAATATAAACACTGTAGGGTTTATTTACTATAATGAGAATTCAAAGGTGAAAATAGCCAATCTGGAAGAATTCTCTAAGCTGGCTATGTTTTGTGTTCAGCTACTTAAATTTAAACTTTACTTTGAATTCTCAATTTAGTAATTAACTCTGTTTGATTAACAATCACACTTAAGTGATTGGCAAGAAATATGCTTTGGAAACGTCATTTTTATACGAAACCTTCTAAAAATATACATAAAGTTGTGTGGCTGTTTGTTTTTCATCTCTTGCTCTATTTCTTATTCAATCAATACAGGGATTAAGTCATGTAAGTCTTGTAAAACATTTGTGATGGTCTACTGAAAGATGTAACCAATGGTAAATTTATTGAGTTATGTTAAATCTAAATAAATATCTACCGGTAAGTAATTTACCCATTGGCAGCATCATCACATTTATGAAAGGACCACAGTTTTCAGAATACATTCTTTTCCCAGAATTCATTCTTTTTTTCCAATTAGGACTTTTTAGATCTCTGAAGAATGAAGTCTTTTTGCCTTGATTTTGAAACAAATCTACGAGGTACCATCTGGAAAACATTTCTTTACCATACCATGAAGACGCCTTAAAAATAGGCTGATACAAGAGAAACCACTTTTCCCTTATAAAATGAGGACATGCCTTTACCTTCCCTTTACTTTTCCACTCTTCCACTAACCACTCCAACCATCTTATTTTGACACAGGCATCTTATCTTCTTGCTGGTATTCCTCTTGTGTGTCTATACCCCTTCCCCATAGATTGGAAGCTTGTATGAGCACAGCTTTGTTCACCTTGTCTCTGTTACTATTTCGTATGTCATTTACCTGTTGTCAATATCAATGATCCCCATTCTGCTACGGAATTTGTTGGCACTATAAATAAATTAATAGAATAATAATAATAATAAGACATTTAAAACATTTTTAAATTCATTCATTATTTGCAGAAAATCTTTGCTGATTAACTAAAAGCGATAGTAAGTAAAAACCACTTACATCAGTTTTTAACAATTTGCGCAGCAAGTTAAAAATAACATTTTCTGTAATAGTTCTTTAAAATAAACATTTATTTTCTAACATTCGATGCTCTTTGATTATGAGATATATTTTGTTCCCATTAGAATGCCAAAGTTATTTGAATGATTTCAGTGACATTTGAAAGTAAACATAAAAATCAGTGTTTATGTCAACCAATTAATTGACATCTAGTTAGTCTGCGTCTTTTATTCCTTTAAGACCCTAGGGTTTAAATACATGTCAGGATCAACGTAATTAGAATGTATTTGCTTAACCACTAGTCTTGAAGGCGTTAATAGACTTAGTTTGAGAATTTTGGTGTCTATAGAATTAAAACAAAATTAACCAAAGATATAGAATTTACAGAGTGCGTTGCAATATGTTGGTTCCTTATGTATGGATAATAAAAATTACATTGGTGGAACTACCATCGGTGCAACAGGCCTACATGCTGAGTTGGCCCATCAGGAACTCCATGGACTTAGGGCCTCTCGATGGGTATGTGTCATTAGCGGCCGGGTCATTCACTGCTGCCCCTTTATTATTGCATCGCTGGGAGAAAGTGAGTGATGTCCCTTCCTCCCAGCTAGCAGACTCAGCCGCAAGGGAGGAGAAGTCAGAAAGGAGAGGGACATGCAGTGGGAGTCCCTAACTCTCTGCAGCTTCAGACAGTAGACTGGACCCTAGAGAAGTCACCATCCTTTACCCAAAAGGTAGGAAACTGGATGGTGGCTACAATTTTGTACATTATGACTAATATATGTGTCTGTGTATGTGTGTCAGTGTATGTATCTGTGTGTCTGTATATCTGCATGTGTGTCAGTGTGTGTATCTGTGTGTCTGTATATATATGTAAATCTGTGTTTCTGTATATCTGTATGTGTGTCAGTGTGTATCTGTGCATCTGTATGTATATGTAAATCTATGTGTGTCAGTGTGTGTGTCAGTGTGTTTGTATATCTGTATGTGTGTCAGTGTGTATCTGTGCATCTGTATGTATATGTAAATCTATGTGTGTCAGTGTGTCTGTATATCTGCATGTGTGTCAGTGTATGTATCTGTGTGTCTGTATATCTGCATGTGTGTCAGTGTGTGTGTCAGTGTGTCTGTATATCTGTATGTGTGTCAGTGTTTCTATCTGTATGCCTGTGTATCTGCATTTGTGTTAGTGACTGTATCTTTGTGTCTGTTATGTCTGATGATAGTACAGAATACAGTCTCTTAATCAGCAAGTATTTATTGTTCACGACTGATAATGTTCAATTCCTTTTGCTTATGTACATATCCCTCCGGTAGCCTCCATCTAACAAGCAGCTATTACCCCACTAATTAGAAATTGTATCCCTGTATGTTATGGTTTTGCAAGTATTTATCCAATTGCAGTTTAAACATCTGTATGGACTCTGATAAAACCACCTCTTCAGACAGAGAATTCCATATCCTTATTGCTCTTACTGTACAAAAAAAATTTTCTTTGCCTTAGATGAAATCTCCTTTCTTCCAGCCTAAATGCGTGACCTCGTGTCCTATGTATAGCCCTGTTTATGAATAGATTTCCAGATAAAGGTTTGTACTGGCCCCGAATATATTTGTATAATGTTATCATATCTCCTCTGACGAGCTGTTTTTCCAAACTAAAGAGATTTAAATTTTTTAACCTTTCTTCATAACTAAAATGCTCCATTCCTTTTATCAATTTTGTAGCTCATCTCTGCACTTTTTCTAGTGCCATGATATCTTTCTTTAGAACAGGTGCCCAAAATTGCACAGCATATTCAAGGTGTTGTCTTGCCAGCGATTTATAAAGAGGTGAAATTATATTTTTTTCCTGAGAATTTATGCCCCTATTTATACATGAAAAAAACCTTACTGGCCTTAGCAACTGCAGATTGACATTGCATAGTGCTGCCTAATTTGTTGTCTATAACAATTCCCAAATCCTTCTCATGTGTTGTTATCCCTAATTCACTACCATTTAGGGTGTAATAGATAGTGTATCAGTGTGTGCGTGTGTGTGGCAATGTGTGTGTGTACTGGGCATACACCTTAGCATTCAAATTCCAGCACTACACACAGATACACTCTCACATTCAAATGCTAACACTACATACAAACACCCATGCATTCAAAACTCATCACTACATGCAAATACACCTCTGTATGAAAACTTCAACATTGTACATAAACACAACCCTGCATTCGAAAACCAACACTATACACAAAGGCACGCCTGCATTCAGACACCAACACTACATACAACACACAAATTCAAAGCAAACACTACACAGAAGTAGACTACTGCTTACAAATGGCAACAGTACACACAAACTCACAACTGCATTCAAATTATTGTTGTTATTAATATTACTATTGGTATTTATATATTTATATAACTTATTCCACAGGGCTATACAATATTACATGAGACACTTGCAAAAATAATACAGGGACAATAGATAGATGAGGGTCCTTATCAAACGAGCTTACAGTCTATGCCAAGACACACCCCTACATTTACACACACATACTTCATTCAAAAACATGCTTACATTCAAGCACACAAACACTGCTCAATGCTAAATACAACCCTGCAAGGATTGGAAAATGGTAGATCCCCAGCTGCCAACGCATTGTGGGAGTGGCCACCTTTGCGATGGGTGGGGGGGGAGAGAATTCTTGCACCAGGAGGCTGTCTACGTTAGTTCTACCAAATTACCAAATTCTCCCTACTGCATGAAAATACACAGGATTAACATAAAATTATATTCTGCTTTATGCATAACCTCTTCATACAACATTAAAAAACTGCACCGAAAGACGAACACTTAAAAAAAAAAAGTAACAAAAAGCATTTCAATAATAAAAATTAAACATTTATTTAAAATTTATGTTACAAAGTTACAAAGGATAACAAAGTTTAAAATAACTTAGTGTTGACACATTCCAGCCAAGCTATCGGTAATTTCCCTTACTAGGAAATTAAATAATACTGCTTTACCGTATTCACAGAATAAGTATGTTTACATTGTTACAATACATTGCATGTAACCGCTGTCGTGTGATTTAGCAACATAGACAAACATATTTTACTGCTGTTTCTCTTCTTAATCCCTTGTGGTTTATTTGCTACATTGCCCCAAAGGATTCTAATGTGTGTATTCCATTCATTTAAAGGGAGCTCTGACCATTGAAAACAGTTTTATAAACCCACTTCCCACCGACAAACTAGTACGGATGGGTTAAGGTTCATTAAAATATTTATACATTAAATTCCTGCCAAATTTGGATTTACACCATATTTGGATTAACACCATACACCAAGCAGAGCCTTTGGGAACAGTTGTGCCTATTTGCCAGCAAAACCAGACTTTTTAACTAAAGGGTTACAACACTGCAGCCTGTGGGATTACTAAGGGGTTAAACACTGCAGCCTGTGGGGTTACTAAGGGGTTAAACACTGCAGCCTGTGGGGTTACTAAGGGGTTAAACACTGCAGCCTGTGGGGTTACTAAGGGGTTAAACCCTGCAGCCTGTCCTGATCATCTCATCCTGAAGCGCTCACTGACACTTCTAAGATACTTTAATATATAATGAAGACAGATAATGTAAAGTATATGTTATGACCTTATGAGGCGATACTTTCCACATACAGTTAATACAGCTACCTTGCCAAAAACAAATGGAATTGCTTAATGCAAAGAACAATGCCCGCTGTACATGGAACTGGAAATTCGTTTCTCCTACGGGTGAGGGACAACACAGGAGCAGAGGAAATAGTAAGGGTAGTTTTATGTCAAACATACTTGTTTTCCTGGCACTATAGTGCCCTGAGGGTGCCCCCACCCTCAGGGTCCCATTCCCATGGCGCTGAAGGTGGAGGAAGGGGTTAATCACTTACCCTTTTTTCCAGCGCCGGGCTCCCTCGGCGCTGGGACTCTCCTCCCTCTTCTCTTCTATACCTTCCCTGCCAATATCAGTTGGCAGGGGAGACCTAATGCGCATGCGCGGCCATGCCCGTGCTCGCATTAGGATTAACCCATAGGAAAGCATTATACAATGCTTTCCTACGGGGAAAAATCTGCCGCTAGAAGTCATCATGCAGAGCGTGAGAACGTCAAGCGGCAGATATCAGACCAAAGATTTGTTTCAAACCAGTAAGTCCCTCTAGTGGCTGTCTGGTAGACAGCCCCTAGAGGTGGAGTTAACCTTGGATAGTAGTAATTATTGCAGTTTCTCAATAACTGCAATAACTTCTATAGTAGGGTAATCGGACATTGGACATTGCACCCAGACCACTTCAATGAGCTGTAGTGGCCTGGGTGCCTACAGTGTCCCTTTAAGGAGGTAATATATCCTAACAACAAACAGCACAGAAAGTGTCAGTCTCCAGCAACTGATCTGAGCTTTCTTTATGATGTGTTTTTGAGCAGTGTTTATCCAATTATCACAAATGAGATGTAGTGTAAATTAGCTGTTATTAATCAAGTGTGTCTGGCTGCAATGCCAGCGATGGGCTTCATATAAAAATAGTCGCTATAAGAAAAAACATTGATGTATAAAAGATAATATGGCAACACAAATATATGTGTAAACATTTCCATTTGTTGACAGAACGTGGAATATTGAAACTCACAAGGCAGGAAGTAGTGTAGTGCAACATGAAATTCCTTCACCAAAAAAATAGCACATCAAACATTTTAAGTTTGTTCACTAAATGTAAACATTAACACACGCAGTGGTGAATACAACAGAATGAAAATAATGTATTAAACAGTTAACGCTGAGTACTGACAAAAAAAAAAATGCTCATTTTATGCCAAACAGCCAAACTAAACAAATTCTTCACCATTTTTTCCAGTTTGGCTATAATGGGCTCCAAGTTATAATTTCCCTTGTCAGATCTCCACAATTTCTTATTTAATGAACAAACCCAAATCTTATTTTATTTAGTGAAAAACAGGTTAATCATAATGTCATTTTAACCCGAATATCCCCGATTTTGAAAGTATGTGAGGTGCGTAAGAACTAACATTTGCATTTTTGAACAGACATTGACCAGTCAACTGGTGTTAAAGACTTCCTATTTCGATTTTTGTAAAGGATCATTGGAGTAAATCACGATTTGCTTAACTGCACAACTTCGTACCTTCCAGGGATGGAAGGTTTAAAAGTGGGGTATATGGGTAATGATTGATAAAAGGCGAGTTCAGGAGCTTACAAGAAACAGGCCAGGTTTGTGCTTAGCAAAGGGGATCTAGCAGCCTGGTGCATGTGTGCAGTTCTCTCTCATTAGAGAAGTAATCTAGGACCCAGACAGAGACTTTGGTTCCATGACAATAGAAGATGAAAAATGTAAGTTATTGGCCAATATAATACTAACCTTTATATTGTGAATTAATATATTCAATTTATGAGAAAACCCGATCCTATGGAAGTACGGTAGGTTTGTTTGCATACAGTCTTCAACAGAATGAGTGTATAAACACCTGGTACATTTCTACAGCTTGGAAACCATACATCACACAATCCATGCAAACCTAACAGACAGGCTAACGAGATGACATCAGAGAAAGAAGAGGAGCCTATGTATGCTTAGTTAAATGATTTCAGCTTTTGTTTCAAAGCCATAAAAACATGGCCCACCTAAAGGCAGGAACAGAGTGAGCAGTGTCTGTGACAGTTACTATGCTTTAAATTGCTGTTTCCTCCTCCGTCTGCAAAAACGACAGACTATACCACAACCAATTGCAATAACTAGTACAATCGCTATTACTGATAATATAATCACTATTAGGTTAATTTTAGTCAGTTCCTCTTTTTCACAGATTTCAGGAATCAGTTGTTCTATAAGTATTTCTTCCTTGTTGCTATTAGAACTGTAGCAAGTTGTAGAATTTAGGGAGAGAACTGTTAATGTAGTCCTCCTCACCATGTGGGCAATCCAAGAATTCGCACAACAGCTCAATGGATTTCCATATAAACACAGGGTTTTTAACGTGTTTTCAAGTCCTTGGATATTGCTGTGTTGCAAATCGCTAAAACTATTGTTGCTTAGATCAAGAGTTTCCAATTTGCAATATTTATTCCAACTTGGCAACCATGTCAATTGGTTCCCAGACAAGTTTAAATCTTTAAGGTACATAAAAAGTGGGAGATCAACATTAAGCAGTTGCAGACCATTGCCCTCAACGTATAACACTTCCAGGGATCTTTCTAAACCTTCTAGTGCGTTTGGTGTTATTGTAAGTCCAAAGTTCAGTGATAGATCTAGATAAGTCAATGGGGTTCCATTGAAGGCAGACTGAGGTATCTTTTGCATCATGTTCTCTCTAAGGTTTAAATGCTGTAATGTAGGAATGTTGAAAAATGCTACACATCGATATTCCTCTGTCCTTCGTGTCATTACTCCCGAATTTGTAGGGCACAAATTGATATTATTATTTTGTAGGTTAAGCAGGACAATACTTGGCAGACCTTGAAATATTTTGGATTCAATTACATGAAGTCGATTATTTTGTAGATAAAGTTCTTGCAACCCTCGGAGAGACTTTTTAGCTAGAGATATATTCTGCAAACTATTTCCACTTAAATCGAGAACAACTAATGAGTTTTGTGGCACAAAGTATCCAAAGGAGACATCTTCCAGGCAATTTTTGCTTAGGTTTAAAAACCTAAGTAAGGGCATACTTACAAAAAAGTCATTGGGGATAGATTCTATATTATTGTAACTTAGATCTAAGTAAGTGAGCTTCGGTAAAAAAATGGTGGTTGTATTTCTAAGTTCACTTTCATCTTCGCTCCGAAGTTGGACTGTATCATCCATCCAACTTGTTTCATCGTCAGACATTTCACCTGAAAGACTTATTAGATTCATAGACAAGTTTAGAGTAGCTATATTGTTAATCCTTGGAAGAATAGGAACATGTAATAATTTATTGTCACTCAAGTCAACATGTTCAAGCATGTATTCTTCATCCGAATCGGAGGTATGAAACATTTCAATGCTGTTTTTACTCAGGTTTAGACTTTTAAGTTGTTGAAGTTTAAAATCAGAAATGCATGAGATGGAATTCATAGCAAGATTAATTTTGGTAAGGTGCTTTAGATGGTCAAAAGTACCTTCTTCAATGTGCATGATAATATTGTTCTGAAGATCCACCTCTTTTAGCTTAGGGGCACCTTCAAATGTCTTTGAAGAGAGCATAGTAATACTATTTCCTGACAATAAAAGATGTTGAAGATGTGGAGAGTTTTGTAGAAAAGGTCTCGTCATATCATTATACAAGCTATTTATTGATAGGTCCAACGTTTGAACATGGGGTAATATTCCAATTCCTTGTCCATTGTAATGGGCAAATCCATCTAAATAGTTTCCAGACATATTAATTTCCTTCAAATTAACCATGTTCTTGAAAGAATCGTGCTGAATAAAGCTAATTTTGTTGGCGCTCAAATCCAGATATTCTATTAACGAATAAAGAAACAGAGGACTCTCTGTGATGTTCTGCAGTTCATTCTTCGACATGTCAAGGATTTTGATGTTTGGGTGGAGACCCATGGGAATTTGATGGAAGGATTTGTTCTGACAAAGTGCTGCCATGTTTTCCTGCAGGCCAAGAAGAATAATGTTAATAATTGAGCAAAATATCACATAATTATATACAAAAGAAAATAAAAACAAAGCAAAACAAACAATTTGTATTAAAAAAATAACTAAATGGAGATCACTTTAGCTGATATTTAGCTGAACATTTCTATCTAAAAAAATGAAACAATGAATAAGAAAATCAATCTATCAATGGAACCTAATGTGTCAGATCCATTTCTCCTCCAGATTTTAGAATGGTAGCTGTTGTCTCACAATATACATATTTGTTTATTACATGAATACTGCGGAGCAGAGCATTTTCCTTTACAAAACAAAACATCTGAGCACCCAGTTTAATGCTTCACAGATTGGTCTTCAATGTAATTTAAAATTGGCAACACCTCAAAAGGATGAAAATCCCTGTGACCATAGATTAGTATGTCTATGATAATCACTCTATGTGAAAGACATCTGTATGACAAGAAGAGTCTGGAAAAACAATAACAACAGATGTTATTGCCCAACCCCAAGGATGCCCTCTCACGTGCTGTTTAGCTGATTTCTTATTTAACACCGTTTATGGAAACAAAAAATCCCTGTTTTTTATGGTCCGTATGTTGCTATGTACCATGTTTTTTTTTCCTGTGGAGGAAATAGTAAAAGGTTACTGGGGAGTAATGCAGCCATATTGTATGCATATATTATTATTATTATTATTATTATTATTATTATTATTATTATTACCATTTATATAGCGCCAACAGATTCCGTGGCACTTTACAATATTATAAGAGGGGGGATTTAACTATAAATAGGACAATTACAAGAAAACTTACAGGAACGATAGGTTGAAGAGGACCCTGCTCAAAGTAGCCTACAGTCTATAGGAGGTGGGGTATAAAACACATTAGGACAGGAAATAGCAATCAAAATAGGTGGGTGTGAAGCAGATCTGGAGGAGAGAGTAGAGTGCTGCCCTTTAGGAGAGAGCAAGAGACAGGTATGTAAGGCAGAGGTTACTCTGGGAGGCCATACGCTTTTCTAAAGAGATGGGTTTTAAGGCACTTCTTAAACGATTGAAGATTAGAGGAGAGTATGATGGTGGTAGGCAGGCTATTCCATAGGAATGGAGCCACCTGCGAGAAGTCTTGCAAGCGTGAGTTGGCCGTACGGGTGCGAGAAGTGGACAGGAGAAGTTCACGGGCAGAGCGGAGAGACCGAGAAGGGGCATACCTATGGATCTGACGGGCTAGAATTTGTCAATGCTTTATAGGTATGCTTAGCACTTTGAATTGACTTCTATAGGATACAGGAAGCCAATGTAAGGACTGACAGAGGGGTAAGGTGTGAGACGACCGACTAAAGAGTAAAATCAGTCTGGCGGCAGCATTCATTACAGACTGTGGCGGGGCATTACGGCTTTTGGGAAGACCAATTAGGAGAGGGTTACAATAATCCATGCGGGAAATTGCTAGAGCATGAACAAGCTCCTTGGTAGCAGCTTGCATAAGAAAGGGGCGGGTGCGGGCTATGTTTTTAAGATGGAATCTACAGTATTTGGTAACATTCTGGATGTGAGGCTCAAAGGTGAGGTCAGAATCAAGTATGATGCCAAAACAGCACGTTTGCAAGGGTGGACTTATGTGGATACCACTAACTTGTAGGGAGAGCGAAAGAGGAGGATCAGTATTAGGAGAAGGAAAGACAAGGAGCTCAGTTTTAGAGAGATTTAGTTTTAGAAAGCGAGAGGACATCCAGTCAGAGATGGAAGAAAGGCAAGCAGTGACATATTTCAGGGCGGCAGGGTAGAGGTCCGGGGAGGAGAGATGTATATGGGTGTCATCAGCGTACAGGTGGTAGTGGAATCCAAAAGAGGTAATACGTTTGCCAAGAGAGGCAGTATAAAGAGAAAATAGAAGGGGACCAAGGACAGAGCCTTGGGGGACTCCAGCCGAGACAGGACGAGACGAGGAGGTATCATTAGAAAAGGAGACACTGAATGAGCATTGGGAGAAATAAGAGAAAAACCACGAGAGGACAGAGTCACAGAGACCGACTGATTGAAGAGTTTGGAGAAGGAGAGCATGATCAACTGTGTCAAAGGCAGCAGAGATGTCAAGAAGAATTAGTATGGAGTAGTGTCCTTTGGATTTAGCTGTGATTAGGTAGTTAGTAACTTTGATAAGAGCAGTCTCAGTAGAGTGGAGAGGGTGGAAGCCAGATTGAAGAGGGTCAAGGAGAGAGTTGGAATTGAGGAAGTGAGACATACGGGTAAAGACAAGTCTTTCCAGAAGCTTTGAGGAAAAAAGGAGCGGGGATATGGGACGATAGTTAGAGGGGGAGGATGGGTCAAGAGATGTTTTTTTCAGGATAGGTATTACAGTGGCATGTTTAAGGCCAGCAGGGACAATGCCAGAAGAGAGAGAGAAGTTGAAGATGTGTGTTAAGGAAGGCACAAGACAAGGGGAGAGAAATCTGATATGGTGAGATGGGACAGGATTGAGCGGGCAAGTGGTGGGGCGAGAGGAAAGGAGAAGCGCAGCCACCTCTTGTTCAGTAGCTGAAGAGAAAGTCTGAAGGGTAGGAAAGGCATGATGTACGTGTGGTTGAGAAAGAGAACGACAAGGTGGGGAGAGTTCTTTCCTTAGCTGTTCAATCTTGTTGGTAAAGTAGCATGCAAAGCTGTAAGGTTAGTTTGGGGGGTGGGCACAGCAGAGTGAAGAAGAGGGTTAAAGGTGTCAAAGAGACCCCTGGGATTGCTGAAGCATGAACTAATGAAAGAGGAAAAGTATGACTGTTTGGCGAGGGCAAGGGCTGCGCTGTATGAACACAATATGAATCTATAATGGAGAAAGTCTGACTGGGTGCGAGACTTCCTCCAGGAGCCTTCAGCACAATGGGAGCATTTTTGCAGGTAGCTTGTTGATTTAGTATGCCATGGTTGAGGGCGTGTCCTCCTTGAGGTGCTTGTTTGGAGCGGGCTGCAGGGGTGAGGGTAGTGTTATATGTGAAGATGGCTAGTAAGGGACAGGAGAGAGATAGCAGTTGTGAATTAATATCAGTTGACGGCTGCTGGAGGTCAATAGAATTAAGGTTCCTCCTGAGTTGAGAGGGGTTAGGCTGAGTTTGTTGGGTGAGGGGGTACTCAAGAGATCAGAAAGAGGTAATTGAGTCTTGCAGATATTAGATACTGTACATGCATAAGAGAAAATTAGGTCCCAGCCAGCTACATGGCTGGGAGAATTAGCCCACTGTGATAGCCCAAGGGAGGAAGTGATTGAAAGTAGTTTAGAGGCTACTGAGGTTAAAGGTGGGTTAATGGGGATATTGAAGTCTCCGAGAATTAAGGAGAGAAAAAGAAGGGTAGCCAGGAAGCAAGGTGGTCAAGGAAGAGGAGAGGAGAACCAGGGGGGCGATAAATAACAGCAATGTTAGCAGAGAAGGGTTTGAAAAGATGAATCGAATGAATTTCAAATGATGGGAAAGAGAGGGAAGGGGGGGTGGGTAAAGGTTTGAAGGAGCAGTGAGGTGAGAGGAGAAACCCTACACCACCACCTTTACATTCAGAGTGTCTTGGGTTGTGGGTATAGACATGTTTCTGTTAAGGCTAGTAAATCTAGGGAACGAGAGATGGAGGTCGTGAACAGCAATGGATTTTGTAATATTGCAAACAGAGCGTGCATTCCAGAGGGCAGTATTGAAGGAGGATTTAGAGGAAGAGTAACATGAGATGGGAATGAGATTGGTGTGGTTCCTTGAGTTAATACGTGGTGGGTTTGCCGAGATGACACCGGGGTTTGGAGAGACATCACCAGCAGCTAGGAGCAGAAGGGTAGAAAGGAAGTGAAGGTGGGAGTAGGATTTGAACGTTTTGTAGGAGGGTATGTATTTATAGAGTATTGGGAGGAGTTGGTGGAGATAGGCTGGAAAGGTATGTGTAGAGTGCATGGGATGAATAGAGAGGGAAGCGGAGTAAAGAGGAAGTAATAAAGGTGGTGTTTCCAGGGGCTGGAGAGCAGAAGAATAGGGATATTTTTGTAATGAGAGAAGTTAGTGTGAAAGTGAAAAATAGAAGGGAGAACATTATTTAGAAAAATGTGTTTTGTTATATAGATATGAAGATTATACATATGCACATATAATCATAGACATATATATATATACACACACATATACCAATGAGTGTTTAAACCATGGTTTATGGATGCAGTTTGTTAACAGAAGGATTTCAGGTGAGGAGAGGTTTAGTGACTTGATTGGTGTGTTTTGAAAACCAGCTGATCTGCACTATCTATAAGTATGGTAATGACCATGGGGTGGCATGGGGTGGGGAAGGGATGGTGGGCAGCCTTCCAGAGATTATACCTCTGCTTAGGCGATTCTGTAGAGCTTGGTTGGTTGTGAGTACTGGGTGTTGCTATTCAATGCTGTTATATTGGGGCCCAGTTTGAAATATGTGTGCACGTGTCCCTATTTTTGGTGGGCCCACATCCCACTGCCTATCTATTTTATCCTGCAGTGCTTGAAATAATCCCTAAAAACACACTTCTTTAGGGTAGCCTATCAGCCCTCCCCTTAGCTCCTCACCCCCTACAACCTGTCTCTGCCGTCTCCTCGCATCTTCTCTGCACCTAGGAAGAGCAGAGCCAATTTATGTTTTTCATTATCAGGGAGCTAGACAGGTAAATTACCTGAGAGAAATGAAATATTTTTTTAAAAGAAAAGCTGTAGGGACGGGGTCTTTGCAGTATAACCACTTCAGTAAGAGGAAGTGGTTAAAGAGCTTAGTGTGATCCTTGACGTTTATTTAATGTAGTAGAACCAACTCTATATTTGATACATATTTTGTGTATATATATATATATATATATTTAATATTATATATGTTTAGACTTAAAGGGACACTATAGTCACCAGAACTACTACAGCTTAATGTATAGCATACATCTTAATGTATAGCATACAGCTTAATGTAGTGGTTCGGGTGTCTATAGCCTGTCCCTGCAGTCCTAGCATTGTATACTGTGTTTACATTGCTGGCTAGTAGCACCTCTAGTGGCAGTTACTATCACTTCCGCTAGAGGTGCTTCCTAGTCCAGTGCTGCACAGTGTGCAGCTACGCTCTGCATGGAGACACTGCAAACTCTCCGTAGAGATGTATTGATTTATTGTATCTTTATAAGGAGATGTTGATTGATGCTGTGTGTCACTTTGCAGCTCATTTGCAACAGCCTCCCAATGCTTTCCTATGGGACCAGCAGCAGTGTGGCTGGTGCAATGTCAGATAATAGGTTTGTAAAATCACATGTAATCTCCGGAGAGAGGGGGCCCGGGGATCTAACGGTGTATTCCAGCATTACAGTGTACAGAATACACTATAGTGTTCCTTTAAGAAGTAAAAACAATGTACTTTTAATATCTGAGAGATAAAGGATTGTGATATTTTTTTACATTTTTCACACACTAAGAGCTGATCAAATCACTTTTTTTTTCCTTTCACATACTTATTAAGAAGTTATTGGAGATTTTAGCACATTAAACACATTCTTGCGATCTCTGCTGTCTCAATGTCTTTGATCTTCTTGGACAAGTTTGGTAGTTTAGAAACAGATGCTGCGAGGGAAACAGCAGTGGCCGTGGAATGGTAAACATTGCCATCTATTAAGAAATTTACATCCCAAGAACAACAAATCCCAAAATACTCTCGGGGGGAAGAGATGACTGGGTATTTTTCACAGGAAATCAGGGCTCATGGGCTATGTCACATCATAGAATATCATTGGATTTATGGCTCTGTTACAGACAGACTTACATCCCAGGGGACCCCGGACCATGGGTGTCGGAATGTAAACCACATATCTGCTGATACAGTACAGCGCCTGCTGGAGAATTGTAGGGGGTTATAGTCAAGTAACATCTGGCATACCTCCCACGAGTTTCAGATATTGGGATTTGTGATAATTGTCAGGCAGTCCCAGATTTGGGATTTTATATTATATTTTATATTTATGTAAATATACACTGCGAAGCACTGTGTTTGCCCTATTTATGCGCTTTTTAAATAGATAGACATACACATAAAAAGTCCTGGATCCAGGGACCATCCTGATTTCAGGCTCCTGTCCAGCCATTCCAGGTTAGTTTCCTGGTGTCCCCAGCTTACTGATCTAACTTAGATCCATTTGACATTTTAAAAATGGCATCTATCATACATCTGCCTGGACGTTCTTTTAACATGAGCAGTGCTTGTGGGAAAAAGTCTGAAACATCGTTTAATTATGCATTTTTATGTTGAGGGCATATGTAAAAACACTTTGCAAAAGCTGTAGAGCTCTTGTCTGCAGCTTTTGCAAGCCCTCCTCTTCCAACCCCGCCCAGACTTTCTGTGGCTGTCCAATCACAAAGCTCAATGAGAAGTCTTTGCAAGGCAGGTGCTCTGAGCAATTGCTGCATCTTAAGTTAAACAAACCAGGAAGTAACATGTATAAATGCACGGTTTGTAAACTGGAAATAAATTTAAAAAAAATATACTGTGCTATAGGGTGTTTGGAGTGTCCCTTTAACATGCAAACACTATAGTTACCCTAACACTAAAGAGGTACCCACACAAAACACCCCTATTTTTTAAAAGCATTCATTTAAAATGCCATCATTTTTTTCTGAACAAGGTCAATATTTACAACTGTCAGTCAGGACGTATCTAGTGGTTGCCAAACTGACAAATGAATCAATCAGAAAGCCACTAGAGGCATTTCTTTTTGAAGACTTTCAATAGCCCGAATGCTGAATGTTTGGAATGCTTCTTATACAAAATCATTGTATTGATGTCTATGGGACACATCCAATTGGATGAGCACAGTGACTGCCGTGCATGCACAGTAGAACCCCACTGCTTCTCTGTAAGAAATATTGCATTGGTCAAGAGATCACATGGACAGATGTTCTCAGAAGTGGAGGAGAAGCTACCATAGGGTAAATGGTACGCGTGAGGGCCCATCATGTAAAGTTGAAGTTTATAAATAACATTAAATAACTTTAACATTAACAACAAGGTCAAGGTTCTGAACAAGGTCAATATTTACAACTGTCAGTCAGGACGTATCTAGTGGTTGCCAAACTGACAAATGAATCAATCAGAAAGCCACTAGAGGCATTTCTTTTTGAAGACTTTCAATAGCCCGAATGCTGAATGTTTGGAATGCTTCTTATACAAAATCATTGTATTGATGTCTATGGGACACATCCAATTGGATGAGCACAGTGACTGCCGTGCATGCGCAGTAGAACCCCACTGCTTCTCTGTAAGAAATATTGCATTGGTCAAGAGATCACATGGACAGATGTTCTCAGAAGTGGAGGAGAAGCTACCATAGGGTAAATGGTACGCATAGGGCCCATCATGTAAAGTTGAAGTTTATAAATAACATTAAATAACTTTAACATTAAAATAAAAAAAATATATTGCTAATGTTTGAGTGTCCCTTTCTTTATAAATCTATCAATAGCAAGTACATTCTGTAAACCAGAGAGATTTTTTAATTTTACAAGTAGACCTCTTTCCTGGAACCCTGCCAAGGTTAGACTGACAATATACAGTCTGGGCTGTTCTCGTCAGTCTCTGGCAAAATTAATGAATTCATTGAATTATATTTAAACAATATGTAACCCTCAGACCCAATACCAAATGTGCCAAAACAAATGGGTAAAACCCTAATTCAGATTGACTGCTATTTAACACAAGCACTTTATTTATATTTGATTTATCACTTTAAATAACAAAGCAAAACAGTGGTAATATTTATACATTTTAATTAAATATAAGGAGATGGATGATGCATTCTCTGTTTTGATAATCCTTCAACATTCACCTTGAGGTTAGCTCAAAGCTCATATGTAGCCGAGCATGTTACAACTACAATATATAACTGTCACATTTTCAACTATCGCAAATTCCTTCTTCTCCCCTATAAAATACAATGCTTGTTTCTGAACCTCAATGATTTATTAGCTCAATCTCTGGGGATAACATTGCAAGTAAAAAAAAGAACTCCACGTTTAAAAAAAACGAAAACAGTTTAGTTATTAAATAGGGTTGCTGGATACAATGGCATTGTCCATTTTGGCATTGAGACAGGGCCAGATTATCCACAAGCTGGTGACTGGAACTGCTGGAGGTGCAACTAAATTTAAGCTTCAACCTTTTTCCCACCCGTTATGTCTACATTTTGTCCATGTCCCATTTGCGGCCAAACTTGGCTTTGGATGTAAATCTAAACTAGTGATTGGTTGGAGATTAACACAGTTGGATTCCAGGCAGAAGTTGCAGAATTTATACTTCTTAATGGCAATAATCTAATAAATAATTCAATAAATATTTTTTAACTACTTTATATCTTGGGGAAAAAAACAGTAGAACCATCATGGACATGTTTCTATAGCAATGCCTTACAAACTGGCATCCAAAATATGAATTTTATTGTTATATTATTCTAAAATTCTTGCCAGAACGACTAGCCTGCACCGAATGTCTACTGCACGATTTAAGTTAATGTGATAAGCATAGAATAAAGTGGTCATAGGTTGCCATGCCAAATGCTATGAAGCTAAGTTATCTTCACCCTGACATAGTTTTCCTTTACATTATATGGTTTGCATTAAAAGTAAATGCCATGTGCAGGGTTATTCACAAAATCGGAAATTGCCGAGAGAACCGATGGGAGAATTGCAGCAGTCAAACATGACTATTTTATCGCCCTAGCTTGGCTATTTTAGACCAAAAGTTTCTGTCCCATGGAGAGCTCCCAACAATTTGCAGTTTAGTGTGAATATCCCTGCCAGAACTTCTTGGATGTTTACAGGAAACTCCGCATGAAGTATGAATAAGACAAATTGTTCGTACCATAACACAGGGTGACTCCAACGATGGCCGATACGTAGAAATCCCTTCTTTAACCATTGCCAAGAGAAGTAGGGAGTACAGGAGCATGGCTCTGTGTACAAAGAATAAATGAACGTCATAAATAAATCAGAACCGTGACTTTCCAATAAATACCCGACCTCCCAACAAAAAGATTAACAACATTGCCAACATGGCCAAAACACAAATTGTCTATGCAAAATGTTGTGTACGGGACAGAAGATGTATGAAGGAAACATGATCCTTTTTTTTTTTACTCTAGAGCCTGTTAGCAACAGATTTATTCTCAAGGCGACTAAAACAGCTGACATTTCTCAACCTGGCTCATTTTCCAACTCAATTTTCAGCTAGATTTTGCAACTCTTTATCTTCTCAAATGTTTTATTAGATTATGACTTGGCTAGTTAAATATAAATCGAATTGAACCATGCCTATTGAGTTATGTGCTTGTTCTAGATCAGGGGTAGGATGTTGTGGACTACACCTCCCATGATGCTTTGCTAGCATTATGGCTGTGAGAGCCTTATGGGAGATGTAGTCCACAACATATGGGGTGCCAAATATACCCCTGTATCTAAATCAATGGTTCTTATACTTTCTTTGACAGGGACCTGCATCACATAACATTTAGCAAGAAAACTCTGGGAATAACCTTCACTAAGAAATCCCCAGTGTCCGAGGTTCCTGGGGAAGCAGGGTTGCTGCAGTAACCAGTTTATTAGAATTATTATGTGTATTTATAAAGCTCCGGGCCTATTATGCAGAACTGAGAAGAAAGTAGGAGGAAACGTTGTCCAATGCACTCACACTAGTCTTTGCTCTATAGCACAATTCCTTTAGTCTAGATTAGAAGAAGGTCTGTTACAGGGGTAGACAGCATTCGTCACTCTAGATGTTGTGGACTACATCTCCCATGATGCTTTTAAAGCCATAATTCTGGCACAGCATCAGGGGAGATGTAGTCATCAACATCTAAAGTGCCTCAGGTTGCCTACCGCTGGTCTATTATGTGTCTTAATAATTATGTTGTCTCTGTGGTGTGGTTGCCACAATCAAGGTTTTAATGAACACAACAGCAAAATCACTCGCTCCCTGATACCTGTTCAGATGGTTAACAAACAAACAAAAACACACAGACACAGACACTATATGTTACAGAATATATCTTCCAAGTAAAATGATAACATGTTATTGTTTTTAATTATTTAATGTAACATATCACATTTACAATGTAAAGAAAAGACATCAATAAACAATGTACCATCATTTTCAACTTTAATACTTTATCAGTAGATTGGGGGAAAATCAGGGGAAAAGGGGGAAAAAAAGACAATTCCAAGAAAACAAGAATATGAATTATTAGAAACTGCTGAACTGTTTAAATGTTATCAGAGCCTGTGGTTTTATTCTTCTACTCAAAAGATTTAATGTGACATTTACTTTAAGACGACAGGGCGGCTTTAAGATAAAGAGATGCAGAACCCAATAAATGAAAAGACGAGATATTTAAGGCACGTAATGAAACAGAGCCAAACTTTGTACTTTTATTATAGCATTTTGCATGGAAGAGGCGATAAAAGGAAGACTGGATAATATTGCTGATCTCCTTGCAGTAGAACCATGGGATGTATCAGATAGGATGGATAACAAGAAAACCCATCAGGAGATAGGGGTGGAGATATACTGTGGGACAATAAAAAGAGTCACAATTTGGACATCTGGCTGTTAGCAAACTTCAACTCTCATAAACTAGTGATAAACACAGCATGCGGCTGGCCAAGGTTCATGGGAGTAGGAACACAGCTGGAAGTCTGTTTTTGATAGCTTTTGCTGATTCTACCTCTTTCCTTAGAAGGAATGTTTTAACTCTAATGGTGCCAAGCTGATGTGATGGGAATTAAAGTACAATTGTCCAATCTTTCAGAGCGCAGGCAATGCACGCGTATGTGTCAATAAACCCTATGTGAACTGAGAATAATTAAATGTGCTCCTGTCATGCAAACATTTTCATGTTATATATGCAACCGGTAGTGGCTGTGAAGTTTTAAGATTATGAAATGCCATACTTCTCCCCCATCATGTTACTCCCCCAAACACCATACAATACAGAGAGATGAGCTTAATACAGAGATGATCAAACAATAAAACAAGCTAGGTGTGGCAGATACCACCAAACTTACTGTTTAAGGCTTAATAGAGACTATAACACTCTCCAGGCTCCCTTGGTCCCCCTCCATGGTTCCCAGCAAGCACCTCTCACTAACACATTCACAGCTTATCCACAGAGCTGGAGTATCACAGACTTGTCAGCGGGACATGTCCATAGATCGCATGGAACTCCGGCTCAGTCACGGATGTCCCTCTGGCCCCCTTACTTTCCCTCATGGTTTTCACCACCTTCCCAAGGTCCAATGAGAGCACTATTTGGAGGGAAGCTACAGTTCATCAAGGGGAACAATCGCTACAAATGAGCCAATGGGAGCTCATAGGTACACCAGAGACCCCGTTAAAACAAAGGCATATGACTGTAAATGCCTGGAACTGTTTTCCGGCTAGGAGTGTTCTAGCAGCCGGTTCAAACTTTAATGGGATGGCGTTTTCCCAAATCTCCATGGATCAGGGTGCTTTTTGGCAAGATTGGACACTCCAGCAAGAGCTATCTGGGAATGTAGAATATGTTGGGGTTTTCAAATGTTATCACTCTGTTTTTAGGGTTTTTGTGCGTTCAGCTCTCTGTACCTGGGAGATAATTAATTTAGCGGACGTTGACACAATTATCTCCCAGACACAGAGACACCTGGGCGGGTTCTGCTGTATAGTGAAGGGAGACCCCGTGCTGGTGGTCTGTACATAAAAGGATGCATTGTGTGTAATAAGTCCCAGCATCGTGTCGTCTGATGTCTGGGTTAAAATCACTAAGGGTTTTTGTTCCAGCTGAGAGCTGAGAGCAGAATCTAGCGGAGGTATACCAGGGTTCCACTACCCTAGGCACAATATAAAAATTTATTTAAAATACATAGGGCTGAGTACAATACAGATAAAACCATACCCAGTGGTGTGTTTTGGATTGGTGCTGCCCTAGGCATGACGTAACTCGGGCACCCCCAAATTTAAATGTACCTGCCCCTTCCTGCCAAGGCCACACCTTTTCATATTAACTAACACACATTTGACACACTGACACACACACTCATGGACAAGCACACACACTCACTGATTTGACACAATCTGACTCACATATACACTCATTCAGACACACTGACAAATGCATACACACACTGACAGACACACATAAGCACTGACAGATGCACACACTCACTGACAGACACGTACACGCACTGGCAGACACGCACAATCACTCAGACACACACATTTACTGACAGATACACACACATTCACTGAACGACACACTCACTCACTCACTCACAGACACACTGACAGATAAACACACAAACTCACTGACATTTCATATTGCTGCCTAATTTTTTGTCTATAACAATTCCCAAATCCTTCTTGTGTGTGGTTATCCCTAATTCACTACCATTTAGTGTGTGAGTTGCTTGTGCATTCTTTACATAAAATCACATTTTATCACTTTTACAGAGTTTTGTGTCATCTGCAAACACTAAAACACGGCTTTCAATGCCTATTTCAAGATCATTTATAAATATGTTAAATAGAAGCGGTCCCAGAACAGAACTGTGAGGGACACACTTTACCACTTTTGTTCAGCTTAAAAATGAACCATTTATGATGACTCTCTGTACGCCTCTAGATAAGTCATTGGTAGTTAGAATCTTTGTTTCTTTTTTTTTTATTTCCCCTTCCTTTAGTACACAATTCGAAAGATTAAGGCATTATTTGCTGTTGTTATTTTCATGAGATACAATGTCTATGCTCTCCCAAGAACAAATTGTCCTATACACAACTGACAATATTGGAACCCCGGCCTATATCAATGTCTTGTTTATATCTGAGAAATCTGTAAATGAGAAAGTTATCTATATCCAGGATTGTACACAGGTCTTCACACATTTTGACATTAGCATAGAAAAACATTCTGCACGCACTTTCACTAGCGTAGTATAACTTTAAATCCTGACGTGATTTATTATCTATTTTCCTATTGATATCTGCTAATTTGTCATACATTTTCCAGGTTTGCCATTAAAGGGCTACTCCAACCAACATGGATTTTAGAAGTGGTCATGGTAGCAGGAATCCCTCTAAGGGAAGAATTTTATTGGACCTCGAGCGGGGAGCGGTGACATAAACGGCACTGGATCCAAGTTTGTTTTTTATTTACAGGTACATGACTGGGGAATACATTGAATAATGCCCAGTAGGACATTGTAAACTAAATTAAACAATTTAATACAAATGGTTAGAGTAAGATATTGCATGGCGCTATCTGATGGGCGAATGAGATATACAGTGTATTGGTGTAGGGCATGTTTGACATACAGGAGAGGGTGGTGAGTGCCATGCTCAAACCGGGCTCAATTGAAGTGTAATAAAATTACAAAAGAGAAACAATAAAGTACATTTTATTCACCTTAAAAATGGAATGATTAAATCATTTTAAAACTTACATGTAGCTGGTGAGCAAACTGGCCGGGGGCGTATGTGTAGCATGAGCAGGGGGTCAGGAAGAGGGGCTTGGCAGCGGCATTCATTATTAAAGGAACATTATAGAGTCAAGAACACAACCATGTTTTCCTGACCCTATAGTGCAAAACCCACCATTTAGGATGAATGAGCTATACATCAAGGGAGCACTTTTCATGCGTTGCCCACACCATGCAATTATATGTAATCGTAAAAACCTGCTTACTGGTCGATGCTATTAAAACGTTAACACTCTCGCCTACCTTACTGTGCTCAGGTAGATTTGGAGCCATTAAATGTTAGCATATCTCCCAAGTGTCCCTATTTAGGAAGGGCAGTCCCTATTTCGGGCCCAAATACACACAGCGTATGGCAGAAATACGGGTTTCTGATCTACAACTTGCAGCCACACTGTCATCTAGCATTTTTTTTTAAGTTCAACAGTGTAAATATAAATTATTCATGAGCTTTAAAAGCAATTCAAACTCACCCTATTTCCAGTGCAGCGCAGGTCCGCTGACGCTAGCTCCGCCCCCTTGGTGACATCAGAATTGACGGTTTTTAGCCAATCCAATGCTTTCCCATGGGTGAAAATTGGCAAGGGATCTCTATGAGGAAAATTCTGCATCCCCATGCAGAGCGTCAAGACGCTGAACGGCAGGGCTGCTTACTGTGCGGCCCTGAGCCAGGAAGCCCCTCCAGTGACCATCTGAGGAGTGGCCACTTGGAGGTGTCCCTAGGGGCAATGTAAACACTGCCTTTTCTCTTAAAAGGCAGTGTTTACATGAAAATGCCTGAAGGCAATGATTATACTCACCAGAACAAATACATTAAGCTGTAGTTGTTCTGGTAACTATAGTGTCCTTTTAATTGTAATGGGGCAATATGGGCATAACTCAAACTAATATGGAGGGGGTAGGCAGCAGCATTCATTATTAATTGTAACAGGGCGATATGGGCATACCTTATACCAATACAGAGTGGGTTGCAGTAGTTAAAGTGGGAGATTATCAGAGCAAGCATTTAGGTGGTGTTAGACATTAGGAAGAAAGATGTTTTAATAAATTGGGGACGTAATAGACGTGAGGAGAGATGAAGAGCTTGTAATTGCTACATTGGGCCACGACAAACAAATTGCCCAATTTGGGACCAACCTAGCACACTCTACTCCTTTAATTATCTTAATTTTATACTAAAAGGTTTCATATCAAACATGCACAAACTAAAATACAGTAATAATACAATAATACAATTACATAATATAATTAATATTGTGCTGTGAGGGAGTACTAGTAGTCTTGGGGCACCTTTGCTCCCTTTCCCCCCATGTCAGCCCTGCCCTGGGGTACTGTTGATGGTAGCACCAGCGGCACTGCGGAGACTGACATTTGATACATCATATCCAAGGGAGAAAAGAAAAGGACTTTAGTTTATTCAGTTTTTTCCAAATTTGAGCAGAAGGGTAGTTATAGCAGAGAGTGGAGGAAAGCGACCAGCAGAATAGGTATTGCATTATACGGCATTGTGCTGCTTAGTGAATAGACCCCATTGCCTATATATGGCAAATTACACTCTCCCTGCGCTAGCCATGATAATGGACAAAACTCAGTAACAGCGTGCTGCAGCTAGAAGGATTTCTTGTGTGATTTTGCCGGTAAGCTGGGTCAGATATCTTCGTAACGGAGGAAAAAATAAAGAAAACAAACAGAAAAAAATAAAATACAAAAACACACGTTTGGAATAAAACATTTGCTTCTGATGAGTAAACCCTCTAAAAAGCATGTCTTCTTTAAATTAACATTTAGTAAAACAACATGTCGTTTAATGTTTGCTTTGTGTTTTAGGAAATTCTATCTCTGCTGTGACCCCCCCCCCCCCCCCCCCCCCCCCCCCCGGACCGTCCTGTCCTCCCCGGGGAAGAATCAGCTCATCCTGTTATGCCATCTCCCTTTGTAGATGTTTTTATTGGTGGACAGTGAAGGAGACTCTCTCTGGGGCCTGTTTTACAAATGCTGTTAAGATATTTCCCTCTTCCCTTTGAAGTCGATACTTTGCTCATGTTTTCCTGCACAGTTATATTGTCCACATGGTTTTGTGAGATCTGTGATAGAGTTTCGTAGCCTGACAGGAGACACACAAACCTATATAATGCCTTCATTAATCAATTAATTAACTGACAGTGTATGGGATCCACATACTGCTGGGCAGCACTAGTCATGTGCCCTAACAGGATGCGGCTCTTATGGCCAACGTCTATATATCTGCTCCCTGGGGTCTCCAGACTCACCATGTTTCCTGGTTACATGCTGACGGTTAGTACATGAAGAGTGCTGCCGTGTGGTGTACATACAGCACATTCATATGTTTTAGGAAGGAAATAACTTACCAAGGTAATACGTTTGGGCTCCGCCTGATTAATGATTATATTTCCTTACTGCCTCATATGAATGATCAATACACCAGGGGAGCACTTTTCAGGCGTTGCCCACACCTGTTTACTGGTCGATGCTATTAAAACGTTAACACTCTCGCCTACCCTACTGTGCTCAGGTAGATTTGGAGCCATTAAATGTTAGCATATCTCCCAAGTGTCCCTATTTAGGAAGGGCAGTCCCTATTTTGGGCCCAAATACACACAGCGTATGACAGAAATACGAGTTTCTGATCTACAACTTGCAGCCACACTGTCATCTAGCATTTTCTTTAAGAACAACAGTGTAAATATAATGGTCCGAGTGCCCGTTCACAGTACAAGCGTGCCTTGTGATGCACTTACACTCCTGCCTGTGGAATGTCTCACCTCTGGGGGCAACAGGGAACAAGATAAAGATGGTGGAACAGGGACTGTGCCACTGAAATCGGGACTGTTGGCAGGTCTACCAGGGAAAAAGTGGGATTTGCACAGTTGAGCTGATTAGTTTGCAGCTTGTCTGCAGAACAGAGAACATTAAATACCAAATTAGATGTGTGCATTTGCAAATCTTTTATTCAAGGTTTGTAAAACTGCTGAAAAGGATCGATATGTACAGATAGTTTTAACATGTTTTACGAGGAAAGCATCAAAATGCTCGATGGCAGACACTTTAAATGAGTGGCGATTTATCATTAGACTCAGGAATGGCTTGTGTCTTGATGCCAAGAAAGTATTGAGCCCCATAAAGTCTTTTATACCGTATCAGAATAAAACAACAACATGTTTCTAAAAGCTTCATTAAAGCTCAGGAACACATCTGCTAACATCTGTCCCGTAGCCTGTGATATCCATCTCTCCGAAGCCAGTAGACCTCCTAGTGCCCGAAATTGAAACACTATTTGCCGAGTCAGGCTGACCCGTATGTACGCCAACCCCATGACGATATTCAGAAACTGGAAATGTTGAATAATTGGGTACAGAGCAAATAAAGGGGTACACTAAACAGGGAGTTTTATTGCCTTGACAACCAACTTAGGCCACCAGAACCAAAGAATCAAATGTGTCACGCTCTGACAATCCGATATTATTTTTCCATCTTGACAACTTTAGCATGCTTTTAAATTTATTTATTTTTAACATTAGAATGTTTGTTTTTTACTATAGATAACCGGGTCACCACAAAAAAAAAAAGCTAACAAAACCTATTAAACTGTGACCCCCCCATTAAAAAATTACTTTGTTACCCCTACTTATACCCTTTGTGTCACTATACCCCACCCCCTCTACCATGTAAGCTCATTTAGCAGGGCCCTCAACCCCTCTGTTCCTGTGCGTCCAACTTGTCTGATTACAATTACGTGTCTGTTAGTCCGCCCATTCTACAGCGCTACATTGCTGGCGCTATATAAATAATAATAATATTAATTTGTGAATGTTATAATTCATGTTTGTACAGTTTGGTGTTTAATTGCAAATTCACATAGTTGTATTTTTTGAAACAGGTGAAAGTGTGGAGAATTGATAAAATAATTGTAAATTCTCAGAGCTGGGAAAATAACTGGTGGAAATGTGTACAATTCAGTTATCTTGACCTACATTTTACAATTCTTGCTAATTCTTAGCAGTTTAGTGAATATCGTCTATTTGACAACAATTTGTTGAATTCTGACCCAGTTTTACAGACTACTTGTCTTCCTGGACACTTTTACAGTAATATTGGGAATTATTTCATCCAACAGTTGAAAAAGGAACGGTAAAAAAGTAGACCAAAATATTGGAAAATAAAATAGATGTAAATTTCCTCCAACATGTCCCAAATGTGTTTCTGATTACACAGCAGCCCACTGTTTAGTAAATAGGCCCCATGATCTGTCCCACACATAGGATCAGTGTGCGTTCAGATAAGAATGGCCCGGAGCGAGTAGGGATGATGTTGTCGATGTCATGGGTTTGGAATGTCACTGTGACTTGAGTTCATTGTTCGCTGCCAATAACAAAATGAAGTTTCGTTACATGTTTGAGTTTCACTGGATATTCCCACTGTTAATTAGCAGCAGGTAATTTCCAGATGAAAGAAAAGACAGGTACATTTAATAAAGGATTCTACATACATCAGCGTTTTATGTTTCACGACAAAATTCCGTCTGCGATAGCTGCATAGAGTGGAGAGACTTTTTCAACTTCCACGATGCTACAGAGATTACTTTTATAATAAGGAATAGCAGGTGCTTTTATTCATTGTGAATTGATGTGAAAGGTCAATTCCATAGCAAAATGTAGGCAGAAAAAAATCAAGTAAAAAATGATATGTGTGTAAAAGGGAGTGAGAGAGAATTATAAAAAAAAAAAAAAAAAATGTGATTACACTCACTCTTCAATTTAGAATTGTTTGTGTCTTAATGCGCTGGTTGTATCCAAAATTAACGCAACATACAATTCAATAAATCACAGGAATAGGGTACTCGCAGGTTTATTATTGCAAAAAATATTAACGTGTTTATGCCATGTTATACAGCAAGTCTGTATGTAGAATTATATTTTACCTTGTGATTTTTATTCTGAAATTTGACTATCAGATTATCACAATTCGCCTTTTTACATTGCTGTGAGTTTATCCACTAAATAATAAATTGAAGTGAATTGAGAACTGACTTAGAAATGAAAGGCTAAGCTAGCCAAACTGAGAGTACAGGTAAGTAAGAGAATTCTTTCAAATCAACAATTTTGCCTAAATTTAGTTTTTTTTAGTGAATAAACCGCATTGTGTTAAGGAATATTTTACTTAGTCGGAGTTCACCCCCTCTTATTTCATCAAGTGTTTTACTTTTGATTTTTTTTTATTAACTTTTACTTTTAAAACTAAATTAATGTAATTCAAAACTAATTTTAGAATTTATGGGGGGATTCAAATTCCAAGCCACTCTGCAGCTATCCTGTCCCATCTCAAATCTGTGTTGGGGTGTTTTCGGACTCTGTCATGTATGACGTGCTCCAATTTAAGGATAATTGGAAGTGCTTCTGAAAAGGTGCTGTGTCATTTTTATAGTAGTATATTTTTAACTGATAAACATATGCTTTTTAAATGGGATGATTGAATTAACTGCCTTATAATTTGCACCTGAACATCCATTGAATGTTCTTGCATTTCCGGAGTGATTGTAGTGTCGCCATTCTGGTATGTGTGCGCACCGTTTGTACTGGGTTTTCAGATGGCTGTTTGTCAAATATTTTATTCATTTGCAGGCAGATTAAAAGGTATTTGATTTGTTTGTCCCAGCTGAAATGCATTTGTGAGCAAGCCTAGTGTAATTAGGAGACCACAGATTATACATTATACATAGTTACATAGTTACATAGCTGAAAAGAGACTTGCGTCCATCAAGTTCAGCTTTCCTCACATTTGTTTTTTGCTGTTGATCCAAAAGAAGGCAAAAAAACCCAGTTCGAAGCACTTCCAATTTTGCAACAAGCTAGGAAAAAAATTCCTTCGTGACCCCAGAATGGCAGTCAGATTTATCCTTGGATCAAGCAGTTATTACCCTACATTGAAAGATTATATCCTTGAATATTCTGTTTTTGCAAGTATGCATCTAGTAGCTGTTTTAACATCTGTATGGACTCTGATAAAACCACTTCTTCAGGCAGAGAATTCCACATCCTGATTGTTCTTACAGTAAAAAAAACCTTTCCTTTGCCTTAGACGAAATCTTCTTTCTTCTAGTCTAAACGCATGACCTCGTGTCCTATGTAAAGTCCGGTTTGTGAATAGATTTCCACACAATGGTTTGTATTGGCCTCGAATATATTTGTGTAATACTGAAGATTTAGTCGCAAACTGGCATTTGGGAGTGATTTAACAATCGATTTGCAAGTTTTGGGCCAAACTAACTGAAACTGGAAAAAAAAATCTCCATCCAAGCTGTAACAAACGCTGGTGACCGGCGTTCCGGAAGTTGAGTGTCCGATTTTGGTTCCAGACACTCGACGACCAAGTACCGCTGCCTCCTTTCGTGCGAACAAGATGGCCACACAGAGAGAGCACTTAATTGGCAGTTTTCTTTGAAGTGAATGAGCCAGTGGGTGGTCGATGTTCGGTAGTTGTATCTACTGAACAGAAAAAAAACGAAAGTACCAAAATAACTGGCGATTTTTCCCTATCCAAGCTCTTTTACCATTGCAGATATTTCAGCCTAAACAATGTAATTTTGTTATAAAATCTCCACAATTCTAAGTGTGTCATCTCTGGGGACGGTCTGTGGATGGCAAGGACCTCTTATTAATTGTTAAACTGCTTGAAAAAATGGCTTAACACTAAATGGAGGGACAGCACTAGAGGACCCTAGACACTATAACCACTTTAAGAAGATCATTAAGTCACAAAAAAGGAATGTGAATTCTACACAGTGCTGGGGTGAACTTTCAATGTGCTATCTGTCAACTTGAAAAAAGAAACGTGTTTAAGAAGACACGGTGGACCTGGCAACCATCATGTACAGTACATACCCACAAAGGTTTGGTTGTAAAACACAGACACTTAGAACTTTTCCGAATAAAACCACAGTGTTCTTAAAACTTGTTTTTCTGTAACAATCTGCATAACAATCACTGGGAGTTTTTACAGCTCATTAATTGTCCCATTAAAACAGACAACAACGTGATTATTACCTGCTAATCGTTCCCTGTTTCCTGGTTTGCCCCCACTCACATCAGTTAAGGTTATAATTTCCCTGCCAATAAAACGAAACACGATTTTCCTGAACTTGCATGGTGGGAGATAAAACAGGAACGCGATATAGTGTGTGGGCATACACTGTTTTAAATAGCTACCTTTGTTTAACCCGGTTCTACGAGTGATTGAAATAACACGTTTCTAAACACTGTTGCTCCCATTAATATTTTCTTAATAAACATTAACATAAAACATTAACATTTGTTTATGCTGTTGTACTCCTAACCATTTTAATTCCAGGGTGAATGTATGTTAGCCTGGCTTGTGTTAGTGTGTGAGTGTGTGTGCATGTGACACAGTGTGCGTGTACAATTCAGGAACAGACAAGGTCAATAACTACTAACTAGGTGTATAAAACAATCACTCTGATTTATATAGCACCAACATATTCTGCAGTGGTGTGCAAAAGGTAAACATGATAAATGTTAAATTCTAGCCTGAGACTGGCCATATACACAGTCAGGAACTGACCATGGCAGTAACTAATAATATAGCCTGAGACTGACTATATACACAGTCAGGAACTGACCATGGCAGTAACTAAGAATATAGCCTGAGACTGACCATATACACAGTCAGGAACAGACCATGGCAGTAACTAGGAGTATAGCCTGAGACTGACCATATACACAGTCAGGAACTGACCATGGCAGTAACTAGGAGTATAGCCTGAGACTGACCATATACACAGTCAGGAACTGACCATGGCAGTAACTAGGAGTATAGCCTGAGACTGACCATATACACAGTCAGGAACTGACCATGGCAGTAACTAAGAATATAGCGTGAGACTGACCATATACACAGTCAGGAACTGACCATGGCAGTAACTAAGAATATAGCCTGAGACTGACTATATACACAGTCAGGAACTGACCATGGCAGTAACTAAGAATATAGCCTGAGACTGGCCATATACACAGTCAGGAACTGACCATGGCAGTAACTAATAATATAGCCTGAGACTGACTATATACACAGTCAGGAACTGACCATGGCAGTAACTAAGAATATAGCCTGAGACTGACTATATACACAGTCAGGAACAGACCATGGCAGTAACTAAGAATATAGCCTGAGACTGACCATATACACAGTCAGGAACTGACCATGGCAGTAACTAGGAGTATAGCCTGAGACTGACCATATACACAGTCAGGAACTGACCATGGCAGTAACTAGGAGTATAGCCTGAGACTGACCATATACACAGTCAGGAACTGACCATGGCAGTAACTAGGAGTATAGCCTGAGACTGACCATATACACAGTCAGGAACTGACCATGGCAGTAACTAAGAATATAGCGTGAGACTGACCATATACACAGTCAGGAACTGACCATGGCAGTAACTAAGAATATAGCCTGAGACTGACTATATACACAGTCAGGAACTGACCATGGCAGTAACTAAGAATATAGCCTGAGACTGACTATATACACAGTCAGGAACTGACCATGGCAGTAACTAGGAGTATAGCCTGAGACTGACCATATACACAGTCAGGAACAGACCATGGCAGTAACTAAGAATATAGCCTGAGACTGACCATATACACAGTCAGGAACAGACCATGGCAGTAACTAAGAATATAGCCTGAGACTGACTATATACACAGTCAGGAACTGACCATGGCAGTAACTAAGAATATAGCCTTAGACTGACCATATACACAGTCAGGAACTGACCATGGCAGTAACTAGGAGTATAGCCTGAGACTGACCATATACACAGTCAGGAACAGACCATGGCAGTAACTAAGAATATAGCCTGAGACTGACTATATACACAGTCAGGAACTTACCATGGCAGTAACTAAGAATATAGCCTGAGACTGACCATATACACAGTCAGGAACTGACCATGGCAGTAACTAAGAATATAGCCTGAGACTGACCATATACACAGTCAGGAACAGACCATGGCAGTAACTAAGAATATAGCCTGAGACTGACCATATACACAGTCAGGAACTTACCATGGCAGTAACTAAGAATATAGCCTGAGACTGACCATATACACAGTCAGGAACAGACCATGGCAGTAACTAAGAATAGAGCCTGAGACTGACCATATACACAGTCAGGAACTTACCATGGCAGTAACTAAGAATAGAGCCTGAGACTGACCATATACACAGTCAGGAACTTACCATACCAGTAAATAAGAATAGAGCCTGAGACTGACCATATACACAGTCAGGAACTGACCATGGCAGTAACTAGGAGTATAGCCTGAGACTGACCATATACACAGTCAGGAACTGACCATGACAGTAACTAAGAATAGAGCCTGAGACTGACCATATACACAGTCAGGAACTGACCATGGCAGTAACTAGGAGTATAGCCTGAGACTGACCATATACACAGTCAGGAACTGACCATGACAGTAACTAAGAATAGAGCCTGAGACTGACCATATACACAGTCAGGAACTGACCATGGCAGTAACTAGGAGTATAGCCTGAGACTGACCATATACACAGTCAGGAACAGACCATGGCAGTAACTAAGAATAGAGCCTGAGACTGACCATATACACAGTCAGGAACAGACCATGGCAGTAACTAAGAATAGAGCCTGAGACTGACCATATACACAGTCAGGAACTTACCATACCAGTAAATAAGAATAGAGCCTGAGACTGACCATATACACAGTCAGGAACTGACCATGGCAGTAACTAGGAGTATAGCCTGAGACTGACCATATACACAGTCAGGAACTGACCATGACAGTAACTAAGAATAGAGCCTGAGACTGACCATATACACAGTCAGGAACTGACCATGGCAGTAACTAGGAGTATAGCCTGAGACTGACCATATACACAGTCAGGAACTGACCATGACAGTAACTAAGAATAGAGCCTGAGACTGACCATATACACAGTCAGGAACTGACCATGACAGTAACTAAGAATATAGCCTGAGACTGACCATATACACAGTCAGGAACTGACCATGACAGTAACTAAGAAAATAGCGTGAGACTGACCATATACACAGTCAGGAACTGACCATGGCAGTAACTAGGAGTATAGCGTGAGACTGACTATATACACAGTCAGGAACTGACCATGGCAGTAACTAAGAATATAGCCTGAGACTGACCATATACACAGTCAGGAAGTGACCATGGCAGTAACTAAGAATATAGCCTGAGACTGACCATATACACAGTCAGGAACTGACCATGGCAGTAACTAAGAATATAGCCTAAGACTGACCATATACACAGTCAGGAACTGACCACTACAGTAACTAACAATATAGCCTGAGACTGACCATATCCACAGTCAGGAACTGACCATGACAGTAACTAAGAATATAGCCTAAGACTGACCATATACACAGTCAGGAACTGACCATTACAGTAACTAACAATATAGCGTGAGACTGACCATATACACAGTCAGGAACTGACCATGGCAGTAACTAGGAGTATAGCCTGAGACTGACCATATACACAGTCAGGAACTGACCATGGCAGTAACTAAGAATATAGCCTGAGACTGACTATATACACAGTCAGGAACTGACCATGGCAGTAACTAAGAATATAGCCTGAGACTGACCATATACACAGTCAGGAACTGACCATGGCAGTAACTAAGAATATAGCCTGAGACTGACCATATACACAGTCAGGAACAGACCATGGCAGTAACTAAGAATATAGCCTGAGACTGACTATATACACAGTCAGGAACTGACCATGGCAGTAACTAAGAATATAGCCTGAGACTGACCATATACACAGTCAGAAACTGACCATGGCAGTAACTAGGAGTATAGCCTGAGACTGACCATATACACAGTCAGGAACAGACCATGGCAGTAACTAAGAATATAGCCTGAGACTGACTATATACACAGTCAGGAACTTACCATGGCAGTAACTAAGAATATAGCCTGAGACTGACCATATACACAGTCAGGAACTGACCATGGCAGTAACTAAGAATATAGCCTGAGACTGACCATATACACAGTCAGGAACAGACCATGGCAGTAACTAAGAATATAGCCTGAGACTGACCATATACACAGTCAGGAACTTACCATGGCAGTAACTAAGAATATAGCCTGAGACTGACCATATACACAGTCAGGAACAGACCATGGCAGTAACTAAGAATAGAGCCTGAGACTGACCATATACACAGTCAGGAACTTACCATGGCAGTAACTAAGAATAGAGCCTGAGACTGACCATATACACAGTCAGGAACTTACCATGGCAGTAACTAAGAATAGAGCCTGAGACTGACCATATACACAGTCAGGAACTTACCATACCAGTAAATAAGAATAGAGCCTGAGACTGACCATATACACAGTCAGGAACTGACCATGGCAGTAACTAGGAGTATAGCCTGAGACTGACCATATACACAGTCAGGAACTGACCATGACAGTAACTAAGAATAGAGCCTGAGACTGACCATATACACAGTCAGGAACTGACCATGGCAGTAACTAGGAGTATAGCCTGAGACTGACCATATACACAGTCAGGAACTGACCATGACAGTAACTAAGAATAGAGCCTGAGACTGACCATATACACAGTCAGGAACTGACCATGGCAGTAACTAGGAGTATAGCCTGAGACTGACCATATACACAGTCAGGAACAGACCATGGCAGTAACTAAGAATAGAGCCTGAGACTGACCATATACACAGTCAGGAACAGACCATGGCAGTAACTAAGAATAGAGCCTGAGACTGACCATATACACAGTCAGGAACTTACCATACCAGTAAATAAGAATAGAGCCTGAGACTGACCATATACACAGTCAGGAACTGACCATGGCAGTAACTAGGAGTATAGCCTGAGACTGACCATATACACAGTCAGGAACTGACCATGACAGTAACTAAGAATAGAGCCTGAGACTGACCATATACACAGTCAGGAACTGACCATGGCAGTAACTAGGAGTATAGCCTGAGACTGACCATATACACAGTCAGGAACTGACCATGACAGTAACTAAGAATAGAGCCTGAGACTGACCATATACACAGTCAGGAACTGACCATGACAGTAACTAAGAATATAGCCTGAGACTGACCATATACACAGTCAGGAACTGACCATGACAGTAACTAAGAAAATAGCCTGAGACTGACCATATACACAGTCAGGAACTGACCATGGCAGTAACTAGGAGTATAGCGTGAGACTGACTATATACACAGTCAGGAACTGACCATGGCAGTAACTAAGAATATAGCCTGAGACTGACCATATACACAGTCAGGAAGTGACCATGGCAGTAACTAAGAATATAGCCTGAGACTGACCATATACACAGTCAGGAACTGACCATGGCAGTAACTAAGAATATAGCCTAAGACTGACCATATACACAGTCAGGAACTGACCACTACAGTAACTAACAATATAGCCTGAGACTGACCATATCCACAGTCAGGAACTGACCATGGCAGTAACTAGGAGTATAGCGTGAGACTGACTATATACACAGTCAGGAACTGACCATGGCAGTAACTAAGAATATAGCCTGAGACTGACCATATACACAGTCAGGAACTGACCATGGCAGTAACTAAGAATATAGCCTGAGACTGACCATATACACAGTCAGGAACAGACCATGACAGTAACTAAGAATATAGCCTGAGACTGACCATATACACAGTCAGGATCTGACCATGGCAGTAACTAGGAGTATAGCGTGAGACTGACCATATACACAGTCAGGAACTGACCATGACAGTAACTAAGAATATAGCCTGAGACTGACCATATACACAGTCAGGAACTGACCATGACAGTAACTAAGAATATAGCCTGAGACTGACCATATACACAGTCAGGAACTGACCATGGCAGTAACTAGGAGTATAGCGTGAGACTGACCATATACACAGTCAGGAACTGACCATACCAGTAACTAAGAATATAGCCTGAGACTGACCATATACACAGTCAGGAACTGACCATGACAGTAACTTAGAATATAGCCTGAGACTGACCATATACACAGTCAGGAACTTATCATGGCAGTAACTAAGAATATAGGCTGAGACTGACCATATACACAGTCAGGAACTGACCATGGCAGTAACTAAGAATATAGCCCTAGACTGACCATATACACAGTCAGGAACTGACCATGACAGTAACTAAGAATATAGCCTAAGACTGACCATATACACAGTCAGGAACTGACCATTACAGTAACTAACAATATAGCGTGAGACTGACCATATACACAGTCAGGAACTGACCATGACAGTAACTAAGAATAAAGCCTGAGACTGACCATATACACAGTCAGGAACTGACCATGGCAGTAACTAATAATATAGCCTGAGACTGACCATATACACAGTCAGGAACTGACCATGGCAGTAACTAAGAATATAGCCTGAAACTGACCATATACACAGTCAGGAACTGACCATGGCAGTAACTAAGAATATAGCCTGAGACTGACCATATACACAGTCAGGAACTGACCATGGCAGTAACTAAGAATATAGCCTGAGACTGACCATATACAAAGTCAGGAACAGACCATGGCAGTAACTAAGAATAGAGCCTGAGACTGACCATATACACAGTCAGGAACTTACCATACCAGTAAATAAGAATATAGCCTGAGACTGACCATATACACAGTCAGGAACTTACCATGGCAGTAACTAAGAATAGAGCCTGAGACTGACCATATACACAGTCAGGAACTGACCATGACAGTAACTAAGAATAGAGCCTGAGACTGACCATATACACAGTCAGGAACTGACCATGGCAGTAACTAAGAATAGAGCCTGAGACTGACCATATACACAGTCAGGAACTGACCATGACAGTAACTAAGAATATAGCCTGAGACTGACCATATACACAGTCAGGAACTGACCATGGCAGTAACTAGGAGTATAGCCTGAGACTGACCATATACACAGTCAGGAACTGACCATGACAGTAACTAAGAATAGAGCCTGAGACTGACCATATACACAGTCAGGAACTGACCATGACAGTAACTAAGAATATAGCCTGAGACTGACCATATACACAGTCAGGAACTGACCATGGCAGTAACTAGGAGTATAGCGTGAGACTGACTATATACACAGTCAGGAACTGACCATGGCAGTAACTAAGAATATAGCCTGAGACTGACCATATACACAGTCAGGAACTGACCATGGCAGTAACTAAGAATATAGCCTAAGACTGACCATATACACAGTCAGGAACTGACCACTACAGTAACTAACAATATAGCCTGAGACTGACCATATCCACAGTCAGGAACTGACCATGACAGTAATTAAGAATATAGCCTAAGACTGACCATATACACAGTCAGGAACTGACCATTACAGTAACTAACAATATAGCGTGAGACTGACCATATACACAGTCAGGAACTGACCATGACAGTAACTAAGAATAAAGCCTGAGACTGACCATATACACAGTCAGGAACTGACCATGGCAGTAACTAATAATATAGCCTGAGACTGACCATATACACAGTCAGGAACTGACCATGGCAGTAACTAAGAATATAGCCTGAGACTGACCATATACACAGTCAGGAACTGACCATGGCAGTAACTAATAATATAGCCTGAGACTGACCATATACACAGTCAGGAACTGACCATGGCAGTAACTAATAATATAGCCTGAGACTGACCATATACACAGTCAGGAACATACCATACCAGTAACTAAGAATATAGCCTGAGACTGACCATATACACAGTCAGGAACATACCATGACAGTAACTAGGAGTATAGCCTGAGACTGACCATATACACAGTCAGGAACTGACCATTACAGTAACTAAGAATATAGCCTGAGACTGACCATATACACAGTCAGGAACTGACCATGACAGTAACTAAGAATATAGCCTGAGACTGACCATATACACAGTCAGGAACTGACCATGGCAGTAACTAGGAGTATAGCGTGAGACTGACCATATACACAGTCAGGAACTGACCATACCAGTAACTAAGAATATAGCCTGAGACTGACCATATACACAGTCAGGAACTGACCATGACAGTAACTTAGAATATAGCCTGAGACTGACCATATACACAGTCAGGAACTTATCATGGCAGTAACTAAGAATATAGGCTGAGACTGACCATATACACAGTCAGGAACTGACCATGGCAGTAACTAAGAATATAGCCCTAGACTGACCATATACACAGTCAGGAACTGACCATGGCAGTAACTAAGAATATAGCCCTAGACTGACCATATACACAGTCAGGAACTGACCATGGCAGTAACTAATAATATAGCGTGAGACTGACCATATACACAGTCAGGAACTGACCATGACAGTAACTAAGAATATAGCCTGAGACTGACCATATACACAGTCAGGAACTGACCATGACAGTAACTAAGAATATAGCCTGAGACTGACCATATACACAGTCAGGAACTGACCATGACAGTAACTAAGAATATAGCCTGAGACTGACCATATACACAGTCAGGAACTGACCATGGCAGTAACTAGGAGTATAGCCTGAGACTGACCATATACACAGTCAGGAACTTACCATGGCAGTAACTAATAATATAGCGTGAGACTGACCATATACACAGTCAGGAACTGACCATGACAGTAACTAAGAATATAGCCTGAGACTGACCATATACACAGTCAGGAACTGACCATGACAGTAACTAAGAATATAGCCTGAGACTGACCATATACACAGTCAGGAACTGACCATGGCAGTAACTAAGAATATAGCCCTAGACTGACCATATACATAGTCAAGAACTGACCATGGCAGTAACTAATAATATAGCCTGAGACTGACCATATACACAGTCAGGAACTGACCATGACAGTAACTAAGAATATAGCCTGAGACTGACTATATACACAGTCAGCAACATACCATGACAGTAACTAAGAATATAGCCTGAGACTGACCATATACACAGTCAGGAACTAACCATGGCAGTAACTAGGAGTATAGCCTGAGACTGACCATATACACAGTCAGGAACTTACCATGGCAGTAACTAATAATATAGCGTGAGACTGACCATATACACAGTCAGGCACTGACCATGACAGTAACTAAGAATATAGCCTGAGACTGACCATATACACAGTCAGGCATTGACCATGTCAGTAACTAAGAATATAGCCTGAGACTGACCATATACACAGTCAGGAACTGACCATGGCAGTAACTAAGAATATAGCCCTAGACTGACCATATACATAGTCAAGAACTGACCATGGCAGTAACTAATAATATAGCCTGAGACTGACCATATACACAGTCAGGAACTGACCATGACAGTAACTAAGAATATAGCCTGAGACTGACTATATACACAGTCAGGAACTGACCATGACAGTAACTAAGAATATAGCCTGAGACTGACCATATACACAGTCAGGAACTGACCATGGCAGTAACTAATAATATAGCATGAGACTGACTATATACACAGTCAGGAACATACCATGACAGTAACTAAGAATATAGCCTGAGACTGACCATATACACAGTCAGGAACTAACCATGGCAGTAACTAGGAGTATAGCGTGAGACTGACTATATACACAGTCAGTAACTGACCATGACAGTAACTAAGAATATAGCCTGCGACTGACCATATACACAGTGAGGAACTGACCATGGCAGTAACTAGGAGTATAGTGTGAGACTTACCATATACACCGTCAGGAACTGACCATGACAGTAACTAAGAATATAGCCTTAGACTGACCATATACACAGTCAGGAACTGACCATGGCAGTAACTAGGAGTATAGCGTGAGACTGACTATATACACAGTCAGGAACTGACCATGGCAGTAACTAGGAGTATAGCGTGAGACTGACTATATACACAGTCAGGAACTGACCATGGCAGTAACTAAGAATATAGCCTGAGACTGACCATATACACAGTCAGGAACTGACCATGGCAGTAACTAGGAGTATAGCGTGAGACTGACTATATACACAGTCAGGAACTGACAATGACAGTAACTAAGAATATAGCCTGAGACTGACCATATACACAGTCAGGAACTTACCATGGCAGTAACTAGGAGTATAGTGTGAGACTTACCATATACACCGTCAGGAACTGACCATGACAGTAACTAAGAATATAGCCTTAGACTGACTATATACACAGTCAGGAACTGACCATGGCAGTAACTAAGAATATAGCCTGAGACTGACCATATACACAGTCAGGAACTGACCATGGCAGTAACTAGGAGTATAGCGTGAGACTGACTATATACACAGTCAGGAACTGACAATGACAGTAACTAAGAATATAGCCTGAGACTGACCATATGCACAATAAGGAACTGACCGTGGCGGTAGTTAGGAGTATAGCTGCGTTTTGGTTGATTTTGGGCAGATCAGGTGATTCTTTAAATTCCCGAACGCCAAGCTAAATGTAGCCGCATCATAAACAAAATGCACAATAGACGAACATGTTCGCTTTAATTTGCAATTCTGAAATTGATGGGAAAAAAAGATTGATGGCTGGGGGACAGTCACAATGATTTCATTTACGGATCATGTGAGAAGTGACCAGTAGAGCAGAAAAAGGAGAGGCAGTGAAACAATCTATATTTGTATAATATGAATTTAATAAATATTAATTTATATAAGTAGATTTCTTACTCATGAAACAATACCAAACACACTGGAAAACAAACCCACAGAGAGTCATAGTGTATTGACCACCAGCATACACACCAGATGCTTGTAAAATGCATTCACAGGAAAACAGAATAAAAAGGTATATCAACTCCTTTTCGCATGCGCAATGTAGCATCCAGATAGAAGATCACCACAAACGCTGATCGCAGCACGTTTCATGTACTAAAGGTAGTGTAAATATCGACTTACGATTTGACGAAAATGTTCTGCAATAGCATCGATGATGAAAAATAACTACACTCAAATCAGCTTTTGTGCTTGTAAAAAAAAAAGCTATTATCCAATTAGAAGCCGGCACAAAATGTGTCGAATGATTTTATAAAAAATAAAAATTTGACAAAAGAATATACACTAGCGATCAAAGAGAAAGATTTCTGAACCGTAAGAGGATGACATTTCAATTATTTATATAGCGGCAACATATCCCATAATGCTGTACAATAGGTGAAACAAGACAAACAATTCAAACAAAACAGTTCTGACATGCAGGAACAACAGACGATGGGCCCTGCCCAAATGAGCTTGCAATCTAAAACATTTTGTTTAGGTGTTTTCCGTGATCAATGTCACATGTTCTTTAGTGTTTTTTAAATTCAATGCATTGTTCTTTAAACCCTATATTATCTTTAGAAGGAGGGAAATGAAAGTCATTATAATTTTTCAGGTCACATTATTCGTTGATTGAGGACAGTCACCTAACAAGAAGAAACTTGTCCCTTTCAAAACTTCCTTCATTTATTTTTATATGCAATAAGCAGTGATATATTGCTTGCCAGTGATTTGCAGTTTTTTTAGCTTTATATTAAAATCAACATCATGAGTTCACATGTACAGTCTTTGTGAAAGGGATGTTAAACAGACCTGCTGTCATTGAAAATATTGTCATATGGACTCGTACCATCAGAAACTAAAAGATTAAATGCTATGTGATATATCTGTGTATATTTTTTTTTTATTTAAGCTATATCGAAACATAGGAACTCATATATGTAAAACCATATATTTAATTTATTTATTTTTATTTTGAATACCAGTTAAAAATCACAGTTAAAGGTATAACACCACCTCTGACAGCGTCATTTGCTAGCCAAGAATAAGAGTTCCATGCTGGCTAATGTCGATTCTTTACAAATTTCGATCCACAGATGCTCTCAGCCAATCAATGAGCAGCAGGATCGGCAGACGCTGGATGCAGTGAATTGGCCTCTAAAGAAGAGCTAAAGCCCGGGGACCCATGTAAGAGGGCAAAGCGTTATAATTTGGTGGTCCCCTTTAGCGGGGTAGTGAGCCAGGGTACTCCTTCCATCATAACCACTACAGTGGGCTGCAGTAACCCTTTCATATCCGTATGAAATAGAGTCACAATGTCATTATCATAGCGAAATATAAAACATAGAAAATAAAACAATCCATAGTTTTTCCCAATAGACAAGAAAGACTACTTGCCCAAATATTGGAGGATGTTTTATACACGCTGGATATCTGCTCCCATTTCTGCTATAGGTGGTGGTTGTCATTGCTTTTGAGTATGTAAATCTCACTAAATGATTCATATTCCTTGCTTGGCTTTTTTTTTGTTGATAGATTTCTTGTTTTTTGTATCACAATAAGGTATTATGACATATCTCTATGTATGATTTTCTGTGCTCGGATTTTGCTATTTATTATGATAATGACATTGTTACTTGTGGTATCCTATGGATAGTAAGTGTGATTTTTAATATGTATTGGTTTTGGTTCCATCAAAATACTTTACACATTTATAAGCCATCTTAATTAATATAACAAGTCCTAGTATCATAGTGACTCCATTTAGGGGGGCAGTCAGAAAAGCTGCTCTCTGTAGATTCCTTCCCACAAGAACCCAGAGTAAAACGCCCCCATATTGTAACTATGTGTCCACATTCTGTATTCCTCAGCATGCAGAACGGTCATGTGACGGGAGGTACCTGTCACATGGTTTTCATATAACCTAATACAAGATGGCCGCATACCATGCCAACATCATGTGAGACTAAAGACGAACAATAGATCAACATGTCTGCTTTAGGACAACTGGTGGACAAGGTGTCCGGAATAATGGAGACCCAAACTTACGACGCATAAGCCCAAATCTGACAAATTAATATATAAAATGAAATACCATTACGTATTCGATGATGGCTGTGCTTAATGAAATACATCAGAGGAAACAAAAAGGATATCTGACTGGGTAATCATGGTCTATACTTCTAAATAAGATTTGGGGCTTCAAAAAAGCTCAGAGTGAAAATAAGCTTCAAGGCTTGTGAATCGGAGAACAGAATAATGAAATATATAAACAAGTTCTTGAAAAGTCAATGGGGTCCTGGTTCAGAAGGTATTTAAAGGGATAGGGAGAGATGCCATCAATTTCCAAATAGTGCAGCCAAACTCGCAATTAAGCATGGGTGCCAATAAAGCATCACTTAGAGTGATACTCAGATAATACATAACGGGACTGGAATCCATGCAAGATAATGGCAGTTTACTGCATCAGCATTAATAATAGACAATGTCTGTGGATGCATACAGAAACACGTTCATGGCCACAAGAGAGTCTTCCAATTGGTAATATTGGTTATTGGCTGGCTGAGAATATTGAGAGTTGTAGCATTACTGGTTAATGGAATGAAAATAACTAGTATGGAATAAATAGCACGGACTATGATCCAGAAGGACCAGTGACCACAAACCAGCCACGGACTGCAGGTTTGACATTTTCAGACCAGAACTGGCTCCATGCTGGTGGGACCGAAAAGTCGAAACTGCAGTCATCGGCCGGTTTCTGGTCACTGGTCCTTCTGGATCACAACCCATGCTATGACTTAAAAAAAGCTGTGTTTAAAACGGCATCCATTGCTAAGGGTACTTGCAGGAATACAGTATCCAAAACACGATACCTGAGTGGACTCATTTACATGTCAAGCTGGGAACTCTGGGATAGCAGTGAAAACATGATTCCTTGAGTTTCTGGGCGCAAGGAGAACCCCCTCAAAGTGCAGGTGATGCATAACAGTTATTCATAATATATATAACAGCTGATGATTTTGTGAGTTAAGGAATGGCTCAAATAGCTGTATATGTAACTGAATTATGGATTGTTTAACTAATTTTATGATCAAAGTATGGGTTACTTAGGTAATCTCACAATCCAAACATGTGTCACTTAGCTAATTCTATGATTGAAGAATGGGTCGGTGAGCTATTTTTTCTCCAAATTAAGATTAAGCTACCAAACGAGTGCACTATATATCAGTTGGACCCCTGTCAAAAAAGAAGAAAGGTTACTGTAATAAAAAATGCTTAAATGATCAATTACTTTATTGGTCTTGAGACAAAGATGGGGATCAGCTGCTTATCTTTGAGTAATGAGGTTTTAATTATTAGAGATGATGCAGTATCACCTTTTAATATCTAACAGTATGCTTAAAATATGTAAAAATAATTAAAATATAAAAACACAAATGGTCACATACTCGGGTTACGGATATTTGGAAGGAATCTGTTGGCATGTTTGGAAATTCATATTATCGAAATGCCAGCAGGATGGAACATTTATCCATGCTGTGCTGTGTGCGGGAGGTGGAAAGGGGGCACGCCATTTACAGGGCCTCTGTCCAAAATTAGTATCTCATACAGGCCAGAATCAGGGCTGGAGCAGAGTTCAATTTGTCTAGATTCATTGTGCTGTGTGCCCTTTGATCCTGCAGTGCAATGCTCAGTGAAACAAATAACATGAACAGAATATACTTTGTAGGTAGTGAAGGGGTTAATGTTCAGTTTTTTTTTTTTTTTAAATGATCTACAAACTCTAAACTATAGTCAGACAGCCTCCACCAGGCGCGACAAGCACTCATGGAAGAGCCGAAACATTGCTATTGCATTTTGTTCCTGAATGAGAGGCTGCCTTTTTGAAGACACCACTAGGTGTGCCTGGATTCTTGTTAAACATGCCGTGGTATTTTGGGGATCTGCCCCCCCCTAGCTGGGGCACCCTGGTGGTGATACCGGAGAAACTGACGGAAGCCAAGCACAGAGAGATGGACACAGGTTTCTTCAGGAAGGAAGAGATTCTTTATTGGATCACCGATCGGGACTCAGAGGGACTAGCGTCACCAAAATACAGCAAAGTCTGAGTACTGAATACATAGAGTACATTCCTTATATAGCACTGTAGCTCCTCCCACAATTAACTACACCCACACATACCCTTAACCTATTTAATAAATAGAGTCTAAACTCATCCATCCGGTCTAACCACGTGGCTCATCTGATACAAAGGAGAGGGACGCGTAATTCCAGTTCTTACATTCCTGCACCTGGTCAGTACAGTGATAACAGTATCTTAGCTACGTGTAATTAACTAACTGATACTACAAACACATATACATACATATGCCTTGTGGCAATCTTAGCCTGCTAAACTTGTATTTTACTGGAATTACATCACATTCCCCCCTTTGATGCCTCTGATATTTCACAATTACTTGAGGCATCACTTAACCTTGGTTTGCATATACCTCAGGTTACCATGAACCAGACCAGACTTATCTTATGATGTGAATCTTTTAACACTCATCTTCCTGCATTGGTTCTCCTTGATCTAGAGCCTTATACTTATATATCGCCATTATCTGTGCAGCAGCCTTCCTCTCTGCTATACTTCCTATCAGGCTTTGCACAGACCTAACTACTAAGGGTATAAGACACGGTAGGAGTAGACACAACAGTAAAATCAGTAGGACTCCACCTACCACTGCCTTAAGCCCTCCAAACCACTCATACCAGCTACCAAACCAACTACTTGGATTGTACCCTTTCCATACCTGAGTAGGCACATGCACTAGTTTAACCATATGGCTAGTAAGCTCAGCTATTGCTTGCCCTTCGTCATCTATTTGAAGACAGCAATTGCTCAGGTTAAACTTCCCACATACACCTCCCTCTACTGCCAAAAGGTAATCCAAGGCTAATCTATTTTGGTACACTGCTGTCCTCATCCTGGTATTATGCTTCGCTAGAAGATTGAGTGCTTGTGAGGTCTCATTAGTAATAATCTCAACCACCGCCTGTAATCTTATAATACGGTTGAGCATATAAATTGGGGTTCTATAACCAAAGGTACCATCTTCTGCCCACGTGGCTGGCCCATAATAATCTATGATACGCTGGGGAGGCCATTCATTATCTTCCCAGGTACCTATCTCTAGGGGTCCCCTTTTCTTCCTATGATTCACATCATACACTTTAACACCTAAAGTCTCACCTGTTTCAATCGGTAACAAGAAGAAGGATGGTTTGAACATACCCAACACACATGCCCCTTCCCAGTCCTGTGGCAACTCCGAATAGGCTTTCTTACCACAGATCCAGTACAAATTTGCTGGGGCTCTCCAGGTAGATGTGATGGATAAATCAAACCACACATCCTTTAAACTGGCATATCTAGCAAACGGGTTAGATGGTTCTGAGACATTTGAAGCCGACCACCAAGTTGTATTTTTAGTATCATCATCATAAGCTTTTTGCCCTAGACAAGTTAATTCTCCTACAGAAGTATTATACATTATTCCTTTCCTTGCTATGCAAACATAACCTATGATGGAGGTCTTTAATCTCCACTCAGATTTACCTCTAACACTCAAATGATAATCGGCTTGTGTAGATATTAGTTGGTCAACTGCCTCAGAACCGGACATTACCTCCTTTGCTTCCCAAGGCCATTGGTCTCCCATGTTAGTACCTCCACACACATAGCAGTTGGTAACATTAAGACTACCGGCAATACTTTCAGCTAGGTCAATGAACAGGTTTTTAGCGTTATGGGGGATCTTATTATCTATACTCATCTCTTCATAAAAGGAATGGTATACTTGATGAGTCTGGGAGGATACCGTATCAGTCTCTATTCCTATAAACAATAATGTCCCAGGATCTAAACCCGTCCCGTATATCTGAAACCCAAATAAATTTCCATACTTATCTAGGAACTTGTCGGGGTTATTAATAAGTATATGGACTGGGTTGCATTCCATAGACTTACAATAAGGGCTAGTCGGCAACTTAGTCACTATCATGTCTTTATCTACTGTCTGTCCCCAAGTCGCCCACCCCACACAAGACCAATATGGACAAAAGTTATAGTCTTTATTTGGGCATCTAGGACTCACATATTTATTTTTACTACTGGGACAAATATATTTATCATTAGACCCATACGTCCTCTCCCATCTAAGATCCCCACATACATTCCACGGTTTTCTACCACTTGATATCGCCTTACATGCATCAAATAGCAGAACACCCGAAGAATGTACGGATTCTAACACCGTCTTATTAATTAGGGTCCCCTGAGGATCTCCATTCCTGAGAGTCAACCAAATTGTACGAGGTTGATACTCTGGACTGAAGCACTTAGGTTCTCCTACTCCTAAATGGCACACACTATAGTCTATATTTAGGTATCTACATCTTGATACCTCTCCTTTACATTCGTATTGTGAATGCCAAATTAGGGTTTGGGAAATATGGTTACCTGTTCTCGTAGTCTTAATGCATACCTCACAGCTAGGAGTGTCGGTACCTCTACCTTCCTGAATATAAAAACACATATAAATAAACACAATCAAAAGCACATCTTTCGCCGTCATCCTCAGTCTTCGTCCGTGCGATGGAACCTCAGCTTCCAGGATGTGAGGGCTGCAGGGAATGGAGTTCTGCTCGTCTTCACAGGTGTCCCTTCGAGACTTTCCTGGCTTATACACTATGTGTTGGTAAGCGGACAGGCTTTATTATGGCCTTCTCACTCACACCTGTAACAATAAAATTTGTAATCCACAATAATTCCTCGTTACTCCGACTGAGTAGTGCGTTTCAACCGGATCTTGCAGGGATTCTCTGGATCTGCTGTAATTTGCCAAGAATCGACTGCTGCTGGTTTAACCCTGGAGTGATGTATCCACGGAGTTACTTCGGCTACTTTTATCGCTGTAGGGGTAGACAAAAGAACAACATAAGGACCTCTCCACTTGGGCCCTAACGGTACATTATTCCACTCTTTAATCCACACTTGGTCTCCTGGATGATAACTATGAACAGGGGGATAAATATTCACAGGTAATCTATCTTGTACCCATTTCTGTACCTCCTCCATAGTCTTACCCAACTCTACAACCTGCTGCCGGGTAATTCCTTCTCCCAACTGACTCAAGTCCCCCCTTAAGTTACCAAGTACGGGAGGTGGTCGCCCATACATGATTTCAAAAGGAGAGAGGCCCATCCTTCTGGTAGGGGTACTGCGGATTCGCAATAAAGCTATGGGTAAGAGAACGTTCCACTTAAGTTGGGTTTCCTGACACATTTTAGCCAACTGGTTCTTTATAGTTCTATTCATTCTCTCTACCTTACCAGAACTCTGGGGTCTATATGCAGTATGAAGCCTCCACTTTATACCAAGCATATGAGTCAGTTGTTGTAGGCACTGGTGAACAAAAGCTGGACCATTGTCCGATCCTATAGAACAGGGTAGTCCATATCGGGGTATTATTTCTCGTAGCAGGAATCTTACAACTTCTCCTGCTTTCTCTGTACGAGTAGGACATGCTTCTACCCAGCCTGAATAGGTGCACACAATTACCAACAGGTAACGATGTCCACCCGATTTAGGCATTACTGTAAAGTCTATTTGTAGATCGGACATGGGGAGTCCCCCCATAAACTGGACTCCTGGTGGCTTTACTGGTCCTTGTCTTGCATTATTCTTAGCACACGTTACACATCTGCGTACAATGGCCTGAGTCAAGTTGGACAATCTTGGTATGTAGAAATGTTTCCTGAGAGATTCTTCAGTACTGTCTCTCCCAGAATGTGTCCCGTTGTGATAATTTTGGACAATTTCTACCGCTAGTGATGCTGGTATGACTATTCTTCCATCTTCTAGCTGATACCACTTGTTCTCCAAATACTTTCCCGGTTCAGTCTTTAACCACTCCTCTTCTTGAGCTGTATAAACTGGAGTCCATTGGGACAGTGGAGTTGGTATAAGAGCAGCTATATGCCCCACATACTCCTGTCTTCCTGATTCAGCAGCACGCTTAGCTGCACTATCTGCCATCCGATTTCCCTTGGTTACATCACCATCTCCTCTCAGATGCGCTCGACAATGTATGATACCGACTTCTTTCGGCTCCCACACTGCTTCCAATAGTTGTAGGATTTCAGCTGCGTACTTGATTTCTTTGCCTTCTGAATTCAGTAGTCCTCTTTCTTTATACAAAGCTCCGTGGGCATGAGTGGTTAAAAACGCATACTTAGAGTCCGTATAGATATTTACTCTTAAACCTTCAGCCAATTGTAACGCTCGTGTTAGTGCTATTAATTCTGCCTTTTGTGCTGATGTTCCTTTCGCCAGTGGCCGAGCTTCTATCACCTTGTCTATTGTTGTCACTGCATATCCTGCATAGCGGATCCCTTCTTTCACATAACTACTGCCGTCGGTGTAATATTGAACATCGGGGTTCTGGATGGGAAAATCACGAAGATCTGGTCTACTTGAAAATACTTCATCCATTACTTCCAAACAATCATGTTGACTTTCAGTAGGTTGCGGCAAAAGGGTAGCTGGATTTAAGGTGTTTACAGTCTCTAAATGCACTCTTGGGTTTTCACACAACATTGCTTGATACTTGGTCATACGGCTGTTACTAAACCAATGATTTCCTTTGTAATCCAACAACGTCTGTACTGCATGTGGGACTCGTACATAAAGTTCTTGACCCAGAGTGAGTTTATCGGCTTCAGCTACTAGCAGGGCGGCTGCAGCTACGGCTCTTAGACAAGGTGGAAGTCCGCTGGCCACTGCATCCAGTTGCTTAGACATGTAGGCAACAGGTCTTTGCCATGATCCCAAGTACTGTGTCAATACTCCCACAGCCATTCTTCTTTGCTCGTGTACATATAAGTAGAATGGTCGTGTGTGATCAGGTAGACCTAATGCTGGGGCACTCATCAAAGCCTTCTTCACATCTTCAAATGCCGTTTGCTGTTCTTGGGTCCATAAGAAGGGGTCGTGCTCTGTACCTTTGATGGCTGCGTACAGAGGTTTTGCCAGTATCGCATAGCTGGGAATCCATATCCTACAGAAGCCTGCTGCCCCCAAGAATTCTCGCACTTGTCTTCTATTCTTGGGTATTGGTATTTGGCAGACAGCTTCTTTTCTCTCTGGCCCCATAATCCTTTGACCTTCAGAGATATGGAATCCCAGATACTTGACAGTTGGCAAACACAACTGAGCCTTCTTCCTGGACACCTTGTATCCTGCCTTCCAGAGAATATGTAGTAGATCGTGCGTTGCTTGCTGACATTTTTCTTTTGTAACTGCTGCTATCAACAAGTCATCTACATATTGTAACAATACACATTCTCCTGGGATAGACTCGAAATCCAGTAGATCTTGACTTAGAGCTGAACCAAATAGGGTAGGTGAATTTTTAAACCCTTGGGGCAGTCTTGTCCAAGTCATTTGGCGTTTTGAGCCCGTTACAGCGTTCTCCCATTGGAAAGCGAAAATACATTGGCTTTCTGCGGCAATTCGGAGGCAAAAGAAGGCATCTTTGAGATCTAAGACTGTGAAGTAAGTAGCCCCGCCCGGAATTAAAGCAAGCAGGTTATATGGATTGGGTACAACTGGATGTATGCTAACAACCGCATCATTGACTGCTCTTAAGTCCTGTACAGGTCGATACTCATCTGTACCGGGCTTTTGAACAGGCAGCAATGGGGTGTTCCAGGGGGAAGTACAGAATTTTAGGATACCATACCGTATGAACTTATCCAGATAGGATTGGATGTTCTTCTTAGCCTTCTGCGGAATGTGATATTGTCTTAGGCTCACTGGATAAACCCCATGTTTCAGTTCAATTTTTATTGGTGGAATATTGCGGGCCAGTCCTGGTGGGTTGTTCTCTGCCCAAACTCCTGGTATGTTAAACAATGTCTCATCACTCCTAGGGTTTTGGCTAGTCAACACTGTATAAAGTCGCCACTCTTCTTCCTTTGGTACGGATAAAGTCATAATACCTGAAGGTCCATTAAACTTTAAGGATGTTGTTCCATTTGGTAGGAACGTAATCTGCGCTTGTAATTTTGATAGCATATCACGTCCCAGCAATTGGACTGGACATTCAGGCATATAAAGGAATTGGTGTTTTACTACGTGGCCTCCCAATGTACAGAGTCGACTTTTAAGAACCGGTTTTTCAGCACTTCTTCCAGTTGCTCCTATCACAGTAATAGTCCTTCCAGATGGAGGAGCAACTAGATTAGTCACCACTGAATGTTCAGCACCAGTGTCGATCATGAACGCACTCCTTTTCCCCCCTATTGATACATCGACCATAGGCTCCGCTCGACCAAGGGGGATGGAGCCCGGTCGGTATCAATAGTCCTCCATGACAGTGTCAGCCAATCCTACAAAGTCCCTACCTTCTCTATCGCGGGACCTTTGCGCTGCTGGAATATACCTGTCTTCCCTAACACTTCCTCTGTTCCCATTACTCCCTCTATAACCATTACTCCCTCCGGGGCCTCCTCTACCTCTCGCTCTACCTCTAAAGTTTCCGTAGCCTGCCCTGGGTTGGTCTCTCTCGTACTGCTCTCTTTGCGGACATTCGTTCCTCCAATGCCCTTCTTCCTTGCAATACGCGCATTGATCCCTACTCAAAGGCTCCCTACTCCATCTATTATTGCCTCTATCTGGGCCCCGTTTATCTACGCCTGCGATCGCTACCGCTAGCATATCAGCCTTTTTACGCATCTTGCGCTCTTCCTCTTTCTTACTTTCTGTATCCCTGTTCATATAGACCTTATTTGCTACCTCCATTAGTTGGGTGATGGACATACCTGCAAACCCTTCTAACTTTTGTAGCTTGCGCTTAATATCTCCGTATGCTTGGCTGACAAAGGCGGAGTTAACCATTCGGGAATTGTCTGCGTCTTCCGGATTAAAGGGGGTATACAAGCGGTACGCCTCCAATAATCGGTCATAAAAGACACTGGGCGCTTCATCGCTTTTCTGGATCACCTCAACTGTCTTCGACATGTTAATGGCTTTCTTTCCTCCGGCTTTCATGCCAGCAATTATAGCGTCTCTATAGGCTCTGAGTTGAACCATATCAGCACCATTTACGTTCCAATCGGGATCGGTGTTGGGATAGTGTGTCGCGGCCCATGCTGCTGGATTGGCTTGGTTCAAAGCACGGGCTCTATCCTCTAATGCTTTAATGGCTGCTTGATTTATTCTTGTCCTTTCCTCATTGTTAAATAAAGTCATTAGTAACTGCTGGCAATCAGCCCATGTCGGATTATGCGTCTGTACTATTGAGGTGAACAGATCAGTCATAGCTTGTGGTTTCTCAGTATACGAGGAATTATGGGTCTTCCAGTTTAAAAGATCGGTTGTGGTAAATGGGACATATACGAAGACTGGGTCAGCGTGTGCCATTTGACCTGCGGCATCGATATAAGCTGACCCGGGATTCAGACGAAGAGGCATCTGATAGTGCTTTAATTGTTGGGCACCAGTCAACTGTCGGGTTTGGATGGGGCTACGTAGAGAGGCGTCAGTCATGGGTTCCGGTCGGGGAGAGATAGGGTATGGGGATGTGGGAGGTCGGTTTTGGGAAAAGGTCGTAAATAAAACACTTCGAGCCGAGCTAGATGAAGCTTGACCGGAAGTCTGAAGTGGCGCCAAATCAGGATATTCGTTTCTAATGGGGGTGGATTCTGGTTCCGGAAGGGGAGATTTAGTACGAGGGGGGGTGGATCCTGTACTGGAGGAGGAAGCGGAAGTGGATGAGGGTAATGAGGGGAGGGGTGCAGGACTTCCTGCGTTTGCGTCACTTCTTCTTAACGGAAAGTAAGGGGGCGGCAAAGGGATCTCGGACTCAGGGGGCGTGTCCAAAATGGGCCTAACACCAGTCCTAGTGGACGAGCAAGTCCTAGCTACCATGAGGCGACACTGCTCCTCGTGGCATGTCTGGAGCCATTTTGGCGAGTCATTTACGGCCTGTCTCCAACAGTCAATATAAGGAAACCGGCCGTAAAGTTCAGGCCTACCCGATACAGCCACGTGTAAGCGCTGTACCAGAGTTGGATCCAAACTGCCACGTGGCGGCCATGCCGCAACCAAAGTAGGCCACTCCCTAGTACACAAAGTGACCAAACGTACAGGAGACATCTTTACCCCAAAATCACAAACTTTGAATCCCTTTTTAAAATTCTTAACCATACATCCTAAGGGATCCGGAATCGTTGACTGCGACGCACCCATACTTAACAATGGAACGTCGTCGACAACGAATACTATACACGCGTACTATTCAACAGTCACACCCGTTTCCTCTGGCAACAGCACCACGTGGTACGGTTACCAAGTGAAACGTACACAATAACAATAAACACTCAGGGAATTCCCGTACACACACAGCTGTTACACCAGTCACTATATAATCAATATTATGCCCTTTGGCGTAACTATACAGTCACCCACGCTATAATTCTCTATATACGAATTACCCGTCTATAACACACCCCAGTAACATCGTCTTTTACAAATAGCGGTTACAGTACGGTTAGCATAGGTCAAAGCACAAGTTAAGGTCACAATACAATTATTAGTGGTTATGGTGTTAAACATGCAATGG